>NC_045674.1:26580839-27260839 GCF_003331165.1 Xiphophorus hellerii | reverse complement strand
GAGAGAGAGTCCATTATTAGCTCACTGTAGTGTTCATTTAAAACCAATTAAACTCTGTTTTCTCTCAAAAAAAAGTTGAGAAATAATAATAATAATAATAATAATAAAAAAAATGCAGCTTTAGCATAATTCCTGAAAAATATATTAAAGATTTCACACGATCTGAGCGCGTAAATGTGCCTTTGTTTGCTTTTCCACCGCGCGTAAAATCTGGACGGAGCTCAAGCCGGTGATTTAATACGTTGCAGAAGTTGTTTTTCTTCTTCTTCTTCTTGTTTGGTTTCTAGCATGCTGAGTGATGGTACTATCAGATCGGCGGGCTGCGCAGACGCTCTGAATCCGACCGGTTCGGTTCATCTCTCTGCAAAAAAAACAAAAAACTGTTGCGTTTTTCACGGAGTCAGAGGGCGAGGGTTTAAATCCGAGTTAATCGTATGAAAGAAAGGAGGCGAGAAGTGGCAAAGGATCGCCTGTTTTCACCTGAACCGGAATAAACCTGAAGCCCTCATCTAAATTGTCTAAAAATTCAAAAACATTTGATTAGATTTTGAGCGCGGAAAGTGCGTCCGTAAATGCTCTTTTTTTTTTTTTTTGCTTCATCTGGAGTGTGCGTAAAAAGATCTTGACCCTACTCTAACCGGTCCCAAGAGGACGGTATATCAGAGCAGACCCGAAAAAAAAACAGAAAAAAAGGAGAGGAAAACAAAAAGAAACCAACCTGTTCCTTTGTCCACAAAACTCGTGATGGTGTTGGCAGACTTTGAGGAGCGGAAGAAGCTCGCGTTTAGTCCGAGTTTCTCCGCCGCCGAATACGTCCTGTATATGGAGAGCATGTACTCGTGCGGGACCACGGCGTCCTTTGGGACCTCTCCGTCTTTGTGGCGTCCCGCCGCCGGGTGCGAGGAGGCGACGACGTCTCTGAAGAGCCTGGGTGACCTTTGTCCGTGCGGATGAGAGGTCCTGGCTTCCCTGTGCCTCCTCGGCGCAGAGGGGGAGATGATAGCAGCAGACTGGAAACACGGTACATTCCCAAACAGAACGAGGAGCAGGCCCAGATGTACCGCAGCGAACCGAGATGCGTCCATGGCTAGATGATGATGATGATGATGATGATGAGTTCTTCTTTTTTTTTTTTCCTTTTTTTTCCCTTTTTTTTTTTTTTTTTTTGTAAACCTCCCTCTTGTTGGTGAAGCGCCTGGAGCCCGGGGTGGGAGATGATGGCGTGCGCGCGTCAGAGTCGGAGAGCTCCCACCTTTTGCGCTCTGCGGTCGCAGCAGAAGAAATGCGTTTTCCTCGCTCTGAACTCCACACAAGAGCGGAGAGACTGCTGGGCCTGAGAGAAACACGCCCACATGGTGGCTCAAACGCAGGGCTTCCTAAACCACCTTCATGTCACAGAGCTCCACGGAGCCGCGGCTGCAGCCGGCGGACCGCCAGAGGTGACACAGACAGGACTCAGAGGAGTAAACAAGGCGGGCGTCATCGCGTCAACATGCAATCTAATCTCTGGCAAAAAGAACAGAAGAAGAAGAAGAAGAAGGGGGGGAAAACTGAGATAACGCGAGGAAGAAAGTAATTCTTATTCCAAAACCGAACTTGTTCTCTCTGAGCTTTAAACTGAAAGCACATGTCTTATCAGCAGAGGCATGTCTGCAATCCTGCAGAACCAAAGTGCAAGTCCGCACAGAGTCCAGACTTATCGCAAAGTCTCCCAATCCCGACCTCATCTGATCTGATAAGATTTTTTTTTTTTTTTTTTTTTTTACACGCAAATACAGACTGAGGTTCACCGTGAAGAGGAGACGCTTCTGAAGCGTAAAAGTTTCTGACATTTCAGTTTGTTTACTCGCTGGTAGAAATGGTAGAATGCATTTTAAAAAAAGGGAAAAGAAAACAACAACAAACCAAAGCAACAATAAACAAATAAAAATAATAATAAACAAATAAATAAATAAATAAATAAATAAATATATATATATATATATATATATATATATATATATATATATATATATATATATATATATATATATATATATATATATATATATAAACCAGATCCCATATCAGCCAGAAGTTATTTTCCCTCAACACATTAACAAACTCACAGAAATGTCTTTAATTAACCACAAAACAAAACACTTTTGGACTTAAAAATATCTACGCGCTTGATGGTCGTTTAAACGCATCAATCACACATGGAAGGACTCTGACGACATCTAGTGGTTGACATAATCTATTACAAGAAGGCTCTATGGACCGAGGGAGCTCACGATTGAAGCTAAACGGTGCGTTCAAGTGATCTGGGGAAGTTCCACGATTTTGAGCTTTTCTAAAGCGACCTTATTAAAAATATGACAGTATATTATATTTATTACTCTGTGATGCTTATTTAATATATATGACGCGTCACAAGGGTAGCAGTTCAGTTACAGCCATTCATTTTATCCCTATCAGTCAGCATTTAGTCTAGAATACTGTTTTTGAAATCAGATATGGCGTATCCAAGCGCTGTCAATCACCTCCATGTGCGTGCTGCTTACCTCCACTCCCCCCATAGTGGCTCTCTGCTGCGATACAGCTTCTCCATGTTAGCAGAGACTGTTGTGGAGGCTAAGGCTAAGTTAGCATAGCAATCAATAATGCCATATGAATGGTTTTAATGTAAAGGTGAGCTGGTTCTCTGCCATTAGCACATTTAGCAGCACGTTCACAAGGTTTACTGACAGCGCTAAGGTCCTCCTGCTGGCTCTGATTGGTTGTTTTTAACTGGAGCGGTTCATTTGTTTAGGCAGCAATAGCAGCACAAGGAGCTCATTTAATTTACAGATATGTAAATAACAAAAATATATACAGTATATATATATATATATATATATATATGTGTGTGTGTGGGGGGGGTGTCTGTGTGTGTGTTACATACTACAGCTTTAATTTGTGCCACAAAGCTTCAAAAATACAAGTACGTTTTGTAATAACTACCAATGCTTTTTGATCTTTGGTGCTGTAAATGTCATTTTTTTGTGATTGCAGTCTTTTGTTTTCTTTTTTTTTTACAATTAAATCACACATATTTATGTCCAGTTTTCGTCGGTCTATTCAGCCATTTTCAAAGCACAGATACGACAGTCATACTCCACAATTAGGAATGTCTTGATGAATCTTGTCAGATTCATATCAAGTACCTCTTGAAAATAGTAGCCTTTAAGTAGCTATTATGCATACTTTTCATAAATCTCACATTTAAAAGTAGAATTTTTGTATTGGTTTGATGCAATAATCTAATTTTAAATGTCATGTTTTCATGATCTGTGAGAGGAAAACCATCACACTTAATAGAAATAAAGGATATCAAACATCCATGTGTGTAATTAATCTACATAATGTGTTCAATCAGTGATAAAGTTCCTGAAATAAATGAACTTTTCACTAATATTCAATTTTATTGACTATTACCCGTACAGCCTAGAGCTTTTAACAAGAATTTAACACGCCACTAATTTTCAAAATAAATAACATTTAAAGTTGAAATTGACATAATATTCTTTCATTGAGTCCAGGCATGAAAGGAGATTAAATCCTAGTTTTATGGTAAGAGAGTAAAAAAAACATTTTTTTCTGTTCAAGGAACCAAAAACTGATCTGGTCTTAATTTAAATCTAACCTTAACTCAAGTCCCACAAAGGACTGGCAAGCTGTTCAGTTATTATATGCTGCTACCTTTATTATGTTTTTTTTTAATTGCAATATGCTTAATCACACAATAGGGGGAAAAAAACCTAATTTACTCAAAAATTACCAGGAGAGGGCGACAAAACGCGACCAAACTGGAAGAAGAACATTAACTGGTCTTGCAATGCAATCAAAGAACTAAACTCAAGAACAAAATCTCCATTGCAGCTGTTTTGGGTAGGATGTCACTTTATGCTGCAGTGGTAAGAGTAAACAGAAGATCTCTGAAAGGGGCGATTCATAAGCACACAGTAAAGAGTTAGAAAAGTGTTAGAAAATGACTAAAGGACAAAATAAAGAAAGGCGAGATTAGACATAAAATACTTTGGCTGATGATCTGCTTAGTGCGTCAGTCTTGTCGCTGAGTTCAAATGTAAAAAAGAAATTATGGAATTGTTAGATGTGGTTATATGTTTTCCTTATGAACGGAGCAAGCAATTAAGGCAAGACATGATAAGTTTAAGAGGATCCTCCTCACTCACAGTTCAAAGTAGATCAAGCTTAGAGCCAGTTTCCAAATGTGACTGATGTGTGTCTAACTTCTGGAAAAATACTCACCGTGTTCAAGCACAACGGTGTCCATATGTGCTCTCAGCACTCTTTGGTGAGGACAGGGGCAGAGCTGTCCACTGACCCACTCCCTGGTGGGGAGTTGAGTTCGATGATGAGAGACGAGGCTGGCCCAATCCTCCATAAGCCAAACTTGGTTTTGGGGTCTCTTTTTTTTTGCTAATAATGTGGATTGCTGTGATCAACAGTCAGGCGACTGGAATATTCGCATGCCTGCTATAAACTTATTGCATTTCTGACTGCTGTTTACATTATAGCCTATATGGATTTGCTTGACTTTTTGTCATATTAAACATGCATATGCTTCTTTTTAAGATTCACTTTTTTTACTCATTGATCAAAACAAGACCTGGGAAGAAGCCCTGAGCTACTGCGGACATAACCACAAAGATCTGGCCTCCATCTTGGATAAACAGATGCAGACCTTTGCTGAACTGGAGGCTGAGAAAGCCAACAGTCTCTTCGTATGACTCTGCCTTCACTATGCCTTCTCCCTCCGTCACTGGTTCTGGGTTGATGACAGTGCTGTAGACCAGTGGTGCCCAAAGTGAGTCCTCGAGGGCCAGCATCCTGCATGTTTTAGTTCTCTCCCTGGTTTAACGCACCTGGATTCTTCTATAATGGCTCGTTAGAAGGCCTAAGAAGAACAATGACATGCTGAGAAGGTTGTTTCTACCACCAGGGAGAGAACTAAAACATGCAGGAAACTGGCCCTGGAGTGCCGACTTTGGTTTATCCCGGTGTTTTTATCGTATTACCGACCGCAGGGAAGTTAGTTTCGAGTTGGATATTGGATATTCTAATATCCGCCGAGCAAGCGGCGTTTAGCTCAAGGTCGATCCAATTTACGAACGCTAATTTCGGCCAAACATTCTCAAGCTCCCTCCTCAAGCGTTCATTTAGGGACCGTCAACAAATTTCCAAACCAAACACTCCTGTCAAACAAATGTTAATAAATGTCTTGCCTTATGACCAACTGATACAAAAAAAGTGGTAATTTATTGCTTTAACATGAGACACACTGCCCTCTATTAAAATGTCAAGTCATATTCAATATTTTAAATAATTTGAATATTAAATAATATGTTTTCTTCAATAGCTTCCATGTTGTGTGCCACATTGACCAGAAATCAGTGTGTACAGTAATTTTTGCACTAAACTGTATAGATGAGGCACAGGCATTTTTATTCCATTTTTATTTTTGTTACCTACCTTTTTTAGTTTAAATTTGGTATTTCTCTTCAATAGCTTCCAGGTCATGTGACCTGTTGAGTCGGAAACAACCTTCTCAGCATGTCATGTCGAGCAGAAAAACGACAAGTCGAAAAAGGACAAACAGAAAAAGGAGAAGAGGCAATGAGAAAAGAAGGAGGGCTTGTATAGGGAAAAGACAAAACAAAATATCTACTTTTCTTGAAAAAAAAAACCCTGCATGTTTAGGGAAAATGAAAAGGAAAATATATACATTTCCTGATCGAAACTCATGTGTAAGGACAAGGAAAAACTAAATATATATTTATGCTTTTATTTATTATTATGTCAGTTTTGGTCCTCCATAGTGGAACAGCTTCATGCAAAAAAATAATAATTACATCCTAAATATGATGAGATCAGCCACACATATATTTCTCACACAGAGTTCCCCCGCATCATGGACCAGGAACTGAACAGCACAAACATCTGAATTTTTGTACTTAGTAGTAGTACAGTAGTAGTAGTAGTAGTTGTAGTGCCTTACAAACATTGAGTGGGGCTAACGGTGTTGCACTACAGCACAATTACATTGTTCTTGTTTATTTACTGCTTGATAAAGGCCACTAGTGCACACAAAAAAAACTTGAATAAAAAATAGACATCCCAAGGTCAAACACCCACAGATCCCAACAGAAACATTTCAGTGAGACAAACAAGCTGAGGCATCCCATCATGCTAGTTCAACCCCCCGGCATGTAAAACCTTTCTGCTTTTTCAACTTACTGTCGCATACAGATGACTATTGCTGCAAATAAATAAATAAGACAATTAAAGTAGACAAAATGTTTGTTCTTTTGCAGCACAACATTTGCAGACTCTGTGTGAGAAACTATAATTCAGGTTCCCGTAACACATGATTAACCTCTTAAAATGTTAGTTCTGCAGGACAGATTTAAAATAAGTGTGTTCACAACTGTCCTGTTTGTGTGTGTGTGTGTACCAGGTTTTTATATTCTTATGGGGACCTATTGCTGTCTACAATGTGGGGTTGTGGGGACCATTGCTCCTTGTGGGGACATTTTCTTGGTTCCCATGAGGGGAAAATGCTGTTTTTGGGTTAGGGTTATGGTAAGGGTCAGGCTGTAGGAAATGAATGGAAGTCGATGCAAAGTCCCCACAAGTCATGAAAACACGACTGTGTGTGTGTAGATGGCTGCTTATTTCTGTGTTTGACTACTTGTACCCCGTTATGCAAGAGCGAGGTCGAGCCACACTAACATTTAAAGTTTTTAAATTTTTTTTTTACCCCTCCAGGGGGTCTTTTGTGGGCTCTAGTATCCCTTATATGGGCTGACAGGAAAGGGGGAAGGAGAAGGGGAATGACGTTTTACAGGACATATACACGTATATACTGTATATATATACAAACAAACAAACACGTTATTCGTGTTAAGATGGCTGAACTTGAGGTTCTCAATCAGCTTCAGCACCATGGAGAGAACACGCGCTCTCACCTGACCTGCCTGTGCTCCACACGACAAAAGCCTAAAACGCTTTGTGTGGATATTAGGTGCGATGCTGTAACGCTAGTTCGTCAAAAAAAAAAAAAAAGCCAGTCAGACGTCAGAACAATCTGTTCAGCGTCACTGCGATCATTTCTTTGAACAACAACCCCCCCCCCCCCCCCCCCCCCCCCCCCCCCCCTCCCTCTCCCGCGCCGCTTCGAGCAAAGATCCCACTTTTCCCGAGAGGAAGCCCGTTGAGAAATCTATAGTTAAAAATGTAAAACGACTCATCTGAGCCATTTCCACTCGGCCTGTCATGTCGCTCTGACTTTCCCCTCCTTTCACTCCCCGTTTCGCTGGTTAAGTAACGCTGTTATGTAACACAGTCAGGCGCACTGAGCGCTCGTCATCATCGTAAGAGCTCCCGACTCCCGCCCAGTCGGTTTGTGTCGACACTTTGCAAGCGCCCAGCTCCCCCTCCAGTCTGCATCCGTCCGGCAGAGCCGAGGCTGGCAACCGACAGCATCAGCAGCATCAGCAGCATCAGCAGCACAAGCAGCATCAGCAGCACAAGCAGCATCAGCAGCATCAGCAGCAGAAGAGCAACAAGCCCCTTTTGTGCATCATCAGCTGACGAGGGCGAAAAAAAAACAACAAAACATCAACTTCAAACATTCCGGTAGGCGTTTCAGGTCATTCTCGCTAACATACGTCATTAAGTGAAAGTGAAACTACTCGTGACTCGAAGAAACGAGGTGAATTATTATTAAAAGTAATATCGGCCACATTCTTTGAAGGTTTTCTGTTTTGCAGTATCTCCGTCGAGGCTGAAGTTGTTCTAGTCCCGTCGCAATTTTTTTAATTTATTTTATTTATTTTTTTCTGTATGCGTCTCTGAGCCCAAGAAAGAAAAAAACAATCTCTGTGGGAGTGCCTGGCGAAACAGAACAACAACAACAACAAAAATCTTCTTTTAGACCCCCCCCCCAAAAAATTCAGTCACTTTTTTTTCCCTTTTTTTTTAAATCGAGATATTTATTGTAAAAGTAATCAGGCTTATGAGATGACGACATGACACTCTGTGAAAGGGTTAATGTGGAGTGGTAAACAAAGGGCGTCGTGTAAACACATTTGAGACCACACACACTTCTTTTTGTGTGTGATGATGACTCACCTCGTCCTGCAAACGATGACATTTTTTTTTTAGGCGTGTTGCACTGTTGGCCGCCTCTGACTGGGTTTGGGGACAAACTGTACTAAAAAAAAAAAAAAAAGAAAAATTGGGGGGAATCACTCGCAGTGGTGACAGTGTAAAAACAAAAGCCCTCTTGCTTCTGGTGGATCGTGTTTGGTTGGTTTCAGAAGAGTTGAAGTGACGTGCAGTGAGATCACGCAGCGGTGACGCAGTCCATTTAGGAGTTGATGAGCTGAGGGAATGATGGCAAGATCAGATTATTGTATCTTTCTCTTTTGCTGTGATCCAGATCGACTGTTCCGCGGCTGAAGTGATGCGCCGCAATATTTCTGCAAAGTGCTCAGTGGGTCACGAGGTTACTGCTGGAATTGGGGTGAACAGCTCCACGTTAGTCAGCGGGAGAGATGGACGTTATGAAACCTGCTTTGGGGTGGATTAAGGGGATTAATACGGACGCCCACTCCATGCCGTTTGGAAAGGACGCCATCTGGGTGAGCGGAAGCGCTCCAGAGGAGGCTTAAAGAGTTACAGCCACACCAACAGCTTTTTAGAGAAGTCCGATTTTTATGGATTGTCTGTTTAGGGGGGGGAAAAAAATCTGCGACTTGGGATTATTAGTTCTGCTTCCGCCTCGCATTCAAAATGTTCCGATTGGGCGCTGAATTCAATTTGTCATCGCAACATAGGCAGTAATTTAATGTTGACAATGAATTGAATGGAGTTTCACCTATATATACGCACATAATGTGCATTTTTTTTTTTTTTTTTGGTGATTAAGATGCTAAACTCTCAGAGAGGTTTTGAAGACATTAAGATGGTTAAAAAGAAAAAAAAAAGACTGAGCAAAGTGGGGTTTATTTGCAGCCAGTTTAATCAGGATAACATTCACAGTGGAGGAGGTTCATCTTATATATAAACAAAACACTGATAAATATTCAACCAGAGTTAGAATGGATCTTTGGATGGATCTTTTCTTCCTATTAGTGCCCTTGTGCAGCTTTGTTCCGGCCTGTCCCACAGAATCCAATTAAAATGCAATGATGTTAGCTTTTCATTTTTTGTAAAACTAAAAGATGACTTTTTTTTAGCTTTACATTCATGTTATAATGTTATTTCGTGTCGTCTTGGTCCTTTCATGAATGTTTGAGAAATCCTTTAATCTCCCATGGCAACAATTCAGCTGTGCATAAACGCCTGATTGGACCTAGCAACGCCTTTCAGACGCAGCTCCTCATCGGAGGTGCAGTTTCAGATCCTTCAGACTAGCCAGCAGCAATTAGCAAACACCTGGTGAAACTGCGCATCTGCTGAGCTCATTATAGGAGCTACTCCTCAGTGAAACGCTGGTAAAAACGTTGCTAAAGGGTTAATAGAGGAGCCATGTTGTGATGACTTTCTGAAGACGGAGTTTCAGAAAAGGCAGGAGTTTTTAAAGAGACAGAGACCCAATTTCAAGACGTTAAGTTACAAAGACAAATTTCCTTTAAGTCATATTTGATATGGCATTTGTATAACAACTGCAGGTAACATAGTTACTTTATTGTGCTATAAAATTACACTATGTGCATGAAAAATACATAATACTGCCATTTTAAGAGTTAATATTTCTGTGATCCCCTGCATCTACTGTTGTGGTTTTAAAAATGCATATATATATATATATATATGGTTTTACACCCATGCTAGTACTACCATTATATAATTGTTAAAAATTACTATCATTATTAAATATGTAAGAAGCACTCCTCTATTATACTTCCCTAAAACGATTCATTTTTATATATTCTTAAGGAAGAACAGCCTCTCAGGATGAGAACACTGTGCAGATATGTAGATTCAGCTGCTCCACTGTTGCTTGATGTTTTTCATTCATCTCTGTTGCTATGTGTGTTGCTAGGGCAAGGCGGTTGTTGTTCAGCATCGGCACTTATTATCTCATTCTGCCGCGTTGCCACGCTGCAGGATGCCACCCCAGAATAGGAGGTGTGGGGCCTCACAAGTGATTTAAGCCACCTAAATCGGTTTCTAAAAGTGAGCTGAGCTCGGACTCCCCAGACACCCTGACCCGTTTTAGCAATCATCTTTGGTCCTCCGTGATTTGGGGAAAAAAAGGATAATTTTCAATCATTCTGGGTTACCTAGAACGGTGAAAGATGATCATTTTAGAACACTGTTATGTTTAACGTCAATGGTGGATTTAAAAAAAAAAAAACATTTAAATGAGTGATGTGTTTACAAAATGTAAAATCCTCCTCTTTGGAGGTAAATTACGCCATTCCTTACACAAAAAAGTAGAAAAAATATTTATGCACTTATGCAACTCATCCCACTTACGCAACCAACAAGAGAGAGGAAGTGAGGCGACTGTAAAAAGTTTATCCAAGCATGAATAAAGGTCTGCATTATTTATCTCTGTGGCATCAATAAAAAATGCTTCAATATTGTGTATAACGTGCAAGAACAAAAGCCAAGGTTTACTGTTACACAAGTCCTTTCCTGCTCTGCAAACTCTATCAAAGTCTATTGCAGTGTGTGTGTGTGTGTGTGTGGGGGGGGGGGTGTTGTTGTTGTTGTGTGCGTGTGTGTGTGTGTGTGTGTATGACTCTGAATCCTGTTTACTTTTTAAAGAAGTTTTTAAGTTTATTGAGAGAGTTGAAATCAAATAGTAGATTCCTTACCACAGTGTTGTTTTTTTTTACATTATAACCACGAACTTTGGCGTATTTTGTTGGGATTTAATGTGACAGACGAGCACAAAGTCATTCATAATTGTGAAGTGAAATTATAATTTGGTTTTTACAACGAAAAAATCTGTAGATATAGATGTCGCTATTCTCTTTATAGCAGCTTTGCATTTTTATACAGCTTTTTTTTTGGCCCACTATATTTATCCAAATAGCTCAGTGAGACAAATCTAAGCAGAAAATGTCCAGTGGATTTAGGTCCAAACTGTGATTAGGCCATTGTAGAACATAAATGTCATTTACGGATTGATTCTGGGTTTCCAAGAGAGAAATAAATAGAAATGCATGCCACACTTTCAGGTTTTGGAACAAAATTTTGAAAATGTGTTCTTTTCCTTTCACTTAACAATTATGCACAGCTTTGTGTTAACCTGTCGCATAAATCTTTTCTGTAAATTCATTTTTCCTTGCCTCAGAGTAAAACCCAGTCTAATCATTTTAGAATTATTCAATATCCTGGACTAAATAAAATATGGCATCTCTACATTTTTTGTTTTTCACCTCATTCAAATGGTGTCAGAAACAAAAAAAAAAAGAACAGGAAAAAAAGATACAAATATTAGGTTGGATTTTTATATGTCTGTCCAGGTCAAGAATTCATGTGCCGTCTGTACCAGGCAGGCTCTGTGTTTGTGTGTGTTTCTAAATGTGTGTGTCTGTGTGTGTTGAGGGTGGGATTTAGTGGCGTAACAGAGTTCAGACAGAGGACTCTTGTTTTTGAGCAGTTTCAGTGCCACGTCAAAATGCTGCCACGGACGTGTTTCGTACCAAAAATAAATCTCTGGATTTTTCTTTTCCGTTCCTCTCACTAGGGAATAACGCTGCATCAAACACAATGGGACCGTTCCAAGAATATGAGGTGAGTCTTCTCTTCTCGCTTTTGAGTGTTTTGATGAGAGCTTCGACAATAATCATGTATAAATTGCTTTTTGAGGCAGTATAAATGATAAGTATAACCATAGTAGTAACATAAACTATAAAAACCCCTTGAGCCATTTCACATTTTGTCAAATGACAGTCATAAATATCTTTACAAAACCTTACTTTTTTCTGAACATGGGCTTTCCATGTATATTCAGTCCTCCTACTTTTGATAGACCTCAATTAAATCCGGCGCAACCATTTTCCTTTAGAAGTTACTGTGTGGACATGTTAGGGATAAAGTATAAAATAATATTCCAGCGTTTAACCGTTCAATCATCACCTGAAGTTAGAAATAGTTCTTTGCAAGAAAGATCTAAACCGATACACTGAAAAAAGAAAACAGTTGATTTAACTTCAATTTGTTGTGCTAACTGGTCACAAGCAATCAAATGAAGTTTGTCCAAGGGAATTTATTAAAGCTATTAAGTTGTCATGTTAAACAAACGTGAATAATGTTAGTTTGATCAACTTAATCTGACGGAAAAACAGCCCTAAGCATTACTTCCAGATCCAGGGCTGTAATGGAACGATTTAAATCAAGTCAAAGTCTGGACCTAAATACAATCGAGAATCTATGGAAAGAGTAGAAAAATAAAAGAAATGGAAAAAAGTTTTAGGGTTATGAACAGTTTGGCTTTTATCGTATCGTTTAGGATTTATTGCGATAAATTTCTTCTCATGATAAGAATGTTGATTTATCATTGTCACAATACATCTCAATTAATGATGTTTAAAAAAAAAAAAAAAAACCTAAACTGACCATATTTTTGGGGTTGGTAGTTTCACTATTATCTCCACTGTTTGTTTGATGAGAGCTTCAAAAATACCAACACATTTGAAAGTATCATTAAATGTGGTCGCTGTGTGCAGTTTAGTGATACAGATCACACTTCTTTATGTTACTTGTGTCCTGAAGAAGCATGTAAGGAATGTTTTTCAAATGTTGTTGTTTGTCGGGCTGTGTGGTCGCAGCCCATACAGTTAATTGAAAAAGAAGGCGTAAATAGCTATTGTCACTTTTATCGTTATCACGATACACACCACAAAACATCGTGATAAAACTTTATGTTTATCCCGATATCACCCACGCCTAGTTATTTTCAAAAGAAAGCTTTATGTAAGTGAATCTAAATTCTTTTATTTTGAATTTTTAATGCTGGCAAATGTTTACGACAGGAAAAGAAATCACCCGAGAAAGGAAGCCCCCGCAGCCGCATCCCACGTTTGGTCCTCCATCCTTTCCGGCCGAAGGACAAAGGCTCGCCTCTGTCTGATTCCCTGCTGTCCGAGGAGGAGGGGAAGGAGTGCGACATCAGCTCCGATCACTCCAAGAGGACCATCAGCACCAACAGCTTTTGCTCTGGTAAGATGAACCTCGGGATCAGCCAAAAATGAGCAGTTTTCACAGTGAAATGTCGTTGCATAACACATACTTTGAGGGCTTTACATACTGAATTAAACAGAGAAACCTCAGATAAATTAATCAGTTATGCCAGGTGTCAAATTGCATTACACTGCTTCTGCTGTTTGATTAAATTTGCATAGTGGATTATGCAACCTTACAAAAAAAAAACAGACCTGGCCAATGTAATATATATATATTTTTAATGTTGACTCAAATGTAATCCTGCGGAGATAAGGAGCAAACACGATGCACCGGAGAGTGTCTGTGTGTGAGCACAGAGGTGATGAACCTCTCTGACTAGCTGCGTTTCCATTGAAAGTGTGTGAATTGAAATTACGAAAAAAATAAAATAAAATAAATAAAATAAAATAAATTAGCCTAATGGAAAAGAACGCCTATTTCGAAAAAAACTCACTAAAATGTTTTTGCGCTATGATGAGGAGCTTTTTTCAGTGAAATAGATGTATTTCTGTGCAACGGAAACGCTTGTTTCACATCACGGGACCAACAACCGGATGTTACTGCTTGCAAAAAAAAAACGACGAAGAAGAAGACGACAGGAAGTAGTAGGAGGACGACGGTTTGTTTTTGTTAATTTTCTGAAGTGGCTCAGTTACGAATATTTTACATGTTAACTGTTTACATCCATCGCTGCCACCATTTTGAATGACTTATCGCGTGAGCAAGCTTGTTAGCGTGCATTTTTAATTTAGTTTCTTATTAAATGGAAACTCCGCTCTTGCAAAATCGTATTTTTCTTCTTCTTTTTTTTTTTTCGACATAAGTATAATATCGACTAACGTCAGCGCACGTCAGCGATGGAAACGTAGCTACTGACTGCTTGTGTTGGCTGCGTGCTCTGCCCCGCATGTTCCTGGCATGTTCTGTGTGCCTGTCCACAATAGATGACACCGGCTGCCCCACTAGTCAGTCTGTGTCCCCCTCCAAAACTCCGTCAGGCTCTGAGCGGAGCGCCCACGCGTCGCCGACGCTGCCGGAGCGCAAAGCCAAAGCGAAGAGGGTGAGGATGGTGGCCGAGAGCGGCGGGGAGGCCCGCGGCGCGCCCAGGCACAAGAGGGAGATGAGGTCTGCCCCGAGAGTCCGAGGTAAAGAAGAAGATGTCACAAAATGTAGTTTTTTATCCAAAAAAAAAAAAAAAAAAAAAATCATAACATTTTAAAATGTAATTTTTATCCCCCCAGATTGATCATAATCTCTTGTTTATTTCTTTATGTCATTCATGTACGGTTTAAAATGAACATGTCACATGCTTGTATTAGCAAAAGGTTTAGAATGAAAACGAGTAGTTACAAGAGAAATCTCTTGTAAAAGCCATTCAAAAGTGATGTATTATCTAGTGACGCAGCACTGCTGAGCCAATGTACATCATTGTGCCTTAATAGAATGTTATGTTTTATTATTTTCTTAAAAGTGTAAAAAGAAAAAATAATAAAGCTCCTCTCCTCGGTTTCTTTAGACAGATTTGTTCCGTTAGATTTTTTTTTTCTTCTGTCTAACAACAGTACAGACAGCAGTACAGTAGCAGCATTAGTCACATGTCACAATTGCAACCACATAACAAACACTGGCAGGGTCAAAGTCTGTTTCCTAAAAAGAGACCAGAGCGCTTTTTTTTTTTTTTTTTTTTAAGACCGAGCAGAAACAGTTCTCTCTTTTCACCCCCAAATTAAATCTACTGCCCTTTTAATCTCAGGATAAAAGAGAAAAAGGGGGAGAAAAAAAAGGGGGGCCTGATTGTGACTCTGAGGCAGGAAGAAAAGCTGATTGGTTGTGGGAAAAGTGTCGGCACTCAGCCAATTAGTCTGATTAGCAGGAGGTTACTTCACGGAGGGAACAGGCACAGATTCTCAGTTGACTCACAAAGTGGTGAAGGGTCACAGGCATCAAGTTTTGAGTTACGTTTTGTTTTCACAGCCGTCACTAGACACGTTACTATGGTGCTGTTTGATGGGAAGAGATGTTTCTCAGGTAGGACTTTGATTGTTCCATTATCTCAGGTCATTATTTGAGTGATGACGAAGCCTAACATTTAGTCTGGTCTTTGGAATTAGGATTTAGTTTGGCAGAACGCTGCAACAACACAATCTCTTCCCAGGTGTTTTTATATTGCAAAAGTCTTGGTAGACTTTAAGTAACTTACAAGTTTCTTTTTAGCCGGATATAGAAAAGTCAATAATTCCTTAATATTTATGAAGTTGTTTATTCCACTATGGGGAAAACGTCTTGTTATAAGGGAGACAATTGAACAAGTCCTGTTTTTAATCAATATTGAGGAATTATCAATTTAAAACAAACTCCTATATATTGGTGAAAAGTTACTCGTCAGTTAACTTTGTCTTCAAGTGTGTGAAGGTATTTGAACTAGAAACTAGATGAAAATTACTTGGTAAGCTTTTGTTTTTGCAGTAAATGTATCATTCAAATTTGATGTGATTTACTAATCTGTTTTCTGAGCATTTTTTTTTAAACTCAAGAAATGCATAAAGCAATGAAGTTGTAATGCAATTTCTAAAATGCAAATCCATTTTGTCATTGCTATATTAATTGCCCAAGGCAACGCCTGCTGAAGACATGCACCAGTGCATCTAGAAACCCCGAAAGGATGAAAATCACAAATTTGAAATGTCACTTCTGAAATTAAATAATTATTAGAAAGGAACACAACCTCTAACAGGCATCAGTAATGGACACATGTGAAAATGGTAACTGTCATTAATCATTGAAGCCAAAACAAATAAGTTGATTAACAGACTTGGACTTTACCCTGGCATGCAGGCAAACTTGTCAAAATAAGAGATTTTTAGGTGAGAAGTTTTCAAAAGCCTCCACTATCAGAAGGCCGTTCAAATATGTTATTGATGATGAAAATTAAGCTTTTTAAAAACAAAGAATCCTGAGTAATTGCATTTTTCAAATCACTGTAAAACAATGGAAAACGTTCCGAGTCAAAACTGGTCCAAATATTTCTTGAAATTTCAAGCCACAGAAGAAAACTCAAATTTAAACAGCAAATGAACCGGTGCGCTAATTTGATTCAGGGTATGTGTCCTGTATTTGCAGGAATACTCAGAATTACAGTTTGAAAGTTAATAAAGGGATTTATTTTTAACTATGATTTTTCCTGGTGGGTGTCCCACTGCAAAATGTTCTGATGGTGATTTTAACTTTGTAACAAAGTCAATAACTTGATTCAATCAGCTGAGTTTCCTTGGTTTGAAAACCTTTATCAGCTGCAATCAGCTGAAAGTGACTGTATTGTTTTATAAGTGAGCTCTGTGTAATGTGACGTTGATCCGATTATCAGATTGGATTTTACTGGCTCTTGGAATGATTTTAAATTCAATTTGAACTGAACTGGATTCTATAAAACTGGAATCAAATTGGACGTATCCAGTAAAGTGGAGCGTTGCATCATTTCTTGTGATTTGTTGTGAATTGTCTATAAATGAGCTGTACAGATGGATTTGTGAAACCTATTTCAAATAGAAGTGTAGAAATCCCTGGTTGGCTAACAGCTTGCTAACTAAACTTGGTTTTGAATCGTAGCGATTGTTTTTTTTCCAAACAGGTGATGCATCAAGTGAGAATTTCAATCTCATTTATTTATTTATTTTTTAAAACAAAGTAGCTCAATTGGAAATCATTTTTTCTTTTTTTACACAGAAGTTAAAATGTTCCAGTTTGAATTTGAAGTCAAAAGATCCAAGTTGGAAATTATGCCACAGTCTTAGAAATGTCTACAAGAGGAAATAAGTGAACTTGGAGCAGTCTTCTAGCTTTTGCTAAGAAATCCCTCTATTTTCTATCACAGAAAGTAGCATAAAGAATCTTCACTCGTGTCTTCAAAGTCTTTCAAATCTGCTAGCAAACTAACACCTCACCAGCTCCCCCTGCAGGCAGTGAAGCAGATTTCAGTTCCTCCAGCAGCACAGGCAGCCTGAAGACCAAGGAGATCCTCGCATCGAATTCGGTTGGGAAGAAAGTTTCTTCGCGCTGGTATGTTGACTGAATCCTCTTGTATCATTCAGATGGCCAGAGAAAGTGACCGGTTTTTAACTCATTCATACGTTTTTGTTTTTTTTAACACCTTCTCCAAACTCCACTGAAGCCGTGGCCCTCACATCAGAACGCTCCCGGTTTTCAAACCAGCCGGGGTTCCGTCTTTGAAGCACGACTCCGAACTTTACGCCCCCTACAGGACTCCCCCCAGAGCTGCATCTTCGACTCTCGGCAGCAGCTGCAACTCCAGTCCCTCTTCTAGGTACAAGTCCTTCATTTAATGCCAACCATCCTGCATGTTTAAGTTGCCAATGCGAAGTGAAAGGTTCTGGTTGCAATTTATGTTGTCAAGACGATGACCTGGTGAAATTTCCATCTTACATTTATCAGAAGTCTTTCTCTGAGAGCGAGAAAAAGATGGATTTGAGTTTTTAACTAAACAGGCAAAATGGCAGTCAGTCAGTCAGTGAGTGGGTGGTGGGATTAAAACCAGACTGTCTTTTCCTGTCATGCAGCTGTCTGGGATTATATTGGTTATAGTCTGACTGGGATTAGTGAGCACTTTGTAGTGTAAATGTATAAGCAGGCACTCGGCTGACTCATGCCTGACCAGAATGGAGGAAGTGGGAAGATCTGGAATTTTTTTACATCATTGATTTTTTTTTTTTTTTTTTAATTCATTATTTTTTTTACTTTGTGCTTTAGGTTGCTCACTACATGGACAAAAAAATGACCTAAAAATATCTGTGACGCCTAAATGAAACTGTTTGTCTCGAAGCCTTTTCGGGGTTTTGTTCACATGGATTCTTCCTCATCTCGTACTCGCAGCTAAATCCTAAACTGCTGCCACTTTAAAACCTTTCCCCTTTCAGCTCTTTTTTAATTTTTTTATTTTTCTGCCTGTATGGCTACGTGCCATGTGACATCCGTTTCTCCCCAGTGTTGCCTTCTCCTTGGCTGTTCTATTTCTGGCAGGAGAGCAGAGCGTTTGCATCAAAGCCTCAAGTATTCCAGGTTGCTAGGATATTGCCGGAGAGCGAGGCTTTCATGCTGCTTTGTCCAAATCCACAAAAAAAGATGAACAGAAACATAAATCCATGAATCTTTTTACCTTAAATAAATGTGCATGTCATAAAGCACTCGGAGGACATTGGATTTAAAAAAAAATAAATGAATAAATAAATTAAGACAAATGAAGGCGTTTGTGCTCATAAGATAAGACTCTCAGAAATCCTGTCAACATTAATTCCAGGCTTCAGGGAGCATCTGCTCTGACAGCACTCTGTGAGTCAGACTAATTACCTTTACCACAGAATCACTTTGCATCTTAAGCATCAGTTTCTTTTTTTTCTTTCTTTCTTTTTTTCTGCTGCTGCTTTAAAATGTCTTCATGAAGACGGATGGGTTGTTTGTTCCAGAAGAGGTAAATGTTCCGTTTCACCACCGTCATCATCTCTGTGCTCGACAGGAGAGTGAGCTTGGGCCGCTACCGCTCCTGCGAAGACAACCACGGCGTCAGGCCCCCGAACCCCGAGCAGTACCTGACCCCGCTGCAGCAGAAGGAAGTGGCCATCAGACACCTGAAGACCAAGCTGATGGAGTCGGAGAACAAAGTCCACGACAGGTTGTACGGCACCCACTGCGGAAATGTACAAATTGGCCAAAGTTGGGTTTACAATCATGCAATCACGCTACATGTGGTTTGGCTAATTGTGGGTTAAGTTGCTATTTATTTGGGTAAAAAGCAACTTAACTAGCATCATAGCTAATGCTTTCAAAGCATAAGTGTCTTGGCTAAAATACACCAAGTTTTTCTCCATCTTGATGCTCAAGGGTACAAACTACTCATTTACTGCAGGCATAAAGCCATAGAAAACTTGTTTAGGGTAAATCTGATTTTTATCTTGTATAACTGCACCCTCTTTTTAATAATGCCTTTCTGCAGAATTGCCAACATGGCCCATTTAAAAAAAAAAACAAAAAAAAACTGAGCCCCACCATGCACGCGCAAAGAAAAAGTGGATCCATTTACAATATTTAAAATTAAAAAGTGACTTGTAGCAATTGAACAAGCTAATATTTAGAACTGCACCTGATTCAGTTGTGCACAAGGCACACAATTAAACACTCCACTGTTTTTATTCATTGGGTTTGACTACTTTGGCATTTCATTAGTTATGCTGAGGCCAGCAGAGTGTTACATTTACAGGCGGAGGATATGTGGAAATCAATCTTTACTTTACTTTAGCAAGAAATTTGGATTTGCAAAAGTTTTGGTTAAGAAGATAATCAGTAACCTTGCTTTGATTCCTTCAGACTTGGTTTGGTGGATCATCAATCAGACATTGGCTCAAACTTTTACGACTGAACAAAATGGAAGTGGAACGCTCCCTCAGAGCCTCATTCCCCATGGGAAACCTAATCCGTCTGGATGAAAGTGATTCAAGATCTGTTCAGTTGCTGCCCCATCAGTAGCTGTTTTTATTACAAATATGTACAAAAGTTTAATATTTCACCAATGTTGGGGGGGGGGGGGGACACATTGGCACATTTGCGTTTTTTCCCATTACATAGGAACACAATTAAAATCTCACCTAAATATGTTTGTTCATGTGAGAAGTCATGGAAAATCAAACCATGCTGTCAAACTCAAACTATTTCCTGTTGTCTTTGTAGTTGTAACATTTGGTTGTTGATCACATGACTTGTGTGATCAACTATGATTGTGCAAAACAAGTGTTTCGTTGCAGTTTTGCGAACACACTGATTTCAATCAAAGGTGAGGTTTTTTGGTGTTTTTTTTTAATTGGCATGTTTCAAATAAGCACATTTGTTTTCGTAGTTCCAATTTGTGCAACTACAGTATATGGGTAATGGAAACAAAGCTAATGTCGTCTAAAGTCAAAAAATCTACTTTACATATTCCAAGATGCTTTTTTGTTGTTGGAATCTGGCAACAAACTTCAATTAATAATTGATTCTTGTACTTTTGTACTTGTAATGTTGGTGAAAATGAAATGTCTCTTGCTGTTTGTTCCAAAATGGTTAGATAACCGCTTTAGAAGAAACTGTGGTGACATAATACCTCCAGGAGCTCAATCTAAGCATCTACTCAGTAGAAATAAATTAGGAATGAGCTATTGCATAAGGAAAACATTCTGGATGCTGTATACGATGTGGTGTACAAAATGGATTATTTCTGATGGTGTGCTTTCTAATTCACCAGAGAGAATGAGATCCAAGAGTTCAAGTCCCAGCTTTGCAGAATGAGGGAAGACTGGATTGAAGAAGAATGCCACAGAGTGGAGGCTCAGCTGTCCCTCAAAGAGGCCCGCAAAGAGATCAGGCAGCTGCGTCAGGTGGTGGAAACCATGAAGAACAGCCTGATGGAGAAAGACAAGGGAATACAGAAGTACTTCATAGATATCAACATCCAAAACAGGAAGCTGGAGTCCCTGCTGCACAGCATGGAGCTCGCCCAAAGTGGCTCCGCCCTCCAAGATGAAGGTGCCTTGGACTTCATGTGCGACGGTCCTGAAGGGGGTGGTAAGAAGCTGATGGGTGAGGAGGACGGAGGGCTGGAGATGGGGAATCCGGGAGCGGAGGCGATGGCAGACAGTGGGCTGCTGGTGAACGATGAGATGGCCAACAGAGAGGACATCTTTGAGCAGGTCTTCATGTCTACTGCAGCGGATTTCAGCCAGGACTCCAGTTGCAGCCAAGGGCTCCCGGTGGAGACGGACGCCGGGCAGCCTGCGCCGTCAGAAGACAGATGGTTAGCGAACAAATCTTCTCCAGCATCTCCGCCAAATGCACTTTCGTCCACAGTCACCATCTCTTCAAATGCACCTTGCCACCAAAACACAGATGACAAAGAAGTTCAGACCGACTTTCCGTCCATATCGGCAGACCTGCAGGCTCTACTACTTCAGCTGCTGAAGCTCCACGGATCATCACTAGGGGACGCAGCTCCTCCCAGCGGACTCCTGGAACTCCCAAAGCTACCCGCATCCACGGTGGATCAATCCAGCACGTCTGCTGATTCCGGTTGTTCAGACAACACGAAGAGCAGCCAGTTCATGGAGGAGCTGGACTTCACCGCCCAGGAAGAGAAACCTTTCGAATCAACGAGACAAGAGCTGGTGGACAAGTGTTACTGGAGCAACAACTTCCTGGTTGATCTGGTGGCAGTGGCAGCCCCCGTGCTGCCCACTGTGGCCTGGCTGTACTCGAGGCACGGTGTGGATGGAAACGCACCGGTCTACAACATTGGGGCCCTGATAAGGGGCTGTTGCATCATGGGATTGCACTCGCTTCGCCGCGTCGCCCGTAGACCAGACGCGTAATCGCTTTAAACATGCATGCTCACGCCTAACTTTGAACTAGAAGCACTTTGCAAGGAGTATCATGGAAAAGTTTTTTTTGTTGTTCAACACTCGATGAGATTATTGCAGCTGCTTTGGTTTCAGCACTGGTATTTTTTTCATTGTACAGTTACCATAAATGGAAGCTTGGTGGTGACCAAACAGTATTTATTCTTTATTTATATATTTATTTATATTTAATAAGCATATCATCTGAGTAGATGGTTATGTCCTGTGATATATTTTAGTTTAGTTTTTTTTTATTTAAGACCTCCGGGAAATGGAAGTCGATGCTAATTTGTAATGTCTTGTGTTGCCGTTCATAAAGAAACCTTCAGCCAAAGCTTTAATGCGAATTCACTGTTTTTTTTTTTTGTGAAGTCCCCTCACTTGATCCTTTCCTTTGGAGTGGAGCTTTACTCTGTACAGCTTGTGTATTGTTCATACAAGGCTTGTTCTGTGCCTGAGCAATGTTCAACATTGTCGGTCTACATCAAATGTCACTGTAACTTTATTAATAAAGCATGATAACTCTGAGCATGTTCAGACTCCAAATGTTTTAATCTCACGGTGACCAGAATTCCTGTCTGGATCCGTAAAGCTGTTAAGTCTGGCTTATGTAAGAGGCTTGTCGGGAAAAATCTATAAGTTCTGAAGTTTCTTCAGCCGACCGAGTTCTTTTCATGAATAAATAGAAACTCTGAATGGTAGGGCAATGTCTCTAGCCTCCCAAAAGCTTCCAAGCCGTCTTGGATAAAAGCTTCTGCCTCAGACATCCCCTGGGTGATGGAGCTGACAGCACTGAGTGCTTTAGATCCACTACTTAAAATTCTTTGGCCATAAAATACTGCTGCTGCTGCACAGATGAGGCTAACCCCATCTGTAAAAGCCACCAAAGATCCATTTTGCACCCTTATTCAGCGGTCATTTCTAAACGGAGCTAAAAATAAAACGATCCAAGTCTTGCTTTTGACTCCACTTCCACTCTGCCACATGGTAATGTAGTTAGTTAACTGTTTCTCATTTAAATCAGCACTAAATGAGTCATCAAAATTCTCAACACGTCACGCTGATACCCAGATGTAATTGCCGTGCAACTTGAGGTCACACTTGTTCTGCAGCATCCTTTACATCCCAGTCGGCAGCCGAAGCTTATTCCCTCTCTGCTACTGATGACGAGAGGATTTCTTTTTTTTGAAAGTGGGCCAGTTTCCCCCAGGTGGACGGCTGTGATATTATTGTAATGCGGATCAAATGAACTCTCTACATGTAGGCTACATCTTACAGGATGTTCTGGTGATGTTACAGTTTAGGACTTTGACAAAGGGCTGCTTTCACGTGATCATGCTCATGTTTTCCAAACTGGCTGCACAGTGGCGCAGTTGGTAGAAATCCACACTTGCTGTCTTTCTGCATAATGTTTGCAGCTTAAAGTCTTTATTTTGAGGCAGAAAGTAGTCCATGCCGAGTATCAAATATAGACTCTAAAACTATAGATAGATATAAGTGTACAGTTGGCTTTAACAACAAATTGACTCCTGGAGCAACGGTTTTTGAATTGTTTGGACACCGGAACTGAGGATATGTTGGGTGCAAACCAAAAACAGCATTTAAGAAAAAGAACCTCATATAATCTGTGAATAAATTTGGTGAAAGTGTCAGAGTCTGGGGAGGCTTTGCTGTTTGGCTCCATAAAAGTTCAGATTTAGATTTTGCTGAGATTATCTGGGATGATTTAAGGCTGTTTATGTAAAAATGTCATTAAATAATGTATTATTATTATTATTCTGCTTTTTAAAAGGCGTGGATGATAACACAGTCAGCTATCACTGCGCCTCTTCTCGTCTTTAATCTTTTGTATTGTAAAACAGCTCCACCTATAGGGTCACATATAACATGACAACCTATCAGATGATGGCTGCTCCTAAAACATTACCATGACAACCCTTATTCAGCGGTATGCAACTTTCTGCCATTAGCTTAACTATAAATTATACAAAGAAAATATATGTGAGGGTCAGTGAAAGGAAAAGAATTTCTCATGAAAACTTTTAAGTAACAGACAGTGGAAAGTGCTGCTCAATACCAGTTGGTGTATTAAAATGAATTTGTTTAGAATGAAGAAACTCCTAATTGATTCTCAAGGCAATGAGAATCATGCAGCCTATAAATCTAGCGACACAGTTCTTTTAGGATTATTTAAAGTTGTGTTTTAAAAAAAACCCCAAGAAAACAGAGGTATACAAATAACTAATTAAGAAAGTGAGTATAGATCCAATCCAATCCTTATAACTTTTACTTCCCTGCTCACATTAGGAACTCTGCACATCTGATCCCAGTCAAAACATGAGGAAAAAATTCTTAAATTTCTTTTAACTCTAAAGAAAATCTGAATTTTTGACCAAAGTCTAGGCATGAGGACCAAAAGTGGCCTTTCAGAAGTTGAAGTTGCGTGCTTATCTTAAGTTGTGTGTTTAACCCTCCTGTTATGTTCGTTTCTAGGGTGCAGCAAAAATGTTCGTGGGTCAAGTTGACCCGGGGAGTGTTTAATCATGCAATAGTGTCAGAAACCAAAAAATTCCTCCAAAACAGTTTTGTATCTGATTATTAACTCCAATACTAACCATTTCAATCAATATTTGTGCAATGATGTTTTATTATTTCTCAGAAATTAAGGATCAATGACGACAACTTACTCATTTACTCATATTTGGACATAAAAAATGGAATTTACATTTTTTATGTCCACTGAAAAAAACACAAAAAAACTATAATTTCCTTGAAGTTGACATTTGGTAAATTATTTTATATTATACTTTTTTTTTTTTTTTTTACCAATAGGTGATTTTTATAATTGAACTTGAGACACACATACTGTTCTGGGTCAAATTGACCCGCTGATTAAAATCAAGATAAATGAGTCATGCAGAGAGTATTTATGTTTTCATCCACATCTGCCGAGTGTCACTCAGTGTGGGTGGAGTTTGTCCACATGAACAGAAAAGATTCCCGTCAAAAGTTGTGTGAACACCTGCTTTCTCGCCATTTCCTAGTGAAGTAAAGAGAATAGTGAGAAAGTGTGTGTGTGTGTGTGTGGTTGCGTGTGTTGGTGTGTGTGTGTGGTGAAATATGGTTCATAGCTGCAAGGAAACATATAGAATTGGACATTTTTTAATCTTTTTTTGCACTTTAACCTGACTGGCAGGTCAAATTGACCCGAACAGTATCTATGTAAAAAGTAGACCTAGGGGTTGGTACAAATGTGTAACATGAATAAATTTTCAATTTATGTGTAGAGTGCACCTATTAAGACAAATAGAAAACGTTTCATGCAAAACAATGCTTCTATTTTTTTTTAATTTGTACATTTTAAAACGGGTCAATTTGACCCGGAACATAACAGGAGGGTTAAGTATTATTTAATAAGTGAAATCAAAACAGTTTTTGTACCAAATTATATTAGTGTAAAAAGATGTTAAAATAAATAGAATTTGATCTTAAGAAGTACAAATCAGTCCGGAAATCTTTTAATGAGTAGTTTTGTCACAACCGGCTTGATGAGGACATTCACGATCTTGATGTTTCCCAAAGAAAAAGACTGACAAGCACTTTGAAACGCGATGCGTAAATAATCTTGGCTTCCGCCCACCAGCGGAGTTCCAAGCAGTCGCTGCAGTACCACACGAAACCACAAAGAGGCAGTGTTGCTCAAGACTAGAATAAAAGGCAGGTTTGAACTTTCCTTTGATAATCATTGGGGTATTAATTTACTCCTTCACTGTCACCAATTCACATGAGCTCGGTCGGTGTCTGCTGCAAACTGACATGTTTTAATCCTAAAAAAATAAAAATTAAAAATAAAAAAAAGAGGGAGCTTTTGTCTCCACATGTCGCCTCGCATTTGGCTGCCGCCTGATAGCGACCACACCGTTGACAGGTAGTCTAACACGGCCTTCAGTTTTAATGTGGGGAAGCAAAGAATAGCAATTTGTCTGCCGGTTTGTAATAATAAACCTCTGCCGCTGACAGTGTGAGGGACGACTAATCCTGCCTTGTACTGCATGTAATTAGTGATTTGTGCTTAGCGCGCGCAGAGCAAACACGCTGTGTGACGTTGTTTGTTTGAAGCGCCACAGATAATGGATTATTTGCTTTGTTTCCGAAGGCGCAGGCACCCGATCTTCTTCGCCGGCACCTCTCAGAGCAGAGGCCTGGCCCTTAAGAGCCGCAGGCAAACACGCTCAACCTGAATGCCAGAGAAAGAATAACCGCCTCTGATGCTCTCAGGGTTCTGGCCTTCACCAGATCTGTGGCGTCGTCAGCTATTTGTAAAGCCGCGTCGTCGTGCATGCGTGTCTGTACACAAGTGTGGTTATTCATCTATTTATTTATTAGATACATATTGTGTTATTGCATTTATTTCGATAGTTTTGATACCAGTCGTACAAATTGGATATCAGCAAAAAATAAATAAAATAAAATAAATTAATAATATATATATATATATATATATATATCAGGCAAAAATTTGAGAATACTTTTTTGGGTCTAGTTTCAAGTGCAACTATCTTAGCACACTTGAAATAAGACGAAACTAACTTGCAAGTAACTTTTCCGAAAGACCTAGGAGCTTGCTTTACGTCACTAATTCCTTAAAATTGATTTTAAAACAGCAGCAGTTTCACTAGCAGATTATTTCACTTAAAATATTTTCCCCACGTTACATGTGCAGTAATCTGCCAATGGAATTACTGCTTCTTTTTTATTAACATTAAGGAATTATTTACTTAAAATAAGCAACTTTATCTTTCTAAAAAAGTTACTTGTGAGCTAGTTTCGTCTTATTTCAAGTGTACTAAAATATTTGCACTTGAAACTGGACACAAACAAAAAATACTTTGTAAGATTTTGTGTTTGAAGTGAGGGTGTGGTCCTCCAACTCTACAGATTTCAATTTTAATTGCAACTGCTTGCAACTAGGTTTTTTTTCTAATTCATTAGTTATCGTCGTGAATTAATTCACACAACTATTGACGTCCAGGCGTAAAACACTGCAGGCTGTTTAGCGTTTTTGCTTGTCAAGATGAACAGAATGAAACGCTGGCAAGCTGCTACGTTAGATCTGATCCTGATCATTCTGATGTGGTGACCTATGGTGCAAAATGTGTGTTTCCTTCCAGTTAACTGAGTTGTTTTTGTCTGTAGAACGGCACCATCCTCGTTGCGAAGCCTCTGCGGATCCACGGATGCCGATCCCAGGAGAAAAGGAGGAAAAACTCCTAAGAAACGGCTGGAGTTTCTGCAAAATGAAGCTGTAAAATTAGTTTACCAGCCAAATTGATATGCAGACTGGTGTGTGTGATTTCATTTTTTTAAACGACACAGCTCATATCATGGAGGGGCGCGGTGGGGTATCGGTGAATCAGGTGTCTCGGTTGGTAAAAAAGTGTTCGTCCTTTGATTGTCCCCGACAGACACACCTACGTCCCGCTGTTGAGGAAATAGTGAAGCCTTTGCCGTTTACAGTCGGACACACGCTGTTGTGGCTCTGTAAAACCCGTGGAAGGTTAAAAGGTGCAACTGCAAAGCATTTACGTCCAACTTCAGATGGTGAGATTTAGAAATGAGTCTCACGCAGAGAGCAAATCACCGAGATAAGATATACAACTCGGTTTGTGGTCATGCCCCAAATACCTAAGACTCTCATGCAGCTAGCACATGGGCCTGTTTAGATGAAGTCACATGTGATCAAGATTATGCATTTTGCCTTCAGATACACATACCTCTCATATGTCATGTCACTCCTCCTGTAACCCGGGACGTTCATCCCTTGACACTGTAGACAAGGACGAGTTTCATCTCTGTTGGGAGCTTTTGTTGACGTCTTTTTGGAAAGAGTTGTAGTGTTTGTTGAAACTGAGCTATGCGTGAAACGTCTGTTGTTTTAAGTACAAGATCAAATTATGTAAATTAGACGAGGAGAAGACAGCCCGCTGACGTGGTTGTCCAGGTGTTTTCAGTCGCAGCTGCCCCGAGGGTTTACAGAGTGTTCAGAGAATGTCGTCAGACAATGTCATCACGAGAACAATGGTTAGACTGGTTTGAGATGACAGAGAAGAAGAACTCAAATTTAAACTAATCTATGCCAAATATCTGATAAATGTACAACATGCAAAACCTTGAAGACTTGTTGGACGATGTGACAGTCTGATTGAAGTTGCTTCTTTCACTCCAAGTTAACCTTTTGTCCCATGAGTCCCAGATGAAACTCGTCATTTTGAGCCTTTTGTGCTCCCAGCCAATCTCCACCTGCCAGGTCACTGCCCACCGTCTGCTGCACTGCAGTTATTCATTGTGGTGGTTGAAGACGTACAGACACTTCGTCTCCAGGTCTAAGATTCATTTTTAGAATCATAAACATAAGCATAAACGATGCTTATGAATCCAAAGATTTGCCAGGTTGGAGTTGATTTGTTTCTCATCAGGTCGTCAGTCCATCAGAAGGCGACACAGAGACACACACACCCATGTGTAAAGGCAACTTAGAGTATTGAATTCACAGTCATGTTTTTGGACTAGAGAACCTGGAGAGAAACCACCCATGCACAAGGGAACATGCAAACTCCATGCAGAAAAACCCGATTCAAACCAAGGAACTTCCTGCGGCACCGCAGCATTGCCACCGACTTCAACGCCTGTTGCAGCCTGTTATGGTAATCAAGCTGCCATGTTGTTTGCTCAAACTGATTGCTTCTTCACGGCCGACAATCCCCCCCGTGTCTACGTGTGCTCTGAAGAAACTTGGATATTATCTCAAAACGTCCTTATTGTCACTTCAGTGATGTTGGGACCCAGACATGAAGGATTGAACTGCATACAGGGAATAAAGAGACTGATATACAAAACTAGTAATCCCAGAATGCACTGCATTAACTCACCTCATGGCCTCGAAGAAGAAGAGTTTCACTAGGGGAGTACGTGACATCTTTACCGCAGGGGAAAAACTCTCGAGAGGTTATCCTCTATGCCGGCCTAAGGGAGGTTTTGAAGGAACCCTGGATCCAAAGTAAATATTCAGTTTACCGTTTATCAAAAATAATGAGAGATTCCACAAAGGAGATGCTGTCTCTGATCCTGCAGGTGAACTGGCTCAACCTCCACTGTTGAAATTGTTTGCCCGAAAATGTCTACTTTCCGTTAGATCTGAGAGCACAAAGGATCATGTAGTAGACACGTAAGGTCTGTGAACATATAGGAACGGAGCACGAATGACAAGGTCATATAAATAGTTGAAATGAGTCAGCAAACTGTTGGAAAGAAAGACCCGTAGAGAGAGACGGGAAGATATGAAATCTGCCAAGGCTTCCTTGAGTGACGCAATCCTTTTGGTTCTAAACGTGAATAAAACAGAATCCTAAAAAGATGGGAGAATTCAGAATGAGAAGAAAAAAGCGGTACCAGAGAGGATCCTGAGGACCATCGTGCATGCTGAATGAAAAGGTTTCCCTGGCTTTAGCTCCGAGTGCCGGTCTCAGAAGACGCCGGCGCATCCTTGTCATAACGAGTCAGAAGTTTATTCATTCGGAACGAGTTCTCAAAAACTCCCAGACATAAGAGGAAAAAAAGGTCTTGAAGTTTTTTTCTTGCTTCGTTAGGGAGCATGTGCAGAAACCGTCCCTCCAGTTCTGGTCCTGTGCACCGTTTAATTAATCGCTTTCTTTGACCTCAGCTGTACGTCTGATTGCTGCCATCCCAGTTACGCTTTACCAAACCCCATCAGGGTCACGTCTCGGCTGCAACTGGTCCAATGGCTGCAGGATAATTTTGTGAAAAGCAGAAAAAAGGCCGGCAAAAAAGCCCCACACGGCTTGCCTTTTTGAAAATTCTGGCTAAGAATAACTCTCCGTCTGTCAGCGTGGAATTTAGTATGAGCTTCCTGTCTTGTTCAAGTGGGAAATGCCTCCTCCTGAATCAGTCTTGTGACAGAGTGATGGATACTTTACCTGCTCTGCCCAGAGCCAACGGCCTCTTGATTGAGAGCAGGCCCACATGACAGAGCAAACCCGACTGTCTAAAAGTGTGAAGATGTAGTAAATTACCACAGAAGAGAAAAGGTGGACGGGTTTACCAAGCAGCTGGGGGTCCTTTGTACCCCTCAGATCCACTCCGATCCGACGTGTTTGTGCCTCAACCTTGTTTAGCAGCAACTCTCTATTAGCTCAGAGAGAAGGGAATCCTCAGCGCAAAACAAAAAGAAAGAGTCCAGCAAAGAATTTTCTCCTTAAAGCGTCTCAGACACTCCTTATTTGCTCTTGTCTCCTGGACAGGCCGTAGCCTCCACCCATTAGCACACTTATCTCGGCTGGAGCAGCCTGGGGCGGCTGGGCGCGCAGGAGAGGCTAAACATGGCCACCATCCAGTGTTTGTTTAGCAGGAGCTCATTCGGTTTTGTTGCAAAGTTGCTGACGTTTTCCTCGTCAGAAACAAGAACATGCTGAAAGTGAGTCAAAACATAATGTATAGCCTTCAGAATTCATGTTTTGCCGAACTGCTCTGTTGCAGGCCGACAGAGGGTTCGTGTGAAGCTCCCATCACTTTAGCACATCTTGGTGAAAGAGTGAAATGTGTTCTGTCCAACTGCCTACAGAGCTCACGTCCTCTGTTAATAAAGTCCTCTGTTAATAAAGTTTTGTTTGTGCAACAATATATTTTAAACAGAGTAACATGCTGTTACCAATATTTATATAGTTTATGTTTATATTTTTGATAAAGACAAATTTGCAATACATTATGCAAGTGAATGTTTTAAAGTGGCCAAATAAAAAGTCCAGCGCTAAATCTGTTGAATGCATCTGTGGCAAGATTTGAAAGTTGATGTTTTGAACTGTTAATCACAACGAATTTGAGGTTTTTATGCCAAGAATAACAGGCAACAATTACAACCCTTAAATGTGCACCATACTTCATGTAACCCAGTCCAAAATAAGGGCATTTTGTATTGAGTTAAGTTCATGGGAGGAATAATAAGTTAGAATGTGTTAAAAGCATGTTTGCTTAAATATGTTAAAATTGTTATAAATAAGTGTTAACAAAAGGAAATGTATTTAAAAAAGTAAGCTTCACCATATTTTATTTTGAAGGGCTTATGTTTGTAAGAGGAAGTGGGGTTGAACAAAGCAACTTCACTGGTCCGTGGTTGGCTGAGGGTCAAGGAGAGACAGGAAGTAAGAAAAGGAAAAGAAAGGAGAAAGAAAGAGATGAGGAGGCGGAAGAGGCACGATCAGACTGTGAATGGTTGGAAGGATGTCAGAGGGAAATGTATCAGGTAGTGATTTTGCGGAAATGGAAGAGGGTGCTGATGATGTGGAAAATGAAGGACCTTGGCATATTCAAAAAGCTAAGCATAAACGGAAAAAAACAAGACAACAAGTAGAATCATCTGTTTCCGAAGCTGAAGGAGAAACTGTTACGATGTCAGAATTTAAAATAGTTCTGAAGTTTGTCAAAGAGGGTGTGTCCTTTGGTAAGTGGAATCCAATTAAGCTGACAATAGAAATCAATTCACTGGTTGGAAAGGTGAAATTTGTTAAAATATTAAGAGATGGATCGTTATTGATTATCTGTAATGATATAAAACAAAAAGAAAGGGCGCTGAATATAAAAAGAATCCTTGGTGAGAATGTGAGAGGAAGACTTTTGGATGACAAGAAGTATGTACGCGGAGTCATTTCGGGGATTCCACCTGATGTACCAGTTGATGAGATCAAGTCTAATGTTTCAGGAGGGAAAGTGGTGGAAGCCAAACGATTGAAAAGAAATAAAAATGGAGAGAGGAGTGATAGTTTTTCTATCATGTTAAAATTTGAAGAGAACAGTTTACCAGGTAAAGTGTTTGTGGGATATATGAGTTATGATGTCCGACCATTTATTCCTCCGCCGCTGCGGTGCTTTAAATGCCAGAAATTTGGACATATCGCGGCAGTGTGTAGGGGGAAACAGAAATGTGGGAGATGTGCTGGGGATCATGAGTATGGGAAATGTGAGGAAGGGGCTCCGCTGAAATGTTGTAATTGTGGAGGTGAGCATAGTTCAGGATTTAGGGGATGCATAGCTAGTAAAAGAGCTGAGGAAGTTCAGAAAGTCAGAGTCACTACTGGCATTACTTATGCGGAAGCAACGAAAAAAGTTCCTGTTCAATCAATATTATATCCAAAGAAAGTGTCTGGAGGAGGAAAAGAAGGATCTAATTGTTCAGAATGCTCTAAGATTAAAGGTGACACTTTACTTATGACAAAGGAGGATTTTGTATTGTTCATGGTAGAAGTTGTTAACTGCACTGCTCAAACACAAAGGAAAACGGAAAAAATTCAAATAATAGTGAAGGCAGCCCAAAAGTATCTTGATTGTAAAAATGTTAATTGGGAATCAATAAAGAAAAAATTAAATGAGACACAATCTTCTCAACCTCAATCATGCAGTGGCGGCCCCTCTTCGTTATGATAATTATTTTCCAGTGGAATGCAAGAAGTCTTATTAGTAATGGTCTAGAGTTTAAGAAATATATTTCAGATTTGACAGTTAAACCTCACCTGATTTGCATTCAAGAAACCTGGCTTAAGCCTCATCTGGATTTCAAAATTTCTGGGTATACTTCAATTAGGAATGATAGAAAAGAAAGACAAGGAGGGGGAGTAGCAACTTTTGTACTAGATAGTATAAGATATAAAGTGGAATCAATAGGGGAAAATTATGAATCAATAGTTATTAAGATTTGGATAGAAAATGATCAAATGTCGGTGATAAATTTTTATAATGCAAACAAGAAGTTGTCCATTCAGAATCTCAATGAAGTAAATGATCAAAACGTAGGTAAGACTGTATGGTGTGGTGATTTCAATTCTCATAATATTTTATGGGGGAGTCTTAATACAGATGTAAATGGATTGACTGTTGAAGAATTTCTTGAGTTACATTCTCTGGTTTGCCTTAATGATGGCAGCACAACTAGATATGATTGTTGTAGGAATTTAAAGAGTGTTTTAGACCTAACATTGGTTTCAAATTCATTAGCTGGAATTACTTCTTGGGAGGTGATTGATTCTCCAATGGGCAGTGATCATTTTCCTATTCTAGTTTTATTTGGTTCTGAAGTGATAAAAGAAGAGGAAGGACAGATTCCAAGATGGAAGTTAAGTAACGCTAATTGGGAGTTATTTAAAAATTTAGTTGATAGTCAATTTAATAATTTGGATGAGAATTTGTTTTGTGATGTGGAGATGTGCTATTCAAAGATTAAGTCTGTCATTATTAATGCAGCTGAAAGGTAAATTCCTAAATCAAAGGGAAGAGGAAATAAAAAGTCTAATCCATGGTGGAATGAGCAATGTAGTATTGCTATAAGGGGAAGAAATAAAGCTTTTAAATTGGTAAGACGATGTCATACCTTTGAGGCACTAATTCAATATAAGAAAGCACAAGCTATAGTTAGGAAGACTGTTAGAGAAGCTAAGAAGGCTTGTTGGAGGCAATACTGTAATTCCATTGGAAGAGAGACCAAACTGTCAGAGGTATGGAGAGTTATTAAGAAAATGAATGGTGTTAAAAAGAGTTTTTCCTTACCGGTTTTAGAATTAAATGGGAAAATAGCGGTTAGTAATAAAGAAAAAGCTGAATTATTAGCAGTAACGTTAATTAAGGTGAATAGTTCAGAAAATTTATCTGCAGAAATGAAAAGTAATAAATTAGATTTATTGGACGGAAATCCAGAAGTTACTACTAGGAGAGAAGTCTCAAACCAGGATTTAGATATGCCTTTTTCTATGTATGAGTTAGAAAAAGTTATTAATAATGCTAAGCAATCAACTCCGGGGAAGGATGGAGTGTGTTATGTAATGCTCAAACATTTTAAATATTCATCTCTTACTGTTATATTAAAATTGTTTAATCTGATTTGGATGACTGGGAGAATTCCGGTAGAATGGAAACAGTCAGTTATAATTCCCATCTTAAAACCTGGTAAAAATGCAACAGACCCATCAAATTATAGACCTATAGCTCTTACATCTCAATTAGGGAAAATAATGGAGAAGATTGTTACTGATAGGCTTTCTTATTTTATTGAGAGTAAAAATAAATTTTGTCCATTCCAGAGTGGTTTTCGTAAAGGGAGAAATACGATGGATGCAGTTCTGTGTCTAGAGTCAGAAGTAAGAAAAGCTCAAGCGAATAAAGAGTTAGTGATAGCTGTGTTCTTTGACATTGAGAAGGCGTATGATATGTTATGGAAAGAAGGATTATTGATTAAATTAGGGAAACTGGGTGTAGGAGGTAAGATTTATAATTGGATTTTGGATTTTTTGTTTGGTAGAGAAATAGAAGTTCGGGTAGGGGTGAGTTTCTCTTCTAGACATGCTGTAGAGAATGGTACCCCCCAAGGTAGTGTGTGTAGCCCAATTCTCTTTAATATTATGATTAATGACATTTTTGATGAGATAGTTAGTAGTATAGGCAAATCTTTATTTGCAGATGATGGTGCTCTATGGATTCGGGGACATAATCTGGTTTATTTACAGAAAAAGATGCAGGCTGCCATTTTGAAAGTGGAAGGTTGGGCTACTAAATGGGGTTTTAGGATGTCAATCGCAAAGACTCAAGTAATTTGCTTTTATAGAAGACATAAGGAAGTTAAGTTGAATCTTTATACACATAAACTTCAACAAGTGAAAACAGTGAAGTTTTTAGGTGTCATCTTTGATGAAAGCTTAACTTGGAAACATCAAATAGAATCAGTTCAAAATAAATGTAAAAAGGTGAATAATTTGTTAAGATGTCTCTCAGGACAGGAATGGGGAGCTTCAAGAAGTGCACTGTTGGGAGTTTATCAGGTGCTCATGAGATCTATTATGGATTATGGGGGTATAGCATATATGGCAGCTGCTGACAGTCATTTGAGAAAACTTGATAGTGAGCAAACACAAGCATTGAGGATTTGTTGTGGAGCTTTCAGAACATCGTCTTTAGCTGCTTTACAAGTAGAAACTGGTGAGCTTCCTTTAAGATTAAGAAGGTTGAAATTAATGTATATGTACTGGGTGAATCTACAAGGACATAAGTGTGATCATCCAACTAAGATGTTGCTGAAGGAATGTTGGGAACATCATAAATTAAATTGTAATAGTTTTGGATGGATTGGGGAAATAAAGGCAAAACAGCTTGGTTTAAATATGCTCCAGTATAGTGCAACAGTTCCTCAATCTGAAATTCCTCCATGGTTATTTCTAACTCCAGAAGTTGATCTTCAATTAAATGAAATTCTAAAAAAGGGACAGACTCCAGAATGGGTTGTAGTTGATAGATATTTTGAAAGATATAAAGACAACATAATTATATATACAGATGGATCTAAAGATCCACATAGTGGTAGAACTGGGGCAGCAGTGAATATCCCACACCATAAAGTCTTGATTAAGAGGAGAACAGCTGACCATTTAGCTGTTTTTACAGTTGAATTGTCAGCCATCATATTGGCCTTAGAATGGTTGCTTGGTAATGATAATAGGGAAGTAAGTACATTTATCATAGCATCAGATATTCAAGCAGCATTATTAAGTATTAAATCTGGTAAATCTAGCAGATTAGATTTGATATTAAGAATATATCAATTATTAGTTTATCTTCATAACAATAAATGCTTGGTTAAATTTGTCTGGATTCCGGCTCATGTAGGTATAGAAGGAAATGAGGAAGTAGATATTCTAGCTAAGCAGGCCTTGAAATCAGATATTGTTCATCTGAATATTCCTTTGAGTAAAAATGAGGGTAAATCTATTATTCAAAAAGAAATTATTAAGATTTGGCAGGAGATATGGGATAACCATGATAATGGGAGACAACTATATACAATTCAAAAGAGTGTGGGAGATAGTAATTATATGAGTGGAAGGCGGAAAGAGGAAGTAGTTATGTCTCGACTTAGAATTGGACATTCTGGACTTAATAGTTCGCTCCTTAAAATAGGAAAGCATGGGAATGGGGCTTGTAATTATTGCAATCAGGTGGAAACAGTGGAGCATGTCTTGTTAGAATGTGATAAATACTCAGAGGAACGCCAGATTTTAAAGTCGTTACTAAGTAGAAAGAATATAGGACTGTCTATGATTAGTCTATTGGATAATAAATCAAGTTATGTTAGGAATCTCTTATTTAGGTTCTTAATTAACACTGGGTTAATGAGTCGTATTTAGGATTTGAACAAATATTTATGCGTATGCCAGTGCATGTTCATGCATTAATTCAGGTATTAATGAGTGTGTTAGGATGTGAATTTGCACATCCTACACATCATTGAGGTGGATTTAATTCCCTCTGAGATCTCTGATGACCACACTCCAGTCTGGTAGGTGGCGGTAAATGCACCTTAAGTTGGATGCCAGCCGCCAATAAAAAGCAAAAGAAGAAGAAGAAGAAGAAAGAGATGAACCGCGCTGAAAAAAACGTGGCGGAGTTATTAATGAACGAGTGTTTTAGCAGATATCTAGGCTTTCAACTCGACAGTCTGTTAATAGATGTCGACTCTACACTCCTGTTTGCAGCTACTGTGGTAATTTCAGACCGGAATTCACTGTACAGTAGGTGGAAAGTCATATGTAATGCTCGCTAAGGCATTAGCATTCATTAGCACAGTGAATGGACATTGAGTACTGGGAGCTAACTCAGCTAACAGAAGACTTAACTAAAGTTTCCGTCGTGGGAGCGTTCCAGAGTTGAGCTCAGTGCAGAGAGATGAGTTTACACTGAGAGTTTTGTGTCTGCGTTGGATTTTCCTGCTGTTTCCTGGATTCTGTGGACCGAGGGACTGGTGAAGGAGCTGAAGACATCTTGCCAACTGGGACAAAGGACAGGTGAAATTCCTAGAAGGTTCAAGATTTTCCTTTGGAGTAAGGTACCAAATTCCACGCTTCGTCATCACATCCTGCAACGGGTTTTTGTAGGGGAATTATATTTCAGTTAATTATTGGCGGCTTAGGTGAACATTGAAGTGTGGGCCCACATTAATTAACATAGGTTTTGTGAAACCAAAAGACTGAAACATTTACCATTTCTGTGAATTTATTACTGTGTTCAATATATGTTCAAAATCTCATACAGGTGTGTGTTTGATTTCTTGTAGAATAGTATTTGGAGAATATTATTCTTGCTCAAAGCTATATAATTGGGTGAAAAGAATAGAAAAGCACTGGTGTATTATTACTCTAAAGTGAAACTTAAAGGGTTAAACACGAGAGTGTTATTATTTGTAATTTAATGGGTTTAATGAACTCAGGGGCCCTTACCTACTTCAGACCGGTATAGTTGGGCTACATTCAGAAGCTAGAAAAGTATGCAAACCTTTCTAGGTTTATTTTAATGAACAACAGAAAATGTTTCATTTTTACTTTTCAGTTCACAAATATACATTACTTTGTATCAGTGTCATAAAGTCCCAACAGAATTCAATGAAGTCTGTGATTGTAACAAAAGCACAAAGTTCAAGAGGTATGACTACTTCTCCAACACACATCTACTGTTAAACTCTAAAACAAAGTCTCCAAATGAAAGTGTCTGTTTTCAGAGCATCCCCATCCACCCTCGGGGTCAGCTTAGATTCTTTATTTGCTAATTATAGCATAAAGTGCTTCACACCCGCCACAGTTTGTAAGAAACTCGGGAGGAAGCTGGACATAAAGGGGACGGAACCAGCTGCATTCACTTGGTAATTATTCTGACCCAAATGATCATTTACGCCTTAATATGACAACATGTTCAGCATGAGTTGTGCTCACGATAACAAACGGCTCTATTATCCTTCACTGAGTCAGATTGATAACTAGTAATTAATGTTTCACATGTATTTCACTGGGAACAGCTCGTGTTTTTTTATAGAAGAGTGCCGCCTCACACGTCCCCAACCAACAAAAAGCTACTACCAGGTAACTTTACTGTCCGTTCACTGATTGCTGTTCTTGAGTTTTATGTTTGTGTTCCTTCATTATTTCTCCAAAGGTCTTGCCATATACAGTTAATTGCTACTGTCTCGAAGCTTTTTCCGTATCTGTTCATGCCTTTTAATGTTGCTCCTTTATTTACTCTTAGGTTCTGTTCTTTGTGCTGTTAGATTTTGCTCTCCTTGATGACTGTTATGCTTTCCCCCCATTGATTTATTTCTACTTTGAGCTCTCGTTTTGCCTCAGTGTTTATTATTTCACCTCCCCTCGGCCCGCCTGTAGGTTCCCCGTCACAGCTGTCATCCGTCTCCCGGTTCCTCTCTGTCTGCACTCTCCTTCAGCTCTTTGCCTCTGATTGGTCCTTGTCAGGTCCATCTCTGCCTCTAAGCTCATCAGTTCTCATCGTTCTTCCCTGGTTCCCCTCGTTACATTCCTCACTTTTATGGCCGTCGCTCTACCTGTTCCTGGTCTTCCCTTCCAGTGACCTGTTTCCCTTGCAATCATCGTTGTAAGTACTTTTATAAAATATATACATATATTGTTAATATTAATAAAGAAGCTCTTCGATATGTCACTGCGCTCGGAACTTTTATTTAAGTGAGAGACGGCCCCAAACGCTTTCAGTAAACATACTGGTGGGCAGTGATGTCAGTAACGCGTTACTGACCACGGACCACTATTTTCAGTAACAAGTAATCTTAACTCGTTGCTATTTCAAATCCAGTAATCAGATTAAAGTTACTTTTCCCAAATCACTGTGCATTACTTTTGTGTCACTCATTTTCTCTACTAATTTAATTTTATTTCCTCTATGAGTCTCGGGGAATGACGTCCGGTCTTTGCCACAATTCAGACACGTTATCAGCACCTGTGACAGTACTCCGCGACAGAAATGTTAACAAAGGAGGAAGGAGACAGGTATGCATTTAGTAGCTGGAAATACAGGAACTATTTTATAGAGTTTCTGCCAGCGAAGGACAACATAAAGGTTCGCTGTACTCTCTGTGCTGGTCAGAAAGTCCAATCCACCTTCAAAAACACGACCTCAAATTTAAGGAAACATTTGGAGTCGCAGCACGGGACATCCAAGCTTACGGACGTCCCGCCAGGTGGCTCGACACGGAGAGCTGCCACAGGAGGTCCCCCACCACTCAAACAACAAAAGCTCAACTTTGGTGCGAAACGAGTAAGTGAGCGAGAGCTAAAACAGTTGATCGGTCGATATGTAGTAAAAGAAATGATGCCATTGAGCACAGTTGACTCGCCTGCATTTCGCGCCATCATCCATCGAATCCCCACCACCATTAATTCTGAACTGCCTCACAGAGGAGCCTCTTCGTCATATCTGGAAAAAGAATATGCAGAGATGGAGAGAAATCTGAAGGCCGGGCTGAATGAGGTCGATTTTGTGTCAACTACTGAGGATATTTGGACTGCTAATGGAAATAACAGACGCTATATAGGAGTAACGCTCCACTGGATCCATGGATCTACATTAGAGCGCAACAAGGCTGCTTTAGCAAGTAGGGGGATCCGCGGCAGACACACATACGATGTTATTGGTGCAGAAATCGAAAACATCCACTCTTCATATGGACTACTCAACAGTGACAGAAAATGGATCCAATTTTGTAAAGGCATTTAAAGCTTTTCAGCCTGTCACAGAGTCCGATGATGAGACTGAGGAGGAGTCAACCAGGCAGATGATGATGATGTCACCTTTTTGAATCTGACAAAAATCCTCTCAGCTGAGAATGAAGGTGATGGCCAACTGTCTCTACCCCCCGCACCAAAGGCGGGCCTCACACACCATCAACATAATTTCCACAAGTGATGTAGAGAAACATTGAACTTCCCATGCAGAAAGCAAGGCCGTTTATAGGAGCAGCATAGCAAAATGCACAGCATTATGGACCAAATCCAGCAGATCTACCCTTGCATCAGAAGCAGTGGAGGAAGTCAGCCAAAGAAAGCTCCTGGTACCAACATCCACAAGGTGGAATTCATTTATTGATGCTGTAAAGAGAGTTGCAGAAATCCCCACGAGTGATCTGAATACTCTATGCAGTAAGCTAGGAGTTACTGTAAGTGCTTCATAGATCGAGAGTACCAGTTCCTGCATGAGTACCGCACCGTCATGAAGCCCCTGGCTGCAGCTCTGGACATTTCCCAGGTGGAGCAGGTAAGCAATCGGGCGTGGCAGGCGAGCTGAATGAGTGTTTAAACACAGCATGGACAGGACAGAACATGAATCATCACACAAAGTTACAAAAGAGGACATGTCAGCCTATATGTGGTATTATACTTGAACAGTTTTGTTAAATCCACTCCTTTCTGCTCCAATGCTGTGAACAGGTTCCATGTTAAGTTTTGTCATTACAGTGTTAATGAAGAAAGACTGTCTTTATTCTATTTTTTATTTTAAAAAGTATTTATGTATATATATATAAGTATATATTTCAATAAATTGAAGAAAATTTTATTTTTTGTTAAAAACGTATTTTAGTGAAGTCAAGAAGGACCATTTTTAATATATATATATATAAAGTGTGAGTTTGATACTGATGTCAAGAAATACTATTCAGTTCAACTTTCAGGAGATACATTGTTGATGTTCCATTAAAATACATTTCCAACAAACTAAGTTTTGGCAAACCTCAACGTCATTTCTATATCGAGGTGGCGGAGGACTGTTGTCAACAGCTGCTGAAAGTAACTAATAAAGTTACTTTTGATGTAACTTAGTTACTTTCCAAATCAAGTAATCAGACCCCCACAAATTTGCAATTGCTGTGTTTCAATTAAAAAAGAAATGCAATTAAAATCACATGTGAAGATGTTTGTTCACTCTAGAAACCATGCCGATCCATCATCCTCCTACCACTTCCTGTCGTCTTCTTTGTCATTTCCATCAGTGGTAACATTCGGTTTTTCCCAAAAATACACTAATTTCATTATGGCCAGAAAATCACCTCATCCCAGCTCCAGAGCTTTCTCGAAAAACTTTTTTTTTTAATTGCTCTATTTTCATCAAGCAAATTGACGCCATTTTAAGGTTAATAGAAACGCAGCTATTGAGAGTTCCATAGAAACTCTGCAGCGGTGGTTTTTATTCCTGGAAGGAAAGAAAATGTTACACTTGGCACAGTTTATGCAGAATCCCTGGATAATCACGGCCTTCAGTCGCTGCTGTGCGTCTGAAATACAGATGGCATACGACTCCGACACAAATTGTCACATTAAGCCAGCTGTCATTTAGGGAGACCGACTCAGGCTGGCAAATAAAATCCAACGGGTTTTATGCTATCAAAGACCAATTTTTACTGGGAATTACACCACCTACTTCTGGAAAAAGTCATCCATTACTGACACAGCAATGTCTGTATACATCAGAATGATGAATTACTGGCTAACGTAATTGTCAAACCAAGAAAAAGCTGTCTTTCGCTAATATTTTTATCAAATGTGAGTCAAAACCTAACAGCAACGTTGGTGTGTCAAAAAATATCCCCGTTGAGACTATGGCTACAAAGATTGTTTTTTTTTCCTGAGACTAAATCAAATTAGTATCCAGTGAGGAAAAAGCTGCATTTTCTCCCCAAGATGATTTAATTTTACGGACGCTCTTCTGTTAGTGAAGTGAGGACAGTAGAAAAGAATTTGACAGAGCAGTGATGTCGGTGCGACACCTCCTGCTCCTGTTTGTACGCGTTGATGGACCGGAGCGCTCCTGTGTGCTCTGAGTCTCTCTGACTTCATTAACTAGAAGGTCACAATAAATAGAGAAACTTTTGCCCATCCCTCCACCCTATCCCTCCCCAACCCAAAAAGCAACAAACACCGTCATGAAGTCATGGCAACTGATGGTTACGCCACAACAAGGCCCGTCCGTACACACCCGAACGTGTGCTTCTTTTTTTTACACAGAGAGAGCAAAGAGTCTGCATGTGCAGCGAAGTGGTTTAGTCATTACCGCAGTTACAGGCGGTTTATGGTGTCAGTGATGAAGGGCCTGAGCTGGACTTGCTGTCACAGCCCTGCATTCATCATCACATTGATGAGCTTCAGAGTCTAACAAATCACCGCTGTTGTTTGTGAAGATGAGAAATAAGGCTCTCTCTCTTCTTTTTTTCTTCTTCTGTGAATCAGCACTTTTCTTTCACTGAATGTGGCTGTTTTAATAAAATGTAATCCCAGCTGCCTAGTGTTATCTGTGTCAGACGCCACGGCGATGAAGAACGGCCACCGTCTTATGGAGGCATCAGTTGAATACTGAACGTTACAAGAGGATTTATAGCCAGTGGATTATTTATTTATTTATTTTGATGTGGGATCAGAGACCTTGAACATTTCCACCATTTTGTCATGTTGTGACCAAAAACTACAAATTTCAGCCTATTTCAGTGGGATTTTATGTGAGGTGCTATCTCCATAAAGTGCATGTTTAATAAGAGGAGGAACGTGGATTCAGGGTTTTCCAATTTAGAAAATGTCCTGTAATAACTCAGGTGTGTTTTTAAGTACTCTATTAAGTACCTATTTTTAAGTATCTATTAAGATAATTCAGCGCGACCTGATGCCTTCAGACGTCACCTCCTTACTAATTGAAATCCACTGCCATGGAAATTGATCTCCACATTGAGTTTTATAAAGTGGATAAAGAAAACGTGTGATCCCACTTTAAAAAAAGTTGAATATGTTTTTATACAAGCAGTCAAATTACGTTTATCCAAGTAAATATATTAGGTTTACCAAGCTGGACAAACTTAATTCGATTACATGTAACAAATTGACAAAATTCTTTATTTTTTAAAGTTGGAACTCCATTCTCGTTTTTCACATAAATATGTCTTATTCAATAAAGTAAAATATGCATACCAATTGGGCTCACTGGTCAAATTAAAATGACCGTTTGAAAATGCACAACCTTTCGGCAGGTATTGATCACATAACGGCTACATTTCTGTATTGTTTTTTTTATTGGACTGATGTAATATTCTAGTTTTAAATTACATGTTTTCATTAATTGTAAGCAGAAAGTTCTCATAATTAACAGAAATAACACAGCTATATGATTTAAAACATATATCTGTATGTAATTAATCTATATGAAGTATTTCACTTAGTAATTTCCTGAAAAAAGGGACTTCTGAATAATATTCCAGTTCACAGAAAGAGTCTATATAATATACTGTATATGTCTGTGGGTGTGCATGTGTGCGTGCGCCATTCTGCCAGATGGCAGGAAAGCAGAGGAAAACACGTTGATCAATGACTCCTTCCGGGAGCCAGAAAATATAAAAATTCTTCCTGACAAACATAAATGTCGTTTCTGTACTGACTTTTTGTTTTCTTTTAATTTTTTTCCTATTGCTCATCATATTTACCCAGGGGCTGCTGTTGCTATTGAAGCAATCGCCGATTGTTGTGTACGCGTTTAAACACATCGGTTGATGCACCTAATTGAACAGAAGCAAAATAGTTCACAACTATATTTTCTCTAAATTAAAGCTACAAGGCAATTTCTGACATGTTTATGATTCTAATCCAAGGCATATGGTTTCCTTGAAAGCAGGCTACATGAAAAATAATATGATCAATACTAGAGAGGAGCCTTTTGGGGGAAAGGAGCAGCTATAAATACGAGGAAATGCACTCAAGCTTATATAATTCCTCTCTCCCCCTTTTCTTTGCTATAGGTCATATTTCTACATGAATGACTCGGAATTGGACTCACTTGCTCAACCCTGAGCAACCGGGTTGCCGACTCTTAAGCTGAAAAGGTTCACATCCGACGTGTGCAACTGACCCAATTTAAAGACACAGATCCCATTTCCAACTTTGAAGTCTTTGCTGCCTGTTGCGACACCCTCTTCAGTTCGCTTCTTTTAGGAGTTTCCTCAAGCTTGGGGGATTTACAGAGCTCACCTTCCTAAGCTTTGTACTTGCGTTATCACCACATTACACCAGATTTTTATTTATTTTTCCATGTCTGGCTTCCAGTAAATTTTAGAAATGGGTGTGTTTTGTTGCCCTTGATGTTGTCTCGCGTTATAGGTTTTTAATATGCGGACCCAAAGAGCAGACGATAGAAAACTATTTTCTCTTTCCAGCTGTCGTGGGAAGTTCCTTATAATGACTGAGGGTGACAGACAAAGCAGAGCTGCGTTTGGCTGGTTCAGCACAGTCAGAGGTGTAGGTCACTCTCAAAGGAGACCGGTTCTCCATAAGGCCCACTGGCACAAGTACAGCCGGAGGTGAGGTTGTAAAGACAGGTCTGCTTCGGCTGAGCTCTGAGGCATAAAAGGGTTTAAGTGAACAAAGTTTGTAGTAGCGAAGAAACCCACATGAGAAGTAAATTTTGTGGTGGTGCCAAATGTGTAAAACACAGCTTGTTCGTCCTACGTTTCCTGAAACAAGACTCCAAGGTAGATCTGCTTCTGTAATAGCTCTACTGACAAAGACCAGAGCTGGTTGCTGTAAACTGACAGAGCAAAGACGAGGCTGAAGATTGGTGCTAACGTTAAGTGCAGGCCTTACTAGAGCCGTTCGCTGCTGACTGTGAAGCGGTCAGGACGAGACTCAGCTCCTCTAAGTCTGAGGCCATTGTTCTTGACCAGAAAATGGTGGACTGCCACCTCCGGGTCAGGAGTCAGTACTTGTGTCACGCAGGGGCGTTTAAGTATCTTAAATGTCTCGTTCAAGCGTGATGGTTGGATGGAACGGGAAATGGACAAACAGGGGTGCCCCGGTCTGTTGTGGTGCCATTAAGTAAAGGTCTTGATTTACTGGTTGGCCCATCACCCTCTGTCAGAAGATACGGATCATGCCTGAAAAAACAAGATCCTGGAAACTGAGCTGCTGCTGAAAGAAGTCAGTTGAGGTGCTACGGGCAGCCGATCAGGATGCCTGTCCCCTGGTAGTCTCCCTTTGGAGGTCTTCCAGGTACTGAACTGAGATAAGAAAACCCAAGACTTACTGAGGGGGACTTTACATCCCCTCTTGCCAAAATCCAAAATGTGACAAACTAAACACAAAAAATTAAACTCATACACCGTAAGAAGACAGATCAGGCTAATCTAATGTGAAAATCCTATTAACCAAGGATACAAGAAGAACTAAAATTGACAAATCCAGTAAGCAGCGATCTATATTTGATGGAAAATTTGTCTGATTACAATGGGCTCTTTTGACAAAAGAAGCCTAACTGATGACATCTTGGTTGACTTGATATTTTTCAACATTAGAGGGAAACGTGTCTAAATTTGTCTGAAGACAAACTCTCAGAAAAGGCAAACGTATCCGTAAAATTGGATCTCTGTCAATGTTATCTTATTTTCTTGTTTAAAATGTGAAATTCTTATCCTTACGTTCTCTCATAGTAAGTTAGAGCTGCAGCTGTTTATCGTTCTCACAACCAGAGTGCATCTTTTGAAAGTCGTAAAGCTATACTTCACTTTATTTCAGGTTGCCACAGTAACTGAAGTGCATCCCTGTGAATGGAGTGCAACAGGATGTTGTATGGTGCAGCACATTGTGCAGTCCCTGAAAAGAGGCGCGTCATTATCCCCTTTAAAAGGTTAATGCACTACCTTAATAATCCTCCTCCTCCTGTTTGTGCTTTTCCCAGCCTGCTTTATATCTTCATTTGGCAACCTATTACCCCGTGATATTTGAAAAGGAGGGTTTTGAGTGTTAAAAACACATGTAATGGTTGTTAACCACTTATATGTGTTTCTGGAAACTGCTCTAATTTTGTTCCTTTTTGGGGGAAAAAATATTGGACCGCCATTGTTCATGTTAAATACGAAATGCACTCCTAAACATTCACACATTATATTTTTAACTTTCGATTTTTGGAACATCCCTATTTGATGAGCTTTTAACACTTTTTAATGAGAAAACAAGACAGTTGTCCTCAAAAAAGGTTTTGGCCTACATCCAAAATGCTACCTGTGGAAGAAAACCATCGTCTCTTAGAAACATGGTGGTGGCAGCAACATGGTGTGGGGTTGCTTTTCTTTTGCAGGGACGAGGAAACTGTAACAGAAAGATGGATGTGAGGAAACTTGACATAGGCCACTAAAGACTTGAGCTACGTTCACTATCATTACAACAACCTTAAACATAGCAAACAGAACTGCAGTAGATTGGTTTATGTCAAACCTTTTTCATCTATCAGTTTACTTATTATTCATGTCAAGAACTAAATATAATAGGAAATCTGAGGCTAACCTAGAAAACTGGCAGATGCTCACCACTCAAGATGACTAAACTTTTCTATATAGACGCTGCAAAAATCTCTCGTTGCTAAGCTCGTAAAAAATACAACCCAAAATACGGCTGTAATCAGAGTAAAGTTTGACTCTATAACGTATTGTTTCAGGGTGGTTGAACACAAATGCACACCACATTTTTCAGACTTCTATGGAGCCCATCTGGTGACACGAAAGAAAAAAAATCGTGGCCTCAAATTAATTTCTTGAGGGAACGACTTAATTATAACAAGTCGTGGCCATGAGTTGTCTGTTTTTTTCCTCCCGTGTCACCAGACGGACTTCATAGACTTCTATTTGTCAAGAAAAAAGAAGAAAAAAAAACAACATTGGAAAAGTCCAGTAACGTTTTCCTTCCACTTCACAGTTATGCACTAGTTTGTTTGGGGGCCTGTCCGGTAAAATACCAGTAAACTGCTTTGAGGTTTGTTTTTGTAACGCGTCTAGATGTGGACAATGTTTAAGGATTATGAATATTGCAGCAAGTTACTACATTAGACTTCACGATTCATCTGTCATTGATGCAGTTGCACAACCATACTAAATCAAAAAATAGCCTTTAAGGATACAAAACGACTTTAATGACATAGCTTAATTGACTTTTGGAGGATATATTATAGCTTTTACATTTTCAGTTAACTCAGCAGTCAGAGGACTGTTGTTTCAGCTCTGACCTTAATAAACGGAAGCAGTAAAACTATACTAGCGTTTCTCTTGTTTTCCACAGATATGAAGACAGCATCAATCTTTTGCATCTGTCTAGTCTATCTGAAAACATTGCACTCTACATTTCTGTGCATCTTCTATTTTTAAACGTACAAACAGTCCATGCATGAATTGAGGAGAAGATTAAATAACTGGATGAGTTTTTTACTAAGACACAGCAACAGTGGGGTTTTTGTGCATCCGACGGAGCGGAAAAGCCCCACATGTAGTATTGATTCCACCCTGGATTCTGCATGTTGATTCACCGCCATGGTTGAATGGGACGGTTAATGGAACTTAATGGGGTCATCATTAATGTTGCGAATTTCTCCTGTACTTTGCAAGCCAAATTATGTTCTGTGAAGTCTATTATGATGACAAAATGAAAAATAATAACCATTGAGTTTGTGACAGAGAAGCAACAGAAGATGTGTGCCTTTGAATTATGGAGGCAAATCCTCTCGCCTAAGATTTTATGAACAATAACCTACAAAACACGACAACCGGAAGGGACAAATAAACACGTAAAACTCCAATGACCTTCCTGTATGACTACATAAAAGATTTAAGCAGCAATATTTGTGCATTGATGTAGCCTTCTCAGTATAGATTTATGAGAACATCAGTCATGTCTGCAAGTCCCTTAACGGCATCTCTAACAATATATGATTTTTCTACGTACCTTAGTTTCTCTCTAACTTTAAGTGAGCGCAAGTTTCTGAACAACTTAAAACAAAAAGAAAATTAAGCATAAATGAAAAATTCTGGTACATCTCTTAAAGGAATACTTCAGGGATCCAATTACTGTGTTAAAAACAATAAATTCTTTAGTTGGGTTTGATCCCTTCTGAATAAATGGACTTAGGGGTTTGGAGTTTTCTAAAATTTACAATGTGAGATATCTAATAAAAGATTCATTTTTCAAGGTTTTTTTTATCACCGGTGGCGCCAACAAGTGGCGCTGTTAGCTATTTGAACTGTTCCTCCCCCCACCCCTCTTTGTGCATTTATATGGTGCTCAATAAACTGAAAACCTAAACTTAACCGTTTGTTGTGGGGGCTACCATTCAGCAATGACCCTTCACCCAAACAATCAAAATGCACAAAATCATCTAATTAACGTACAAATACATAATGTTTCTCTCAACAGCAAGCAAGCCAGTGTGCAAACCTATATGAAAGCACATTCATAAAAGCAATAGAAAACCTGTTCAAGGTGCAATGAACACAAAAGTTATGTGTTCTTACTTTGTTCTTGTGTAGCTCCCTTTGAAATGCCTGCCTGGGCAACTGCCCTTCTAATCTTGGTAACATCTGACCAATCAAATACTTTCGAAGAAGCAGTTGAACAGATATGAAAGCTGCTACTTCTACTAAGGTCCTGATGCACTTAGCTAATTTTTAGCGATAACAGGAGCTTGTACACAAACAAAAAGAGGTGCAGCTATGGTATCGACTGTGATCATTTTATTTGTGTTCTCTTATGTTGCAACACATAAGCTAACAACCTTCTTTTAAGCATCTCCACTTACGGTACAAGTTACAGATGAATTGAGTTGCTACATCCTTTAGCCATAGGATGGGTAGTTAGTTGTGGTAGCCCCCATTGTAAATTCAAATGAACATGTTTATAACATCCTTGTGGCATCTTCATCATCATTATACTGATAATGAAAAAAAGGTTAGTTTGACACATCAAGCTAACTTTTCAGCTTCTAAATTAAACTCCGTCCTTATAATCATTAACCACAAATGTCTCCTGTGATGATCGCTAATCGGCACTCCGAGATCGCCATGTTTGTCCTAAGATTTCTAACTGTGCATTCCAAAATGGTGGAGTAGTTGGCATGAAGAAGCCGCGCTTAATTTGACTGTCAAAATACTTGCCCAAGCTTGTCTCAGTCCCTCAGGACTCTGTCCTTATTTGTCTTTGTCCTTAAGAGTATAAAGACTTGGTGCGTGAGACGGAGTTCATGAAATGAATCATTCTCAGCAAGCCGGTGACAATGACAAGGGCTACCTCGCTATGTACGATGTGCTTGCTTTACTTAATATTTCAAGTGCTGTGTGTGGTGGCCACTGCAAACAGATTTACAGATGAGCTGGAGCCGTGGGAGGCACTGGTGTGGAAACTCTTCATCATCCTGCATTCGCCCATTGAAAACGTGAAAGCAGACAGCACTTTGCAATTCAGTTTTTTATAGTGCCGGTTTGCAACAAATATCGTCTAAAGGCAAGAAAAAAGAAAATTCTAATTTATATGACGATATATAATTAATTTAAACTAATAAAATTACATGCATTACCTTTTGATTATAACAGTGCTGTCAATGTTAGTTGTTTTTTTCTCATTTACCAGCTGATTGAATCTGTCGCTGACCTTGCAACAATTCTTCATACTGAGCAAAAAACATAGAAACACTGGTTCAGGTGTGATTTCTATGTGACAGAAAAAAATAAAGACTGGTATTTCTTTCATGTTTAGCTGTCAGTAACAAGTTTTAGCTAGGCGCCTATCTTCAGAAGTCAGTCAGTAAGAGACAGGGTGCATCGACCACGCACACTCTGACTCATAGGGGCAATTAACCAAACAATGATATTTCGGGAGCAAAGAAGGGAGCTGGGAAAAACCCACGCATGGACAAAGAGAGAATCGCTAGCTGGGATTCAAACCAGCTAACTAACTGTTTAGCTTACTGGACCACATTTGATAATAACGTGTGCCCTTAAAATAAACTAACAAAAAATGCTGAATTTGTGTAATTTTTTTGAAAAAAAATAAAAGAATAAAAAAACCTCAACAATTAGGAGTTAAAAATAATTGCAGAAGTTTGACAATATGGAAGAAGTGGCCCCAGTTTGTGTGTGAGAGACGACATCAAGGCTAACCTTCGGTGCTGACAACAAGGAAACCCTGCTAGCTGCCAGTGTGGCTCACTAATTGGTCTTCAATGTCCACAAACAATTCCTGAGCCTTTCTGGGAGGTACTGAGAAGGCATACGACAGCATAAGATTTTCATTGAGTATAACCATTGAGTATATGCCACAGTTTTACAATATAATGATATTGATGCAAAAAATTTGAAATTAAATTGCTGAACATTGTTTTTTTCATTTTTTTAATCTAAAGGGCGATACAATTCATTCAACATTTGTGTTATTTTCAAACAGATTTGAAGTAAAACAATAAGAATCAGCTTAATTTAAAGATAGTTTTTAACTAAATATTCATATTCCGTACGATATTATAGCCATTTTGCTAATTAGCTAATTGGCTAATTAGCCTATTGTAATCGTACCGTTTCTTCTCATTATTATTATGCTTCTGTCAAATGAATAAGCTTTTTGGGGGCTTTATCATATTAAAAACTCACCAAAGTTGGCGGACGTGTCAAGTCTGTGGAAATTACGTATTTTAAGGTTGCCGCAAAAATCGCACAAGAAACGGCTCAACAGCGCCACCTAGCAACTTTCAAAATACCGTCGGCATTGATCTTACTTCTTCATAGAGACGTAAAATTTTTTACACTTGTAGAGCACAGACAATTCAATTAATGTCACAGTGCCAGTCAAACAGGAAGTCGGCCCCATTTTGGACGTTTACAGATTTGCATTTGATCGAACTCCTCCTAGGGATTTCGATTGATCGGCTTCAAACTTGGTCAGTTTGTTCATAAGGCATGGCCGATTAAAAATGATCAAAGCGGTGAGTTTTCGTAGATGCTGAAGGGGCTTTGCCAGGGATCAAAGTTCGCCTACTCTCCATCAATTTTTTTTTATACTCTGATTTTATTAAAATCACTACCATTTCTTAAACCCTAGTGATCACAGTTTGTTTTTATGTTTAAAAGAATTCAGTATCCGGTAAGCCTGGGGATTTGTTCATTTTTTCTGTTAATGACAGTCCTGTCTGGAATAGTTGTGCTAATAGCTTCTGATAATTCATAAATCAAATTATTATATGCAGAATCAGGATCACATACATTAAAAACAGTGGTCCAAGCTTTGATCTCAACGTTTGCACCAAGCTGTAGCAGACGTCTTTCATTCAGCACCTTACAACTAATCTCACAATGGAGAGGTGCAGATTTATGTACTGCTAAAGAGAACTATCAACACTGCTATCCAAGCGCATTCCCACGTCAGCATGGCATCAAACCTCTGACCAATCAGACCACACTTTGCACAGAGCTCTGTTGAAAAAGTTTGAGCCACGACTGGCGTTGAGTTCAGCAGGCACATGCCTTTCTACTAACAAAATGAAGCCGTTTTTGTCACAAAATTGGCGCAATAAGCACCAGTTTTGGCTCCTCGCATGAAGTATGCCAGACCTTTAAGGAGTTTTTTCCACTGGCAATTTGTGCACTAACCACTTAATGTCTGGTTCAGTTCTACCCCAAGTAGGAAACTTCTCCATTATCTGCTCTGTTCCACACTGGGCGGGACGTGAGCAGCAGCAGCTGTTGGCGAAGTCCCTACTGATCTGCAGTGAACAGTTGACCACAGCTGCAAGGCACAATGAACAACGAGAACCTTGACGTACTGGTTCTGATGGACCAAAAATAAACCCAAATATTTAATTTCGTCTAACAGAAATTAAGTAATTTGTCTCCCCTGCAACCCCTAGGTTATTCCATCAGCTATATCTCCTCACTGCATCATTTCCACCAGATTTTTGGGGTGTCGTCAGATAGCGCTGCCGACCGCATCGGTGCGTATCGCCTGGTGGACGGGTGCGGGAACTGCGCGAGAGCGTCTGCAATGGCTGGCTCCCGCTCCAGGAGGCCGGAGCAGTGCTGAGCTGCGAGGGCCGTTTGAGTTTGCTTGCAGCTTTATTATTGTTTTTGAACTCATCCACAGATATAATGTAAATCACATTTTGAAAACTATTAAGATTTTAAAACTGTGCTTAAAAAGTTCACAGATATATTTCTCCTCCAAACACAACCAAAAAAGCAAACTCTTTCCATTATCCCCCCCCCCCAAAATAATAAATAAATAAAATAGGTTCTGAGCTAGAGCAGAACAAATTTAGAGAACTTCTGTCCATTTCATTTGGTATTTCAGTATAATACAGTATAATAAGCTTAAAAATAAAGACAACCGACACTGCATTTTATTGTTTGGCTTTGGAAACACCAGTGGAAGCTTCTTTTTTTTTTAACTTTAATATCCGAGGCAAATATTGAGCCAATATACAGGTCGCTGTATGCGCTCGCATTCATTTGCATGTTCTCACTGCACAGATCCGAGGACTCTCCAATATCTCCCGTCGTCTCCGTAGCTTGTTGATTGACACTTGTGGCTCCAAGAGGCCATCTGCTTCTTGTTCCCACGTACTCAACCGCTGCTCACAGACGAAGCTGTAAATTGGGTTAATTGACAAAGAGGACAGCCTGTTCTGACTCCCGAAGACCGAGTCTCCTGCACTAAAGGGGCTTCTATTGCGTAGTGTTATAGAAACACGAGTGCCTGGCTCGGCTATGAATAATATCTGAGTCGGTAACAAGCTGAACGATTTCAACTCCCCGAGTAGGAAATCCTTCAGTGCCCTCGTCATGAGCTCTGACTGACTGCTCCTTCCAGCCAGTTCCCTTCATATTGATCTCTGCTTCTTGCAAATTCATTTCTGTCAGCGGCGGATCGCGCTGTGACTCTAACCGAATGCGAGCGGGCCGCTGTCTCCGCATTAAGGAACGGGATTGGATTGTTTAACCGTGCCGTCGGATGTTAGTCGGCGGGTATATTGATGGTGACGCTTCCCTCATGGAATTCTGCAAACTCATTATGGGTTATTTTGTTGTTACTGATGAATAATGCACGAGGAGGACGGAGCGAATGCTGTTTCTGACACAGAATTTGTGGCAGATAAACAAAAAAAATGTATATTTCACTCTGTATTTTCTTAAAATTTCTTTTACATGGTAGACCAGAAGAAACTGATGATATTTTTTGAAATGGAAGGACTCAAACAGTTGATACGTGACCATCAAAGACCACGTATCAGGACGAGGATGGACTTAATAATTGCGCTGGTCAAGAGCCGAAAAAAACCGTCTGGGGTTTTTCAACTGTTTTAGGGTCATTTGGATGTATTGAATCAAAAAAATCACATTGGTTTTGCTCAACCAGGTCAACTTTCTGAGCTATGGAGCAACATAACCATCAAAATGCATGACTTGCTCTCACGTCTGGATCGGTTTCCTGAGAATCTGAATCAGTGAGTGACAAGCAGGAGGAGAGATTCCCTCGGGACAGAAAAGAAATGGAGACGTAATGTTCAATGTACATGTACTTATGTTTATTATTCAATCTACAGAAATCCAAGTTTGTAACATTTAATTAATACGCTCTATTAGAAAACCATTGTTTTTACTCCTAAAACCGTTTTCGGATCAGAAACAGAAACGGAAACGAATTGACGATGTCACAAAAATGTCATCAATTTAGTCAGAAGGTCGGATTTCTCTAAATCAAATTAGAATAAAAACCTGACCTGATTGAAAAAAAAACGGATGTCATGTTTGGATTTGGCGGCTCAAAATTGTCCTAATTCAGTTAAAAAAACATAAGACAACTTCCAAAAAATATATTTTGTAACCCAGTGTTATTGATATATTAAATTGTGATACATTTTTCAGCCTCACAACATTAGACGTTACCCTGAACAAACCATGTCCACCGTGAAACACGGTGGTGGTAGGATCATGCTGTGGGGATGCGTTTGTTTGTTAAGCAGGGTAAAGGAACCCGGTTTTGTTCTCCTTCCATTTCCCAACTATCCACTCCTGTGTGTTGGTCTGTTACATAAGTTCCCTATAAACCACATTCTCCTATAATGTAACAAAAAAGGGAAAAAAAAGAAGCCCCAGGCTTAAGAAGACTTCTGCGAGCTGCTGTACATCTGATAACAGTACCCTATATAAAGCACCACAGTTAATTAAACCGTGATAAAAATTTCTCCCCAGCACCAGACGCTCCGGTCCGTCTAAACACACAAACTTCAGCGGGCAACCCAAGTTGCCCCGTGGGATGCGCCTGCCTGGTGTTGCGTGCGTCGCGTGGCTCCGCCGACGCGGCTTGTTTACACCGAGAAAGCAAAAGCCACGGCCAGCTGCTTCTCACCACCCCCCCCATTCGCCTCTCCTGCTAGTCAATTCCCTCTGCCGCTGATAACACACTCTCTTCATCCTCTTCTGCCGCTCTCCTTTGGCATTCAAAGCCTTCTCCAGCCTTGATTGCCAAAAAGAATAAGAAAAAAAAAAAGCCATTGTCATGTCTCTGAATACTTGTCAGAGGTCTGAGTCTGATGCTGAACGGAGCTCATTTCCAATTCTCAAACCGCGCTGGATTCGTGTCACCGCAATCACGCTTCAGTACCGTTCATACAAGAGCGCGGCTGCCAGAGTGTATCAAAATCAAGAAGCGGTACGCTGTTGGTGTTGCTCCTCGGTACATCTGCTGTGGTTTTTTTTTTTTTTTTTTTCTCTGTGCATCTCCGGCTTTAAGACAGAAACGTCCACCTTAAAGTTCTCCTGATTCACTTAAATGTTCTGGATTATCAAATAAATGTTGATATCAGCCAAAAACAACCTTAGTATATACAGACCGCAGTTTTCAAATGTATCATAGAAAAAGGTTTATCCAAAGCTTCCTGGCTTTGGGGGAAAATGTAATTACCAAGCAAACCTAAACAGAAGTTGTGCTGCAACAACTGCCATAAAATGTTTGTAATAGCTGGAGTTAAATCATAAATGAACTGCAATTAACGTTTGTGGAGTATCAGAAAATCAATTAATTTGACAACATGAAGTGTCCTAAAATGTCAGCACATCACGCTCCCATCTGAACAGAGTGAAAAAGAAAAATGAGAAACCAGATCATTGACATTGATCTTTCTTGAAAGGGTTACAAAGCCAGTTTTACATTTCTTCCTTTTTTTCTTTCTTTGGACTCCAGTGAACCGCAGTGAGAACCGCTATCCACAAATAGAGAAAATATTGGAAAGTGGTGAAGCCGTCCTGGAGTGACCGGCCTTACAAAATGACCACAAGAGAGTATCAATGACTCATCCTGTTGGAAAAATTATTATCCAAGTTCATTTAAATTATGAGTTTATCTGAAAGGATATGTTTTCATACTATTCTTCTTTTGTGTTTTTAACTTTGGCTCCTTTTCTTTCTATGGCACATTATTAACTGTTCCTTGGATGTTTGCTTGGAGAGTAGAAACGCTCCAAGCAAACATCCAAGGAATGCTGAGCTCCGTTCAGCATCCTCTGGTTTTATCAAATTGCCTGTTGAAACTGATTTAAACGGGTCAGCCTTGTGCCGTTGTAAGGGTGTAATGAGAATGTCCCAGAACAGTCTGCGGTAGAAGACTCTGACGAAACCGCCTGTGTGACTGTGTGAAGAAACCCAACCTCCTTTTTTTTAATTATCATAATAAAAGGCAGCTGAGGACTGAGAGCCGGGGAAGTTGATCCCAGACAGTGTTTGACTTCGGTTCTCCAGGTCTGGCTTCTCTTCCCTCTTCTGCAGAAAAGTAACTTGTGTTTTTGGTCAATTCCTTGCAGGTTGGAAACTAAAATAGACGCGACACATCCGAACACAAAAGAATTCAAAACAACATCTAATGCTCAGGAAGAAAAAAAAAAGACCTTTTCCACATTTACCAATAAAATATGTCCATAAGGCTTAAAAATATTCTTTCACCTGAAGAAACAAAAGTGGATTTCTTTTTTCTTTTTTGGAAAGTGGGCGTCTTCTTCTGTTTGATGTAAATTCAATACAGCTTTTCACAAAAAGACCTCCATGAAGACGGTCGAGCATGGCACACGAGAAATTAGACATGATGTAAAACAAGATGCTCAAGTCATGATTCTATTTGTACAAATGGTAGAATCATGACTAAATAAAACAGGAGCGTAATTCTGTATTATTTAGTCTATTATCAGTTTTATTTGTAGCTCATCCATCTAAATGCCCCACGACAGCCTGCTCCATCAGAGGTCTGCTATCAAATGAGAACACACAGTTTGTTCCTGGCTTTATTTGAATTTCATTTGAGTGAAACTTTCTACTCAAAAGTACTGAGGTTCAAATATACGGAGGGCAGATCCTGCACATAAGCAAAACAAATGTGAGAAGCATAATTTATGCTTAGAGCATTTTGTCCTATAGAAATACTGAAAAACAGGTCGTTGACACTTGGTTGACATATTATGATAGTTTTAGATGGGACTCCAAACTACCTTTTCTTTCTTTTTTTAAAATTTTTTTCAATACAGGCAGTAATGCTACCACCAAGATACAAACCCCTCGACATTCAAGTGTCACTTTATTTCTGGACAAAAGAAAAACTTGGAAAGAAGAGGGGAAAAAATGTCCAGGTTCACTCTGATACGGTTGGCATGCTTGTGGTTCCAAGAATATCCAGGGAAAAAAATAAAACTGGGTTTTTGTAGAAGCTCGTCTCCTGTGGATCCGGCTGCCAGTCTGAGAACATCTGCTTCAACAACTACGCCTTTAACTAACCCTTTAGAGAAGCAATACTGTTATTTTTTTTATATCTCTGTCGGCTATTATAGTTTGCAATATGTCATTTCTTACATTTACGCACTTATATGTGACTCATTTCTGGGTTGAATGCGCGTTCCGTGTCTCGAAACCTCATTCCTTTTATGAGCATTGCCCTTTCCGCCGCTTAATATTTAACATTTTGTTAAATTTTCACGCGTCCTCTCTCAGAAGAGTGCTGCGCACTTAAAGTGGAGATAATTACAAAATGGCTGTGACACGCTGTCCTTCAACGGCTGTTTTCACAGATCCCGAAAGAACTAACTTTACGTCTATTAGTCAGTGTGTAAACAAAGAGCGCTGCCGTAATTACAGAGTTCCCTTATTTTCCATAATCCTTGGACAAAAAATAAATAAATAAAAGAGAAAAAAAACAAGCCAGCGTGCAAACATTTCTGTTTCGCCTTGAGGGTGACGGTTCCGGCTGCGGAGAAGAGAGAAACATCAAGAGAGCGGCAGCAGCAGCAGCCTCTCTTCACATGACCTGCCCTCCATTAACGTTTCATTGTGTCATACAGTATTGTGATAAGCCCACGTCGCCTCGTGTTTGGCCAAAAGAGCCTCGCAGCTTATTCACAGGAAGTTCGGTGAAAGGCCTGTGCGCGTCAGGGAGGCAGAGAGATGAGCTACGGAGGGCTTCGTCTCATGGAAAAAAAAAACATGAACGTCAAAATTTCTTTTAAACCTCCCTTTCCTCAAAATGTGTGGATAATTTCAGTTTCGTCCGCTACTGGTAACAAGCGCTGAAAAGCTCGGGAGAGCTGCATTTATATTCACTCAGGCTTTTCTCTGGATTGGCCTGAAAATGCTGTTTGAAGTGAGCTATTACATCGATACTTCTGGAAGAAGTCTCCCCATCTCTCACCGGTCACGTATTGATTAGCCCGCTCCTTTTTTATTTGAGCTTTTCCTGACGGGAACACTTGAAGATTGCTGCTGCTGCTGCTCTCAAAGCGGTGACCCAGTGGTCTATCTGTCTATATGTATGTTATTTCTGTCAAGGGGTGCAAAACACGAAGCACACCGGGGTTCAACGGCGGCTGACATTCCCCCGCCCGTCACGCTAGCTGGTTTGGTCCAAGCGGAGGCTGCAGCGGACAGCCAGCCCCCAGCCAGCCCCCGCTGAAGAGCGCTAGCGCAGCTGGAGAGCCCTCATGGCCGCTTGCACTCTGCGACACATCATTACAGCAGATTGGATGTGTGCTGTCGTGGATGCGAAAATGTCTCCTGCCGGATGCAGCCTTTCATGTCATGTTAATTTACTCGAATTGGCATTTCATATGGTCGGTATAAGTGACTTCACAGAAAGGTAAACTAGAATGAATATTTAAAGGGGCAGTGTTATGTATTTTCCAGGCACTAGTAACTGTTACCTTATATATATATATGTTACCTTATTCTTGTCATATCAAATATGACAAGAAATATGACTTGGTAATTTAACGCCTTGAAATTGGGTCTCCGTCTCTTTAACAAGCTCCTGCTCTTTTTGAAACTCCTCCTTCAGGAAGTCATCATACCATGGCTTCTCTATTAACCCTCTAACAACGTTTTTGCCAGTGTTGCACTGAAAAGTAGCTACTATAATAAGCTCAGCTGATGTGCGGTTCCACCAGGTGTTTGCTGGTTGCTTCTGGCTAGTCTTAAGGAGCTGAGTGTGGGAGGATGTGAGTCAGAAGATCGGATGCTTGGAAATCGGAGGAGGAGCTACGCCTCAGGGGCGGTGCTAGGTCCAGCCAGAGAAAACCAATTACATGTACTGCTGAATGGTTGCCAGAGGAGACTAAGGGATTTTTTCTGGGATTCAAACATGCATGAACAAATCTAAACAACACTTCAAGTATGTATCTTGATGAGGGAATAAAATTATAACACAGAGTAAAGTTCAAAAAGGTCAATTTTACATAATTATGCCGCTTCCCATTTTCATTATTGAACCAATTTAAAAAAAAAAAAAATTACCCAGTGAAATGAATTTAAGAATACACTCCACACTATGAGGTAATTAGAAATTGTGTGCGATGTAAACAACCAGTACTGCAGAGCCAAACGAGATGCCAAACTACAATCACAGGCAGACTACAATAACGAAACAACGCAGAATTTCGATGTCGTCGTTCACAACTCCTCCTTCTGCTCGCTGATTGGCCAGGATGAAATTCATTGTGATAAATTAAACTCGATGCGAATGGTTGCCAGAGGAGACTAAGGGAGATGAGAATCAAATGGAGTTGTGTAGGAAGGCAATGGTCAGACTAGTCAGTTTCTTTTAAAAAGAAATTAAAAGAAAAAGAAAATTCCATGAAAAAGAAATTAAAGAAAAAAAGAAAAATCGCATAAGCTGATTTATTTGTGATGCTTTATGTCATGTGCTTGTTTTAGCAAACCTTCATAACTTTTTTTTTTAACATATTTAAGTGATTTAATAATGACGTATTTTCCAGTACCCAGTCAGAATGCTTATTTTCTGTTGTGATATAAAAATGTATAACATATTTTAGTTTGGTTCTATTTCCATAAACTCTGAAACTGCATTTTTATCCCAGAAAAGTGTCTGAGGCTGAACTAAAGGTTCTGTAAAGCGTTTTGAATTGCCTTATTGCTCTACAAATAAAACTAGCATGTGTAAAAAATAAAAGAAAATCACATCAAAGTAGCTTAACATTTTTACAGGGGTGTGCAAACGTTTGAGAGGCACAGCATACCATTCTCAATGTCACTTTAGATTTATTTTTGCTACATGTGACTCATCAAGTTGTTGCAGGTTTTTTTTTTGTAATCTGATCAATCAAGAATCAAGAAGAAGAGATTTTCTTTAATTAAAGTGAACTTTCTGAAAAGGTTTTTTTTTTTTTAAAAAAAGGAAAACAGGGTCACTGGGTTTAAGCTGAGCGACTGATTAGCTGTCTGGTTTTCTTTTATCTCTCTTTTTCTACTTATCCTGAGATGCTAAGCGTCTTAGCCGTCCGGCAGACGTGTCCTCATTAATCAGGCATGTGGGCTTCGAGGAGAACAGGGGGCGGCTAACCTTTCCGCTGTCAGGACCCTCCTACACTGCATTCATGCTCGCTTACGTGCTTACTCATCTTCCTACCTGCTACCTTAGCTGTCTGCGAGCCTGACCGTAGGTGGCCACGCACCAGCGGGCTTTAATGAGCCTTAAAGGACAGCGGTTCCGTCACGGCGCTCCGCGTCCGTCTTCCCCAGACCTCGTTCTCTGGGTGGGGGTTTTTTTACCTCACTTACCCTCAAAACTACACGGTTACTCTGTGATAAACTGGGGCGGCAGGATTATAAAACTCAAGAATTGTCACAAGGAAGCAACGAAACGTCGAGGAAGGAAAACAAAAAAAGGAGTTTTACCTATCCCTTAAAAAAAAATTGCGGAAGGTCTCGGACGAGCTGCCCTCCTCTGTCGGGGAGCTGGCGCTAACTCAAAATAACACATCTCACTTCCCGAGGCGGCAGCAGCAGCCACTGAGAAGGATGAGTGGACGGGTGAGGAAAGTGGAGGCTGCTCTGGGCGTAAATGCTCAGGTGGAGCCAAAAGAGAAAACCACCGACCTGAATGTTTGGGTTATTTTGTCCAGCAACTGTCAAAGCAGATCCTGCCTTTACATGTTGTTCCTTGAATTAAACATGAACGGGATCTCCCCGAGGCCGCCTTCTCAGCGGTGGACAACAAGGTGATCATGACAGTGCCTCAGCCAACACTCACAGCACCGAGAAACCAATTAGCCCGATAGTAAGGCTGCTCAAATCCCCGTTTTTTGGGTATCGAACCAGCTTTCCTCACGATAATAGTAATTTGTTTGTTTTCTGCGCGAGGTGCTTGAGGTGAAGCTAAAGACCGAAAGAAATGGATTTATTCTGTCCAAAGAAGTAGCCTAATAGGATATGTGTGCAAATTAAAGCGATCAGTGATGAGAAAGCCGAAAGGAATATCAACAGAACAGATTCTGCTCGATAATCAGTTGTGTCGGAACCAGAGATTTTCTCTGGATTGGAAGAAAAGCCAAATATCAAAATGCACACTGGGATGATTAGGCCCATTATACGTTTTTTGCCGCCATACCGATCTTTCTGATTGTCTCCCTGTCAAATTTCTCTAGTTTTTTTTTTTTTTTTTTTGCTTCTCAAAGTGTCTTAGCAAGTGCAAAATGGACATTTCTGACAACAACCAGGCTGAAGGAACCGTCCATCAGCCCTGCTGTGGAGGACACTGCTGGAAAAACATTAAACGACAAACTGAAATCAGAAAGGATGAGGCAGCCTTTATGCTAAACGAATGTAATAATCATTAAATAATGAGGAAAAAAAACCATTCCAAAAATGTCTACATATTCTATACCACTGTCTGCCAGAGTCCCTGTTGTTTGGAGGGCCACGGCATGGAAAAGGTTTGGGAACCTTTGACTAGGCCTGTCGCAATAAACAATAAATCAATCAATCGCATAATGAACTAAAATGAGTTCAATCATTTCCATTTGCATTATTTATAATTTTTCTCTTTTCTTTCTCTCTTTCTACCAAAACTGAACAACTAAAGTCTTCCGTCCGATGCTTTGGTCCCAACTAGCCCCTTTCTTTGAAGGACAGATTTGTTTACACAAACTTTATCATTCATTTAATTTGTTGTTTCAGTTGTTTTGTTTATTTATGTTGGACATTTAAAATGTCTTCCAGTGTCAGATGTTCATTAAAAATGAAAGCTTATTGATCGTAGAGAGGCTGTACTTGCATTATTATGCCATTACCGTAATATTCCTTGAAAATAAGCCCCACATCAACAATATTTTTGTTTATCACGATAACTTCTGGGTCCGTTTATTGTCCAGCAAAATATGTTATCGTGACAGGCCTGACCTCTGACCCGGTCAACTTCTTTTGTCATGTAAAAGAAGTTTTGAAAAGTCGTCTCTTCTGAAAACAGAGACACAGCTCGAGTTAGACTGACTCCAGGTCACACACAGACAGCGGGAAAGTACAGATGATGCAATTAGTTCAATTACTGATCTATCTATTAAACATCTAGAAAACCATCAGACTCCCCTTTTATGTTTTGACATTCGACATGAACCAAAGGATCTTGTCCTTGTGCTGTCAGGCTGAATCGGGAGCATCATTAGAAGCAGTGTGAGCGCGGTGCGGCGCTGCTGACGGTTATACAGGAGGCCTGGAAACGGGAACAATCTGTTCTCAGGTCGGCGCAGAGAGTTTGATCGGCTCAATTTAAGAAAATGAATTGATCATTTCCGTAATTTCTATAAAGTTTTTAAATAACATGAAATAACAAATCCCTTTTTGTCTTACAAAGATATCTAAAGATGTAGATATAAAACTTTTGACTTTGGAGAAAGTAATAAATATTACTTTAAAAAACTCTCCCACTTATTGTTCTGGTAAAACTCGGTAACCTAAAACAGAAAAAAAGAGAGTTAGAAAAAAATGCATATGTTGTATGTAGACGTCTGGTTTCAACTTTACATATCCACCATAGGGGCTCATTGGGTTATGTTGTATCGTATGAAACATTATCAAGGCAGTTACTGTAACAACACCAGAGTCCAAGACATTAAAGTTCATTTGATTCCAGTTGATCTAGTCAAAGTCCGGCCCTGTGCACTGCTGTGATCTGTGAGAAAAGGTTTTATAAATTGCTATACCCAGGCATCATCTGTCCATTCTGGTTGAACTTGAACTATTTTGCAATCGATTGCTTTTTTGTTTATGTTCATTTGGATGACTTTCTGCCTGCAGCTAAGGAGACATTCACTTTCTTATATTAAAATATTGGATCAGACCAATAAAAAAAGACATTCAAAACACAGAAATGTGGGCTTTGTGAAACGTATATAGCTGGATAAAAGTAAATGAAAAGAATAAACTTTTCATCTCACATAAAAGCCTCGTTAGGATGAATTTTCTAATTTATTGAATATGCCTGTATATGGCCTCTAAAATAGTCTTAACTAAAGATCAAGTTGTTTGTGTTACAATGCCATATGGATCACCACTGGGATATTTCATATCCATAATAAATTAGCATTTTTTATTTTCTTTACATGAAACTGTTGTATGTAGGTTTCCTCCCTACGACACTAAACATAAACCTTACAGTTTAAATGCATCAAACAGAATTTTTTTTTGTCTCATTAAGCTAACGCTCCCTTCTGTTAAGTGGTAAATGTTAACAAGAGACTGTCTGATTTTTTTTTTTTTTTTTTTTGTCGACCTCGAAATTTTCAGGTCTTCCACTTCTAAAATTTCTAATTACTATGGCAACAAGCTCTTCACGGTTACTTGCTTGTCGTAAAAGCCAATTAGCCAGCGTTGTATCCCTGCTCCCGTTCATTTCTCCCCGGTCCCAAAGCTGAAGGAAGCTTCCTCTGAGCAGATGACAGACGGGTCCTCTGGGAGGCCGGAGCGAGGGGACAGGGCAGCGAGGGGACGGGGCAGCGAGGGGAAGGGGCAGCGAGGGGACGGGGCAGCGAGGGGACGGGGCAGCGAGGCGCCGGCTGAGTCCCTAAATTGAAAGAACTGCATTTTGCTCGTCAGGGGAGCACTTAATAATTTTGGTGGCAGTTTTGCGAGGAGGCGCAAGTGTCTAATTTATCATAAAGGATGGTCCTTCAAATGAAGTCGACCATTTTCAGGATGACTGTTCATTCAATGTTACCCCTTTTTTCAATTCCAATAGTTAAGACTATCACCCTACTTCAATGGCGACAGCCATCAAAGGAGTAATTACAGCTCTTCTTTTTTTTTTTCTTCCTGTAACTTAAACACAAAGAAACAGAAAATTAGAGTTTCTGAGAACGTAAAATTGCATTTACAATAATATATATTTTTAAATACACTACACTTGTTTTGGCCTCTGCCTGATAATAATTTGCGCTCAATATTAGGACACACATTGATGATGCTAACGCTCCGTATGTGGGTCTGTGCTTCCTTCAGCATTATACACAGATGAAATATAAATTAACATCATCTTGTTTTGTGATTGACTCCCACAAAAACAACCAATTATCATTTTCCTTTTTTTTTTTTTGATGTTCAGAGGGTTCACTGGTTTGTCTTGACAACAGGGGCCTTTTGAATGTTTCACGGGTACGAAAGACATTCCACTGAAATACTAACAATTACACAACTGGGTTGAGATAAGTTTAAAAAAACAAGTAGCTATTGTGTGAACTTTAAAGATCCTTCAAGCAGACCTTCAGAAATTAAGCGTCAAACCATTTTTGGAGGTTTCCGTGACACGCGGGTTGATTCGTCAGTGGTTTTATAGTTAAATACTGTCAGCTAACCCAACCAGCAGCAACTGGATATCGGTTTCTATTAGGCAAACTTCAGTTTGAGGAAAAATGTTGTGGCGTTTAATTCCCAGGGATCTCGTACCACCTGATCTCCTTACGCCTCTATAAAACTGGGAGATGACAAGATTCACATTATCCGGGTCAAATTTCAGCAACTTGTGCTGGAATTTTTCTAGATATTTCTTTTTGCCATCAGTTAAAAAAAAAACAACAAACAATTGTGACAGTGAAAGAAAAGTGCTCACTAAGCTTTGCATTGGTTACATGTCTTACAGTACATAAAAAAAACCCTAGATTTTAATCGTTTGAGTCAATCATTTGAATTTCTCTCTTAGACCGCAACCCGCTTCCTCCATTATTATTATTCTTCTTATTATTATTATTGTCATTATTATTATTATATTCACAGTTCTGATTACTGTAATAAAACAAAAAATGTAAGACAAACAGATCAGAAATATTTAGCAGATGATATTTAAACAGGTCTGTCAGCATGTACATGTGTTAGGACTTTTTTGTTTTGTTGCCGCTGAAATGAAATGTATTCACCTTGGGAAGCTGAGCTGCACTTTTCAGCTCATGCAGATTATGTAAATGCCATTTGAAGAAGCAAGGTGTTATTTCTGGAATGTCAAGAGGGATCGACTCCTGAGGTTATGATATTATTACATAAATGATCAGTGCAGAAGCTGTCCTGACATTCAGTGCACCATTAGCTGTTGTTCTCTGCACCCAGAACAGCACAGCTTTATGTAAAAATCCACTTATTGTACTATCGAATGGGATCATTACCTTCTGTGGTAAGACAGCATTTTAAACCTATTGCATATTAATAGATTACACTGTAAGTCGAGGGGCTGCATTCAAAGGAAAGCTTTATGGGATCAGTAAAGGATGAATAAGATTTCGAACTCATAGCAATATGAGTTTATGGTTTTAAATCGAGCTCAGTCACACAGTGGAATAATAGTGTAAAGAAATGTTGTTTAGTACAAGTGAGAATGATGCACAAAAAACTAAAAAAAACAAGATGATTGCTATTTGCAATCATTTATAGATACAATGAAGATAGCATAACGTATTGTAATGCGTCTTAAACCGCTGAATAAGTCTACTGTTTGGAAAAAATGGCAACTACGTGTAGAAGAATGTGCGATTGTTAAATAGACCCAGAGTTTAGTTTCTGTCATTCAACAGGGCGTAGCTTTAATTCATTGTCTTGGCGGCTGTGGACGGTGCTCAGAGTTAAATCAGTTTGGTGAATCAGGAAGGAATTCGAATGGATGAGGAATCCATTAGATTCCCATTAAGAACAGGGTGACTTTAAGAAGAAAGTCCCGCCATCTAAAGCAACTGGAACCAGAAAGGCTTCTTTAGAGTTGGGTGAAAACGTAAAGTTGACATTGGTACCCTTTTTTGTTCAAGGGAACCTCATAGAAATGTTTTATTGTGCAGCAACAACTGTTGTTTTTTTGGGTTTTTTTGCAGTTTCCTCCAGCCCGTCCACACGGAGATCAACACGGTAATTTCTTCGTAAGCAGTTAGGAATAAAACATGCAGCACAAACCGAAAATGTCGCAGTGGGTGGTGCTGTAGCGCTTGCCATGGAATGACACAAAAACACCGAACAACTCCAAATAAAACAACTCCATGTTTGTTATCTGTGACAGTGAGGCGAAATGCCGGCGAAAGAAAGAAATGGAGCTTCATGGTTTAAAAAAAGACGCGACTCACATGAACACACTGAACCATGAAACGGGCGCTTTGAAATTCTTTACACTCAGAGAAAAAAAAAAGATAATTTCTGGTCTCCTAAAATGCAGGGTTACTGTGAACACACACCCAGACGAAAAAAAAAAAAAAACTTTTTTAGATGCATCTAATCTTTCCTGTGTGTGCACTGGGCCTCGATTTAACTCCTAAAACAGTGTCTTTAACTCCTGTAATTTATAAAGTCAGCACAATAAGCTATTGTCTTTTAAGCCATGCTGTTGTTGGGTCTTAGCTGTGACATTTGGGCCTCAAGTACATTGATTTTGTAGCATCAGCAACAAAATCTTCAGTGCTCCTCGGTATGGGAGCTGCACACACGGTGTAAATTTTTGGCTTATTAAAAAAAAGTCGATTGACTTTCAATTGAAAGGCACACATGCTGTAGTGTGAAGAGAGTAAAGGTGTTTTAACTAATAATTTTCACAGGTTGAGGGTAAAAAAAAATGGTCATACTCACATTTATTGCACTAATAATGACATGTGAAGTAAAAATGTAAAAAGTCTTGCTGTGTGACTGACATGGGACACTTTGGAACACGGACAGCTTGTATTTAGTGCTGTCAGAATGCAATCCAGTTATCTAGAACCAATCGGAGTACAAAGACCAAGTTTAATTTAGCATTCTGAACTTGAACTACGCCTAATGAGGTTCTGGGCGTGTTTGAAGTAAATGGGTGGGTGCCCATTGGTGTAAGTGCTTCAGTGGTACGCAACTGAACGTCTTCTCTTGTCTCGTGTTTCAACACTCATTCAAAAGGGCCGCTTGGGTTCTGGATACCATCGTAAGTAAGAAGCTCATCAGGTCTGGACGGAAAAATGACAAAAGAAGGGAATACTAATGTCTCTAATGGGGCAAAAAAGGAAAAGCGAGTCATTGTTTGAGTCATCACAAAATGATCCAAATATGTCCTTAGCGATTCCATGAGAGTTGTACTTTAAAAACAAATGGGGAGGCAAGCCAAGACTTGCAGAGTAGGTGTTAGAAAGATGAAACGCCTCCTCTGTTTAGAGCTGGTTCTTAGTGGCTTCTTTCATTTGGCACAAACCACATGTCTCGTCTTTCCAAAAGGTGCACAGTACTATCTTCGAGTGTCCCTTATCCCCGAGAAGTAAATGAACAGGTGTGTCTTGTGTTAGGTTTATTCTTCAATAAACCCATCGGCTTGAATCAATGAGTTTTTCTCTTTTGTGTCCGTTTTTGTAGCTGCTGTTTATTTTATCTGCTGTTTAGAGGTCTGGATATTCCTGGCTGAGCCATTAAGCGTGTGTTTGGGTGTTTTAACCTTGGAGTGAACCAGTTTCTGTCCGAGACATTATAGATATGCTACTTAGTTTCTCGGGTGCTCTCACTATATGTGGAATGACAATCTTCTTCTGCTTTTTCTCCTTCACTATACCGAGTTGAGTGTTCAAAATCTTCTAAATCTTAACATAAACCGAGTTACGGTCGCCACTGGTGTGAAGTGTTTTATTGACGAGTTTGTGTTCTTATGAATGTACCATTTGAAGTTGACCATTTTTTTTTCACCTTCATTAAGCTACATTTCTGTTTCTAATGTTTACTAAATAATTTCCTGTCATTTCCACATGATATTGTGGGTTCTTTGGGGTTTTTTTTCCTCCACCGACGTTGTTTGAGATGCTCTGAATCAGACACTAACTTCATGGTGGTTATCTGGTGGCTCTTTTCACAGTGTAGAAAAATCAGTTAAACCTTCGGCCTCCCTTTCCAAGTATGCATAATTCTGTCCCACAAGCAATTTACAAGTAATGATGAAATATTTACACCAGGGCAACTACTCATGAACTATTATGCTTGGAAAAAAAACCCAACAACAATCTGTTAAGCTGAGATACAGAGGATGGAGCTGAAAGCACCCAGTAACAAATCTTCTTTTGGCAGACTATGTCCCATAACGACTTTAACTGGAAAAGTGACATACTTTACTTTGAAAAGAAATATTGTAATATCAGGCGGTTACTCCGGGTTTGCTGTGAGCTTTTGTTTCCAATTCCACAAACTCAGATCACTTTGACAGCCGTCTACTGCAGGTAAGACTCGAACTGCTTACAGACACGCCACAAAGCCCCACTTCAGCAATGTCAAACTGTGCATTTAACAAGTTGTGACACATGAACGATTCAGAGGCAGCACGGCTTAAACAAGCGACCGTGAAAACACAGCCATATTCAATTAATTACATTTAACGGTGTAGCAAAAACATGCAATGTGATACAGTGAAACAAATGTACAAAGTTACCGACCTAGATGTCATGAAACGTGGTGATGGATGAGGTGAGGCAGCAGGCAGTAGACCCAGGATGAGATAAATAAGTGACTTTAATGCAGAATGTCCAGAGTAACTCAGTCCAACATAGTCCAGAACACCGGGCAGCACGGCCGAGCGGAAGCCAGGGCTCGACGCCGGTAGCAACCGGTTACACAAAAGACGAGACGACGGACTGGGCACACAGAACGACAGAGACTAGACGCCGAATGAGACGAAGACCCGGCGAGGAACAAGGAACACAGGTGGGGTTAAATACACAGGGTACTCCCTATCAAGGAAACGAGACACACCATGGAGCAATCAAAGGGTAAGACAGGACAACAGGAAGACTCAGAGATAGAAACTCAAAATAAATACACAGAAGAACTCAAATCAACACAGAGAAAAACACAATCATGACACTAGAAACTGAAACTCTGTAAAGTTTCTCCACACGGAAATTATCAACTGTAAGATATTCACGAATGAAATTTGTTCTTCGGAGAATTGAACCTGCAATTTAACTATCATCGATTGTAAGTGAGATTGTCTTATCTGCTTATTCCCGCAGGAAAGCAAGTAGTAAATACAGTGTACAGTTTTAATTTGTTTCTGAACACATGATTTGGAAAGTGAAATAGTTTTCTTTCTGCATAATCGGATTAATATGATTGCGTAGTCATCTTAATGTCATTGAGCCTCATTTCCTGTGATGCGCAGGATGCCTGGAAACTGGAACCAAAACCGATGCTGTTCATAATTTGGCCAATAATTGTCAGAACATTAAAAATTCATGGCCAGATGATCAGTTGATCCACACGTAAAGAATCGAATAATAAAACAGTGCTGGTCCCAAAACACATGTACTATTCAGAATGAGAGCGCATCAGAAAGGACACACATACATTGCAAAAGTGGTGACTGTATTTATTGTTCCACAAAATCTACTTCACTTCATCAGGTTTGGACTCAACTAACACTTTTTCTCTTATAGCATTCATGGGAACAGAATGACAAGGTGTGACAACCAGGAGAAGCCGAGATTTGCCATAAAACACTACAAAGATGTTTGGCGTTAGTCGATGTGAAAACGACTCGCTTTTATCTTGGTCAAACAAAAAAATAAAATAAAATAATCACAGGCTGTGATAACTGGATAATCTTCTTGATGTCACAAGACAAAAATTTCCTGTAATACATTCAATTTCCAAGGGAAAATATTTTGTTTCTGGGCTCAGAAAACATGACTTCCTGACATTTAGTCAGTTGAATTGTTTTGCTCATCGATGTCCATGATGGAGATGTGAATCTCTCCGCTGCTGAAGATGTTGGTTTTGCTTGGAGTTGCATTGAAGTGCCGCTCATAAACGATGTCATTCCTATTATTGTTATTATTATAAAGCTTAGCAGCTGACAATGTTCTGTTGTCAAAGTATCTGTGAACCAACAAAGCCAATGTAACTGGGTTGTCCATGTGAAATAACTGAGATGTGATGATTCAGGTTGACCTTCAGCGTCAGCTGTGATTGATCCTTGATCCAGAATGTGTAGCTCGCGACTGAAAACATCTTCTAAGTTAGTAAGAAGAAATGATCTCCGGTTGCCATGTCATGCTGGCTAAATTTTGTCAGAGTAACTTAATAATTGTTTTAATTATTTGTATAATCATCCACAAGCTAATCGAGCATTCCTGCGTCTGCGAGGTACACGCGACAAATATTTCCAGCAGTAGTCGAGGGAGTCGACGGCCGGCAGTCCGGAGCAAATCATGGCGGCCTGACAGGCCGACGCCTTCCCAACAGAAAACCTTCAACCGTGTGGTCGTTCTGTTTTTGTTAAAAGTCACAAACGTCGGGTTCGGAGGAAGAAAAACATCACATTCCAGTCTAGGAGCTTATCAGTGACAGGAAACAGAAGTGATTGTATCCACTCTAAGACATGACAGAAGACAGGAAGTATTTAAGCTAGGCAAAGCTCCGCCCCAAAAGGTTCGGGGTGACACCAAATGCTTTGTCTAGATAGCAGGGCCATTTTCTGACAAATTTCTACCTGGTTACTTTCTGTTTTACTCTGGTAGATGCAGTGGAAACTGGTCTGTATATAAACCACAGAAAACTAGCCTGGCCCCTGAAGTGGAAACCATCAGCCCTTCAGCTGGGAGGGGACAGTACTGACAAAATTTAAATTAAATAGTGTTTCAACAAATGAGACACATTTCCACTATGAGAACCAGATTGCTGTTTTTACTGGAACGTATTTTCCAAGAGTTATCTTTTGCCCTGGCTGTTTTTGAGTGGACTTTCCGACTTTGGATTCTACATCCTGGCCACTGAGGGAGTCACTTTTCCCACTGCAGCAGTGATGACTGATGTCCCCTCACCGGTGGAGAGTGCGGGAGAGAAGCTCATCAATAGAGCCTGCAGCTAAAAATAACACCTTAAATATCTGCAATCAATGTAAAACTTCTGATTCTGGGCATCATTTGCTAACTTGTAAACATTTCACAACATCTACACGGTGAAACTGAATTTGTGTGGAACACAGGATTTACTCCGTCTCTCACAGACGCAGGAAATTAGAACTACACAATTAATTTTTTTTTTTCTCAAATACGGTAAAATTCTGGCAGCCACAGCTGCTGGTATTTCACCGTAAATTACAGACTTTTCTTTCTTCTTTTTTTTTTTTTTACAGTGTATGTTCCAGTAAAACTACTCCAAAAATATTATCAAACATATGCATTTAGATACGAGTCATGGTGTTCAGAATAAATCATTCTGTTTTTCTTTTATCTCTTTTAGCTTGTTGCATAGCTAAAGCTAAAGGAAATGACACGCTAGGGAACGCCCTCTTTAGGGCGTAGCTTCGATAGACGCTAACAAAGGAAATTACCAGATGTTGCTTGAAGCCATTTTGTCCTGCTAGCTCCTAAAGGTAGCATGAGAAATGGACCCGCTGTATTTCAGTCTTAATCAATTCAACTCACTGACTCTTCTCCAACCTCATACATCAAGAACGTAGCATGGAGAATGGATAAATTCTCCACAATTTACCTACTTAGGCCTCATTTGACCTAAAAACTTTGCAAGCCTCTCAATAAATCTCCGACCCTGTCAGCACGTCAGGCTCACACACAAGCAGCGACACTGACGCAGCCACTTTCTGCTCAGAGGTAGCAGAGTGTGTGGTGGGACTGAGTGCACCACGTCAGAGCGGTCTGGCAGACGGGAGCTACATGACCCCGAAGATCAATACTCATCCATGTGACACGTTTCACACGTGAGGGCCAGAATCTGGCTCAGGCGACGCTCCGGCCCTCCTCGTAAAAGAAAGACGGTGTTGTTTTCACGCCGGTGACACGGATTCACTGCTGCTGTTTTTTTTTTTTTGCCGTTTTGATTTATGCTGCTGTTTTTTGTTTGGGTTTTTTTTTTGTTGTTGTTTTTTTTTTTTCACAGCCCTCGTCTTACAGGCTGATGTTTTAGTCGACCCTGATGTCTAAATAATAAAGAACATGTCTGCTAGACAGATTTGGGAAAAAAAGCATCTGAATGAATTATTCTTGCTGCTGTCAGCATAAAGGGAACTCTAGAAGACTTCTCGGCATGCGAGGGAGCAGCTGTGGGATTAGCAGCGTGGGTCTGCGGCGTGGCCGGGCTCTCCGGCTTTGATCCGCGGCGAAACGTCCTCGGCCGGCTCTTTGTATTTGGGGCTAATTAAAAAGCGTTCCTCGCTAAGAAGACACAAAGGCTTTTTCTCCTACTGCCGTGCTCTCTCTTGAAAATCGCCACACGCAGAAGGAAAAAATGAGAGAGTTCTGCAGCTCTTCACCGTCTTCCTTGAAATCTAATAGATTTTTATTTTATTTTTTTTTTTTTTTTGTGATTGTAATGTTTTGGTTTGTGTTTCTCTTTCAAATGAACCATCAAAGCGATCGGGATAATCAGTGAAACCGAAGTTTTTCATTGGATTCATCGTGTGTTGATTTTTCGGAGGCCTACAAATGCAACATCAAAGAGGATTTTTGCTTGAACTCTTAACGCTACTTGATCTCATTACTTGTTTATTCTCCGCTGTATTGGGTCCTTATTAGCAGGAACAACAGAAAACAAAACATGATTTTTGCTACCAATTAAAATCGGTTCAGTTAATAAGCCACATTTTTATTAGACGACTCTTTGACACAAGTTATAAATAACCTTGAATTGGTCTATCAAGTGAAATCCAATTTCTTGGCCAACTTTAAGAAACTTTTACAAGAAACTGTTGCGCATACAGTGCAACAGTAATAAATGTCGCGCATTTATAACTGCATAAATCAGTTTATTGTATTTGTAGCAGTTGACTAAAAATGTAACGGAAATGACGGGATGAACTTATCTGGGGGTTTTTTCCCAGAGGAAACGTGTCAGCGGGCCTGCAGGTACCGCTGGGATCCAGTTCTCCTTCCAGCTCCTACTTTCAAATTCAGTTATTCTCAGCCACTTCTGACAGGCTTTTGAAATTTCTCCTGCCGCTTAGTCGCTTCGACAAAACAATAGCAATAGTGCAAAATAAGTGTATTTTGTTTCCCTGATATACAGTAATTGATGAATTGGGTCATTCACAAAGCTGACTCAAACAGCAGTTTTGAGAAGACGAGTGGATTACAATTCCTGAAATTCTTAGAAAATGAACTCTGTCTTTATTGTGGACCTTAGTAAATAAAGAACCACAGTAAAGTGTTCGCAAAGTGTTTCGTGAACACTTCATTTGTTTGTTAATTAAATTGCAAAAGATATTCTTTTATGATATTTACTTGTGCTCATTTTGTCAAAAGAAGACTTTGTAGATTCAGAACGTACAGTTTGTGTCATTTGCTGAGTTTTGTAGGCTTCTGACTGCGGCTGTGTGAAAATGTGTAACATATGCATACGCGTTACAAAAACAACATGCAGTCAAGTTCTCTGTACTTATTCGGTTAACCGAACGCAGCGTCCCACTTTGCGTTTTGCATTCCAGTCCTCGCGGCCAACTGGCTCCTCTGCCACACGCTGCTCTCAGCCTCCCCCTGGGTTCAGACCTATCGACCGCTGACATGTTTCATTAAGGCTGCACTGCTGTGCGAGAATTCCTACAACGCCCAAGAAACAAGCTGTGATTACATCGCCTCTGTCGTGCAGGGGCCTTTCTTTCTCTGTGAGCTCTTCGATTGGCTGAGGTGATGGGAGCATTATCCTGAAGAGCTCTGATCTCCCCCCCCTCAGCCAAAGTTGCTTGTGCCTCTCTCGACGCTCTCGTGTCGATCTCGGGTTTGTCTCGCAGCTCTTTAAAGCTGCAGCATGTCGTTTTTATATGTTTCTTTACATATTTGTTAAAACTGTCTCCATGTCGTGACTTTATGACATGAGATGGATAATCTGTTACAAAAATCGAGCTCCTCCCTGTGTTGCTATTGCCGACTGAAGAAATGCAAAAAACAACCAATCAGAGCAGGGAGGAGGGTCTTAGCGCTGTCAATCAAGCTTGTGAACGTGTTGCTAAATGTGCCAAAGGCGGAGAAACAACTCACCATTACAGAAAAAAAACCTAAAAACTTTCTGCTGGCAGTGTTAGCCACGCTAACCAGGCCTCTGCGTTCACAACAGGGGCAGAAGCTGAGAGCAAATGGGTGTGGTTGACAACTCTAAGACCCGCCTCCCGGCTCCGATTGGTTGTTTCTAGTTTCACTGGGAGTACTGGGAGAAGGCAGAGCAGCTAAATGTTTCCACAGATAATCTGTCTCATACTATACTGGCATGACATAGCGGCAGTTTCATGTAAATATGTCAAAAAAATATTTCTCATAAAAGTTAAATACTGCAGTTTTAACTTCACTTTTTTACCATCACACATCAGTAAAGCGGATCTTAACCAGATCTTGCAAAAACTAATTTATGAGAAATGTAGAGACTTTAATAAAGATTTTTTCCTAATTAGTACTTGCTTCTTTAAATAGAACAGTAATGAATTATTGGCCTAAGTTAAAATATATTATAAAGAAAATACTCGGGGTCGCCGAGAGGGTCAGTTTACAGTCCCATGACGTCTGTCTGTCTGAGCTAATCAGCAGCAAATGAAAAGTCACACTTTGGTGCTTATTGGTCTGGGAAAAGAAATGCCAGCAATTGTACGGCAGACCGTGCACCGCTGACCTCCTTCACCCTGCCGCAATTGTCTGAGGAGCAGGTGGTTGTACATCTGGTTAATGTCACTTAAACCCTTCAGCTTTGCTCTTTCTTTTTCAATTACCAACTAAATAAAATATATAAAAATACAGCAACCCCGAGGGAGCACAAGGAGCCATATGCTACTGCAGCAACATTAAGAATCGGCCTGTTTGTGACTCATAAAAGCCGGCGGTCTGCTTTGCGAGTTTTCCAGAACTTTTAAACACAACACGAGCTTTTGTGTCCAAACTGAGCTAATGTTGGCCTACTTTGTAGGAATTAGCCTGCAATGAGTTTCTAACCTTCAAAATGACGGCAGTGTATTTAAAAAGAATTGAGTTCATCTCCAAGTTAGCATTTTAGCATTTGCTCAAAAACTCAAATGCAGCACTGCACAGCTTTTTACCAAGGCGAAACATAATTAACAATTTACCGGATTTGTTCACACTCAATAGAAAACAAAGAAACGGGAATATTAGGAAGCGCAAAAACTGAATTGTTCTTTATATAAAAAGGCATTTACTATATCTGTCATACAGTATATTTCAATGATTCCTATTGTGTGATGTGTGTTTTTAATGATGTCTACTGTAGTTAGGTGTGAAACCCAGATTGAAGGTGAAGCTTTTCTGTCCATCACAGCTACATATTTAGCTGTTTAACTGCTGTTTCTAAACAGCTTCATGCTACATGGTTACATCTTGTACTTGTGAGCAGGTATCTTATCCCATGACAAGTGGAGTATGAGAAATGGACTACATTTCTTAGTTTTTGCTCTAGAAACAGCAGGCTTGAATATTTCTCTTGGACTAAGTTTTGTGTAATTTGGCTGGTGGTTACCAACGTTAATCTTGTTGGTCTAAAACCAACCTGCTGGTTTCCTGGTGTGTTTGGGGTCTTTGTCTTGTTGGAACACCCGGCACAAGGGAGTTTCTTCTACATCATAAGACAACACGACTTCCTAAATGCATTCAAACTGAGCCATGATCCCTGTCAAGCCCATTTATCCTGTAGGAAAAACCGATTTGACATGCTATGCTATGAGAAATATCCCTGCACGGTGACTCAATTCCAGCAGTTCACAGAGTACTGTGACTTGATTTCAGTATTTATGATCGTCTGACAATCTGTGTGTGGCTCCCGCCTTAAAATGAAAAAAGAATAATATTGCTTTCATCAGTCCATAAAATGCTGAACCGTTTCTCTTCGGGGTAGCATATGTTCCCTGTCAAACTGCAGTAACACAATGTTTTCAGGGGGCTTTGCCACAAGCTTGGTTTTACATGGACAACTTCCATTTTTACAGAACTAACAGGTAATTGTACATCAGCTCTGGTCAATGTGCAACTGTGATGGATTGAAATTTGGTTATTTCAGAGGCTGACTAGTCTGATTTGGCTGAAGCAGTGGTCAAATTCAACCAGCAGGGGGAGTCTAGCGCTCGCGCTAGCTATAGTGAAGAGCACCTGAACTTCCTCCTTAGTTAATAATAACCGTTGGAGCAGAAGCACCGTGTTCAGCTCTTTTATTAAAATACTCCCCTTCTTCAGGGCATTTACACAACTGATCATTGTTTTTTTGTTTTTTTTCTTTTTACTGAGTTTTACTAAAGGTGTGCAATACTGCATGTTTTTGTTCCGATCTCATACCAAGTCTCATCCCATATTGCTGATACTGATACTGATACCGATACCGATATAAATATTTTTTATTCAGGTTTGCTATATAATCAAACTAATGACCTTCAGGTGTTCTCGAAATTTTTTCCTTGGACTTATTTTTGTTTTAAATCTAGAGCAGAATTTGTTCTAGATTTACTTTCTACAAAATAAAGTAAAAGTAACTTCAACTTTCTACAAAATACTCTCTTTTAATGACATACTAATATATCACTTGTGTGCATTTTATTTCTAAATAAACAAGATGCAAAACCTATCAAATTTGAGAGCAAATCAAAACAAAATGTTTTATTTTTTTTAGAGAAAGTTGAGAAACCAGCTTACAAAAATAAAAAGGCATTCTGAAACTACAGTCTAAGTCTTCCCACGGTAGCATCGATATTTCATTGGTGTCGATACTCTGGATCGATCCGCCCGCCTCTACTTTTTACCATTCCGTCTAACTTTTCGTTTTATTAGAATCACAGTTTCCATTTTCTTCCACATCTTTCTCATTTTGGTTCCTGTATAATTTGAACTAATTTTACCTGAACAGAATATAATTTCTGTTCTTTTTTTCCATGTTTCTCCAATCAGCTTTTTAAATGAAATCTTCTCTTCTCCTCAATCATTCCATATAAACCCATTTCTTTTTTCAGATCACCAGAGATTAATACATGGTAACCAGTTTATACAACATTTGCTGCCTTTGTTCCTAAATAGTGGCCATCTGCTTGTCACATATTTTTTTTATATAGAATGAATGATCTTATGGATTGAGTTTCACAACTATGATTCAGAACAATTTATTTATAAAGAAGAGTTCATTGTTTCTCTACTGCATACACTTTCTTGCACGTTCTTAGTGATGTTCTTCATCAACACTGACGCTTTACAGCATCATTTCACAGTTTTATTGTACCACTTATTATTTTTATTGGATGAAAGAGATTCAGTGACATCTGATTGGGTCGTTGCCATATCGAAAATGGCGGCCTGTGAAGAATGAGTTTCTAGTTTTGACTCAGTGTTTTGTCAAAACTTCCCAAATCATGTGGCAAAAGCCAAAAATCCAGCATCTGGGTTGGAAAATGATCGACTCATAACATGGCGATGCTTTCTCATGCTCAACACCGGTACAAGTGCAATATGTGATTCCTTTAAACTGCCGATCCGTTGGTTCCAGGCACAGACTTCTTGAGTGACTGACATCAGATCCCATTTCTCAGGTCAGAGCCAGGAAACAACACAGCCCGGCCTGCGGGTGACGCACGGCCGACACCACACGACCTGTCCACAGTCGGGTCAGCCGGCTCCCGATCATCGAGCGTGAGAAAGCACTTCACACTTACCTCATGCTCTCACATAAAACATTCATCTTCTGTGTGAAAAACTGACAACATCCTGCTGCAAAAAGAAAAGCCATGATTCTGAGCTGGAAGGATCGTCACCGCATGGCGACAGCAAGCTTTTCGGACTAATAGCTTTCTACACCAGAAACACATTAAGATTTGGTTTTATTTTTGAAGTGTTTTAGTAGTAGTCAACCAGGGAGCCCTGTGTATTTAAATGATCAAGATTTAAAGGTTTATGCAAGTGTCTACGTGTCCATCTTGGATCCATCAGCTTCAATCCCTTGTTCTCCCCCCGACTGTAAGTGTAAGAAAACAGATGAAAATGATTCTAGAAATATTGCTGCTGCGCTCTGGTTTTGTAATCACTAATAGGTTTTATTGCAAACGAATTTGTAAAACGTTCAAATTTTTAGGATGCTGAAGTTTTTTTTTTTGTTTTTTTTTTTTACTGATTTGGAATTTCATTGGAAAACCAAAAGAGAAAATGAAAATCTCATTTTCAATTGGGATTTGAATTAAAAAATGAAACCCAGTGTTATCGCCAGCAGGTGGCGATAACATAAAAACAACATCAAAGTTCAAAATGTGAAAATATGGCCTTGTAAGGCTAAATATTCTACAAAATAAGTACAGCTTTTGTTTTCTTTAACATTTTCTCATATTTTTCTTCTTGTCGTGAAATTATTAAATATTAAATACAATTTAAAACTTAATGAAAATAGAGTCAGAACAGTATTGATGTCAAGCTGTCAGCCTAGTGTTATTGGATTACATAAATTATTTTAAGATTTTGATTTCTAGAGTTAACATGACATTTACACATCAGTTTACACATCAATTCTCTTAAGTACTTTTGTTTGAAATGATTTACTTGAAATTGCCTGCATTTTTTTCTCCTGATTTGTATCTTTTCAACTTTTCAAAAATTTGTATTTGAGCCCCCCAAAAATGTCCAACAGCCTTGACAAGTTTCTTCTTTCCCAAAAAAATAAAGCATAAAAAAAAACAACTTGTATCTCCAGGCTCAGTTTTCTGGGGATTTTTTGTATTCATACACATTACCTTTTACTTTTTATTTCAGAAATGCATGTATTTATGTTTGGGAAATTTTATAGAAGATGACAGTGCATGCATGTCCTTCCTGTAGAAGCGTCCCACAGCATGGTGCTGCCACCATGGTTTCTTGAGATGCGCACGGTGATGGACAGTGTTAGATTTCTGCCTCATAAACGTTTTCTTTTCTGAAAAGCGCCGTCATTTGCGACGGAAAGTAAACGATGAGCCTTTCATCAGATATTTTTAAGATCGGTTGTTTTCCTGGAGTGGAGCGGGGTCGTAAGGATAAACGAGAAGGTGAGGAACATGTTTGAAAGCCTCCTAAATCTCACTTGATCTCTGTGTTTTCCATTTGTGCACAGGGACTCTGCGGCTCACACTAAAGTAATAATCTTTGCTGGTGCTAGTCTGTTTTGAAGTCAAAGATAAATGCTTTTTCTCCACAAAGGATTTTTGTTGAAGATCAGATAGCTTCTTTTTTTTTTTTTTGCTAAGCTTTGCCTCCTACTACGGTTTATTAAAACTATTTTCCAGGAACATTTACATCTTTCATGGCTGCTGTTGTGTTGACGGATACCCTGCTATCCATGCTGAAACGTTGATGTTGAGGGACGAGCCTTCTAATAACTAACGCAACATGTTTCCAGTGTAAAATATAAACCTATGTAATTATAGATTATGGATTTCTTTCTTGTTTGAGGGGGGGGTGCCTACTGTTCTTGCTTCAGCTCCGAAGTTGCAGCTTTTTTTGACCATGTCAGTCCAGCTCAGCGTCTCATTTCCAGCAGAGTGAAAACCTTCGCAGGATCGGCGTGGCTCTCCCGAGGCAGCAAATCTTTATTAGTGTCAATCCACTTCTCCGAATTTCTGGGCATTTCGAAACGGAAGGGGAAGGATATGCAGCTTGACAATAGCAAGAAACACACGGAGATCGTATCTTGTTTCGCCCTCCATTTGGTGAGCTCCAGTCAGAGTGACGACGGAGAATATGAAATCAAACCCTCCGTAGCCTGTTGCGTTTGCAGAAACCTGCCTTTCGGCAGCACCTGCTGAGCTGTTTCCTTATCGACTCAGTCTTTCCTCTACAGGTTGTAGTTAGTGATAAATCGTTAGCTGGGAAGGTCATGCATAAGAGGCTCTAAATACGTCTCCTGCTTCAGAACTCATTTTCATAGAAGCAATTTTTGTCAGCAGATATTTAAAACTGCGTAGCTTAACAACAACGCATATCGCATTTGAACTCCATAAATATGGAAACACATCGGTGACCTTTTAGCAGTATATATAGTGAAATGTCAGCTACTGAAAAGAGTAAGAGTTTAAACTGACGGGACTGACAGGCACTTTGAATAAACCTGTAAGATAGCTGTCCTCAGATTAGATAAAGGATGGAGCATTACATAGCATATATTATTCATTTAGCATTAGCATTTTTGCTGCTGCATTTTATTATGCTTCCTTGAACAGGTTAGGGCATTTCAATGGGCGATACAACACATGTCCATTTAACATATTATGCTCAAAATCACTCGTAGATAATGAGATTATGGTCTGCTGAGCTCCTTTCAGAACGAGCTGTTTCACTTTAAATCCAGATTAGCTGCTGCTGGCCACGCCCCCCACCCCCTCGGCACCCCCAAACTCGTTTACACTCGCACTTGAAGACGGATGCAAACAGCTGCGCAGCTATACAACCGTACATCTTTGAAAAGCAGAAGTGGAACCTCCTGCTCAACCAGCAAGACTGCAGCAGGCGGTTTCTGGATGGTGAGTCAACGACAAAACACTTGTCTTTTCCAGCGGCCATTGTGCAGCGCTTAAAACCAGCTGACTAAAAGTGCTGGAGTTCCGCTGGGGTTGCTGGGTGATGGGCTGAGCTCAGGTGGGGTTGCTAAGTAACGGCGCAGCGCCTATTGATTATGACTCAACAATCTGAAGGTTTTTGAAATGGCTTATTTTCCAGACATTTTCAATTTTTATTGCTAAAAAATATCGGCATGTTTTTTTTTTTTTTTTTTTGTAAGTGCTTTGGTTTTCAGTGGTATACTGAATATATGCTGCCCTAGATAAAACATGCTCAGGCATCACATCTGGGAGCATTCAACACTGTTGCATTCATAATTTGATCACTTTCTAGGTTACCATGTTTTTTTCTTGAATATGAAGAAAACATATGCATATTACTGTAGGCATACGTACTCACAAGTACATGAGTTTTGTGCCCTTTTCTGACGTGTTGAGAGCCTCAAACAACCTAAAAGTGAACAAAACCTGAAATCCCACATTCGAAATGCATTTCCCTTAACATATTAGTGATTTTAAAAACAATTGCTATCCTCTGTGTGGAACAGATAAGACGTGCTGACAGAACCCAAACTCAAAATAAGTGATGCGCGCTCGTCGACGGTTGTTTGTGCAGCCCCTTTTCAGGAGGCCCATCCAAAGCTTTAAGAAGATGAATTTGTTTGGAGTCAGGCCACCACACGCCGAGTGACTCCACAGTGAAGCCATCAGCCGTAATGATTGATGCCCCCACCAGCCGGTCGTCGCCTGGAGTGGCTCTGCGGCTGATTCATGGCGGAGTCTCGGATGATACGGCGGCCGAACCGACTCCCGGTAATGACTTAGAAGTGGGTGTGGGCGTGGAGAGCCGAAACGTTGCGAGAAGCTCTGAGGGTGTAGCACTCACACACCGTCCAGGGCTAAGATGTAATTGCTCTTTATTATTGACAAATAAACAATACAAAATATTCAAACAATCCATGAAGCAGCAGAGGAAAACTACAAACGTGCAAAAAGTCACTGGATTTGCTCACGTAGTGTGTGTGGGTGTGTGTGTGGGCTTGCCCGTGTTGCAAGTCGTGTGTTTTTTTTTTTGCAGCAACCTGCATGCAGAACACAAAATATCTCCGATCACAGCTGTTTGCTATTTGTCAAAAGTAGGAAAATAATAATAATTATTATTACGAACAGAAATCAAACGAACAGAAATCAAAATGTGCGTGAACCTGTGAGGTACTTTACAAACCACAAACTTGAAACAGCTTTTTGGTTCCAAATATTCTCATCTATTCTACCTTAGCATTTAACTTTCACCCACTGCACTGAGACAGTTTTAAGGAAATGATCAAAACAGGTTGTTGTTTTTTTTCCTTTTCTTTTCAGGCACATTTAAAAGTACAATACTCCATGAATTTCACATTGCACAGCACAAAAGTTTTCAAATAACTTTACATTATAGACAAACAAACCCCCCCCCCAAAAAACGAAAAAACACAGCCGTTCATTTGAAAGTGTGTCCCTTTCATTAGCTGGTCTCTCTTGGAGACAGGTCACATGCAGAAACTGCAAAGTTCCTCACCATTATTTCATAGGTTTGTGTTGTTGTGAAAGAAGGTGGGCTGTTTTAAACAACTATGGGAAACTGGCTCACAAAAAATTGTGAGCCAGTTTTGTAGAGTTACCGTGTCAATGATACAACGACCTCGGAAATACCCTGCTCCGTCAGAAACAACCAATCAGAGCCAGGAGGAGGGTCTCACCATAAGGTATTTTGCCATGCATGCTAAGGCTAGTTAGCATGGCCACCAATGACTGCAGATAAACAGTTTTCCTGTAATGGTAAGTTGTTTCTCCGTCATTATCGCATTGAGTGGACGTACACGAACATGACTGGCAGCGCTAAGATCCTCCTCCTGGATCTGATTGGTTGGTTTTTGACCGGGAGCCGTGCGTTTCTTCTGACGGCAATAGCAGCTCAGGGAGGACGTGGAGGAGATGGATCTTCTCACACATTGTCTGTCTCAGATTACACTGACAACATAATGATAATTTTAACAAAAATGTTCAAATCATCAGGGTATTCAACTCACCTACACACAAAACCGAAGTTCAGAGATACTGCGAAACTCCTCCTCCACAAGCAGGCACGGCTATGCAGTCATATTTAACAAATTAGAATATTCTTGAAAATGTCTTTGATTTTAATAACAAAAATGACTAAGTGAAACATATTGTGTAGATGAATTATGCACAGATTGATGTTTTCAAGCCTATATTTCCATTAACAATAATGCCTCAGTGAGATTTAAAGGTGGGCAGGAAGCTTGTACTGTAGTTTCTCAACTGTACAACAAAAAAGATTTTGCGTTCATCCACTCTTAAATTATAATTTTTCCAGTTTGTTTAATTAGAAAACAACGCAAAAAATGCTTTGTTTTCGTAATGTTTCTGTTTACCATCTGAATATATGTTATGAAATTATTGTGTTGAGACTTTACCTAAATTTCTGTCCTAATTAATTTTTTTAATCCAGGAGAAAAAACACAAAATTGCCTAGAGGTCAGATGTTTGATGGTTTCAGAGTTAAACAATTAGTATCGATACTGGTATCAATCAATATCGACGATACTTTATATGGTATTGGATCGATATCAAAATATGCAGCATCGATCACCACTAATGATAAGTATGTCTAACACCTGTTTAGAGGTTATTTTCAAAATGTATTTTTAAGCTACCTCATCAATTTACTAAATATGGTGCACAATGGGTCGTATCAAGTCATCTTGCTGCTACATGTCCCATCATTGGTTTGTGGAGACTCCTGGAACAAATAAACTGAGTGAAACGACTTGCTGCAGCAGCAGGAACACGTTTCTCCCTCACCGCAGCTCGCCGCTCGCTGACGCACACAAGCTCGACCAAAGCGACGCCGAGGTGCGTCTGTCACGTCGGCGGACTAATCGAGCAACTCCCTGCAGGAATCGTTAGCATTCAGGTGATTCTAAATTGACACAGCAAGTTTAAGTGAGTGTCTAAATGCGTCCGCTTCTTTCTCTGCCGAGTCCACCGTTAAAGGTCACGTAATTCGACATCTGGGTTCTGCCTCCGGAAGCCAGATTAAAATGTCACGCCAGTGTTCGTTTGGATTCATTTAGATTACATGGCTTCAGGTGGGGGAGCGGGAAACGCAAAGAGGGACGGATTCTGCCACTCCAGTCGAATCCCAGTAGAATATCGGTTGCAAAATGAAACAAAATGACAACGTTTGTCTAATAGCGACTTCAAGATATGAGTATTGAATCAGAAACTTGGATTTCACTGGTGAAAAGTGTACAAAGAATATACATCTTTGTCCTTTAAGGATGCTCCGAGCATTTTATATATATATTTTTTGTTCTCAAAAGAACAAAAAATTAATTTAACTAAATGTATTGGTAAAAATGGATGAATCTGACATGAAGTCGTCACAGTACGAACTTTTTAAACTTGATGTCGAAACTAAGAGAAATATTTGGTACCTATTACTGTTTTTGACATTTCAGGAAGTTTTTAAAACCTTGAGGAAAACAAATGCCTTGAATTCTGTTGAGCCAGAAATCATAAAAACAAACAAAATGTTTTCTTACCGTTAAAGATCTGATCCAAGCAAACGTATTCAGCAGCTATTGTTCGATTTGGCTTGTAATGTTGCATTGTATATCCTCCAGTGGTTGCATGTTTATGTCTTTTCTTCATTTAATTAGTTTTACTATCCACCATAGTAGCCACTAGTTTGTTTTCTACCAATCAAAGGACTGACTGACGGGGATTTGCCTGGTTATTTTGCCCCTGATAGAACTGAACCTGGATGCCTCCCTGGATCAGTTCATACTCGCACTGACAGCTTAGAAATGGTGTAAAAACGCATCGTTCAACCAAGGAACTCGGTTCAAGACACACTGTAATTGGTCTGTCAGCAGGTTGCTTCTACTGAGAAAGTAGAAGTAAAATAACAGTAGCTTTCGCCATCTGACATGTTTAAAACTTTGATGTTGCAGATACAGGAGCTTCATTGACACATTTAAATTCCTCAAACATCGGAGTGTCTATCTTGATAATGCATCGGCGGCATTGCAGAGTTACTACTTGGCTTTGTAAACTCGCTCTCTAGCAAAATAACTCTAAAGCCTTTCCACCTAAAGGCGGTCGCAAAAATACTTTTCTCCTGATGAATGTTGCCTTGAATTGGATTATTAAAATCGCACTGAATGGATTCGGAGCCAGGACTGTTCAGATGAGTTGCTGAAATCGAGTGGAGGTGCTGGGATCCAATGTGTCTGCATTTCTGTTTGTGAAAAGTTGAGTGACAACGGTTCTATTTTTAGTGATTTTAAAGCAAATAAGTATCCATTAATCCATCCATCGATCCATTTTCTTACACCCTTGTCCCTAGTGGGGTCGGGAGGTGCTGGTGCCTATCTCCAGCTAACGTTCAGGGCGAAAGGCGGGGTCACCCTGGACAGGTCGCCAGTCTGTCGCAGGGCAACACAGAGACAGACAGGACAAACAACCATGCACACACACACACACACCTAGGGAGAATTTAGAAAGACCAATTAACCTGACAGTCATGTTGTTGGACTGAGGGAGGAAGCCGGAGAACCCTGAGAGAACCCACGCATGCACAGGGAGAACATGCAAACTCCGTGCAGAAAGACCCCGGGCCGGGCAAATGAGTACGTTTAAGGAATTTATTTTTATGTTTATATGTTTATGTACAATTTTGTCCTGTTGTGGATTTGAAGAAGCCACAAAAATGTACATTTGTGCAGCCAATTGTATTTTTTTAAATTACGTGATCATTCTTCAACAAGAACAAGTCAAACACATCCTCCAAAGCCTTAAATTTGATTAGAATTTTATACCAATGATGAATGCTTGTGAACTTTTTCCGTGGTGTTGTTTTGGGTTTTTTTTCTGTTTGACGCAGTTCTAACTCATTGAAATAAAGCAATCTCAGCTAAATGGACAAAACATTTAACTGGAATGTCAATGGACTAAATCCTCTGTGTTTAACAAGGAGAAAAATTTTTTAATTTTTTAATTACCTTCAACCAGCTAAAGTATTAATTACATTTCAAAATTCTACCAAACCTAATTAGTTTTAAGGCATTAAAATTTTAATCTTGATGAAAAGTTCTCGAAAGGTTCTGCATTACGTTTTCATGTGAGGCAGTTAAAATGCAACATCTGCGTCTCTGATTCTGTGTTAAATAAAACATTATCCGTCACAACACCTTTTAGCTCCGGAGTTTCTTTCTCATTAGCTCAGTGAATAATGCATGTATTGGAAATTGAATTTTTTTTTTTTTTTTATTAAAAAAAATCTGCAAAGCAGACTTGGTGGCAGTGGTGCTTTCCCCTCGGCTTGGTGTATCAAACGTGCAGAGTGTGTAAATGATGTTCGCCTAAGGTCAAAACCCAGAAAAGGGAAGTGAATGCATAAGTGCCTTGAGCAACACTCTTTCAGGGGTGTATAAAAAGGTTCAGTGGATTAGACGAGATTCCCAACAATGTAGTGGTTTAAATCGTTGCTTCTTATTAAATAAGCCACACACCACCTGACTTATCTGTGCAAACTACTCCATTGGTGTGAACAAACTACTCCCATACTGTGGTGATTAATACTGAATGCAACTCTACAGGGGCATCAAAAAAACTAAAGACAAACTTTTCTGGGTTCCAAAAAGCAAAAACTGTTGCCTAATGATAATTTGGATACTGAGAAAAAAAAGGACATGTTATTTTATGGACTGTTTTGAGAGATTTGTGTAGCTGTAGTGGTAGTCGGCCAATTGGAAGAGATTATTTAAACCAAAGGATCTTTTGGAACCAATAAAATTACGATTCTGTAGTTGGTAAATCCTCCCCGACGTATGTGTTCAGTATTAGCATCTGCAAATGGTCCTACGGTTTTATCTGATGCTGAGGAAATGTCACACATTGGGCGGGGGAAACAAGATTTTTGTTGTAGCAGTGCAACTGAAAAGTATGATTGTTTATAAAGCTGAAACATCACATAAAAAGGCCCCCAGGTGGTCGCTGTGGACCACTCTATGGCGACCATAGTCATCAATTCATTCGTCCATGTGTTAAATGAATGACAGGATAGGCTAAAGAGGTGACCAGCTTTAACCAAACTGGTCATGTCGTTGCTAAATTTTGCCAGTGGAATCTCTAAATATCTATTTCAAAGGCAAATTTTGACTGTGTTTTACAGAAGAGTGTTGCATAGTGGCCCAGTGGCTCGCAGCAAGGAGTTCCTCAGTTCAAATTGCAGCTGGGGTCTTTTCGGTGTGGAATTAGCTTGTTCTCCCTGTGCATGTGTAGATTACCTCCAAGTTCCTCACACATCCCAACAACATGCATGATGGGGTAATTGGGCTGTCTGAATTCCCCGTAGGTAAGAGTATACTGTATGTCTGTATCTTTTAACATCCCTTTGTTGCCTATTTATCACGAATAACAGGCAACGTACTCCACAAACACCCTCCAAATATGAAGTGGCTATAAAAAATAGATTGATGGATTATCATAGAACAGAGTTGCTGTGTGCATTAACTCCTCTAATCAGTAATCTTCCAGGTTTTCCCCATAGTCATCTCATATGAGGCTTTCTCTGAATAACTAAGCATAACTGCATATACCCTCTATTTTGGATTAATCAAAATTGTTCTCTTAATTTATTGTGTGCAAAATATTCAAAGCCCACTAAACATGACAACAAATGGACTTTAGTTTCATCGAACAACATATGAACAAGAGAGAGAACTCAAGCTGGACATGTCGGAGCGCCTTCAACTTAAACCTGACTAAACTCAACAATACGTTCAGTTGGAATCCGATATCTACTCTGGGCGCAAAAGTTGTCTCTACTCAGGCATTCACTTCTCTGCCAGAGAGCGAGGCATCCACCACGTACTGCACCTTTTTGGCACTCGGTAAGATTCCGGCAGGCATGCACTGGTCGCACGGCGAGTGCAGCTCGTCCATTTCCGTCGTGAAGTGGTCCGGGCTTTCCCCGTTGGACGTTTCCTTGATGACGCTGTAGGTGAGAGCCACGCTGTAGGACGCGGGCTTCTCCAAGCGCTGGGGGCCGCAGTGGCACAGCTTCTTGAAGGCAGTGCGGAACTTTTGCGACATGGCGTTGTATATCACTGGATTGATGGCGCTGTTTAGGTAGATGCAGAGACGGCAGAAGAGCAGGAACCAGGTGTCCAGGTAGGGTTTGCCTAGGAAGGAGTTGACCACCACTAAGGTCCGGTAGGGCATCCAGAGCAGGGCGAACAGGACGACGACCACGGCAAGCATCTTCGTCACCTGGTAAAACATCAGTCGGTCAACATGGGTTAGAACGGACAGGAAGAGGGCTGAAAAATAAAAAACGGCAAGCAAGACGTTTTACCCAAGGTATCTGCTCATTAGGAAGTAGTCTCTTTACACATGGTGGAGCAACAGAAAATGTTATTCGGTACAATGCCAAGCAAAAGCATTCAAAGTCCTTCAACTTTGTCAAATTGTTGTGAAACCACAAACCTCAAAGTATTTAAGAGCTTTGCTTGTGATAGACCAATAAAAAGTTGTACATATTAGTGAAGTGGAGGGAAAACACTCATGGCTTGCAACATTTGTTAAAAAGAAGAATCTAAAACCACCAATTGTTTCAAAGCCGTCCATCCATCACCCAATCAAAGAGTATGGCACTACTGACTGACGTGGCTGAACACTTAAACAGATAAAAGAAAGTTAATCAAAGGCAAGGGCAGTGGGCCCACGGTAACTCCACTGAGATCAATCTGTTGAGTGGATAGTTATACACTCCACAAAGGTTGGCATTAAAGAAAACTGAGAAGAAAAAGAAACATTGTTGAAAGAAAGAAAGTTTTCAAGACACCAAAGAAGGAAGGCACTCCAGTCGAATGGATCAAAATGTAACTTTTTAAAATCAATGGCAAGACTTGTCAATTTCTGTTTACAGATACAGAATTAACTGTTAAAATGAAACTATAATAATCAGTGTCTGCCAACCACGAATGTAAATAATCTGCGATACAGGGATTAATGGTTAATATATATTATAATGATATTTCCTTGATGTGAGCACTTTGGATGTGAAGACCCAGGCATCTATTTATTGCAACATCTTGCATCTATTTGCCCCATACATCCAGTTGCTTCCTAAAACCATGTGTTTTCATCTAAGCCTATCCTATCAAATCCAGTCAGGTGTCGATAATGCCCGGCTCTCTGTGTCTAATGCTCCTGATTGGCTGTAATGACTGGCTGCTGGTTGCTCCGGCAACTTTCTGTCACCACGTTCGCTTCATCCCTGATGCCTCCAGTTATGCCCTCTGACGCCTAAAAATGCAATTTCGTCTCGTCTTGATTCGTTCACACACACCCCACTGTTCTCATTCCTAAACAATCGTATGCAAATTGGAGCAGCCAGAAGGGTTTCCTTCTGAAAATAAAACTAGTAATTCCAATTTTACAACCTGAAATAGTATCTGAAATAAGTCATTAGCTTGTAGTTTGCAAATGCTTTAATACCTCATAGGCGTTTTGGTTTTTGTCACGTTAAATCTGCAAACTAAATATGTTTTCTGAGGCTTTACTTGGTAGACTAAAAATTTTAATTAAGTGTAATAATTGTGTAGTGGAAAGAAACTCTTACGTGGTTTTCAAATTACCTTTAGAAATAAAAATCTAACAAAATAGCTCAAACTGTGTAACCATTTAACTGGGATTTAGGCTTAATCTTTGACTAGGTCATTCATTCTAACCTGTGAGCGGACTAATGTGTTTTCTGATGCCTCAAAATACAACATGTGTAACATTACCTGAGGAAAATTGGTTATATCACGTCATGTCTTGTCCACTTTTAGCGACTTCAAATGTCAGGTAGTGAGTAAAGTAGTGGAAATTTCCAGTGCAAAATGAATGTCCACTTGCCAAGTACATGTCCCCAACATGTAATAGTTCATTTATTACGCTATATCTGAAAAGCAATGCCATTTACATCCAATATTTATTTGTTCTTTTTCTCAAAAATACATGATTTTGTTTAATTTGCCAGGGTCTACAATCACACGACAGTTCAGATTTTGAATGTATTTGGCTAATTTTCAAGTCCTTCTCTACCAGATGTCCAAAAGGAGATTTTCCCACTCACATGAACGTGTCATCAGCAGGCATTTGGATATTAGACTATAGCACCTCCGTGTCCTCATAACTTTACGTTAAATAAACATTTAAAAAGTTAGCTTAAAGGCAACATCCTCAAAATCTGATTAGGTTTATTTTATAGATTCCTGTTCAACTAATCAGTACATTTTAAATAATGATGAACAGAAATTGAATCTATATCTAAGGTAACAGTTTTAGTAAAAATATCCAGACAGTATGACATGTTTCTGGTTATTGTACAGCAAAACAAACCTGCGATGATTTATGAAAGAGGTCAAAAAAGGACTTTCTGTCCTTGAAAAAATCTGATTTTATGCAGCACACAGCTTAGGTAACTGACAGCAAGGTAGACTGGAGTTGCTTATCAGTAAAAAGGCATGCCGCCTGTCATGCTAATGCTTTTTACTCTGTTTGGTCCTGTCAGAAGTACAGTAAAAGCATGTCTGGGGAATGATAATGTGGTGAGGGGTATAACCAGTGACCAATGCTGTTTTTTGAGCGTTTCAAAAAAAAGAAAAAAAACACGAAACGTTTAATTGATCTGACAGCTTTTCATGAGTTAGAATAGAAAGTGCATCACTGATGTACGTTTAAATGAATGACACAGAACGCTTAAAGAGCAACTCTTGACTTGTTTGCATTCTATCATGTCAGGACCACAGAAATTAATTTGTTTCATAGGGGTTTTATGTAAAAGACCGATGAGAAAGGGCACATAAATGATATAGACGAGTTTTTTTTTATAAATAAACTATCCAAATAGTGAATACTTACAAGCACATTTTGCTGCAAATACAGTTTCACTTTTTTGCATTGTCTCCTGCTTTGCCCGTTTAAATATACTGTTTTTTTTTTTAGGTAGACAGATGTTTTCATTTGCCCATTGTTTGCAAAATACATTAAAACATGCGACGACCCCGACCCTTTGCAAGTGCAAGAACTTCGAGTCAGTTGGGAAGATTTTCAACAAAGTGGAGAAGTGAATTCAATACATTTTGGTCCAGAAGCCCATTTGTGAGGTCAGACACTGATGTTATTTTATTGGGTTAAAGCCAGAACCCTGTGCACAAGGTTTTTTCACACCAGAACTCACTCAGCCATGTCCTTATGGACCCGGCTTTACGTGCTGGTGCAGGAAAGGGGCCATCTCTAAACAGTTGGGACCGTGACCAAGTTCAACTGCTGTAAAACAGCCCCCCCTCATTATGACTAGACCTGACACAATGAAGTCATGCAAGTCACCTGGCTCTTACAAACCCATATTTTTCCATTAAACCTCCAGAAAAAAAAGCGTTACGGAGAACCCGTCTCTACTGCTCCGGTGCTGCCCTGCTTTACACTATGGCCCTGGTGATGTAAGGTTTAAATGCAGCTTCTGGGCCAAAGTAACCAACTCCTCAAAGCTCTCTTTGCGCTGCTTTAGAGCTAATCTGACGGCCACTGGAAATGTGTAAATTTGTAGTTTATTTGACACTGCAGAAAGTTGGTGACCATGTGCCTTCAGCATCTGCTGACCCCTCTCTCTGGTTTTACATGGGCTCCCTCACCGTGACACCGAGTTGCTGTCATTCCCAATCACTTCCAGTTTGTTCTAATTCCACCAAAAGCAGACTGTGGAATTTCTCTAGTCGTGGTTAAATTTCACAACTACGACCACGGCTCAAAGCTTAAATTTCGCATAGCTTTAGAGAGCGACTCATTCTGTTAGAAGTGTTTGCTGAATCAGTCTATATGCTAAGGTGTTAGAATAAGCATGTAATGTGAAGCCAATTTCTCGAACTTGTGCAGTTGAAAGTGTTTATAAAAGTTTGATTTTCTTCTAGTTTCAATAATACTTGCGCATTGGAGTCGAGGCACTTCCACACAAATAAGACATCACTCTCTTATTTTTCCACATTAAAAGATCAAATTTTAGGATTCCAGTGCCCTATAAGTTCCAAGTGGTCCGATAATTATCCAAAAAGATCAAAAAGTAGGGCCTGCTGGCATTTTCAATTTCCGGAATTCAGCATGCTGAGTTGAGTGAAGCACCTGCCTAGTTCAGGATGACTATATAGAATGTTACTAATGAGCAATTGCTGCAACAGTAGGGTGTGTGTTGTGTTGATATTGTAGCAGTGTTGCACATGTATGACATACTTGGAAACCCTGGCGCTCACTCAGTAAAACCTCCCCAGCCATCTTTAAAAAGACGGAGCAGTAAGTCACTTTTTCAGTTTCCCTTCTGAAGTTCTCCTGGAATGTTTGCTCTACGGGGAATCGACTCTCTTTCTTATCCGGAATCTTGCCGAAGCCTTTGACAACACGCAATTAATCCAATCCCTTCATGTCATTATGATGGAGACATCAAAAACTGTTCCTTTGACATCGCTTGGTCCACACAAGGGAAATGTTTTTCACCCTTTTATGTGACAGTGTGGAGAATAAAACCAACAATGGTGCTCGTTTTTAAGAAATACAAGAACTATTAGGACACACAAAAAAAAAACCTGCACTGAACTCATGGTGAGAAATCCTTTCATTGTACCGTTTTGGTTTTCCTTTTGGTATTAGCAGACAGCACACACACCAGCATTATTTCCCCTATTAAAGTTTAGGGAAAACTGCATATCTCACAGAGGAACTGAATTAGACTAAAAATAATACCAATATGGGTGTCGAATCGGGTGTGACATTCATGAATTTGGAGAAGCATGTCCAAGTCCAAGCTGAGTCGAACCAATAAGCCAACTCTACTTTTTTAAATTCAACCCCGTCCATATTTTAACCTACACTTTGTTGGGAAAATAATCCAAATTGGCTTATTTTTTTTATTAATATATGTATATTACCTCAGCAAATCATATTGATAAGGAGTTCTGTAGAGGCTGTGCAATGTGGTGTAATGATAGGAGGAAAGTATTGTGATTAGTCAGCACTGCTCTGTTTGTGTCTCAGCTGATTGGCCACTCAATCAGGGCTTCTTTGTTCGTTCCTGAGCCCCAGCGGATCTCTAAAGTATCTGCTCAATGGTATTTATCCAGCGGGAATTAAGGACACTGATACATGGATCCCTTGCTAAAAGGCTCGCAAGCCATCAACGTCACGGTTTTTATCAAGAAAGTTTTAAAAAGCAGATCATTTGATTTCTAATGTAGATCTTTTACTTGAACACGTAAACGCACACAGGTAAAAGGCAAATCCTCATCACTTCTTGACCTTTAAGTAACGTCGTCACGTGGCTGGGATGGGCCGCCGCGCGTGTCCACCACGAGCAACTTAATGCCGATAAACAGAATTTGTCAGCTAAAGTGATGGTGGAGAAAAAAAGAAAAGTCAGCCTAAAGCCTGTTTGAGTTAGGGTTAACTGATTTGACTATCCAGCTAAGCATGGAGCTCCCTCAGGGGACCCCACCCTCTTCATTCCAGGAAGGCGTCAAACCTCATCTGATAAACAAACGTCTCCCGCCGCTGACTGTCTGAGACAGCCTGGTGGGTTTTTGCCCTTCAAGCTTTCTGCTTCGTTTTAAAGAGAGTGGTAAAAATATAATAAAAACAACACTACTGGAGGAGTGAGTTTTTTTGTTTGGTCTTTTAAGAGGGATAAAATGATAGACTTGGACCAGGGTTTGGCTCCTATCTAGCAGGGTGTTCCGAGAAAGTGAACATGATAAATAAAAAGCAGACATACTTTGAACTTACACCACTGTCTTATCACTTAAAGTTAAAAATAGATACCAAGAAGAGGGGCTGGAGTAATGTTAAAGCCTCACAAATGCTGGAACTACTACTGGAACGGGGATCGGGTGGTTTTAAGCAACGACTGGCTCACAAATTGTGCCACAATTGGTTTTGTTAGAGAAGAAGTGAACATATGTCCAGGTTGATACATCTTCAGTACTCTGTAAGGAATAAAAGACATATTAGGATGGTAAAACTAGGTTGTAATAATGTCAGTTTTAATGGGTCTCCAGCATGACTTTAGTTCAAACTAAAATAATTTTGTTCACCTAAAGCAACAGTCTGCAACCTTTACACCTCTAAAATTTGCTTAGAGTCACAAACGCAACACGACTCTTTAAAACAAAATAGCTCGTTTTTATGCCATCTGTACAAGAAATTTGCTTAGCCTTTTAAAACTACATAGCAACAATTACATTTTTGTTTTGAGATTGAACATTTCCTTAAATGGGACGTTTAGTTTTACGTAAAATTACGTCAAGAAAGAACATAGTTTTGCGTGACGGTGACAAAACAAATTTACTTTACGAGAAGAGTAATCATTACACTGTAAACGTCATTTTTTGTGTGTGTGGAAATATTATGCATGAAGATGCCTCGGAAAAAACTGCTGAAGCGATTCTTTTTTATTGTGTTCACATTTTAAGACATTGCTCAGTTTATTAGCAAGTTACTAAGAGCCACAGTGGGCCATCTAAAGAGCCACACGTGACTCCAGAGCCACAGGTTGAAGACCTCTGACCTAAGCTAACGGTAATCTTTCACCTGGTAAGTAGCCAGCGCAAGCTAGCGCTTTGTTTATTCACACGGAAGATTTAATAAATAACATACATGTAGTGTTATTTACTGAGGTGCGCCGTTTGCAATCAGAATTGAAATGGTTATAACCAAAAGTCATGCCTCAGAACAATGTTTAAAGTTGAACTGTTGCCTCAGCTGAAGGAATCACTTCTCTTTTTATTGCACACAACTGAACGATGCTAATGATTTATATTAATTACAGTTAAAGTTAACAAAGAATGTGTGTTGTAGTTTAAATTTATATGGCAAATTCTCTCTTTATCTACACAAAATGCATCCAGAAGTCCTACAGAAATTAAAAAGTGCTGCCTTTTGTAGTGCAGGCTTTCAGCATTCTCTTTATACCCCATGGTTCCTGCAGTTGAAATGTGAATTTTGTAATTTGTTGCATCTGGGTTGAATTTTTTTTTTTTTTTTGCTTGAGTGTATAAAAGCTTTCTGAAAGTGAACAATGCATCCTGGTTTAGTTTTCAGATGACAAATTACAGTTATACCAAAGTAAAATTGGAGGATTGTGGCTGGGTTCTTCCAGCTGAATATAAAAAAAAAAGTTAGAAAGCAAGAAAATGTAAAATAATATGTTCTAAAAAAAAAAATCTATTACTTTTAGCTGACACTTCCCTCAGCTACCTGTCTTTGCAAATATGGCATTCAGCCTTCAGTAAAAGAGGCCAAACAAGCGGTGACTAAAATAGAAATAGCATCGGTGCTGAAGAATTGGACTATCAAGGTTCAATAAAATCACAGTTCAGGAACGGATTGCTATCTTCCATCCTATCTCAAAGTGAACACTTTGGGTGTTTCGTTTCTAAAATCCCCTTGCAACTCGCTCATATGGGAGGGATTATTGTGTTTTAAATTCTCCCAGGTGTGACCTTATCCAAAAAGCCCAGGTTAAGTCGTTTTGGCTTAGAGCTGAGGCGTTGTGTGACCGCCTGGACTTATTGATGTTTTTTTTCAAGTGGAAACGTTAAAATAATTGCACACAGCTAAACGGATGGCCTTCTCATATCATAGTCCTGATATGCAATTTTTAAAAAAGTTATTTTATATTTATTTATTAATTTGGGACAGAATAAACTTATTTTTTGCTTCACACATTTTCCGTCGTCTGTGATAGTAGATTTGATTATTGATTATAACATCGTGGGGGATTGTTCATGAAGAGCTTTTTTGAATCCCTATTCCTTGTCAGAAATCATTTGAAAGCAAAACATTTCCATAATAGAAAAGAGAATCTATAAAGTAAAATAAAATGTGCGTACAGAGAATGAAAAGTGTTCATTTGAAATGAAATGTATGAAAGAAATTATATTGCATATCACTTAATATACTTAATACAGATCTAGCATATTATGACATGCCTAATGTGTGTGTGCCTAATGGGTGAAAAAAAATTGAAAATGTTTGGCCTTATTTTCTACCCTAATTTAGCCAAAGCCAATAAAAAATAAAGTCAAGTTTATTTAGCTCACCTCATCATCTCATAACAATTTGTATATGGGCATCTTTCACCTGTCACTTTGCCGTACTTATAAAGCACGCCATTTGAATTTAAACAATAAAATAAATTATATGCATGGAGGTTTTTAAATTGTTATTAAAGGACAGTATTAAAAACAAACAGCTAAACTACAACCAACTAAATTAGCTAAACTGAAATGATCAGGATCATTTTGCTAATGTTGAGGTGCAGTCCACGTCAATAAGAAGCAAAATAAGGAACTGGTGTGTGATAAAGAGAAAAATGTTCTACTGAAATTGAGATCATTTTTTAAAATCCATTCTAACAGTGTGGTGTGTGTAGTCTCTCCCTGACAACCACAGCTAAGATGTGTTCATTAGCATGTAGTTAATCAGGATCAAGGAGCTCAGCTTGCTACCAGATTCGGTATTAGCATTAGTGCGGTCGCTAAGCTAATGTAAGCTAGATAGATACAAACTTCTATTCCTGCTGAATCTTTCTCAGCTACAGGTCGTATAATGGCTCTTAACTTTTACTAAGCAACTATATTTAGTCACAATATAACCTCTTAAATGTATCTACATGACCACTCTCTGCTAGACACCAAGCACGTCTTTGCTAACATTCTGAACAAAAAACAATTACTAAAGTTACTAGAATGTGAGCATTATGAAACATTACCTTTACAAACTAACGCATTTTATTCAAAATTCTATTATTTTAATGCCAAACATATTTATTTCTCTCCAAAATTCCTTTTGGCAGCGTAGCTTGACAGCAAGTTTAGCTTAGCACTAGCGCTATCGCTACACCAGATGAAACTTTAACGTAGAAACCTTTTTTAAGCCACAAGTCTTATGATGGATTCTCAAAGTTATTATGTTGCTATATTAATTCATTATTTTATAAGCCTTAAAAGCATATCAGCTTTACTCCAAAAAATACTAAAGAAGAGCCATGGACGTTTGAAAATGTTTTGGGTCAAACCAAAATACTAATTTTGAATAGTTTTGCCAAAACAAAAGTAGCTAGCATCAAAATTCAACACTTAATTAATGAGCTTTACGTTATGAGCATTACATTTAGAATCTACAGTAATATACCTTGTTACAAATGTACTCAATTTAATTGGCTAATATTTAGAACTATCCAAAATGACGGCTTGCAGTGAAGTTTGACAGGCATTAATTAGCACTATCTGATGCTTTATGATATTAATAATGCAGCCACCGTTATTGAGATGACGGTATATTTGTGGCACTTATGTACAAAACCATATCACGATGGATTAACATTCACTGCAAGACTCCACCAACTATCCGACATATTTATTATTATTATTTTTACAAGAATTTAGCTTAATTTGTGATTTGCTAACAAATTAAAGAAATGAACATGGTCGGAATTTGTTATTGAACATTTCTCCCTTTTTTGTGGGAGTGTTTGGGAGTCATTTTATTGGCTAATTTTTTTTTAACTCTCTCCAATTATTTATTTAGTGTGCCAGACTTTCTGGGTGTCTTGCCTTTTCCCGCTTAGAGTAAACTCCTAATGAGTCACAAAATACAAATTCCACTAACTTTTGCGCATCTGTTTTCTTTTCTCCCCCCTAATTGAAGAACAATTAAAAACCCCTGAGAGGATAAGAACGCGCTCAATCGACATTTCGTTCCGGTTGTTGGAAACAATGGTGTGCCCATCTGACCTGTGGCACCTGCCGGAGCTGCCGGGACTCATCCACATCATTACACAGAGGGCGCGCGAGAGAGTAAACAGGTGCCCACCTGTCTGCGCGAGGCAGCCGTGGTGCTGCTGGAGGAGCTGCTGCCGACCATCCTGCCGCCCTGGCTCACTTCCCTCTTCCACTTCTTGCTGCCGCCCTTCGGGTCTGACGGCAGCGGGTTGAGGAACAGGATCCTGGCGATCAGCCCGTACAGCACCGTGGCCAGCATGAGGGGCAGCACGTAAAACACGGCGAAATCCGTGAAGTAGATGGGCAGGTAGTGGCTCCTGGACACCTTGTAGGCGCAGGTGAGCAGCGCCACGTTGTCGTACACCAACGTTTTGGTGTCGGACAGAAACAGCCACATGACGCAGTAGACCGAGGTGAGAGCCCACACCAGCATGATGATCTTCTTCGCCCGGGACAAGGTGCACAGGAACTGGGCTTTGATGGGGTGGCAGATGGCGATGTAGCGCTCCACGGTGAAGGCGGTGATGGAGCAGGAGGACGCGTTTATCCCCAGGTACTGGAAGTAGGTGATCCCCAGGCAGCCCGCGTAGCCGTACACCCACTGCCCGCACAGGGCGTCGCTGATGTTGGGCAGCCCGGCGGCCGTCAGCACCATGAGGTCGGCGGCCGCCAGGCTCACCAGGTAGCAGTTGGTGGGAGTTCGCATGTGCTTGGTGGTCAGGACCACCAGGATGACCATGACGTTGCCCACGATCCCCGCGCCGCAGATGAGGGACACCAGGAACACGCTGACCGCCTTGTATTCGAGAGAGTTGTCGGTCCAAACGCCCAGAGTCTGGTTGTCCGGCACCGACGTGTCATTCTCTAGAGTTATGTCATCCACCGTGAGGTTTTCCATGACAGAGAGAGGTTGTGACTCTGTGCGCTTTGGAAAGAAATCACCTTAAACATTGAAGAAGAAGAAGAAAAAAAATACTTTAAGTATCTAACAAAACTGAGATAGAATAAAATTTCAAAAAATATATATATACAAAAAAAAAGAAAAAATCCCACCCCCTCTAATCAAGCATAAAAATGCTTCATATCTTCCCTCCTCGTGGAATATATCGTGTGGTGCCAAGCGAAGTCGGTAAATAAATCTCCAGTACGCGTGCCATATGCAGCCAGAAAAAGCTTGCAAAACGCATCAGAGGATGTGCTGCGTGCAGCAGCTCCGCGCCCCGCTCCTGCTGCTCCTGCCTCACTGGTGACTGAGAGGCTTTTCTGCAGAGCCCCTCCGCTCCTGAGAGCCTCACGGTGACGCACTGGGACCACCGACTTCTTCCTCCCAGGACAGAAACTTCCAAACAAATACATAACAACTCGTTGGAAATAATAGTTATAATAATAATAAATGTATGTCTTGGTACTTTTAAGGGCTCATTTTGATCTCTTTTTTGTGTGTGTGTGTGTGTGTGTGTTACATTTTCCCCAATATGAATCAATACTCTTCTTTTCTCTTTTCTTTTCTTTTTTTTTGCATTAACAACTGAATGGAAAACGGAGCGCGGTTTCATTTAACGCGTCATGCTCCAGCATATTTGTCTCAGTTCAAAAACAACATTACACCCACATGTAGCTAATTAATGTGCAGCTGATAAACACGCTACCCATTAATTACTGGAGAACTTTCCACTCTTTATTGGAGCTGTCAAGATGTAGAATGCTATTGACGTGATTTGCAGCCAATCCAGAGGGGATTAAATAGAGGCAGATTCGAGGAGTGCACCGATTTATCGCCCGATTTCCTTAATTTCGGCGATGGAGATCGGCCGATACTTATATGTGAAACCGATCTTTTCTACCTCAGAATATACACAAACAAATAGAATGACCTCTTTCATGCTGCATCAAAAAATCAAGGAAAAGAAGTGGACAATAAAAGTCTGCAAATGAATTTCCTTTTCATCTCCTTTGGTTCTTCTCACATTTACAGTACATGTTCTTGTTTGTTAGCTTTTTTCAGCAAAAACATGAGAAGATATAGTTAATCTGTATGATTCATAATTAATCCAATGTTTTGATGGTATCTGGGAAAGCAAAATCATGTAGAAATTGTTGCAGGTTTATTATGTAGCTTCTATAAAAAAAAAACCCTCAAAAATGATCTTTTAATTCAACCAGAATCACTAGCAGCATAGTCATTACGTAGTGATATTCAGTGGTTATTATGCATATTAGTGGGGGGTAAAGGCAGTAATTTATATTGGGTGATCTGGGCAGTTGCCCAGGGCAGCATCAGAAAGGGGACCACTTAACTGCCATATTAAAAAAATAGTTATCAGGTTGTTGTTTTTTTTAAATTGCTTTTATGCCACACTTTCTGCCTTATAATTTCATAGTGTAAATTTTGATCACTCTATCATGTGTAACTATTAAACTGCTAGGGATGCCAGGGGATACTTGAATTACACACCGGATGAATAAAGTCATCCTATCTTATGCATGTGGTGCCAATCAGAAATCGATGTCCCCTTCTTGCTGCTAACAACAAGGGGATGTACTTTGTGTGGAGTTGCGGTGCATTATCTGGAAATTTCCTGCTTTCTCACTCGCAGTAGAAGGAGGGAATGGCTAAAATTGCTTTTCATCTGAGAACCAACACCAGAAACTCACTTAGAAGGCAACTCAATAATAAACACTTTTTCTATTTGCCTCATTGCACCCCCCCCACCACCAGCACCAGCCTGTGTCGCTCTGGGTGGAAAGCCATATTGCAAAACACCGCTGTCAATGCGGAGGATCTTATTTTTAGATCCTAAAGGTGTCTTACTTCTGGTTCAAGTCCTTCTCGGTTCATGTGACTCTTATGGAGTCTTGTGTGTTTGACCTGCTGTTGGGTTAATTGCAGCTGCAGCAGCTGTGCGGTCGCATGTGTGTCTGTGAGCGACCCAGCTGCTGTGGGAGTCATGTGACCGGTCACACGAACTAATCAGACATGAACGTGTGTTGGTGTGAAAGCAAAGGAAAGCGGGCCAGTACCGCCGTCTATGTGATTAGCAGACAGTCACCAAAGTTTAGAAGTGGACTGGCTTGCTTGCTTTACTGCAAAATCGACAGCATTAAAAATGGCTCTGGACAAATACAGAGGAATCCAGGCCTGACTTGGTTTAGCACAGCGGTGCTGGTTATGGCTTTGATCCACTTTGATCCAAAGATCACTACAACATGCAGCCTTTGGGATTTAATTTTTAATTTGTTTTTTCATAATATTATTCACGAATTTTCATGAATTATATATTTTAAAAGCCACAGCACACCTAGAATTTAATTCCATTGTAGCTTATTGCTCGAAAACTTAGTATTACGCTCTATTTCCATTTATTCTAGTCCTGATAGTTTGGAATATGACAGATTACGACCCCTGATCAAACAAAAATAACTCTAAATCAGCTTCTTCTTGTAGATGTTAAATTCCAGTGTGCAACTTTTAAAAAGACTATGCTTCTTCTTTTTTTTTTTTTACATATTTGTTAAAACAGTCACCATGTCGTGGCGGTGTGAGACAAGATGATCTGTGAATGGATCGATCTTGTCCACCTCCTCGATGAGCTACTATTGCAGTCTGAAGAGATGGACTGCAGGGCTCAAAATTTTGTGTGTGCACAGTTAGTTTATTTTGACTGATTTTAGCCAAGGGCGATTGAGAAAGAGAGGAAATTGTTACATTATTTTATAGCATTTAGGACCCGGTATTATTCAGGATGGCAGTTTTTGAAGAATGACAAGTCTTCCTTGTAGTCTGCTCTCTAATGCCCCCTTTCCACCGGCTCTACTTCAGCAGTCCGGCCCCGCTGGGCTATATTTCGGAGTGACCGCTTTTCCACCGGCCCGTCTCGGCTCCTTAGCAGGGTGCTGCCTGCTGGCGGAGGGGCCCTCCTCCAGGCGCCATGTGCTGTGCTTCGTTGTGCGACCTAACGGCCAGTTGGTTTTCTGATACAAAAGAAGAAGAGAGAGCTGAGCTATTTTTTTATAGCCTGATTGTGATTTTTCTGAGACTTCAAGAAAATGCGCGATGGGAGGAATGCTGCGATTGTGGCGAGCAGGACAGCTGACTCTGCCTTGCAGATATACATACAGGCGCTAACGTTAGCTAGGGTGTTGCAAATCACTTAAAAGTGTCAGGATTCATTCATAATATATTCCAATTTGTTTTCAGATGTCGGTAAACTGCCGTGCAGACCATCAGTGCGGTTCTTCCTGCAGCCTCTGAGTTGTAGGATGTCTCGTCAGTCGGTGTTTTACCTTCAGGATGTCCAGAGACCTTCACCTTTCTGGAGCAGGGATCACATGAGCTCAATGTGCTGATGAGACATTTCTAATAAAAAAAAAAAAAAAAAAGGCTAATGTTCTTACAGAGTTGGAGTGCATTAACAGTCTGTTGTTTATGATTCATCTGATGTTCAAGTTATAGTGAGAACAAATAAAGCTGCACTCCTTCCAATCTGACTGGGTGTAGTTTTAATCAAACCTTCCATGCGTTCACATTTTGGTCACTACGGTTACAGGTTTTGGACACATTTTCTCACTTTCTTGCATTGAAGATTCTCCAGAAAGACAACTAGACAGCGAGCGGACAGAATGATGTACAAAGTAGAAATGAACAAACATGACTTGTATTTTGGGTTCTTGTTAATAGCAACCCTGATAATAATGTCAAAATGTTTGGTTTGATGAATAACGTATTCACTTTTGGATACCTTCATTGGTAATCTATGATGTTAAGTGTCAATGACATATTTACACAATATAATGTTATTTTCACTCTGTCTAAAGCTCCTCACATTTTGGGAGGATTGTATTAGGACCTTGATGTCAAACAAACTACAGTTTGTACAATAATGTGTGGAGCGAGTATAAAAAAGAGATTTTGTTCATCGAGAGCAAAACTGTATTTATTTTTCTTCCTCTGTCTGCCTCAACTCTTCTCCATCGAGCTCTGCCATCTCAGTGCTGGTAGCTGCTTCCTCCTGAAGGAGATCCGGTTGTTCTGACGGTTCTCCTCATCGTCCACCATCATGTCAGCCATGTTCCTCTGGGAAAAGTAATCAGATTTTATAGCTTATCGCACATAAATGTAGATAAATAACACAGAGTTACTAATGTGGAAGTAACAGAAGGAATTATTTAAAACACACATGTTACTTTATATATATGCAAACATGTTGTTTTTTTTTACCATCCAGACATAAACAATTATAAATAACTGGAATAGTTGTGTAAATTAAAGACAAAACTTAATTACTTGTAAGTTTTAGACCTATGCAGACATACAGCCATGGATAAAATACCACTCTCGTTTTCTTCAGGTTTATTGTTTATTTTTATATCCTCTACAATTAGTAATTGATAACCATTTAATTAGAGAACTGATATGTAGCCATTTTACAATAATAGAAGATCGTATAACAGGTTTTATTTTCTCACAGTGGGGGAAACTCCGATGCAACGACAGCGAAATGAGAAGCAATCGCAGCCCGTAGGTTCACGCAAAGATAAAACATAAAAAACAAATGAAGGCAACATGCTGTACAATATTGACAGTATTCATAACTGAGGATTGTGCAACTGAGTATCTTCAGAAAATGCGCATGTTGTGTTTGAGCAATAAAAATACAGCAGACTTTGTGTTTCAAATTTCTCCCATGACTGTATGTAGGCAATAATTAAAGTAAAAACCAGACAGATATATCTACAAACTGCTCACCTGGCTGGAGAGCAGCAGCGGCGTCAGCTGCGTCTGAGTCGGTGTTCACCGTCGGGCTCCGAAGCGGCTAACGAGGCTTTCCGTTCCCTCCGCTACGTTGACAAAAGCGACTCGTTCCTCACCGCTCCGTCGAGCTGCCGCTGAATATTGAAACCCGAAGCAAAGAAAAGCCGGCATCTTTCAGTTCGCGGCTTGTTTGTATCTTCCATCACCTCCGTGTTGCGGCGAGTTTCAAACGTTGCGCCTTCTTCTTCTTCTCTCTTATCTGCTCCGGCTTTCCACGGCCACAGCCAATCAGTGAACAGGAGCGAAGCTTGCGTCACCCACCAGAGCAGGGCCGGCCCCGGAAAAAAACCGGTGGAAAAGCTCCGAAAACGAGCCGGGCAGAGCCGGGCCGAGCCGGGCCGGGCCGAGCCGGGCCGAGCCGGTGGAAAAGCTCCGATAACGAGCCGAGCCGAGCCGGGCCGAGCCGGGCCGAGCCGGTGGAAAAGGGGCATAACCCAATAAACCGTGTCCCAGTTATTGACACGATGTTTGGTCAAAACTGCCCAACTTCTGTCCAAGCACTGAAAACCCAGATTTGGAATTTAAATAAAAAACAAACAAACAGTGGTTTTATTGTGTGTAGTGTGACTCTTCACCTCCATTTTATCCCTTATATCTTCTCAATTCCACAAGTGTGCGCTGCTGTCTTTAAAGGAGTCTTTCTATTTTTTGTTCCAGATGTGGGAGGACTGCTGTGCGTTGACCTGATGACCCGACGCTCACCTCCACATGGGTTCAGAAATCCTTTTGGTAGCAGCTCGCTTGCTTTGCTGCCGTTGTTGGAACAACAAGCACCCAGTGCGGCGGATCTTTGCTGGGCCGGATCTAATTTCTACACGCTTGACGTCAAACAGACTCCTGGATGTGAGACAGTCGAGAAGAACTGAGCTAATCTGATTAAAACACGGACCTTGGTGGTGCCGGGAAGAGTTTGATCGTGAAACTATCACCTGAGTGTTAAAAGCAAAAATGTACACGGCATGAGTTTGGCGTCTCATCCTTACAGGCAGCGCCGTCGTCTTTCTCCCAGAAACTCGTGGCGTCTGAAATGGATGTGGTGTTCAAAGACAAACGTATATAAGGTTTCACGCACACACACTCGGATGAGCTCCAAACTGAAATGTAAACACAATTTCCCCAGCAGCTGACACCTTGACTTCGCCGTGAAGGTTTATAGAGCAGAACAGAACCAGCTGCCGAGCGGAGAACAAAGCAGCTCCCACCTCTCTCCACAAGACAAACATTCATGTTTGTTACTTTACCATGCAATCAGAGTTTATGTAATTTGTAGAAAAAAAAAGAAATGAATGTACAGAGTGAAAAATGATGAGATCTTGGTTTTTTGGGTATTAGACAAATATCTTTGTAGACATTTTATAACATTGCTTTCAACTGCAGCAGGATTTTAGTAATGCTTACATTTTAAATACTGTTGTTAGTTTATAAATCACTGAATGGCTTAGCACCACAATACATTAAAGATCTGCTTTTATTGTATCAACCTTCCAGACCTCTCAGGTCTTCCGGTTCTGGTTCTGCTCTGCATCCCCAGAACCAGAACCAAACGAGGAGAAGCAGCTTTCAGCATCTATGCACCACAAATTTGGAACAGACTTCCAGAAAACTGTAAAACAGCTGAAACACTGACTTCTTTTAAATCTCAACTGAAAACCCACCTGTTTAGAATTGTATTTGAAATGTAATCAATTACAAATTTATTGATGGAACTTGACTTAATGATTGATTCTATGTTGCATTGTGATTCTGTGTTTGTAATGATGAAAAGCACTTTGAAATGCCTTGCTGCTGAAATGTGCTATACAAATAAAATTTGATTGATTGATTGATTTTAATAGGTGTATATCTAATTATGGTTATCAATTATTTACTGATCAAACTATTGAAGACTTCAAACCAACTTATCATTATTACTATGTTGGGAGGAGGGATTGCGGCAAAGTCATTTACTTAATTCAGTGAGGTTTGGCTCGTTGGCATCATGAACTCGATGCGGTCGCACTGCATGACAACTGGAGGTAAATTAGCAAGTGTGCAACTAAATTTAAATGCCAGTATGATTGGATTTTGTAGTTATTTGATTATTTCTGGATACGAAGTGTTAGAAGTGCAAAGTGTGTGTCCGTTGTTAATTTGTGCTACATTAATAACTGGATTAATTTTTAAAAAAAGGTAGTTTAATTGGGAGCAGATGTCATGAATCAAACTCAATACAGCATCGAAACAGAAATGTTAAGAAGGAATGATTGAATTTGGTGCAACAAAAACACCCACTTATTTATATCTTCTAAAAGAGAAGCCATGTTTTTATGTGTATTATTATTTTTATTATTAGGTTGTTTTTTTTTAACTGTTCTGGAGCAAATATTCAGTGTTCTGAATGTCTTTCTCAACTTTGTCTTGTATACTGATTTTTTTTTTATATTCTGTTTTAAAAGTTAATTGATTTTAAATTGCAAGTGCTTGTAAGTTAACAGAAATTAATTATTTGTCACGTAACACTGGCTCATAAGTTATTTATGTATTAAGATATACTTAAATAAGGAATGAGCAAAGAATCCGTTTTTAATTATGTCCTCAATGCTCTTTCAGACTAGCAGGCTGAGTCAGTGGCAGAAATTGGGATCATTTCTTCTCCTAATCTGTGAAAAACAGAGATAATACAAATGGATAACGAGGTTTTTCTACTCAACTAGGTCATTTTCAAAGAGTTATTAGCTAAAATATTTGCACGTTGTAAGAATTAGACCAAAATCTTCATCTTTATTTATTTATTTATTTTTCCTCTATGTTTTAATATGAATTTCAGGTACATTTCCACCACATGCAAAATGCAGTATTCAAGTTTGGTGTTAGTGTGGTAGAATATAGGGCTAATACAGCAACAAGTAAAATGTAAAAGAAGTTCTTGTGTGATGAAAAACGAACTTTTTTAACAAACTCAAACAGCTCTAGATTGATTAGACTGAGATCAAATCAAAACAATGTGAAAGTTACATTTTGGGATTGATGACACGGGTGTCAGTAATAAACCTTGAACTTCAAATGTTGTCATATTTGTCACATTTACAAATATGCACTCAACCTGTGCATATTGTGTGAATTTAAATGCAAAGTATACATCTTTCTCTTATTTTTTTTTTGCGAAGAAAATGCATCACAGTCTGCTCTATCATTGCTATAGAACCACAGTTTCATCTCTCTCTTGGAGTATGTCTTTACATAGCTAAGACTCCCTTAGCTTCTGTGGCATCAATTTTCAAGTTTTATCACAGTTTTATTTAGGTCTTCTTACTAGGACTACACTGTATTTTGTTCCACTCATCTTCCCGTAAACTCTGACTGGGGATAGGACATGCATGTAGGTCAGAAAGTTCAGATGTTTGTCTCATCTGACCAGAGGACCGTGTTTTATGTTTGCCTACTGCGAAGTGGACTCCTTTTTCCATCTTGGCATTCTTTTGTAAAGCCCAAATTAGGTTTATTACTGTCACCTGTGTCAACTAATAGTTGTCCTGTCAACAGATTCTCCAATTCTTATTCAGTTGGCCCGGCCAGATTCATCCCCATTGGCAGATTCCTTGTTTTTGTGGAATCACCTCAGGGATAGTACAGCCTAAGCAATTTGATTGGCAACAGACGGCATTCGTTGGTTGGCCAATGGATTTACGCCACCGTATGAGTGAATGTGGTACTTGGAGAAGAGCATGTACACCATCAACTGGCCGGGGCAACCCTCAATGAGCAAATATACTGAGAGATTTCATAGAAACTGGCAACTCAAGACTACACACGCAAAATGACATCATCCGAGCATTGACGCAGATCTTGTATGCTCACGTTTCCACATTCCCACCCACGTTCCTGCGTATATTCACGGCACACACTGCCAATGGAGACACACTCAACCTGGCTAAAACCAAGCCAAACTTTAACTGGCTGGAGTGAGACTTGACAATGGATAAGGGGCTAAATTAGTGCCATCTTTGCCCAGCCTTTGAGTTTAGGTGAATGGTCATGTTTTCATAGGCATACCCTACATTTTCAGGTCATGTACTGAATCCTCCAAGAGCTACGAATACCTGAGCAAGGCACCGCAGGTGGAAGGAACAGTCACACCAATAAGTGGCAGCGGTCTAAAGCTACAATTTAATGGAGCCATGCTTTTCCTCCCCAGGCGCCCCCACCACCATTTGCACCTCATCTTACGTGACCTAAAGGTTTCTTCTTGATGCGTAGGTAGGTCAAAAACACATACTGTATGTGACTCTCAATCTTGCGTCTTGAGAATCAAATGTACAGCCTGTAAAGCTGGGACCTTTACTTAGAAGCTGCTGTTCATTTAGAGCAGACCGAGTCTCCTGGATGAGAGGCGGAACGTTTGTGAAAAGAGGAACAAAAACTGGTTCTTGCCTTTTTCTCCTCTCTACTGTTTGTTGCCAACCCTTCGCCCACATGACTTTTTATATCTCCTCAACAACAAAAAGGGAGTGAACCTTATTGCTGCTCACAACTCAGAGAGTCAGGTTGAGACATAGCAAGTCGCGGATTCTCCGTTTCGGGGTGAGACCTGCGACATTAGCTAAAGGAGCTGGAGGAGACGTGGCCCTGCCAGAGGAGCTTGCCTTCTGTTGTCTGAACGAACTAATGCGTGTGTGTGGAAACTTGCCGTGGAACAACAGACTGTGACGCGTGTTTATGATTTGTCTGATATGATAAACATATTCCTATCCCCCCCGGCCGCCTTTTGGAGTTTCAAATCCAGTAGCTACAGAGATAAACAAATCGGAGGAGGCTTCAGGCAGTTTGTTTTTTTTACCAGCTGTCCAGATTGGTGCGATTGTTTTTCTTATGGGCGATGGAGAGGATGGAAATTAGAATGATCTCAGCACAGCAGGGGGGTGCAGCTGTTTATTACTGTGTACATAACCTCCCCCAGAGGGCGGTTTGAGCCATGAAACGCTCAGTGTTCAGCAGGGAAAGAACCGCTGTTCTTCTTTTGGGGTGGAGGATAAAAAGGCTACATCGTCTGATGGCTAAAGGCATTTTAGAACCTGGCAAAGAATTATTACGGCTTTGAGCCTCATCAGCAGGTTATATAATCCCTGACTCCCTCCAAAGCTGCTACAATAACTGGCTGCCAGTCATTTACACCTCCGTATCGATTCTCTCTTTGCCATTATGCCACATCACGGGAGGTTAAGTGAAGGGTTCGGCGGCTGCGGGACACCGTGAAAGAACATCATTCCAACCGGCCCGGGAGGTCAAGAGATAAAACGACACAATCCCAGGAGGGGAGAGGAACTCAGTCATTTCTACCCCGGAGAAGGCGTCCTGCGGAGGTGTCACATGTGGCAGGCTTATACGTCATTTTATGTAACTATCGATTCCATTAATGTGAAGTGTTGCACCGTGTTCGCTATCACTCGTTACGGATACATCGGCCCTACTGATGTGGGGTCCCTGGGAAGTGTACACCGGTAGCGCTATCAATAGCAGGGTGATGTACGGTCGTAATTTTAATGGCATTGATTCATAGCATGCAGATGCACGTGGGGGTTTTTTCCGCCTGAACACCCTGTACTGCAAATGTCAGCACTAGTTTCCTTTTTTATAAAAATGCATTTATTTGTATACAAAATGTCTTGTTTGACATTTTAGGGAATTTGCCTATTTGATGCATGAGGGAGTGGATGGCAGTGTTGTTTGAAATCTGACATTAAGTCCAAAACATTTTTGGACAGCTTTTGAACCATAATAAATGGAACGCTGACCAACGTATTCGACGTGTATCGATGACGCCAAAAATGTGGTGTTTGCCACTGCTTTCTCAGTTGCTGACTGTGTAAATATGTACATAAATATGTGGCAGAAGGACAACACATCATCTTAAGTAAACATGGAAGACATGGAGCAGAATATTGGACAAGTAAAGAAATGCAAAAGACTAGAGAGAGAGGCGCAGGATGACCTTTCAGCAGAACAACAACCCTAAACATTCAACCTGAGATATTAGGAAATGGTTCAGAGCATAAGGAAAGACTTTGACAGTCAATGTTAACAAACACTCTTCATCCATTGGCAGCAAATCCTCATAATGCTTTAGGATTTGTAGTTGTAAAACCACAATTTAAATCAATCCGTCCTGTTCCCTTAACAAATGTATACGACTTTATCTCATAAAATCCCTATAAAAGGGATTGAAGACTGTGTTCTAAAGACGCGATGGTGGAAAAATAAGTGTATCTGTTTTTTTTACCCAATACATTGATCATTTATTTTTTTTACCTACTGGCTAATAAGTTGCTAAATATGAAAATATTGAATGAAAATCTCCTGGATTTCTATTGCTGCTCACTAGTTTTGCTTACTGGTTCTTGTGCTGATTAGTGTGGATAGGTCTTCACTGCCATCTCGTGGTGTTGCTCTGCTACTACAATAATGCGAAGGACCGTAAATGCATAGAAGAATCAGAAAAAGTGAAGGCGCTGTGTGTGTATGTGTATGTGTAATCTGTATGATGACATATACACACACATACACACGCCCACACACAACCTACTAAGGCATTCAACTCTGTTTTACTGACATCGTGGAGATTCCTACACACGTCTACATCCTGGAATAGCACCTGACCCAAACTCTTGCCCGAGTCGTTCTTGAAATCTGCCTCTGAAAATACAATCATGAAGCTCTTTTGTCCCCACGGCTCCTGAATGACGCAAGCCAAGAACTTCTAGGTTCTGGACCTCAATAAAAGGATGTATAAAGTGAATGCCTAGATCGCTCATCTGCTTTTGTTCCTTATGTTTGGCAAAATAGTCACAGCATTACATTTTTTGCGAAAATAAAAAACAATTAATAATTTAATAAGTCACAGACTGTTCCTAGCACTGTGCAATGAATAATACATGAATAATCATAATGAAAGAATAATAATTAAAAATAATAGTGGATAAATTGCTTAAGACCATTTATACCACAGCATGTATGGAAAACCACAAATGCGAAAATTAAATCATATAGAAATCTATTAATCTGTTCATGTTAAATAATTAAAAAAATATTACTTTTTATTTAAGTATTTATGTCAGCTTCAGTCATATATATAAATATATATATGACTGAAGCAAGATATATATATATATATATATATATGGGTGTGTGTGTGTGTGTTTGTTTTAATTAGCAACATATTACTGAATTCAGCCCACTTTTTTTTTTATCTAAGTGGTTTTGAACATTAATTCGGATTCATAATATAAGTCATCTTCTTTCACCAGAGAGAATAAAAGAAACAAGTCAGTCTATCACCACTTTTATTCTCAATGTCAAGGACAACGTAGAAAACATTTGCTGCTACAGATGTGTTGCCTCCTCAATGAGAAAGAAGCTAAACCCTGAAATGCCACAAGCAGCAGCAGCCTTTGTGCCAGTGGACCACTTACTGTTGGCTCATTTGAAGATTATAAAGGTCTTTGGTCCAAACTCCAGACTTTCCTATTTACCTAATGAATGAAACTCATCCCATTTTTTGTTTAGTCACTGCCTTGCACATACCAAGAAGCAACTTGAACACAGACAAGAGTAAAGATCACTCTGCATGAGGAGAAAGATCAGCGTCAGAGCACTGTTTTCAGTTTTCATTCTGAATATTGCATCGTGTCATATTGAAGCAGAAATAATCCCAAATAAAGAATGGCAGCTATGAAAACTATATGTAGTGGAACAAGATTGCATCTTATTCATTGTGATGAAGTGATGAGGATATGGAGGATACGGAGGATTGATGGACGCATTTTAACGAAGCATAACAACTGGTCCTGATGTGGTCACAGCTCAGGCTGAGAAGGTCCAAAAGATGTAATGAAAGCGATCATCTTAAAGGGGAGGAATTATGTATTTTCCAAGCACATAGGGCCATTTTAGAGCCCAAGGAAGTAACTACGTTACCTTCAGTTGTTACAAAAATGCTACATATAGCAAATATGACTTTAGCTTAATTTAACACCTTGAAATTGGACGTCTGTCTCTTTTAGAAACTCCTGCTCTTTCTGGAACTCCACCTTGAGGTAGTCATAAGATAGTAGCCCTTTAACAACATTTTTAGCAGCGTTGCACTGATTAGTAGCTTGTATAATGAGCTTAGCTGATGCAAAGTTCCACCAGGTGTATGCTAATTGCTGCTGGCTAGTCTGAAGGAGCTGAGTGGTGGGGACGGCTGCTCTGTAAGGAGGGAGGAGGCTTGTAAACTGCAGCTCTCAGGAGGAGCTTCGCCTCGAAGGCGGGGCTAAGTCCACCCAGATGTTTTGCACAGCTGAATGGTTGCCATGGAGATTAAAGGATTTCGCAAACATGCATGAATGAATAAAGGCAACACTCCAGGTATGTTTTTGATGAGAGAATAACATTATAACATGATGTAAAAGTTTTTAAAAAAAGACAAAAAAAAGTCGGTCATACTGCCCCTTTAAAATAATATCCAGTCATCTTCCATGTTGGTTGACCACGCCCCAGGCTTCGAGCAGTAAAACTGCTCTTACTGAACTTAACTGCCCCAATGCTGGATATTTTATACCGACATCCACTCCCAGAACGACAGTCAGTCAAAGAGAAAGGAGGAACAAATCCAGACTGGACCTCAGACGGCCTCTCTCCGCTTCCCCTCGTCGCCCTGCTCTTCAGCAGCACTCTCATCTGAAATGCTGCTTCAGAGCTCCTGGGTGGGGGCCAGGGGGGTGGTTGCGTGCCAGACTTTCCAAACAAACCCAGGGGACTGTGTACACCTGCTTATTAATAATCTACAGGACTGTGCTGTCGTGGCACACTTTCCCCCCTCAGAGTCCTCAGGATGAGCTCAGGCAGCAAGAGGAGAAATGTGTTCCACTGAGGGCTGATCATGACCTACATGCTAGTTGTTTTACAAAGACAGAATAAGATATGGACAAAGAAACATCCTCAGCTCTCATATACCATGTAGAAGAACTGATAAGTTATGCGTAATAACATTTTAGCTGTTGGGTTCTATAAAAAAACAAAAAAACAAACAGCAATTAGAACGTTACCTGAAGTTTTCGAGTTCTTTTTTTATACATTAGACGTTTCTGATTTTTATTTTTTATAATGAACACATGCCAAATATATGTTCTATATAGCAAAAACACTTGAATACTTTTTAGAGTTACTGTACAGGGTTGTAGGCAGCAGTACATTAAAGTGATACCTAAAATGGCTGTTATTATACAAATATCCAAGGAAATGCTCCAACCATAATTTTTGACGAGTTTTCTTGTTTTTTTGTTTTGTTTTTTTTTGTTTGTTTTATTTAAGAACCTCACAGTCTCGTAGAGAAGATATTTGTAGGTTTCTGTTTTTCTTAAAAGGGCAGTACTACGTAAAGTCGACTTTTTTGAGCTCTACATCATGTTATAATGTTATTCCCTCATCAGAAACACACAGGAGTGCTGCTTTGTTTCTTTCGTGCATGTTTGAGTATCTCCCGCGGCAACCATTCAGCTGGGCCAAATGCCTGGGTGCACCCTAGCTCCGCCTTCGAGGACGAAGCTCCTCCTCAGAGCTGCAGTTTTCAAGCTTCTGAGCTTCCACCTCACCGAGCGGCCCTCACATGCAAGGAAACTCTTGGCAAACAGACCAAGTTTTAAGATTTATTGACAGAGAATTAATATAAGTTCTGGTTCTGGAGGTACTGCTTTAAGTTCACAAGCTGAAAGAGCTCTGAGGAATTTCTCCAGCAGATTTCACAAAAGCAATCACCAGCAGGAGTAAGAATGAAGGAAAACATCACAGGGAGTAAAACAGAGGGCTAGCTGGAGTTAGCCTGCGTCTACTTCCTGTCATCTTCTTCTTTGTGGTTTGCACCAGTGGCAACACCCAGTTGTTGATCATGTGACTCATGTGATGCAAAAAGAAAAAAAAAAGTCTTTCCATTGCAGTTTTGTAAAACAAACCAATTTCAATATGGCCAAAGTAACCACATCGCTCTAATTAATTAAAACAGAGTTTTTCAAAATTTTATTTATTTATTTTTTGCCCCAGCTCACTGGGAAAAATAAAAATAAAAAAATCATGCAGGCACAGCAACAACCCGGATCTCTGAATTAACTGATAACTTGCAAAATTACAAAACGCATGCTGAGCAAATTTTAGATAAAACCTTGTCACAGCGCTAAAACACAAAGAGGGAAACAAGCACCAAATAAAAGCTACTCAGCTGAACATAACATACAGCTAAAGGGAACCCTGGCAGATACTTTTGTACAGAAATACATTTCCAGACCATCGTACGATAGAAAAAGAAGAAACGTTAAGATTTCAGAATATTCTTCAGAAAGCGTCGAACTCAAGGACAGCAGGTCAAATCGCTCTAGAGCGCCACATTTGTATGGTGTCCAATAACACCGCCGTGAAAGTATGTTAAATATTGATTTTAAGAACAATCAAATGCAGAAGAAGCTATAATATTTTAACAGTTCGTTAAGTTATCAATGCATTCTGCCGTAACCGGCCCTTTGAAGACATTTATGAATATCAACCCAGTCAGAAATGAAAAGGACTTTGACACTCCTGCTTTAAAAGGTGAATAATGACTGTCATTTTTTTATTTATTTTTTCTCTGAAGAGTTTTTGCGGCGCTAGTGGCTCGTATTTTTTTCTACAGTAGGCAGACAGGAAGGAGGGTGAGGAGGACATGCGGCAAAGGTCGTCGGGACCGGGAATCGAACCCGCGACGAGGACTAAGGCCTCCAAACGTGGGGTGTGCTAACCCCCTGCGCCACCGCAGCACGCCCAGTCATTTTTTTATTTAATAATTGTGTCATGTTTGGGTCAAGTTTTCTTTTATGCAGAAACACAGTGAGAAAGCAGGTAACGGTTTAACGGTTCCATTATGGATGAAGAAATAAGACTGGCAGGATATTTCAGACTGCAATCTGTTGAAGCTCTTGGACGACGAAAGCATTAATAAGTGATAGTTAAGTTGAATTGTGCTGAGGGGAAATGTTCCAGTTGCTTCCTGGAAGATTTGGCTCTGTGGTGCCTGATGGGCAGATGAGCAAGAGACAAGTAACAATACAGGACTCGAAGCTCCAGTTGAATTTTGGCAATCTGCTTAAGAAGTGGAAATAGCCATCTGTTCCAGGTAAAGCGAACACAGGAATCGTCACCGGATGGCAAGAAACTCAACAGAAAACAATACAAAGGACAAGAATGTAGATTTATAATTTCCTGTTGACCAACTGGCAGGGAGGACCTGGTCCTCCCTGCCTTTGTATTGGCTGCCTGATGAACTGCAGGTGTAGGAGCAGATCAAGCAGTGGTCACGGCCATGCAACCAAGTGAACGCCGCGGAGCTGAAACTGAAGCTCCAGACAAGTTGTCTCCACTAGCATCTCGTAAACGTGTTTCCATTACACACACATTTCCATCCAGACTTTGTTAATATCTCGTTACAGTTGGAACCCCCCCCCCCCGCACCCCCCTCCGAAAACACACACAAACTTACAATTTTGCAATTGCTGTGTTTTCATCAATTAAGAAATGCAATTAAAATCACATGTGAATAAGTCGTTAAAAAAATGCCGCGCCGTCATCCTCATGTCACTTCTTGTCGTCTTCTTTGTCGTTTCTAACAGTGGTAACATCCAGTTGTTGATCACATGACTTGTGTGATGTGAAAAAAAATTTGTTTCCCCTGCAGCTTTACGAAATAAACTAATTTCTATAGGGACAAAAAAACCACCACATGATAATTGTAGGTAAAGAAAACAGGTTATGAGTGTAAATGAAGCCTGGAAAATCCCATCAAACTCCCAGTATTTGTCCACTGAGCTCAGACAACAAGGCCTGGCGAGCCATCGCTCATCAGGGAACAGGAAGTGGGGACGACAGAGGGCGGGAGAGTGCCACCTTCAGGATGATGGTGGCAAAGCTTTGATGCAAAACTTTATATAAAATAAAACAAGTTTTTTCAAAATGGGTGTGTTTTCGTACAAGTTTATTTTTGAAATGTCAAATTGTGCAACTCTAAGGCTAATGGAAACGCAGCATTGTGTGCTGTGTGCAGTACAGGTGGATCTTTCCAAACACTTCTCGTTTGGATAAAATTGTGACCCTGACTTGGACATAAGTTACTACTTCTTTCTTTTTCTTTCTTTTTTTTTTTTTTTTACTTGTTGCTCTTTACCAAGTTTACCAATTTTCACGACAACGCTGACAACAATCATGTTTACAGCCCGATGCTGCCGTCATTGTTCTTCGCTCAGTGATATTTCTGATGTTGACGTTCCTGGTTGGAAGAAGAGTTAGCATCTTCCCAACCCGGTGTAGACTAAGAAATTTATAGAAATATTATAAATACTGTACGTTCAATGAGAAAATCCTTGACATTATCTCGGCAGATTCTAGACTCTGGGGCTGTCAACTAATGACGCTGCAGGGTTTTTGATTCGTGACCTCTGGCAAAGGAGGATATTGGAGGCGTTTTGGATTTTCAGTGTTGAATTAATGTTTGTTAAGTTGCTGCACATCAGTGCTACAGAATAAGATCAATTGTTTGGCCCACCTGAAAAACAAAGGCTTAAAATAGATCCTTTTTCCCCAATTAAAGTAGCAAAATCTCACACTGAATTCTTAAGAAAAGGCCAAGCTTAACATTATTTATTGTATTCAGTTAGTTTAATATAATCCCCAGTCGGCACCCATTGTAAGCCCTTTAAATGGAACTTTTCAGAGGTAAGAGTTTCTTTGAACTCCTAATCGGTAATTTACGATTTTCTGTTTCCCTGGGAAATAAATATTTGACTGTAGAATGGATGAGGAGTCATAATATCTTGTCACTACGCACAGTGATCAAGTCGGTAAGTGAGGTTGGAAAAATGTAAAAAAAAAATCTACAAAGCTGACTGTTAAGAGATTTGCAACAAACAAGGCAATTTTAAGGTCACCCAGTCTCCACAGCAACCAGTTGTTTCAGAGTAAAGCCAGGAAAAAAGACTTTTCTTCCCTGTTATCATTCCGTGTAAATATGGTTGCTAAACTCTGCTGGCCCTTTAACTGAAACTGCATGCTTTTATCAAATGACAGTAAGCTTGAACGTTTCAGCTACAAACTGTCCCGGTGGGTCTACAGGATAATAAAAAAAACGCTTAAACATCAAACAGAGTGATAATGACAACACAACAACAACAATAACAGTATAATGCTTTTATCTAAAGTACTGTGTGTGTTTTTTTGTTTTTCTTCCAACCGTTATAAGATTTAATAACGCTGTACTGACAGCGTTGTTAGTCAGTTTGTTTTGTGAATAAAATCTTCAGACCCCAACCTGCCTGTTGTGTCCTGATTCTAACTTTTGGAACTGCTGTTCTGGAGAGACTGCGCAAAAAGAAAACGAAGAAGTCACATTACATTTTGTGGGAACCTAGCTGAAAGGCTTAGTGGTTTGTGTTCCTCCACAAGGAATTTAAGCAAAAGACAGTTATTGAAGTATTAGGATCGCTAGCGCTGCATGTTCTTCTAGTCTGTCAAAGTAAACTCTTATCAAAGGTGTGTGTTTTTACATGCTTTTTCATATTGTGAGATTATGCCGCTGCAACAAAAGGTGAATTTATTTCACCTTTAATAGATCTTTAATAGATCTTAACCGAGGTTGTGACAAATTTCAGCATTGATGAAAGACGTGTTGACTACCATTAGCTGTTGGCCAGTTAAGTTACTGGTTCCCATGGAAACTTGTGGGCACAGGTTAGATATCTGGAAGGCGCTGCAGGGAAAGCACCTAGATACTCATTTGCACACAAGATAACGTGATGGATGTATCATATAGTGCTGACACACACTAATATTGGTGGTAAATTGTGTGTGTGTCTTTTCATAAACTTGAAGAATACATTTTATTACAATAGTAGCTCCATTTCCATTGTCCACAAAATTGCAGAAATTGAATTTACGAAAATAAATGTGTTACATGGAAACATGGCAATTAAAAAAAAACAAACTCAAGTTTTGCAATAAGTAACAAGTTGATACACTCGATGAGGTTGTTCTTCTTCCGTATTGAAATGGAAGTATTTTTGCAAAACTGTGACGGAAACCCTTTTTGCACATCACACGAGTCTCGTGACCAAAGGCCGGATGTTACCAGTGACGGAAACGACCGACGAGGATGGTGGCAGAAAGTAGTTGGAGGATGATGGTTTGTTTTTGGATTTGCTTTTTTTTGGGGGGGGGGAGATAATATGCAGCTTGCTCCACCAGAGCTCTCACAGCATCTCACAGTTCATGAAATGTTGTGTGTTGTTGTTTGAATGTGTCAAATTCATATCTCTTCTGTAAAATCACCGACTACAATTTTCCCCCAAAACGCCGCATACGTAGCCGCTCCCAAAGCATAAGCGTCTCACGGGTAGCTAGCGCTTTGACTGAATTATGAATATGTCTCATGGAACTGTTTACATCCATCGCTGCAATGATTTTTTAATGACTTGTTGCGTGAACAAGCTTGTTCATATGTGCTTTTAATTTCATTCTTATTTCATGGGAATAACAGCAATTGCGAAATTGCGTTTTTGCGACAGCAGCAGAATATAGGCAAAAGATTTGCTCACTTAATTAATGGAAATGCAGCTACTGTCTGGTTTACATTAGACAGAAGGAAAGTTGGAGCTGGTGTTGCTTCGTGGCAGCCTGGTTTACGCTTTCACACTCCAGGTTATTTCATGTCATGCGTCATCTTCGCAGCACGGTTGGACAAGCAGTATTTGCATGAATGGGAGGTGAAGCGAATGCACCCTTGCCCTCGTTCATTAGTTCACTTCATAACTTCCTCTCTCACACACTCACACACACACTGCTGCATCTCTACCTTCCACTTCCACCAGCCCTGTACGCCGCAGCAGTGTCGCATCCACATTCTCTCTCTTTTTTTAAATGATCATTCTCTAAGGTGGTGGTACATGCTTGTGTCAGGAGGCCTTCTGTGAGGATAGCTGTTAGACATGCTGACTCTCCAGGCTGCGCCTCCTCTTGTGAGCCTGGTGTCCTTGCCAGCAGGAAAAGTGGTGCACTGTTGCAGATGGATGGCATCTGATAGTTGGCCGTTGCTTCCTCTGAGAGGAACGCACGGTCGGATTTCAACTGCCTCCAGCCGCCTCTCCCTGCGTCGGATTGACCGGGGTTGGGCTGCAATCTGGTCAAGCAGACCGTAAAGCATTAGGATCCATCGCCGAGTGACGCACGAGCGTCCTTGCCCTCCTCTTTGTCCCTGTGAACTAATTTTGGTCTACGAGGTATTAAATCTCTTGCCCCCCAAATCCCTCCCTCTCCTTTTCCTCTTTCCCTCCATTTTTGCTCATCACGTTAAATGGAGTCTTTGTCGGGACGCGAGCCAAGAGCCGTTCACCCAGCCACCAGGACTCCCAGGAAAAGCGGCGATTGCATTTATAGCTCTGGTCCGCCTGCGCCAAAAGAGGTGGAACAATCAGCAAAGGAGCATAGGCTTCAGTATGAACATGGATTAAAGCACTTTGAAAATAGATAGCGGATGATACTTAAGAGTGTCCGCTTTGTGAAGTGCCACGACCTGGGATGAAAACAAACCGTCAACGGATCGCTTGGGAAGCAACGAAGACAAGGGCTCAAAGTCTACATAACACAAACTCCAAAATGATAATATGAGGTGGGTCACAGACGGGGATGACCCGTCAGATCTCTGGATTAAAGATGGATTACGGTGGCTTTGGCCTACTGACCATGTGGTCTTCTGAGAGGGCACAACTGAACAGACGGTGCGCGATACATGCTGCTTGACAATGTCGTTTGCATTACACAGCTGGTTACGTTTTTTTGTGTGTCATGGTAACTGCATTAACTGACAGCATTTCATGGGCTACATTCATCATCCATTGCATATTCCACTGTGTTTGACAATGAGTTAGCATCCCGTTGGCTGTTTCCTCTATTTTCCATTCAATGTCAAAGCCAGTGTATTCTAGTTTCAGAGATAGACAGACAGAGAGACACGTCTTTTCAGCTTTTCTCATGTTAAGGGGAGCATTTAAGGACACTTTCGAACACAGAGGCATGGCCAGCAGATAATTGTTTAATGAAAAGAAAAAAAGACGAAACAGAAAACCAGGCGATGACAGGAATGTGTGCGCCTGAATCTAACTGTCGGTACCGGTAGAATCCAGCGAGGAGTGAATGGTCAAATACTGAGGGCGTGTCTGATGGAGCAATGGACCAGGACCGATGAGTGAGTGCAGCTGTGAGGGGAGAGGAGAAGGCAGGCTGAGGGAGAGACAGAGCGAGAGAAAGAGAGAGGGTGGAAGGTAGCTGGGGAAATGATAAATCTAACAGTAACAACAATTAAATAAACACAAGAAATAAATAACAAACGTGATCAAAGGCAAGTTTTATCATGTTCTTCAATAACTAAGAGCAGACTTCTCTATTTAAAAACGGAGAACAACTAAGGCGAAACAAAGACAACAAATGATCCGAGATCTTGACAAAAACGTCCTTTTTAATGCGTGAAACTTTTACTCTGAAAACAAATGACCAAGCAAAGAATTCTAGTTGTGTCGTGAATATTGGTGAGATGTTGTATCATCGCACTTTAAAGAGACTGATACGTGCATCGCCCCTTCTTTTGGGATCTGGATGTTCTGCACTCACTCCTTCTGCCGCCAACCCCAGGGAGGGCGGCGGGGGGGGGGGGGGGGGGGGGGGGGGCACCTGTGTATTTTATTTTAACCCTAGAGACGTCCCTGGATACAGAGATACACACAGTGCTAATCTCATGTGACGTCACTACTACACACATAAAAAAAAGACCCGACTTCACTGGCAAATGGGCATCTGTTGGTTCTGTTTCCTAAGTCAGGAAGCATTCTGACCAGAAGGGAGGGGAGGGGGAAGTCGGGGAATCAAGTTCCGGGTCTTCCCTCGGATCAGCCTTCAAATCCTCATCTCCGCTTGTGTTGACTGACTGGCTGTGATCTCAATCGGCTCACAGATAGCGACGGCGCTCCTTTCAGCGTTTCATAGGCGCTTTCTCTCTCTCTCTCTCTCTCTCTCTGCGTGTGTGTGTGGGAGGGACTAAAGGAAAGCTCCCCTCCGCCACAGCATCGTGCATTAGTAGGAGGAGGGGAAATGGGGGGGAACTCAAAGCACACTCGCCGATAAGGTTTCTTTTTTTTCTCTCCCCCCCCCCCCCCCCTAATCTCTCCTCCTGGTCCTGTGGCTGGAAGAAGAAGAAGGAGTCGATCGGGATGCTGAGGTAGCGCGGTGAGTCCGTCCGCCTCTCTGTATCTGTTATATCAGTGCGGTGTGCTGATGCGTTTTTTTATTTGTTTTTTTTTTTTTTTTTTGCCAGGGATTAGAAAAGAACAAATAAAAGAGGATTGTGCACGGTCCACCCTTATGCAGAGGGGCTTATGCCACATCCTGTGTCTGAATTCAGGAAAAGAACAGAAGTGTTCAGGGGCATTCCGATAGGCTTTCGTTATATTGGTGGACCTAAGTACTATGCTTGCATTTCCCATGAATTGATGAGTTTTTACTCAAACGTGTGTGTGTGTGTGTGTAGGTGGGGGTGCGTAGGCGTGTGTGTGTGTGCGAGTGTACATCAGGTATTGTCCACTAGAGAACAAATGGCTTTAGCTTAAGCTCGGTTTAAACGTGGTATGTTTTCCTAATTGGATACGGAGGCTTTCTGGCTAATCACCGAGCTCTGTAAGCGCCTTTCAGAAGAGCGTCCGTGGATTTCTTTCAAATTGGCCCATCCGCTTTAAAGCGCTCTTTCTTTCTGAGTCATAAACACGTGCACTTTTGCGCAACTTCGCCAGAATACAACCAAGTTTTTTTCATTCTTTTTTTTTTTTTTTTTTTTTTTTAAATAGATCTCGGATGTAGGCTGCCATGTTCAAACTCTGAGCCGGCGTGTCTGTCGTCCACTTCTTAGGGATGCTGTGGAGTGGAGACGCCGTGGGAGAAAGTCTCAGAGAGAAACACGAATGGCTTCCCCGAAGCTGCTTCCCGCAAAGGAGGCAGGCAAGCAGTCCGAGCTGAACCCAGAAGCACTCGACCGGGTTTCCGGTGTGCAGCACGCCCGGAAGTCGGCCGGATCAACAGGAGAGGGGCTCCCCGGGGAGGGCGGCTGCGCTCCCGCCCGCGGCAGCGGCAGCCGCGGCCGGTGCCTTTCAGCACCGAGGACAGCGCAGCGCAGGGCGGGCGCTGAGGGGAAACTCTGCCCTCCCCCCGGCGGCGAGGAGAAGCTCCGAGTTTGCTGCGACGAGGAATTGGAGACCTCCTTCACCTTCATCGACGAGAACGTCAACTTGCGACTGGCCAGCCCGGAGACCGGCTGCAAAACTTCGCACAGGCCCGCCCGCAACGGCGAGCCTTGCTCCGAGACTCTGCCGGAGCTCTCGTTCATGTCCGAGGACGACCTCTCCTTCGGCGAAGGCTCCGGGAGCTCCGTGGACTACGGCTTCATCAGCGCGGTCACGTTCCTGGTGACCGGGATCTCCCTGGTGATCATCTCCTACGCCGTGCCGCGGGACGTGGAGGTGGACCGCGACAGCGTGTCGGCGCGGGAGATGGAGCGGCTGGAGATGGAGAGCGCCCGGATAGGCGCCCACCTGGACCGCTGCGTGATCGCGGGACTCTGCCTGCTGACGCTGGGCGGCGTCGTGCTCTCCACGCTGCTCATGATCTCCATGTGGAAGGGGGAGATGTACAGGAGGAAGCTCATGGCCTACTCCAAGCGCTCGGCCAAACTGTACGGCTCCATCAGCCTGAAGACAAGATCCAGCCCCAGCCACTCGTCTGCCCGCTTGTCCCTGGAGGAGGAGATGGTGGAGACTTTGGCTTAAGCCGCCGCTCCGCATAGAAACGCTTGTTTGTTTTGAACGAGGATTAACGTCAGCCACGCACATTTCATAACTGCTGAACTAGCTATTACATGTAAGACGCTACAATGGTAGGGAATGGGCTGAATGGAGGTCCTAGATGTGTTGTAGTTTGAACCTATGTTCAGACTAGGGTAATTTGAACATTGGATTCAAACTACCCTATGGTATTAGTGACGAGTTTTTTTTTTTTGCTCATCACTAATACCAAATCAGCCTGAGCAAGATGAACGTGGTCCACATGGATGATAGCTGGAGAATTGCCACAGCTACTTTTCTGCCAATTTTTGGGCCTGTATGGGTTCCACATTTAAGAGAGACCTGTTGATTGGGGTTTCCATGCCAACAGGGGCAAGAGCACTAGACCTACCCATGTGGTAAATTACCCCCAGTCAGCAGGTATGTGGGCCAATCATGGACTTTGCCCAGGCTGGATGGGCACTAAGTAGGCACGGCTTCTTCTGGAAGATCCAAATGGGTCAACTTGATAACTGATGTCAGCAAAACAACTCTCATTAAAAAAAGAATTAGACTTTTATTATTATTGAGTTGTTAAACAATAAGTTTAACAACACTTCTAGGGCCATGTGGATACCACTTTGTGTCCAGAGTTGATCTAACCTGCTGTATGAATGAAGATGCATCTACTATGTAAACCAGGGACTGTCCCAATACAAGCCATTTTGTCAGCCCATTTCCTGCCTATAGAGTCCCATATGTAAGCCAAGTGAACTAGGCCAACCAGCCTCGACGAACACTTCAGTTCTCACACAGATTAAAGAAAATAAAATAATCTAATTTGTGATTACTTTAATGAAGAATAACCTTACATTTAGATTCACATTCACAAAATTTACTAAGGATTAAAAGCGTCAGCCATATGCTGTAATGTTTGATCATTGAGTACAACCAGCTCATAATGACGACACAAGATATAATCAATTTTTTTTGAAAAGACAACTAACTCCCATTCCCCCCCCCAAAAAAAATTGGTCTAACAAATACATTTTTTTAAAAGAATGTCTGCTCCGTTTAGGTTAATCTGCTTCAGGTTTCATTTGTCTGAATATTCTTGTCTGTCAATTCGTTTCTAATGCCCAAAAAACGCATTAAAATGTCCCTTTTTGTGTTTTCACAAAAAATAAAATGAAATAAAACTTTTATGAATCTGACATTGGTCAGTGTAATATAATTTTTGAATTTTGAAACGGACATAATTAAATGCAGTCGGGAGTCATTAAAGTACCAAATGCTGCCTTCCGCATTTTCTTTAGCGGTAAATGGTCACAGTTTCTTCGTGACAAATAGAATTTCCTGCTGGTGGAGGTGCTGATGGAAATTCATGTTTTCAGACAGCCGAACATTTTTATTAGTACAAATTAAGAAAACACAACATTACCTACCCACAACTACAAATGAAAAAATACAACATTTAAAAAATAAAACCCGGCAGAGTTGGGAAACCTGAGACATTGCTGACTGGACAACCTTTGCCACCGGAAGTTATTCTGACTTTCGCGCGTTTGTCGAAAATCTGAATTTCAACAGTAGGTACACGATGGAAACGCAGCTGCCGCTATCGAGCCTAAACTGCTTCATTCTTTTTGGCAGTTCAGGCAATACAAAATACGGTGAATGTTTGCCTACTTGTCTTTAGAAAGAGAGATAAAACGCCAGTGTAATTTTCGGTTCTAAAGTTAAAAGAGGCGTCGTCCAAACAGCGATGCCTCAGGTATCCCACTCTGCCTTTTCTGTTTTGTAAATGTCATCATGTATTCTACATGCCTAGTTAATATTGTTGTGTTTTTGAACATGTTTTTGTGTTTTAGTCATTTGTTGACGTGGTTTGCACGTCGTGGCCACCGTAAATTGTGTCTTTCTTATTTTTTACCGTTGCAAGATCTCGAATCGTGAGATTTCTTGACTCGCTCCCTTTTTAGCGATCCCAGGATAATTCCACATTTTGCCATTTGTTAATCGTTTCTGTTGTCCGCCTCCGAGCTGGAGCTCTAGTCCATTCAAACTGGAACCGCACAATAATCAGAGACAATTTTCGAAAAATTGCCAAATGACACTTATAAGCACAATGAAGCTAATTGGCGCTAATAGGGAAATGACTGAGTTAAATTAGAGAAATAACATCGTCTTCCCCATTAATTTACTGCTATCCACCCAGCCGTTGTCTTTGCCACCTATTCAGAAAATAGAAACTAAATGTTGCTTTTTTTTTTAGCTTTAAATAATGGGAAGTGAACTATGTGAGGGTCACTGTTAGCTCACCACAGTAAACCATGAAATCTGACACCTTAAGTGCCCCTCCCCACCCCAAAAAATAAAAAAAATAAAATTTTACTCAGGGGCCACCCTAAATTCTGCAAATTACAATCTGAATCTGTACATGTCATTTATGTAACTAGCAAAGAAAGTCTCAAAATTTCAAATCGCATACGCAATCCAGACAAACCATTCAGAGGCTTTCTGTGACCAACGCTGAGGGCTTTTATTTATCGGAGTCATTCATTTTTAATGTGAAGGTTTCCAGCAGTGACACGGCAGAGCAGGGGCACATTTCAGTCCGTCCGTCCGTCCGTCCCCCCCCCCCTCCGGGCAAATGAGTGGGAGAAAGCAGAGGCCTGTGAAGCTTGTCCCTGTCTCACCGAGAAGGAGGAGAATCAGCTCAGCGGTCCACGCCGTAATATCCAGTGACAGTTCCTCTTTGGTGCAGTGCTGAGGTAAGCCAGTAAGCCTGGCAGTTTGGGGTTTTTTCTTGACGCATGTGTGCCGGAGACACACTCCGGTTTGACTGTTGTGAGCAGTTTGACGTTTCTTGCTCCCCCTTCCTCTCTGTTCATAGGATTTCTTCGCCCAGCAGATACGTGGCACAATCTGCACAACCCTGTTCCGAATGAGACGTACTGTACGTACTTTGGAGAAACACGGACCCGAGCGCCTGTAACTTTCCCTGTTTTTGATCGGCCTTTCTCTGTGAGCCAGCTTTTCCTTTTCCCCATCCCCGTGCTTTAAAGATGCGGTTTAAGCACAACTAATAACACATGAAAGAGTTGCCCTACTTCGAAAATCCTAAGCTGCCATGACTTCAAAGAGCCAATTATCTCTCTAATTCAGGATATTATTACACTTAAATCCTCACGTTTTGGTGTGATTAGAGTGATTTGCTGATCAAATGGCAGCGGGTAAAAATGCAGATTCTGAGCTAAGGTGTTTAATGCAAATTTACTAAAAAAATTGTAAACCTTCTCTTACAAAGCTGAAAATTTTTGTTTTTATCCAAAAAAGTAAAAAGAAAACAACCAAAAAACATTTTTTCTGCTTAATGAGCGTCAGGTAATTTGATAAAATTCTATTACAAATGATTATTTATGCAAACTGGTCTCATAAAACGTGTGGACTAAAGCTGATATCTGAAACTGTGAACTAGCCTTTTAGCTTTTAGCCAATAGCTCCAAAGCAGATGTCAACTTTATTTGTGAAATCAATAGATTGTTACAAAAAAAAAAAACGAAACCAAAAAATAAAATAAAATAAATAAAAATTAGAAGTATAAACTCTTTTCTCACTTTTTAAAACCAGTACTTACTGTGTGTTGCACGTGAGGGGCAGAAAGGGGGCTTGGCGTTCACGCGGCAACTTCATAATCACAGATATTTCTTTACCGCAGTAAAATATTATTTTGCACAAGACAAGTGCTAACGATTTCTCTGCAGCGTCCCTGTAACCTTGGTTCCCGTTTCTCTGATTTGCAGGGCTGGGTTACCCCGTTTCATTGGCTTATGTTCACAACGACATGAGTCAGCCCGCGCTAACGAGAGACGTAGGCTGATCACCATATGCGATATATATATATATATATGCAAACAGTAGACTGCATAAAAGAAATAGGCGCTCATCTGTGAAAAATCTGTGGATCTGCTTTATCCAGCTTTGGTTTGTCTGACCTTAGAGCTGACAAATGTTTGTGTATTTTTCTGAAAAATACAATGGAGTTTGCTCCCAATGGTGATGAGCCGTCAAACGAAGCCATTTCCAGGAAAGGTAATAAAATTTAACAAGAGCGATGAGGCAGTGGTGTTGTTGTTGTTGAAGGAAGCAGTAAATCCAGATCCCACATGACAGCGCTGTATATTGAAAGCAAAATTCAGTCAATTAGGAGCTCCGATTGTTGCTTTCAGTAAAAACAAGACCGAGCTGCAGGTTGTTTCTTCTTCTCATGCACTTTAACGTCATGCAGGATCTCTTCTGTTTTTTTTTCCTCTTTGTGACATGAGAAAAAAAGGATAACCAATTTAAATACAGAGAGGTATTTTCAAATGACGATTTAATCTGTTGATGGATAAAAATCTATCAAAAAAACCCAACATGGCCCTTTGTGAAAAAGTAATTGCTTCCAAAACGTGTAACTGACTGTGCCACACTTGCCATCAACTCTTTGTCACAACTGGGACTTTTACGTCGCTGTGGGGAAATCTGGTCCATTTATATTTGAAGAGTTGCTTAAATCCAGCAACTTTGAAGGCTTTTGGTGCATGAACAGCTGCAGCACCTCAGTCAGATACATGGTCCTGTATTTGACTAAGTCACTCCGAAACTTTCATTTGGTTTGGACTTATTGTGTGTATCAGTTCATTCACTGTACTGCTACATAAAATCCAAGCGGACTTTAGCTAAACGTTACAAGCGGTTGGTTGGTTGGTCAGACTCTGTCCTTCATGAACCGCAATCAATTTACTAAATACTTTATGGAGTAAATACAAAAGGACTGGAGGGCCAATCTGCACATTAACGTCATATTCAGCAGCACTGCTATATCCAATCAAAACAAATGTCGAGAAAGTGTCACAGTTCTACCAAATCAATCATTAAAAACTTAGAAGTAATTATAGATCAGTTGATATCCTTCCCAGAGCTTTCCTTAAGAGAGTTTTTCCTGTCACTGATTCCGATCAAATGAGAAAACTCATCTCTCTCAACTGGTGTTTTCCACTCGTCAAAGTGTTTAAAGACTTTTGCATAAATGCAGACTGTGAAAGAACCACTGTGCTGGTTCTGTTTGAGCCTCGGTGTAGCATTCAACACGGTGACATGTTACTGAAGCAAATGGAGAGATGACTCGAAATCACTGACCTGTGAGTGGTTTGAGCGGGAAGAAAATGAAATCCGGGGTACCTCGGGGCAGGGGCGCAACTACATATTTCTGAGGTGGATGCGAACATCTCACCGGCTGCGGCTGCGTAGTGTCCGTCTCTAGGTAACCATGACAACAGCGGCAGTTTGTGGGGTCCTATTTAGGTCCCGCAACAACAATTTAGCTGACCCTAATATTTCCCGTGTTTTGTTTTGGTCATTATTATTACACTTATTGTTGAGATGTGTGTGATAGGTGTGTCTATCAGACATTATAGCAATACGGAATAAATCGCGTCCCGTATTGGACAACAACAACCGCCTGTCATTTCAGGCTAGCTTAAGCTAACCTGAATATTTACAACTCTCTTGTTGATACACTGACATTTCTTACCTTCTGTCTTTCAACCACTTTGAAAAGCTTTTCTTCGTCTCTCCAACATCTCTATCCTTACCCCCTCTTCCGTTTTCTGTTTTGTGCCCCCGAGTTTTTTCTGCGCCCCATCTTTAGCTCCCTGTTGTCGAGGCATTGCTACAAATTTAAAAGAAAAAAAACACGCGAAGGGCCGCTGCCCAAGCTACCTGTATGGGAGGGGAGAGCGGCTGGCAGGGAGGGGCGTCTAATCAATGCTGTTCCTCTGTTATTGATCATTTCATACAAAAACAGCTGTTAAGTACATAAAATGCTGACTAGAAAAAAGAATTTCCCACATTGTTTTTGCGCCCCTCTCTAGTGCAGCGCCCATATGCGTTGCATACACTGCATATCCACCTTTTGCTCCACTGCCTCGGGCTTTCATCCTCGGGCCCCTAGCTAATATCTACAGTACATGCTCCCACTAGCTCAGATTATAGCAAGTAAGAAGATCACTTACCATGAGTATGCAGATGATACACAGCCCTTCATTACAATATCACAGGGTGGCTAATCAATCCATGGATGTGCCATAACTCTCTTCAGCTGAACCTGAAACTTCACTGAAGTAATAATTTTTTGACCCAAGCAGTAATCATCAAGGGTCAGCATGTAGTTATTTCAAGCTAGAAACAATCGATAAGGCCTGAAACCAAGGTCTCGGACCTGAACCTTCAGAGACACATAAAGACAATTACAAAGTTGGCCTTCTGTCACCTGAAGGATATTCCCGGGATTAAAGGACTAATGTTCCGGCAAGGTCTTAAAAATACCATCCGTATGTTTATCTTCAGCAGAATCGATTATTGCAATGGCGTCCGCACTGGCCAATCAGACAGCTGCTGCTGCTGCTCACGTTCTCACTGAATGGCTTATTATGTTGCGATTTGTTTTACAACCTAACATGTGGTTGTTACAAAAAAAGGAAAGAAGGGTAAGCAGGGAAATTTTTGTTCACAGCTCTCTACATTACAGATGAAAAATGCCGAAAATGTAACCAAGTTTATGTTAACAATCGTCTTCTGGTGTTCCACCATCTATGATAACGCCATCATCCCAATGCATAAAGGATCATAAACACAAATGGAAGCTATAAACAGACAGAGACATACATCCTCCTCTCATCATCATCATCCCTCTGCTTTTTTCTCTTTCAGTCACGGCTGGCAGCCAGAACCGGGCCTCCACTCATACAGCCAACTGAACGTGTTGGAGGGATTTAATCAGGGATTTGTTTGAGGAGACAGCTTTTTTTTTTACATGCCAAGCTCGAGTGTATTTTCAGAGCTTTCATACATAAGCTCTTTATCCTTGAGCAGAGCACAGCTAAATCACACTTATTGATATTTGTCCGGGCTCCCGGGTAAGTCGATCCCTTCAGGTGAGGCCGAAGAGGAGCTAAAACTGCCTCCGTCAGCAAATTTCCTAATGGGGTCACGGTCTGCCACCGTCCTGTCTTTGCTAAGACTCGAGACGTGAATGTGTGTGTGTGTGTGTACCAGGTTTTATATCCTTATGGGAACCTATTTCTGTCTACAATGTGAGGTTATGGGGACCATTGCACCTTGTGGGGACATTTTCTTGGTCCTCATGAGGAAAATTGTTGTTTTTGGGTTAGTGGTTAGGTTTGTGATGGTCAGGTTTAGGGTAAAGGTTATGGTAAGGGTTAGGCTGTAGAAATAATGAAAGTCAACGTGAAGTCCCCACAAGTGATGAAAACACGACTGTGTGTGTGTGTAATCTAATTATTTTTTACAGTATATTTGAGTAACACAGTCTCACTTTGTGAATATGGTCTGATTCAGCAGACGTGACTAATTTGAAATGGGATCCAGATGGGATGGAGCTGAACGCAGAGCTTTTACTTTGGAGTTGTAAATGTAAAATAAAACATTCTGCCTTAATAAATAAACTTAACTTAAGCACTTTATTTAACAGTCTGATTAACTCTAATGTGGAGAATTGCATGGAAAAATACAAACATTCTGCCTCGATTTAATCTGTGAAAAAGGATAAATGACTTAAAAAAAAATAAAAATTGCAAACAAAAATGTCAAAGGTGTTGGATACGTTTGAGTTTACTTACTAAAATGGGTGGGAAGTGTTGGCGGACATAATTTTTTAAAGGTCTTTCCACAAATTCCTAATTGGATTTGGGTCTGGTCTTTGGCTAGGCCATTTTAACACAAGTGTCTGGCTCTGATCCAGACTACGCTACTGTACCTCTGACCGTATACGTTGGGATGTTGTGCTTCTGGAGGGTGAACCTCTGCCCCAGTTTCGAGGGGTTATGCAACCTCTAAGAGGTTCTTCTACCATAATTTTTCCCGTCCGTGCAAAAGAAAATCATCCCCCACACACTCACCGAGTATCACGGAGCGAATGTCGGGATAAAGCAGGTTGGATTTTCATGCAAGTCACGAAGTTTGTTTTGTTTTTTTTTTTTACGGTATATTAGCCATTTGACTGCTTCTCTGATTAATGCTCTGCTTGCCTTGTCTATACGTTTAGGCAGATTACTATGTCTTGTTGGCAGATTTTTCTCTTTTTTTCTACTTTTAGATTATCAAACATTTCTTCGTGGGATTTCCAATTGCTCGAGGCGTTGCTTTACAAACCAACCCCGTGTGTTCACCCTGATCTGTCTGCGGTTTTTCTTCGTTTGATCACAAATGTTTTCTAACGAACCCAAATCCTTGAATCCTTTAGAGAGCGACATAAATTGAGATTAAATCACACACAGGAGAACTCTGATGACCGGCGACTTCTGAAGGTCGTCGGTTGCACTTTGTTTTATTTTGGAGCATCAGAGCCAAAAGGGGGCACAATGAAAAAAGAAAACAGGTGATCCAACTAATTTAATTAATTAATGTTAATTTTTTTTTTATCCAAGTACTCAAAATAAAGTTTATCCAAGTAAATATGTTAAATGTTTATGAAGTCATCATGTTAAACAAATTCAAATAAATGAAGTTGTTAAAGCTTTTCCTCCATTTTGTTAAGTTATTGCAAAAATGTTTATAAGTTCATGTCTTTCCTTAAAACTCCATGCACATATATTCCACATTGTGATGATGTGCAATACTTTTTTGGGGGTGAGTTTTACAAATTTATATAAGATATACTTTTTGCAAAAATCACAATTGTGTGTAGAATTCTGAGGAAAGAGATTAATTTAATACAGCTAGGAATAAGACATAACATGTGGAAAAAGTGAATGCTTTCCAGATGCTCTCTACTTTTTCTTGTTCTGGTATAAAATCCCAACATAATGTTGAAGGTTGCCGTTATCACATGATAAAATAGACGAGTTGAAATAGCTTGTAAGCACTATAAATACGCATTTCGGAGCTCGACCACTAACCAGCAGTTTTGCTCTATGTCATCGGGTTTCATCATATTTCTTACTTCCTGCTTTTTAATTCTTAACATATTGGAATTTTATTCCTTTCCTGGTTAAAATTGTTTCCTGCAGCCGTTCGGCCAGCTCCATCTGGAATGTGTCTGCCAGACGAAGGTTGCGGGAGCCACTCTGTGGGGAAGGTGGCGTGATGGAAGTGAATTTATTTAAAACGCCAATGTGCGTGAACTTCGCATGGAACCTTTCCCGATGAATCTGTAAACCTTCATGTTCAGATTGAATTTAAGCTTTTCTTGATTAAAGCCAAACAAACTTGCTGCTAGCTCTCCACATATAAGCTAAAACTAGGGGGGGTGGGGAATAAAAATAAAAAATCCACTCTTATTGATTGCCTTGGAGAGGAAAACTAATGCCAAGCTCCTAAAGGGTTCCGAGTTCATTCTCAGTTGCTTTCCTCCGAGAGGATATTTTTAGTCCTTGTGTGCATAGTGGATATTTGGGAAGCTCATTGTCCACAAAGCTTATTGCTGAGAATGCATTTGGCTCGGCTGGTTTGCATTTCGATACTGACTCTGTCCCGTGCAGCCACTTCTAAGCCCCTACATATTTACATGATTTCAGAACCAACAAAAGCTGGCTATCACCTGCAAACCTACTCTACAAGAAAAGACAAACCTCCTGTGATCATCTCCCCCCCGGGCCGTCGTAACCTTGCAAAGTAGTACTCTGTCACTCCCCGCATAGGCATCCTCGCTGACAAATCAGAAACCTTTCGGAAAACAGTCGCCACAGCGATTCCCCGTGCCCATTCCCGTTTCCTCCGAACCATCTGGCGCTTCAGCCGCCGGTACAAGAGAGGACGTTGGGTGATCGGACGGATCAATCAAACAGTGAAACCACTCAGCCGCTGCAGGAAGACAGTGCAGGTTTCACATCTCTTTTTCTCCCTGCCTCTATCATCTACTGCAGTGAATATTTAATGCGCTGTATTCAGTGGCAGAGATACAGTAATTCCTCTTTTGGCGATGTGGTTGCACAGTCGCTGCCTTCGCAGTAATATGCTATCTCTTCGGCTTGGAACTCATATGGATGATGCAGATGTGTACGTTGTAAATCACACGGACCTGCTGGGCTCTGCTGATTGAATTTGAATGAAATTGCTAATGTGGTCATTTGTCACACGTTGCCTCCTGTATGCATCTCTCCCTGCGTTGTGCCTTTGCTTTTACTCTAATTATAGCGATCGCTGGCGAGTTTTACGGCAGAAAATGCTCCGGAAAGGTCAGAGCGTGACCTCCAACGAGACGTCGCCCAGGCAACAAACGGAGAGGCTGGTGTATCCGTTTCAATAACTGATTATTCGATTAGAAATTGTGAAAAAAGTATTTTCTGCCTTAAGGGTTCCGTCTGGTTTTAGCTTTTCTGTCACATTTAATCATTTCAGATCATTTAGAGACGTTAAAATTTGAAAAAAGTAAACTGGTTAAATGCAAAGAGCAGTTTTCGAAAATAGTCAAAGCTCAGGATTTTGACGAAATGACCTCTGTTCCTTCATTTTGTGGGGTGGGGGGCTTGTTTTGTTTTATAAAAGTGAAACTAAGTGATTTTTTAAAAACGTTTTTTACATGATTCGGTTTATTGTCCTACTGCGTAGTTCAAGTCCAATTGAATTGTTTCTGGGTCACATAGGTGTCAAGTCATGCAGTTCATGGTTTCATCAGTCACAGGAAGTGTTTCTGATTAAGCAGAAAAGAGATCCCAGACCATCACACTGCCACCACCATGTTTGACTATAGGTATGGTGTATTATGTTGTAACAGGATGTGAACCTTCCAAAAAGTTCCACTCTGAATATTTTTCTACTTGTGGATAATCAGGGGGTTTTGTTGGTAAAATGTGAAATGCGCCTTTGTGGCATTTTGGTCAGCACAAGTTTGTCATACTGGAACTTTCCAATGAATGCAATTTTTAAATAAATTATATTTGAATTGGGGCACAAAGTGTTGCTTTTTGAGATATTTTAGCCTACTTCATGTTGTCAAACAGGATTCTGTTTAAGTGATTTCTTGATTCTATGAGTACGGCAGTCATTTTGACTGCATATGGCTGGTAACATTCACAATTAGTCTAAGATTTTAAAAAGGGACAATTGCTTTTTCACATAGGGTGCGGTTTGTTAGGACAAATTAGCAAAACAAGAAAAGGTTTCTGTAACAGAGTAATTAATTACATTTCACAGTAACTAAAAGTAGTTCTGTAACTTTTACAGGTACAATAATTTTTTTAAAGAGTTCTGTAGGCATTAAGCCCAAGAAAAAGTTGACTTTATATTTATATAAAAAGATTATTTCCTGCAGACACAAATGACAATCAATCTATCATTGAATTGCTGTTCGTGGTTCAGATTTTTTATAACTGTTCAGATTGAGGTGTGTGATAAACTAAAACAAGGCAGTGCCTAATTATGAAATGAAAAAAGAAAAGTTTGACTTACACACAAAATGCTGGTATGTGAGTTGTACTGTTGCTGTGTAGCATTCAATCTCTATAAAGTACACTCAGTCTGTGTGGATACCTTTGCAAGGACCTATAAAGTTAATTGGGGTGTCAATTTGTCTTGGGGTGACAAGACAAATTGTAACAGTTTATATTCTTAGGAACGACTATGGTTTAGTGGATTAAAAAACAGAACTTGCTTCGCTTCTAGAGCTCCATCTACTGTACCCTGGTTCACTCAGGAGTCTGCGTATGTTTGCTGCTCCAGCAGCTGCAGTGTGGCCTTAACTTGACAAAGAAAACTAGACTATTTTTAGATCAGTAACCCAGAAAAAAAAAAAAAAAGGGAGGACAGACTGTGGATGGAGTCGGCAGTACGGTCTGGTCTGAAACCCGGACTCAGAGCAGGTGCTGCAGAGCTGATAGTCTCGCACTGCCTTTCAATTTCCATCAGTGTTGTGTTACCAGAGCATCTGTCTGTTGAGAGATGATCCTGGCGGTGGAGAGAGGCATTAGTATGTGGAGAGGGAGCATGCTGATACACTCACGGCAATAGATCCGTGTGATACGTATTGACCCTCTGAGACAAATGGGAACGCCGAAACGAGCATGTGCACTTTAACAGCCTGCCAAAGTTTAGCATCTGAAGACAAAAACAAAAACCCAGATAGTTTCAGTCAAAGCGATCGGTCTAAATTAGCTGGATGTTTAACAGTTTTTCTCACATGACACATGGTTATCAAATCCATTCATGGTGGGGATGATGGGTTCAAGCTGATGCGCAGTGACTGCCACATCCAGCATTTAGCATTTATGCTGCCGTGTTTACTAATGGTTCCACAATGGTTGACATATTTACCAATCAGCTGCCTCAGTAGTTGGCCAAAAAGTTCAGTTCTGGCATCATATGTCCTGAGCACCTTCTCCACATGTTCGCTGTGTCTCTAGATCACAGGTGTCAAACTCCAGTCCTCAAGGGCCGCTGTCCTGCGGTTTTTAGATGTGCCACAGGTACAAACCGCTGGAATGAAATGGCTTAATTACCTCCTCCTTGTGTAGATCAGTTCTCCAGAGCCTTAATGACCTAATTATTCTATTCAGGTGTGGTGCAGGAGAGGCACATCTAAAAGTTGCAGGACTGCGGCCCTTGAGGACTGGAGTTTGACAGCCCTGCTCTAGATGGTTTGGGCAAACTGCAAACAACACGTCTTATAACTTTCAACAATGGCTTTCCTATTTACCATTCTCCCATTAAAGTCAGTGTGAAGTGAATGGCTCATTGTTGTTGTGGCAGCAGATTCTTCCACCTGAACCATGGATGTCTCTAATTCTTTCAGAGTTATTGTTGGCCTATTAGCTGCTCCTCTTGCCCGCCCTGTCAACTTGAGATGGATGACCAATGTTTTGGGAGGTTTGCATGGACTAAGCAGAAATCTTCAAATGTGTGTAGATGTAAAATACAGTTAAAATCATAAAGTGCTTCCCAAGACCCAACAACGGATAAAAACACAGGAGAGATTAAAAAAAAAAGCAGATTCAAAAAGACATGCCTTAACTGGCTTTTAAAAGAGACCACAGAGTCCAGAGGAAGAGAGTTCTGGAGTCTGATGGTCGCTGAACAGAATGTTTTGTCTTTGTCATAGTATGAGGGAATCTTCAGCAGATCCTGATCGTAGGATCTCAGAGATCTGCCAGGGAGCAGGGATATAGCATTGTCCAAGAAGAGCTCTAAAAGTCAAGAAAATAATCTTGAATTTTATTCTAAAATACATCAGGAGACGGCAGGCCCAGCGGCATGGGCGGGCATTTAACATGTCGTAACCTGTTTTCCGGATTCGCCTTTAAAAGCAAACATGAGCGCTAAGACGCTCGCGCTGTGTTTACACCTGTGCGGCAGCGTAGGAGACCTGCTGCTGCTGCGCAGAGTTACTCAGGTGTGTGTTACAATCATGGCAACAAACCAGCTAAACACAAAGAACTTTGCACAGTTTCCCCCCAAACTAATAGATTGAGTTGAGTAATGCAGGTAATGTTAGCTAAAAGATGACTAGCTAATACCAATATATCACATTAAGCTTGTTAAGTACAGGCTACTGTTGTCTATGTTCAAGAGTGGGTAGTACTTGTTACATTCACTTGAGTAACTTTTTTTGGAAAAAGGTACTTATTAAAGTAGTTTTACTGCACTGTGCCTTTTGCTTTTACTTGAGTAATACTATTATTGCTACATATTCATTTTGCCCCCCCCAAAATAAGCCAATGCCCCCCTCGTCAAACTTGTCTGGAGCCGGGAGATGGTACAGTTCACATTTGGAGTCACATGTGAAGACTTGAAGGGCTTTTTCAGAAGACTGGCATTTTGAACAACCTGCTGCCATTCTAGGAAGGAGCCCCACCAGATTTATTTCCACAAGGGAGAGAAGTGGCTCAAAACATTTAAAGGGAAAGAAGGAGATAAGAATAAATGAGCGAAATGAAAGAAGGATAAGGGGGATAGAAGATAGAAGTATGCTTCTAAACCTCCAGAAAGAGAGAAAACAATGAGTTGGGGCTAGGAAACCAAAAAAACCACGGCAACAAACAACATGTATAACAACAAGATCACAGACAAGTACATGGTACCAATTAACACAAGACGTAGTTAGGGGCAACAGCAGCCCAGTATAGGGTGTTTCTGTAAACACCTGAATCCAAGCACCTATGGGTGTGTGTACCATGTTTTTATAGGCTTGTGGGGACCTTTTTCTGTCTACATAGTGAATCTGTGGGGACCATTGCTCCTTGTGGGGACAAATCCTGGTTCCCATGAGGAAAAATGCTGTTTTTGGGGTAGGGGTTAGGTTTAGGACGAAGGTGTGGACTAAGTTTTGGTTTTGGTTAGGTATGTGATGGGTTAGGGTAAGGGTTAGACTGTGGAAATGAATGGAAGTCAATGGAAAGTCCCCACAAATATAGAGAGACACGAATGGGTGAATGTGTGTGAGTTTGTGTATGAGGTTTTTCCACAATAAAGCTCAATATTGGGTGTGAGGCTCCCCGGGACTTAAGGCAGACACGGGGGACCGCAGGGACACGCAACACCCCCACAGACACTCTCAGAGTGTATTGCAAGAATCCAATCGTGAAGCAAAAGCATGAATAATTATTTTAATTTCAATACGTGAAACAGTGGAGTTTAGTTTGGTAATATTTTGTACCAAAAATATTAAAAACAAGAATGAAAAAGAAAAGGTTTAACCAGTCTTTCTGCTTATTTTACGTGAAGCTGGAAAATTTGCAGGTAGCCCTCCACCTTGTCGAGTCAGAAAGGTATCAAAAAGATTACTCCACGGGCGTGCCGTGGTGGCGCAGTGGTTAGCGCGACCCGTATTTGGAGGCCTTGAGTCCTCGACGCGGCCGTCGTGGGTTCGACTCCCGGACCCGATGACATTTGCCGCATGTCTTCCCCCCTCTCCTTCCCTGTTTCCTGTCAGCCTACTGTCATATAAGGGACACTAGAGCCCACAAAAAGACCCCCTGGAGGGGTAAAAAAAAAGATTACTCCACTTGGAAAATTACACAGACAAACACTCTGATGCCTTGGAACAACACAGTTTCACCAATAATCCTCTCTGTGCCCTTTATGTTAGTATTTATGCTGCTATGTGCATGCTTCACAGTCCCTAGAGTGGTATCATTTACCTGTACAAGAATAGAAACATCTTTATACTAGTGTTACAGTCACCCCTGTGCAGCACTTCTTACTCTTACTGCTCGGTCGTGTTGTGTTGTATTAAGGCCACTAGATGGCAGCATCCGACCTCAGAACAGAGTAAAACAATCGTGGACTATTTCTGATTCAGATTCTGAGAGCTGATTATGTTAAATAAAGACGAAAATGTAAACCGTAAAATAAATAAATAACATAAAAAAACATATGAAAAATATTACTGTCAACTATTTCATATCAACTATTTTCAATAAAATCTACTGGCATGCTTAAAAGTGCATGTAAAAATGCAGGCACACACCTCCCTCCAGAGGTTTTTTTTTTTTCTTTTTTCTCACAAGTCCTTTTACCACATTGTGGTATTTTGCAACATCTGGTTCCTGCTATGTATTGATATTGGCTAAAATCAATATAAAGGGTGGCTTGGGGTGAAGAAATAGGGGGGAGTGTGGCTGCAGCATAAGTAAAGAAAACATTTGTTTTGGTTTGTTGTAAGGACCCTTGCTATGGAGCTTCTATCATTAGGTGATGCTCTAACACACAAAGGGAGCCGGCACTAATCTGGAAAGTGAATATTTCATCCAGTTCTTGGCTCTCCAGAAGGCTGGGATATATTGAGATTTTGAAAACATCTCTTTGAATTCCAGTTTTGCCGCTGAAGCTATTGGATACCTTTCTTTTTCTTCTTTTTTTGCACTTCATAACTTTAATCCAGCTTTATTTACGATCCTCGCATTTTGACTTTTTATGCCGATGCCCAGTTGTCTTGCCCGTTGAGCTGCACGCGTTATGCAACCGACATAAAGATGCTGCTGGCCTGGATCTGGTGTCCTAACGTGATAATACCTCCACCCTCCTCCTAGCCCCTCTGGAAAAGCGTTGCTTTTGAAGGAGGGGGGGCTCTTTGCGGGAAACTCTAGCACACAATCCTATCTGCTCACATCTCAGGTTTCGCAGTGGCACAGAGCGCCGATGTGAGGCCGTGCTTTCTCATCAACCTAACCTTCAGCTTTACTTTTCTCCTGCGCGGCCCACCAGACCCACTTCATCCTCCCCCCCTCCGCACGTCCCCACTCTGGCCGGGACTCTCATCTTCTGCCCTCTTTCGCTCACGTTTTTCTTCTCCATCTTCACCCTCCTCACACTCACATTGATCCAGTGCTTTAACTTGCATCGATGCAATAGAAAACCCATTGGGGGAAGTGACAGTAAATAATTGAATGACCTAAAAGCCATGGAAGGGATTTGTTTTTACTGTTTATCAAGTAGAGTTGTTTTTTGTGCTAGACTTTTAATAAAATCCCTACATGGATGGATGGATGGATGGAAAATAATCACTTATTTGTAACTCTTTGAAGAATTAACCAAATATGCTTCGTCATAGCAATGAACCAAATCATTTATGCTCAATCAGAACAACTTCTGATTGAGTTATTAGCCTAGCAGTTTTTAGACATTCAGCATCAATAAGAAGAGCAGCTGAAAGCAAAAAGAAGGATTTTTGTTTGACTTTATTAACAGTTTCAACATATGTCAAAGTATAAGTGTTGTGGTCTAAAACTTTCTAAAAGGGCAGCATTATGTAAAATTGACTTTTTTGAGCTTATGTTATAATGTTACTCTGGCATCAAAAACATAGCTGGAGTGTTGCTTTGAGAAATTCTTTAACCTTCCATGGCTACCATTCAGGTTTGTAAAACCCTCAGGGGAAGCCAAGCTCCCCCCGCTGAGCTCCTTCAAACTAGCGGCAGCAGCAATTAGCAAACACCTGCACATCAGCTGAGCTCATTATGTGAACTATTGCTCAGTCCAGTGTACATTTGGATTAAACGTTTGTAACATTTAGAGTGTTCAAAAGGGCAGAAAATTTTTAAAGAGACAAAAGCTCAATTTCGAGTCGTTAAATTGCAAAGTCAAATTTCTTTTAATGTCACGTTTAAGATACACGGGATTTTTTATAACAAATGAAGGTCACATAATTACTTGATTGTGCCAAAGTAAATTATACAAATGAGCAATTTCATAAATTGACAGGAGCAGAAATGAGTTTGAGTCGTTTACGCTTGAGCGGTTGACTTCACTTCACATTAAATGTGTCCTTTAACTCTGATAGCCGTTTTTATTTTGTTATCAAGCCCCCAAAACAGCGTTATATGTTATGTCTCTTCATCTTACTCTTTATCTTAATAATTTTGCGTTTTACTTCGATGGAATCCTAATTTACTCCTAATTGACGTGACACACTATCTATTATTTGTGAAGACACGAAACATGTGCGCTTGCTGAGAAACAGATGTCGTTACCCTTCCGATTCCGAAAACCTAAACATCCAAAGTCGAAGTGACATCTTGTTTTCGATACACGGAAAGACTCGAGAAGCAGGAAAAGAACTCAGTTCTGTGTTGGATTAAAAGTGCAGCAGAGGAGCTAGAATAAGATTTTGATGATAAGCATGATGATTAATCCTAACAGTTATAAACAATCCATACTCGTCACAAGAGCTCATAGTTTCTATAATCCCAGCAATTCCTAAAGATGATGCAATGTGGCTTAAGAAGAAGTTGCCAGAATCCACTCTGCGCTGCTGAAGCATTGTCAACAGCTATCTCCGCCTGAGATATTGGCAGCAACATTTCAGTCCTCTTGTTATAAACTTTAAGCAGCAGGTTCACAACTGAAAACTCTGAAAAATAATGTGAAACCTAATTTGCTATTACTATGGATTGCTCGTCATGCTGCAGCAATAGCATTCGGCCTCCAGGTGCTGAAGACATAAGATGCACGATGAGTCAGTGTGTGAGAACTAAAACATTTATGAGGTTCTTTCACCGCCTATATAATGTGATGAGGAGGGTTCATATGTCATAAGTGATCAGCCTGAGATCACATTATATGGTAGCGTGGAAAAGAAATATCCCTTGCATTTTTTTTTCTTCGCATTTTATTACATTACAACCGCAAGTTTCAATGTACTTAGCAAGGATTTTATTTGATAGATCAACAAGAAGTAGTGCATGCCGTTTAGGAGGGAGAAAAAAAAAATGACACATGGTCATTCAAAGTATGTGCAGAAAGGGAACATAAATTCTGAAAAGTGGGACATGTATTTTTATTCAGTCTCCTGAATGCAACTACAGGGAAAAAGTCTTTTGTGGACCTTTGTCTATTCGCCACTCAGTATTTGTGGATTTGCCTATTAGCAGATTTTTTATGTAGAAATGATCTAAAATGCAGATTGGGATGCTGAAATATGTAAGAACAACATTAACGCGCTACTGGCTGGCATTTGTAAAGCAGCCAATCCAGAAGCGCCATTCTTTTTCCTTGGTGCTGATTGGCTATATCCACAAGAGCAGACGGATTGTAGATGTTAGCTTCTGCTGTGGTGCTAAGATGGTATCCTAAGATGGACAAATGCATGTTACGTTATATTTGGTGTTTGAACAGTAAAGACATCGATATCAGTAAAGATATCAGTATTTCTCAAGCATTTGCAGGTTTTGCCTCCAGGAATACTGATGGGACACGGAATCTCTCTGCCATTTTGGCACACTTTGAAATTGAAACTTTTATCCTTTCTTCATTGAAAAATTATCAAAGCTCTGTCTAAGAGGATAAGGAAAATCTTTTAACTGAATTTTGGAGTCTTGCTGAAATTCTTAATTGGATTATTGACTTAAGTCGCTTTAAAACATGAAGAAGTTTTGGTCTAAGCCAATCCATTTGTATGAAGGGGGAAAAAAGTTACTCTTGGTCATATTTGATCAGAGAATCTTCAGGCATGTGTTATCTGCATCTTTGAACAGATAACACCTTTGAACAGGTGGTAAAGAAACTCCAATCACCTCCATGGCTCCCCTCACTTTATCCTCCAGACTGTGCTCGGGTTGTGATCTCCAAAAATGAATAATCATCTCCTGTGTTTGGTCCACACCGAGTACCAGGTTGTTGACAGTTGACCAGGCCGCTAGCTGTTGACATGCGGATTTTATGATCAAGTTTGCTCATGTTTGGCTTCATAGTTGTGTGTTTGTAAAGTGAACACCAACGGACTGAGCACACGACCTTAAGGACCCCAGTGCCGAGCATGATGGAATTAGAGTTGTTTTTTCAAACATGAAATCAGTGTCAGAAAGTACAGAATCCAGAGGGAAGTGGCAGTGTCTCCTCTGAAATGAGTTCACAAGTTCAGAGGAGTGAATAATGACTGACGAGCTGCAGAATCTCATTTAATTTTCCATATGATCCGAAGCCAATAGCAAGAACAGAAATCGTTGGTGGGACATTTGCACGCTGCAGGGGGAGTTCAGTGTTTTGGTCTAACAGTATGTACTTCCTCACGGTCTTAGACAATTGTTCCTCAAACTATTCATCCTCCTTTCTGGCTGAAAATTTGGGTTATGGAAGTTGAGTGCTTTGGGCTGTTTTCCACATAAACGTACCCACAACATTCTGACCAATCACACAATAGTTTGTCGTGGAGAGGAAGGTGAAAAGTTTGCTAGAGGAGTTGTGACAAGAAGGGGTGGATGGTATGAGCCTGAGAAAAAAAACTATGCAATTTTCATCACGCAACTGTGACAATGAGAACTAATTATGTTACATTGGCCCGACTATTCAGAGCCCATAAATGATGTTAAGTCAAGGACATGTTCTTGACTGGATCAGTAGTGGAAATCATTGTAATGTCTTGATAATGATTAGTTCACCAACTTGTGTAGAGGTGTGTGTGGGCGTGTGTGTGTGTGACATTGTATTTAATACAGTGTAAGGACCATCTTTCCAACAAATACTACATTGTAAGGACCAATTGCTCCTTATGAGGTCCGAAGCCTAGACCCTGTAAAAAGAAGTGCAGCTTTTGGGGTTATGAGGTAGGTTTAGGATTAAGGTATAAATTGAGTTTAGATTATGTTTAGGGTTAGGCGTATACTAGTAGTTGTTATGTTTAGGTTAAGGGTCAGAGCTAGGCTGTAAAATTGAATGAAACTTGACTGAAAGTCAAAGCAGAGTCCTTGTGAAGATAGAAAAACATACTACGTGTGTGGGCGTGTGTGTGTGTGTGTTAGACTGATTAATGCAGATTCTTTGAACAAAGTTTCTGTCTTGTATCATTGTCTTGCCGAGGACAAACCGAATTTTCGATGATGTAATGACGTTTTTGGCATCAACAACACGCCGAGGCAAATATGGATTAAAGTCTACATTTGGTGGCCCAACTTAGAGCTGAAGCATTACATCATCCTCGGCGGGCTATTATTCATTTCTTGCAGTGTAACTGAAGTAGCCACAGATGATGTCATCTAAAATACAGGACTTCCAATCCTTCCAAAGTTGTTTTGTTGCCCCCCGTACACAAACGGATTGAGGGGGACCATCAACATAACTCTAATATATGGACTGAATATGGTGAACGGAGAGTGTATTTGGCCTCTGCTGAAGAGATTGGCTGTTTGATATTCACTGAAGGCTACCTCCCAGTGCCTTACATCTCGGCTCCCACCCCCCCTGTCTGAGGCTAAATTATGGGGTACAACACTTTGAAGCAGTTTGTAAGAGTCACTTCAGAGAAAGAAAGAGTTGAAACCTTTTGCAACCTGCAAGCTTGTTTATCCTTACAAAACAACATGACTTGTAAGAAGTTGGTGCGCAGCGTGTCTGTTCAGCTTTTAGTTGACGTATCAGTGGACAATATGGCAAATAATCCTTCCTGCAAAATCCCAGATAATTGTGACTGTTCAAGGTGAAAATGTACGGAAAAAGGTTAAGAAGATGGAAACATGCTGAGTTGGGGTGGGAGGTAAACAAACGCCTGTCCTGCCAGGACGTCCTCTTGTCAAGGTTTGTCTGGCTGTGGCTTGGGGGCGGGAGGGGGATGAGCGAAGGAGGGGGCCAACGGGTGTGCATGGCAGTGCGGAGTCGGCCGTGGAGGGCGGGGGCGGGATGGGGTACAGGAGGATGACGTGATCCTCTTTTCTCCCAGCCAATAAAACAGAGTGGCCAGTGAGATCCGGATTCGTACGTGCCATCAAATTCAATAAGCTAGTGCTTTAATGTTTTCTTTTAATCAACCAAATTGCATTACACAGAGAGCCCCCTCTGCAAGACTCTATCACACAGAGCAAGGGAAGAGAATATAGTCTGCAGGGATGGTGCTTGGGGAAGCAGAGATGACCAAAGGGTGGGGGGAGGGGGGTATTCTCAGTATGTAGAGCAATGTTGTATAGACCCCCCCAATATATACAGCTATATATAAGAATTTCTACTCCACAGAGCCTCCCCATCATTGGCTCGTCTCTGGTTCTCCGACAGTGAGTGGATCCAGGGTCCAGTGTGAGATCAGGGTCAGACTGGGGACAGACAAGGTGCACAGACGGAATACGTCATTCTGGTAATGGCTGCCAGCATTGGCTGCTTTAAAGGCAGGGCACTCTCCCTTCTAGACGGTTTTGTCTCTGTTCATGAGCTCGACAGTCCACCCCCTTATCCTATCCGTCTCAAGCACCTTTCTCATCATTCTTCTCCCTCAGCCTCACTAAAACTCGCCTAACTCCCTTCCTCCCTACCCACTATGACTGAAACTTACAAGAACCTACACCGGGATTGGCCTTTGTCATGAAAACTCCTGTTTCTTCTCTACTTCTGGAGGGAAGAAAGCTCTGCTAAGGCAGAAAGAGAGGGATTATATATCTGGTAATCACTTGCTGCCAGACCCACCAACTGCCTTAGCCCACTAGAGTTAGTGGGGTTGGATTTCTGATTGGGGGTTTCACAGATGGATGCTTTCTACCACCTAGGAATGGGCACTGCCGTCGCAGACGGAGGGATTCCCGTCTGCTGCTGCCGTCGGCCCTTCATCCACGGATAGATGAAACTTCACAGAGAAAAGTGATCCACTGAGGAAGGGCAGCTCAGCTGCTCCACAGCCACAACTTTCAAGCCAGCTGACATTTAACATAATGATCAGTCAGAGTGGCCTGGTGTTTACACACAGCAAAGGTTTCCCGGACACAATTAGACCACAGCCTTCGCATGGGCTAAAAATGAATCACAATGCACAATAGCATAGTGTAGTTCCTCCATCCATCTAATGGTAAACTGTGAGTGGAGTGACTGGAAGAAAAGCCTCAATCGCAGCAGCGATATTATAGCGGTTTCATCCACAGAACTAGAAAAGATGACCACATCTAGAATCTACTCCTGTACAGTGTATAGTCTAGGAAACAGACTGCATTTTGGTTTGAGCAATCAAGCCCGGCGTGAGTCATTTATGGTATGCTTTACGGCCGAGGGGTTGCCCAAGTTTTCCAACTGCTGAAACAGCAGAGTGATTACGAGAAGGTGTTTTCTCAAATGACGCTGAAGGGATTGCTGGGCTTTTTGAAGTGAGAGTTTAATGTTATTCATTGTCAGTAATAGGAATAAGTCGGTCCACTGTCACTTCTGTAAGAGAGGAGTGAACTTTTTGATTTTTGGAGAGGTTGTCATTCATTCAAACATTATTGAAGCTGATACGATCGCAGAGTTGGAAATACAGTATGTATATTGCCATATGTAGCTTTGCCATATTGATACATTTGTCCCCATCTCTGTGGTATTACTATATTTCTGATCATAGCTTTGGCTTTTCAAAGGAATTACATCTTCCTTTGGATAATTGAAACTCAAATGTCTGTCCGTCAATAAGTGGCAGCTCAGGTCGCTTACATGATCGCAGCAGATCAATTCCAGTCTGACAACCTGGAATCAAAACTTTGAAGACTTTGCTGACTGCAATGTCTCGCTCTGACTGTCCTCGACCCGCTCTAACGATTTTCGCCAAGCGATCGATGTGACCCGCACATGCGCAGCTTGGGCCTCTGTTCTACATCAAAAAGAACAGGATCATGCAAAACAACAACATCGACATGCCACGCGGTTCATGTTGAACTCACGTCTGAGGTCCCCCGATGTGTCGATGACTTCAGCTGCAAAGTCACTTTGACTCAGTAAAATCGGGAATCAGGTAACGGGATCAGGCTTCATTAGGTGACTTCAGCCGAGCTGGCAGACGGCCAGGTGAGCTGGACGCGCAAATGGACATTGATTTTTCAATAAGGCCTCTGAAGCTGTCAGCCAACCAGGCTATGGTGATATCTTGTCTCACGGGGATGGCCCTTTCTTGAAGATGCCCAGACTGGCACCCGACCACAGGCCACCACAGAGGCTTCGTGTACCCCTCTGACCCTGCCCCATGCCTCCACGCTGAAGTGAGTGAGGCTTAACGCTGAAGTGCAACTAAAACTTGAAAACTTCATTTGGCTGAGAGAATTGATATACATACTGTAAAACGTTTGAAGGTGGTTTACCTTGCAAATGAGATTCCACCTGCTGCCTTGAAAATACAATTTAGGTCAACAAGGAAATCCTTTTGGTTTTAACGCAGAAATTCCAGTTCATGAAGTGGATTTAACAAGAGACGAGTTGCTTAAACATTGTTTTTTTAAGTTCATTAATCTTGAATTGACTTTTTAACTTAATGCTGCAATTTAAGCCAAATAATTGTTTCACAATATGCAAGAAAAAAAAACTGCCCTCACCTAGTTAGCGAGCACACATTACTCTGTTATTTTTACTCACAATATCAAGTTAAAAATACCTACCTGTCTTACTTTAGAATAATGTAAATTCTTGTTCCAAAATGCACAAACAAGATTTCTGATCTGATAATAGACATTAATCTGATTCAGGACATTAACCTCAAGCTTTGCAAACTGTCGGTTGCATTAAAATGAACATTTGCCTTAATAACGCACAAAAAAAAAACATCCTAAGGTCAGGAAGACTGGACAGAGAACACCTGAGTTCAGCAGCAGATTGACAACGGAAAGTAGTTCCAGACTTTGACTGGGCCATTCTAACAAATGGATATATTTTGGGGATTTTAGCCATTTCAAATTTGTAGCTCTGGCTGTATGTTTAGGATTATTATTGTGCTAAAATGTAATTTTTTTTGTGCGTCAAGTCTTCTGCAGACAGTGGTGGGTTTTCTTCTACAGTTGTAGTGTATTGAGCTCCATCAGTCTTTTCCCAAAATCTGATCAGTCAGTGCCAAAAAAAGAAAAAAAAAGCTTTGGACAACTCGTGTTAATTCTGCTTCATACAAAGCATTTCGGACACACGATAACATCTGCGATCACGACGCCGGGTTGTTACCTTGTGCAAATTTTAAAAAGGAGCAGTTCATGCCTCTCTTCCTTCCACTTTCTTTTAAACAATCTTGGTCTTCATGATGCTGTTTGTTCCCTAAGTGTTTACACTGAGATTACATATCACGCGGGTGAACTCTGTTTACGAATTCGGCCGATCGGAAAACGGCAAGCTACACTCATGAGTAGTTCAAATGAAACTCAAGGTAGGGGGTTGCAATGTGACCAAATTTGAAAATCTGCAAAGGGTGCGAATACTTTTGTACGGCAGTATATCTTTTTTTCGTCGTGCTCAGCGAGGCGTCCTGAAGGAAAGTCAGGATTAATGTTTCTTTTGCGCCAAAAAGGCAAACGTTGAGATTGTGAAATGCAAAAATCTTAAGGCAAACAGGAGAAAATCTGGTATCGCTTTATTTGGTGGGGTGTGCAAAAGACGGGCGTGACACTGTCATAAACATGACATAACATTTGTTATGAACATGAAGGTGTCTTCATGAATGCCAGTCTTACGCACACACCCCTTCAAATAAAGTGTTACCGAAAATCTGCGTGATATTTATTTGTGAGGAAATTCTCACTCAAACGCAGCGACATGAGACGTTTCAGGATGTGGAGAAAAGTGACCTCCAGAGAAGAGTCTGCAACTTGTCCAGCTGAGCAGCTACAGTATGTTACACCAAAAAACACAAATACCATAAACACTGAGCGGCTGTTTCATAAATCCATGCACTTTGAATAATATCACAAGAAAAAGCATCAAAAGCACATACTCTTTATTCAATGTCCTGTACAGTTCATGATAACCTTCTGTCATAAAAAAAAAAAAACAACAACCTCACTCTAAATACGATCTATTTGTGGAGAACGCTGGGCTCATTTTACTCCAATTATTAGTGCGAAGCATATGAATGCAATGAATGTTTTGGGATCCGACAACATCGTCGTTCAATCTGTGCACTTCAAGGTTGTAGGATTGCTGTAGAGTTTTAAGATGGAGATAGAGAGGGATCACTCTCGCAGCTCAAGACCAAAACCCACAGCGATGACGCTGAAGTACTGCCATATTTTCAAAACGATGTTGAAAGAAAATTTGTAGAGGTGTTGCATTAACGAGCCTGCGTGTGTATGTGTGTGTTTGTTCTGCTTTGTTTTTTCTCCCCCACGTCTTAAAATAATACACAGATATAATACGGCTGTACACAAGATTTTTTTTTCTTTTTTTCCTCTCTCTCCCAAACTGTCCTAGGTTTGTATGTAGTTCATTTGTATAAATATGAAAAAAATAATCATGGGGTATTTCTGCTTTCTAAGTTGTAACTCCGTGCTGTTGACCGAAAAAAAAGAAAGAATTCAATAAATAAATCAAAGCTGTCGGAGCCGGGTCACTAAAGCATCTTCACACAGTGGTTCTGTGTTCAACTGTTTAATCTAACAGTTCAGCACAGACCGATATTTTAATCAGTTTCCCGACTGAAATATTGGGAAACTGCATAAAAAAATATATATATATATATACAGTATATATATATACAGTATATATATATTTATATTTATACTTGGTTTGGGTCACCAACATAAAAATGAGACTTTTGCTAAAACAACAAAACAAAAGCTCTAGGAGCTGCATGAAACTAGTCATAAAATTGCTCAAATTGAAATTACAAACATAAATTTGCTTAAAGGAAATTAAAAGAAACACTTTTTCTTTTTTATCAAACGTTTTTGCACGAGGATGGGGTCGTTTTTCAGTCGTATCGAAACAGACGTATTTCGCAAAAAATGTAAAAAAAAAAATGCAACAGAAACATTTTTTTATGCGCCACACGAGTCACGTGATCAACAGCTACTGGCGAAAACCGCATAGACGACAGGAAGTAGTATTAGTACGATGTCGTTTTTTTCTGGAGAATGTGCAGCTGGCTCCACCAGAGCTCTTACAACGTCACGCTTCATGAAAAGTTGCGTGTCATTCCAACGTCTCAGTAAGACACCGACCTCTCCTCTGATGGCCGAGAGATGATGAGCGCTATAGCACCATGGCTGAATTACAACTACAGTATATCTTGTGTAACTGTTTACATCCGTCGCTGCCATGATTTTTTAACGACTTATCGCGCGAACAGACGTATTCAGTTTCACTTCTCGTTTAATGGAAATTGCGATATTGTGCTGTTGTTGTTTTGTTTTTTTTCGACGAGCAGAACATAGACGAAATATTTGCGCACATTTGTAGCTGAGACTCGGTGAACTAACTACAGAGTCATTTTGACTTTCAGAGAAGGCCTAGTCAAAGGGAGCCTAAACAGAGCTGCTCTCATTCTCCAGCTGTTAGACATGCAGACCTCTTCCCCATCTGTCAGCATCAGTTAGCCACGTCGCGTCCACGACCCTCACTGCAGCGACAATCACTCAAACCCGCGCACTCCTATAATAGCTCTCATTTCCCTGCTATTGTCCCGGCGTGGCCAGCGGCCAATGAAGAACATCTGACACACACGTCGAACGAGGAAGCGCGGCTAATTCGAGTCTGTTTGGATCGCACCGCTCGCCTCACCGCCTTCCTGTTACCGTTCTCAAGGTTGTTGTTTTTTTTCTCCCTCCTTCTTCTTCGTTCCTACTTATTGCAGCAATTACAACATTTCTCGCATTCCCTCCTCCTTCCTTTTCACCCTTTTGGCAAGCCGCGCGACCAATGTTGGTCAGGTCTCCTCGGTGCTCCCGCGCCAAAGCTGACAAAACAAATTGGAGGCGGCAACCGTGATCTGACGGAGCAAAAGGAACGGCGAGAGCGAGGAGGGGGGGGGGGGAGCGGCTGAGAATCCACACAGGGCGTGCCATTGTTTCCCAACCACCGATGGATTTTGGCAGCTGTCGGGCCTTTTCTTTCCGAAAGCCTTCCTGCTCTGGCAGAGGTCGAACAGCAGAGGCAGTTTGCTGTGAAAATACGAAGCGTTTGTGCGGCTCGAGGGCCATTTGTGCGTCGCGCCGACCCGGAGCGGAGGCCAAGCTGAAGGGGGAACGGAGGGAGGGACGGAGGGAGCTCTGACGTGCGCTCGGTACGGTTTCTCTGAAAATGATGAGTCACCCACGCTTACTGGAAACGTTTTTCGATAAAGTGGACACGGAACTTTATACGGAGATAATAGGCCGGTCGCTCGCAATTTAACTCCGTTTCGTTTCAAAAAAGTGGACAAGCGTTTGGGATTTCGGGGCTCGGAGTCCAGAGCAGCACTTCTTTCCACTGGCTTTGCGGCCAATCACCCAGACAGGATGCAGAAAATGATACCAAATGACAGCACATTTTCCACTGCGTGTCCACTCCATTTTTTATACATATATATTTGTGTGTGTGTGCGTGTGTGTGTGTTGCGCTTAAGAGGTCTGCGGGTTGGGTTTCTTAATCTGAAATACACTCTTGAGTTTTTTCAGTTTTTCACTTTATTTCCCATTGATCCCTGAAATTACATTAAATTCAGATTAATTTAGATTCATCTGAATTTAATTCAATTCTAATTAGTAAGTTTCTGCATGAATATAGACCCCCGATAATCCATAACCAACAGCTATCCGTTTTGCAAAACGGGTCAGTGTTTCTGTTGAGTTACAATAGAAACACTGACTATGCGATGGCTACGGAAACTTCAACTTTCATTTGAAGTTCTAGACGTGTTCTTAAGGAAACCGATAATTTTGAGTGGCCAGTTAGTATAAGACTTAAATTTATAGACAGCCAATAACAGTTGTATGGAAGAGGATTAGAGCTAATGAAAAAAATCAGACCTTTTCTTCTTTCTGAATTCTGATTTTAAACGCAGGATACTGACTTTATTCTCAGAATCTTGATTTTTTTGTCCCCCTCAGATCTCTGACTTAAATCTCAAAGTTTAGATTTATTTTTTTCCCCTCTGTATTTTCACTTTAGACTTCTGCTTTAAAGTCAGCACAAGTTTAATGTCTCAGAATTCTGACTTTTGATCTCAGAAGATAGGGTTAGGGTCAGGAAATTCTGGGAAAAAGTCCAACACTGTGGTCAGAATTCAGGGATAAAGTCAGAGTTATGACTTTTTTTTCTGAGAATTTAGATTAATAGTCTGAGATCAAAAGTCAGAATTTGGAGGAAAAATTGTGAAATTACAGCCATCAGCTGTCGGAGAGCGTGACTCAAGCAGGTTAAACAGTCTACAGGGCCATGTTGCAACGATCCCCAATGGACCCAAAGGAACTGAGCGACAACTACGAACGTAAACCTGAGTTGCTTGAGAAAAGTGATGAAGCAATGTAGAACAAGAACATTCCGAACAAAAGGAATATCCAAATTTTAAACCGATAAGGACACTGTGCACCAAGCTACAAAGTCCTCCATTCGCAAACTGATAGAAAACACACAACTGGAGGATGAAAACCAGGAGCATGGAAAAAGATGAAATCACCGTTCTCATGCTGAAGAGTCCATGTTGTAATTGTGTTTCTGTGACACGCGAGGAAATGAAGACAACTCCTAAAGCTCTCTTCAAAGCTATTCGAAACGGGACGGTAGGCTAACGATGATTTGCAGAAGTTTAGGGGTTTTGGATGAGGAGCAACAATTTAGCAAAAACGGACTTGTTTTTAGTCAACATTCATTCTTTCTACTCCGTATCCGCCCGGTGCTTCAGTGCCTCCAGAAGACGCGTCTTTCTAAGGCAGTCCTCTTCGAACCGCCAAGCTATAGTCTCAGCTCCTTCAGACTAGCCACTAGCAACTAGCAACACCTCGTGGCACTTCACAACTGCTGAGAAATTCTGTTTTCTTTTTTAACACTAGGAGAATATTGACAAAGATTTGCCTACATTTGCACTGTCTCGAGTAGCTCATTTTAGCAACAGCGAGTTTTCAATTAAAGAGCTGCACTTTCATGCACACGCGCGTTCAATTCAAATTGATGGAGGCACAATAAAGGAGACGTTCTTCAGCTTTTACTGCTGTGTGGGTAATGGTGTAATAGGTAAACGGCCTTCTTTATCTCTAAAGGGAAAGGATAGGACACCAGGAGACAGATGCACAGGGCAACGGAGACAACCAATGTTGGACTCGCTTTAATATCGTTAGCTGCATGTCGGCTTTCATTCGTTCCCGGGACGGGAGAGAGCACAGTGTGTGTAGGGGTGTGCATGGGTGTGTGTCGTGTGTGAGAGAAAGGAGCAAGCAAAATAGGACACGGGACAAGGACAAATATGTCTCACAGAACAGAACAATGTCAGCTCTATCCATACGGGGATACAGAAGAAACCTAGTCGCATTTATGACCGGAAAATACTTTAAAAATTCCAACAAGCCCAACACAGCATTATAAAATTCTGATTTATATATATATATAGTAGATATAGAAATATTTTTTTTTATATTTAAATTTTTTATATTAAAATACTTTTAAGTGTAAACCATACCTATACATAGCTTCAGGTGTGTATAGTAGGTTTAAGTATTTCGATCAGCTCTCCTGTGTTTGGATTTCACGTTTTGTTCCACGCAGAAAGGTTTGCCTCCTGCTTTAGCGCCACACTCGATTGCAACGTGTCGAAACTATGCCGCCCTTTTCACAAAAGCCATCCGAGGATACGGGGGACACACCTGAGCTAGCTGCTGAATACGGGCCAAGCAAATCACCACACACACACACCCACAAAGAGTGACACTTTGTTGCGAGTAATTGGGGACGGATGAAATCGAGTGCGATGGCTACGGAGGGACAGCGCGTTGCATTAATGAAACAGAGCACTCATCTGCTGCGGCAACACGGAGTCAAGATGAAAAAACATCTGTTTCAACATCTCCAGCTTCCTGAAGCTGCGTGTCTGGGAGGACTGTGGCAGCTCGACCTTGACGGCGGTCCATTTTTATTCGACTTCAGCACCTTTTTTTTTTTTTTTAATACCATTGCCTCAGCTGCCTCTGAATTATGTCCGTGGAGATTTTGCTCTTGTTCTGCTTTTTTTTGTGTGTGTGTGTGTGCAACCATGGCTGTTTTTACAGAGACAAAATCTGATTCGTGGAAATTCCCACTGTACTTTGACTGGACCAGGATTAGGGTCTACCCGAGTTCCGCTGGTTTGTCAGATGAATTAGGACTTGAGCGTAAGGCGGCAGTAAGAACGTTAAGGAATGAACAGCCTGCACAATAAAAATGAAAATTCGACAAATGATTTGGTAGCATTAATTACCTACCACAAGAGTTTCAGCTAGTGGAAATTGTGGGAAAAACTTTAGACGTGGTGCCTTAAGAGTACAAAATGTCACCGTTATGGTTATGTATGTGACACATTAATTATTTTATACACACTGCAAAACTCTCAAAAGTGCAAACACCCTTTTTGTGATGTAGAAACGATGATAATCACCTATAATATTACATTTACCCCATAAAAATCAACCTAAAAACGCTTTGAACCAACTGAAAATATAACCCCAGAGCATGATGCATCCACCACTATGCTCCCCTGTGGGTTTGGTGTTCTTTTGGTAACATCAACTGCTATGTTTTGTGGCAAACGATCTTTTGACCCAAAATGTTCAAATTTGGGTTTAGGAGATACTTTACTACATTCTACTAGGCTTAGGGAGATATTAGCCATGCTTGGCAGTTTTCTCTGGAAGAAGAGAGTTCTGCTTTTCAGCCCTACTTCTTTGCATGAAAAACACAGGACCGTGTTGCCTCGTGTAGAACGCAAGTAGCACTTTTCGTTCTTTTATCAGTTTTCGAGAAGCATACGATTTTTGTAATATTCCCCTTAGCTTGCATTTGTCTCCAGTGAGTGCTTCCACGGTACATGGCGTACTTATAAACCTCAAAATTGTTTAAGCTCCTCTCCTGACCTTTGTACAATGAGTCGTTTTATCTTTTGTGACTATTTTAACTTATTTTAGGCAGTGTAGGGTAAACTTCCGCTAATCTACTGATGTTGTAAGAGCAGAGCTAAATTTTCACTTAGCACTTTAGCTAACTTTGGCAACGTTTAGCGCACTTCGCCTCCCCTACATACATTTTTTTGTGTGTGATTTCTTTATTACTTTCATTCTCCCCCCCCCCACTTGAATTATACAAGAACACAGTTGTGTGTTCCAGCAGGACATGCAACCAGGAGCTTATCAAGAGCGGTTTTGGAATGGGTAAAAAAATGGCTTAAAGTAAGCTTCTGGAATGACTGTTTCAAAGCCCTGAAGTCCACAAACGTGGACTATGCCAAGAAGTCGGGTCCCAGTGGGGAAAAAGAAAAGAAAAGAAAAGAAAAAACTGCCCAGCTTAAAGTGATTCCAAAAACAGAAACTAGAGCAGTGGTCAAAAACTCAGCTTCAGCCAGAATTGTAGTGGATGCTTAGTGATGGCGTGTGGTTGATGTGCAAATTTCTACGGAGCCTTTAGTCGAAAACAGTATTGGTGTTTAGGCATATATAGATAGGGGATCTCGTTCGTGTAATTCTGACCATGTGTAGATTAGAGAGAACCTGCAATAAATTCAAACTTTTGCATCAAATTATTATTTTTAAAAAATATTTGCAGTCTTATGTTGTATAGCAATTCTATCCTGGAAAAACGACGGTTTAAATAAAAAGACTGCCAGTTGAAAATTTAAAAGACCTTCACGAGCAACTTCTCCATCTGATCTATGTAAACATATAAGGACTTATTACATGTTAAAATCATAAGTTTACATTAACTAATGTCCCAAATGGATCAAACAATGGTTTAGTTCCGCGTATATCTGTTGTGTTAACATTGGGTTATCAAAAGACGCCACATCAGGGAGAACCTGGCGCTAACCGGGTTCGGGCTACACCATTCTTCCACGGTACGTCCTCATATTTATGGATGTTATCACTGGCTAGTTACCGTACTGAGAGGTCAACAAAGCGCAGGGTTACGACAATAGTTTTGTCACTTCCTCGACGGTTTTGCAAGAAAACTATCAGGTTACCACCACTCTGCTTTTAAAAACAATAAATTCCTCCACGTTTGTTATTTCACAATGAGTTGCCGATCAGTCAAATAGCGGATGAAACTCAAGGACCCGCAGCTGTGACGCCAATCTATTATTCCACATTCTTGTTGGTTTCGAAGTGCTATCTTTGACATGTTCACATGCTTCTCCTGTGCTTTGAGGCCCGAGTGAACAGTCTGGACCTGACATGAGGCAGGAGGAGTCCCCAGTAAGCCAAATATTATTTCATAGAAACTCAATATGTGGACACAAGTATAATATCCAATAACTCGGTCGCTGTGCACCACCCAATGTGCAACAGTCATAAGCACGGACAGTCTGGATGATATACCAAAACACACCTCAGGCCAGGGTCTCCAACTGGGGTCCAATAAGCCACTCTACAAATCTCTGACAGCATTTTTGTTTTGTTTTTAATTAATTCTCTTCAATGCTTTTGAATACAAACATGTGAAGGTGTAGCAATTTAGACATCCTGAGCTTTAGCAGAATATTAAGACTGGCATCGTTCAGATCAGTGTGGGTTGCAGCCTGGTGCCCACTTTTTCTTTTTTTTTTTCATTGTTATTGCAGAACTTAAAAAACGATTAAGATACAGCATGGCTCCTGAAGCCATTAGCGAGGTAGACCTCGGACGTGTAACCGTGCGCCTCCAGCTTTCCAGACGAAGGTTTTCACACGGCCTGCACGAAGATGTTCACGTTGCTCTTTGGCTGCATCGTTGGCCTCTGCCAGCCATAATTACAACTTCAGTTTATTTAAAAGTCGTCTTACGGGAATATGCGGGGGGTGGGCCTCTGCCGTTGCTGAAGGTCGAGCACTAGCCTCTGTGAAGCCATAAAACTCTCATCTACGACCAGCCGTAAAAGAAGCAAAGGGGGAAAAAGATGCCCTTTGACGGCATCACATTTAGTGCCATAATAACCATGACCCTCTTTTTTTTAGTTCTTGTTGCTTATATTACATGTAAGCATGATTGATTCATTGCCTCGGAGAGAGTGAAGCATTGGAATATACGTGACACAGTGTTTGTAATAGAACAGCATAGTTTCCGCGGATTAACCTCGCCCATGCCATACCAGATGTGTGCCTCGGTTGGGAATCTCTGGGGGCAAGATGTCCTGTGAGGTTTCAACGGCACTACCATGTGACTTTTAGGGTGTTGTCGCACCTGATAGTCTGATAGATTTGGTTGCATTTTCAGCTGCTGCGGTTCTCTTTCCCTCTGCGCTGAGGCAAACGATCCAAACTAATTGGAAAAAACCCATTCGACCCTCCTCAACTGTGGCGGCGCTGCACCAAGAACCACTGCAGGAAACGACACAAAAACCTCAGAAGAAGATATGAGCACAACTTCCTTTTTCACAAAATGTAAACAAAAATTAAGTTGCATCAGATTTTAGTTTAGTTGTAGGATTCGGTAAACGATCAGGAGACATTTCTTCCTCTGGTTAGTTTTGGTTGAAGGTCCTGCATTGTATTTCGCTCCCTGCTTTCGGAGCGGCCTCTGGTCCGTTTCCATCTACAAACGCGTTTGGACCACATCAGAATTTTTTTATCTATTTAAAAACTATTGGGGAATTTGCATCCATTTCCAGTTGCATCCCACCTACTGCCCGATAACAACTTGGCTAGGATTCACCATCCAATTCTGTTGATAGGAGGCAGCAGGTACTGAGGCGAATGAATATATTAGAAAGGCATTTTCACCAAGTATTTGCTTACATGTCCAAATAATTGAGTACAGGTGTTCTAGTCACCTCTATGGTCAAAGGTGTGCAAAATCCAGCACTGCTTCTACGGAGAGTTCAGTAAAGTCCTGCACGGTGTCACTATAGAACGCCATCTGTGCTCTAAGTCCGATAACTGGACCATGCAGTGCGCAGAAGGCGCCAACTTTCTGCAGAGCCAAAAGCTACAGACCTCCAAACTGCACGTGGCTCTCCGGCTAGCTCAAGAACATCAAGTTGGATCCAAAGTGTTAGATGAAGATGTGTGAACCATTGTACTCAGGAGAAGAGGAGACTTGTTCTCTAGTGATTAGTCATACCACTCTGGCAGTCCAATGGACAAGTCCGGGGTTGACACTTTTCATAAGAACAGCACTTACCTAAGTGACAAGGCCTCCTAGTGCCAGTGAAAAGAACACTTTGTGCTTCACCATACCATAACAGTTTGGACAATTTCGGATTTTCTCCAAAATCCAAGTTGGACTTTGGAGATGGCCCCTTCCTGTTCCTAGTGACTGTGAACCTGTGACCTTTCTATTCCTCCCTCAGCGCCTGACCTCACAAATGTGGAAACAATGTGGAAAAATGGTCAAGAGTTTTTTTTTTTTTTTTAATTAAGTGAGTAGACTAATAAAAGTTGTGGGACACTTTTAAAGACGCGTACAAGCTGCAAAGGGCGAGCCAACGTCACATTAAACTCTGGATTAGAAATGAGATATCACTCAATTCCTACGTGTCTGATAACAGTTGAGCTAATACTTTTGGCCATGCGGTGCGTATGTGTTGAACACAATACCCAGCGAGTCCCTCCAAAATAAAAGAAAGAAAGGACTATGTCAAAACAAAGCTGTGAAAAGCGAGCATGTCGTAATAAGTTGGGGAAACTAACAAACACTGTCTTACCAAACAGTTCTCCAAGAGTGTCTGCAATATATTTCTAACCTCAAAGCAAAAAAAAACAAAACTCTGACTACATACTTGATTTCATGCATGACATACATGATTGGACTCAGGAGCTGAATTTGCATTTGGATCTCATGCCATGTACTAAATTGCACAGAAGTAAAATTTCAGGAAACAGTTGTTTGTGGAAAAAAATTTTTACACGCAGTTGCTTTTTTAAAGATCCATTCGCAGGATCCTTCACACGGATTTCTTATTCGTGGTCATTTCAGATTGGGCAGTCTTTTTCTTTTTTAGTGAAAATTTGAACTTTTTTCACCCATATTTCTTGTTCCTGTCTTTATTTGCTGATATGGCCAACATGGACAACTTTTCAGCCACCTTTACATGCTGCTTAGATAAAATTCTGAGTCGTTCTCTCTATGTTTCTGTCTTTTTTTCCCCTTTAGGACAGTACAGCTGATTTGACATCAAGCTATAGCCCAAACATCAAACCACATTTCTGCATTATTTGCGATGCCTTGTAAAGGTAGGTTCGTGAGGCAAAGCAATGCAAACGGTTGGTCCCAGTACAACACAACGTGATTTATTGGTGCTATTACTGGATGACTCAACAAATTTGGCCCATTAATATTGACATAAAAAGTCACCTCCAGATCCCTAATGGAAGGACCCCTAGGCTTTAGTAATCCTACATTTTGAGAGTAGACACATTACAATACCAGTGTGCTATTAGACAAACAAGCAACATCTGTGCTCTAACAGCTAACTGCTTTAGAAATTAGAGCTGGAGACATGGATTGTCAAAAAATCCTCATGAAGGCAGCCGAAAGAACACAGTGCAGCATGTGAGGGTGGGAACTTCATGTGTTCCCTTGATTACATGAGTATCAGCTAATTAAGAGGTTTCACCACCAGAGAAAAATGCCATTTTCGCTCCTTCAGTTTATCTGCCTGTGTTTCAGTTCCTATGGCAAACTGCTATAAAATAACATTTTGCTTTGTTTGCTCCGTTTCCCCATGACAAAGACACATAGTGCTGCACCATTATGTGCTTTCCAGCCACACAGAATCATTTTATAGCCCAATCAAGGAACTATATCATGACTCTAAACCAGGGGTCTCAAACTCCAGTCCTCGAGGGCCGCAGACCTACAGTTTTTAGATGTGCCACAGGTACAAAACACTGGAATGAAATGGCTTAATTACCTCCTCCTTGTGTAGATCAGTTTTCCAGAGTCTTGCTAATGACCTAATTATTCTGTTCAGGTGTGGTGCAGCAGAGGCACATCTAAAAGTTGCAGGACTGCGGCCTTCAAGGACTGGAGTTTGAGACCCCTGCTCTAAACTATGTGACTTAGAAGAAGTTTGATTTGTATTTGAACGCCTTGAAATTGGGTCTTTGTCTCCTTGAGAAAGTCCTGCTTTTTCCAACACGCCGCCTTGAGGAAGTCATCACAACATCGCTCCGCTATTGATCCCTTAACAATGCTTTTACCAGCATTTCACTGGGAAGTAGCTCGTATAATGAGCTCAGCTGACGCACGGTTCAGCCAGGTGTTTGCTAATTGCTGCTGGCTAGTCTGAAGGAGCGGAGTGGGGGAGGAGATGCTCTGCAATGTGGAAGTTTAGAAGCTTGGAAACTGCATCTCCGACGTGGAACTTTGTCCTTGAAGCGGAGCTAGGTCCACCCAGGTGTTTTTCACAGCTGAATGGTTGCCATGGGAGATTAAAGGGTTTCTCAAACATGCATGAAAGAATCAAAGCGACATTCCAGGTATGGTTTGGATGAGGGAATGACATTTTAACATGATATAAAGCTGAACAAAGTCGAGCAGAGGGAGAATGGGGAATGCCAAGTCTGTGTGCACACAGCTGTGTGGCCCCTCTGTAAAGGGAAGAGTTGGAAGGACAACATAACTCCAGTACAACTCTACAAGCTTTTCAAAACTACTGAGCTAAAAGAAACTCACTTTGTGTTATGTTGCTCATCTAGTCTACGGTCAAATATGAATAAATCCCGGCCTGGGTCGTTTTACAGAACCGGGTTGGGTTTATCCAGCATACTGGGTTGACTCTTCAACCTCAAAAATTGGGTCAAACTCATTCAAGCCTCCTCCCCACAGAGTTACCCAGTTCACAGCAGAGTGTTATATATGGTTTTGTACAGCGGTCAATGCAGAGTTGTAAACATTAGATAGTATGTAAGCTATACATATCGCAGAATCATAGAGCATCTTCGGACATTTGGTTTGAGACAATAAAACATTTTTTGAAAATGTGGATACTTACACTTTGAGCTTACGAAGCTAAGCATCGTAATAATCGTAATCAGTCACGGTGCTAGAATGTGATTAATTTGATTAAAAAAATTTAAATCGACAGCACTACTTAAAATTAAAACTGTATCTTGGATCCATTTTGTAAAGACAATCGTTCCAGGGTTTACAAGCTAATGTTTCCAGCAGCCAATGGGCGAAAGGCAGGGTACACTCAGACCGGGTCAACTCTCAGTCATGGAGAAACACAAACACTCAAATGATAAATAACCATACACACACCCACACACACACCCACACACACACACACGTTTAATTTAAACTAGAGTGAAGAGTTAATCTCGCATGCATGTTTTGGAATAGTGAGAGAAAGGACAAAAAAACTGCATGGATGGAAAGAGGCAACAGAGTCCAACAACAGTAAGTTTTTGTCGGACAAACGACTGAATATGTACAACAAAATGTTCTCCTTAATACTTAACAATGTTTAAAATATTTCCTTTTTATTGCGACTCCGTGATTAAATGCCGACTCTAGCCTAAATGGCAACCCGCGGTCAACGTCTATCCGAACGACACTGTGCTATATGTGACCTTTAAGAAACAGCCCATCTGTTAGTCGCGAAAGCTGCTAACGCGTGTCGTTTATGGTTTGTGGTAGAAAAACTATCACATTTGAGTCAGAAGCCCAAGCGATTTGGTTCTAGTCAGGAAGCGCTAAAGCATGGCTGCAGCCCCGTCCCATTCTAATGAAATGCGGTTGTTTTCATTTAAAGTAAATGTAGGCGGTAATTCCCCGCATGAATCCCTAACATATGAAATATTTCTTAGGAGGACAACAGTCTCTAGAGGCATTCTAACTTTTTGAATAACCGCATTGAAATGCACTACATATTTATATAAACCGTGTTTTGGTTTTTTTTATATATATATTTAACAGGACTTGTTTTGTACGTCTCGGATCTACAGAAGAGCCAGATTTGCTGAGATGCATAACTCTGTGCGGTTTCAAAAATCTTTAATCAAAAGTAACAGCACAAAAATAACAGTCAACCGCAAAAAATAATGTAAAAAAATAATCAAAAGCTCAGAAAGTCACACAGGATTCTGAGCTGGCACAGCAAATGTGTTATTTTGAGTGTCTTGACTTGACAGAACATTTCACTGAAATTCCCGCTTCACTCAAACTGTAAACATCATCTCTCACCGAAACAGAATATTCTGAGAACTTTCGGGGTCCAGTCTCCTCCGTTGGGCGTTTGAAGTGATGCGTAGAGCATCGCCAGGATGCGTGTCAGTACCCGCATTTACCCCGCTGGATGCAAGCACATCAAAGTTGTAATTGTAGAAAGAAAGAAAAAAAATACAATCACCACAGAACCTACTAGCATATTTAACCTCGTGTGATCCTTTGTTCACACGAAAACCTCCTAAAAAGGTTGAGACGTGAGCCCAGGGGCCTTAAAATAATAACTCCCCGTGGAGGAAGTCCAGATTTTCTGCACCGTTGTAGACTTAAAAAAAACTACTTGGTTCGCTCCTTCCATCAGAGCGAAGGTTTGGGCTGCACACGTCTGTCTTCAGAGTCTTGACTGCGTGCCAGTGGGAGCCGGCCACAGGAGAAAAACAGGTCAATACAGACTGTTAATGCCATGACTGAATGGTTTTTGAGGTCTGACGATTTGGGCAGCGGAACAAAATCACATTTTAGTGTGGTTCATAAACGTCTTTTAGATGCTAGAAGGAATCCTCTGTAAATCCTGAAGTGATAAAAAAGCAGACTTTAAAGTCGAAGCCAAAGAAAAAACAAAAGCCTCGACGTACAGAACTGCAGTCCTCCGAAGCCCCTTTTAGGGCCTCTGGGTGCGAACGGACAATGCGGGACGAATCGAGTAGATCGGCGAGTGAGCGATAAGCGGTTTGTGAAGAGGCGATGTGCCACAAAAACATTCGGACGAACAAGAACAAGTTTAGAATAAAATCTGTGTTGGACTCCTGCTCATGTGTTTTCAAATATTTTTGACCAACTAAAAGTGATTTTCTTATCTTTGAGTGCTTGTAGTGTCAGAAGGCCTTGAAATAGAAAAGCACTTGTTGAGCAGCATATTGGTGCGGGTGTTTGCTTGCTTTCTTCAGAAACTCTTTACACTCTTTGCCTTCTACAATCACACTAAAGATTTTTAGCTTAACTTTTATTTCGGCAGGGAAATCCCATTGGGATTAAAAGTCTCTTTTGCAATGGGATCCTGTGCAGCGGCAAAGTGGTAAAAAATAAAATAAAGAAACATTATGGAGGTCAAACACATCGACCGCTACTTCCTGCGCACGGAGAAAACTTGTCGAGAAGTTCTTTTCTTCCAGATGTTTTTTTTTTTTTTACTTGTGATGATCAACTTGAATGGCACTTCCCCCATCTCAGTCACGTTATAGTCCCTTAAAGGCAAAAGATAAAGTTCTTGAGTAACACATTTAATCTAATGGGGGCACGGGAAGAACCGCTGAGTGTGGCATTCGTGATTTGAGTTTTGAATTATTATTTTTTTCTGTTTGGTTGTGAATTATAGCTTATTTTTTATCCTCTCTGTACATAAATTCCATCTCCATCAGCTGATGTCTTAATATTCGTAAATACGGACTCCTGTTCCTGCCCAACTATTATTTTTTTATTTTAGCCATGCATGCATTTACATTTTTTTTTTCACATGATAATGTGAAAAAAATGTGAGGGTCTCCTATTTTGGTGCTTTCCATGCCTCACTCTGTGTTTTTCTTTTGCAGCCCTCCCATTTTATTGGTGCTTTTTGCTCATTTGCATTAGACTTGTGCGCGCTGTTTGTTTTAGAAATGCAAACTGCGCAATAGTTTCACAGATTTTTGTTCAGTTTAATCGGAATAAAGTTGTGAAGCATCTGTGACATGAAACGAGAGACGGGACATCCTCCAGAAGGACTGATTGTAATTGATTTTACCAGACGGTCTATTTACTTCTCCACTGCCTGATTCATAGAGCTGCAGATCGGAAAATATGGACCACAAATAACAATTTGCAAATATATATATATATATATATATAAAAATTTTAAAAAGCAAATAGTTGATACTGATGCCAGTGTGAAAATTAAGATTGCATTGATTTTCTGTGGGGTGACTCATTCAATGAGCCTGATATGATAGTTAGGCCCACAGCCCAAAACAACATCTGTATATTGCATTTGCAAATGGTGCATTATTGGAATTAACGTGATTTAGGCAAGTGCCTGCCCTTGACTGAGCAGAAATATTCCTAATATCCTGTATTATACAAATGGACCAAACGTCGTTTGAAGTTGAGCAAAAGCCAGCTCACAGTACTACTGAGATCAAATGGGGGAAAAAAAGAAGGAGAAGAAAAAAGTACACCCGCAAGGACGTCCTTTCGCTCGTAGTTCTTATTTGTACCGGAACCTAAATTGATAAATTGATCAAAAATGCATATTAACAGCCAAAAAAAAGAGAAAAAAAACATCCTCTGGCTTACATTAAAGTATTAAAATCAAAAGTTCAGCTCTCCTCTGCATGAAATGATCCTCCAGACCGAAGCCTATGCATGAGCTCAGTCTTGTTTCCCCCCCTCCATAAACTTCTGTCCTTTTCGCCCTAAACCATTTATCTGTCTCATGTTGTGAGGGAAAGGCATGTTCATTTTGAAGTAACAGATAACACCTGCTGGTCCGGCTCGACATAAAAGTAACAGACTTTTACACGCACATGTGAAATTTAGCCCCGGAAAGCCGATCCTCTGAAAATGCGCGGCGGACTCCAGAAACGGAAGCCCTGCAGTGACCAATATATAAGCTAGCACGAGTCACCCCTGCCAGGGCCGCACATACAGTGTTTGATGATGCTCTCCGGTGTTCTGTACGAGCTGCCTCGGTCGGGCCCCTGCGCAGCTACGCGCTTCTCTGATCATCCTCAGATGTTCCTCCTGCTCCTTTGGGGGGACAGCAGGAGCCCAGAGCCGAGGGGCGGAGGTGAGAAAGGAAATTAGGGAAATCAATCATCGCCCGGAGGCTCAGAGGGTTTCATTTTAGGCGCTGCTTTTAGACGCACTTCCTTTTTGATTTGTCAAGAACACCTTCGCTTTTCTCGCTCGGCGAAAGAAATCGTTTATGGGGATTTTTGCATCGGGGGTTTTAAACGGACGGCTGTGATGACAGGTGACGATCCGAAAGGATGACCTGATGACAGAACCTGAAGTTATTATCTTTGGATCTGAAGAGGAATGATCTAGAGTCAGTGAACAGCTTCAGTTTCAACAACTAGAAAAGCAGGGGTCAGGCCAGAAAGCTGGGTGTAGTGACGGACTCTGACCTGAACCTTCAGCGCCACACAAAAGGCAGTTACAAAGTCGGCCTTCTGTCACCTGAAGAACATTTCCAGGACTAACGCTGTTGCTGGCGTTCTGACTAAAACTAGAAAGATAGAACACACCGCCCCAATTCTAAAGTCCTTCCACTGGCTCCAGGTAGCTCAGAGAATAGACATTAAAATGCTGTTGTTAGTTTATAAACCACGAAACAGCTTAGCACCAAAATACATTAAAGATCTGCTGTTGTTGTATCAACCTTCCAGACCTCTCAGGTCTTCTGGTTCTGCTTCCAGAAAACTGTAAAACAGCTGAAACACAGAGATCCTTTAAGTCAAGACTAAAACCCGCCCCCTGTTCAGAGTTTCTTTTGAACCCATAATATATGAAACGTTGGCCAGCATATCTGACGTGTACGATTTTGGTGATGGCACGCAACAAAATGTAATGTTTGTTCGATCGTTGACTGTACGGCGTTTTCTTTGTGACTTTGTAATGTTGAGTTTTGATTATGTAAAGCACCTGGAACTGCCTTGCAGCTGAAATGTGCCATACAAATAAACTTGATTGATTGAACCTATAAAGAGCTGAATACATGAAACCATCATTTAGCTATTTTATGAATATCTTTCACTTGTTAAAATAAATTATTTTTAGTGCGCCGAAGAACGTCAGCCCTGTAGTATAGTGGAAAAAAAACATTGTGAAGACGTTGAAAGCAACGTTTGGTGTCGGGGATCTGGATTTTTTTTTTCCTCAAAAGCTGGATTGTTTTCATCTCAGATAAAATGACACTTTTCCTTATTTAGATCTGTAAAAGTTTTTAACCGCAATGGATTTTATCAGTCTCTATTTGAGTACAACATAATTCAATTCGGTTTATTTATGCAGCGCCAGTTAACTACCAATGTCGTCACGAGGAACTTCACAAAAGCAAGTGACTTGAAATCCCACATAATCGAGCGTGCACGTAGCGGAAAGGACAAACTCTACTTTAACAGGAAGAGAAGACTGAGCAGACGCACAAAAAACAAAAGAAGCAATGATGGAGAAAAACTTTCTGTGTTGATTACACATAAAAACATTAGAGGGAGAATGTGAAATTGTTGGCTGCAGTTCCTCAGCCAAAACAGAACGCCAGACCAGATATAGTTAATGTGCTTTTCCTCTTCTTGTTTGTTTGAAAACCTTGTATCATTTTCCCGCAGCTCCACATTATGCATTACGCGTTTGCCCCAAATTGACGATAAAACACATTGAAACTTGTGGCTGAAACATGAGAAGTATGTGAAAATAGTTGAAGTTTGAATACACAGAACAACAGTTTGGGTTCTTACCCTCCCAACCCCCCCCCAAAAAGAGAAACATTCATAGCCCTGGTGGTGCGGAGGGCGGCTGGGCTCTGTCAGGTGCCAGAAGCTCCCAAACGCAGATCACACGGAGAGCCGTGGAGCTGCTGAAAAAAAAACCCCGATATTAATAGCTGCCTTTTTATGTTGGCCTCAGTTGTTGGCGAGACTTTCGTTAGAGTTGGGGGGAACACGCAACCTCAGGTAAAAAAGTCAGCTGGATGCACCACGGCGAGAGGCAGCAGGCGTGACGCGAGAGGCAGCAGGCCGCTAGAAAAGCAAGCACAGATTCATAAATGAAGAAAAGCCCGGCGGTCAGACAGACTTGGTGACAATTTGGCTTTCACAAAGCAGAAGATTAAAAAACCGCCCGTTCCCGGGAGGCTGTTGTAACTGAGAATCCAAACGTAGGCGAAACATACGAACCCCAAGAAGCAGCAGAGAGTTTCAGCTCGTCAGAAAGCTGCCCGGTGTGATGTCGCTGCTGCTGTTCATGCTGGGAAAACCTTTACGAGGTTTCGTCCAACATGTAATAAGTATTGGCGCACGCACTTCATGCTGGGTTGAGTCGTTTTCTTCTTCTAGACACACGAAATAAAGGGGCTTTAAGCTTTCCCCGTCCTTATGCCGAACATATTCCACACATGCTTTAGGATTCGACTGAGGGTGCGTTCACACCGGCCCTTTTAGTCCGTTTTAATGGAACCTTTGTCTAAAAGTCCGGTTTGTTTGGGGAGGTGAGAATGCACAATCAAACTCTGATTTGAACCCAAAAAGCAAACTCTGGTGTTCCTGAAACCCTAGGTATCAGTTCCGTTGAAGTGAACTCTTAAACGCATATGTGGATGCGAGAGGACAGGAGACCACTCCATATACAGGAAGCAGAATACAGCAAAGAGCATTCTGGGTAAGTACAACCTAAACAAAAGTGAGAGTCTAGCACTAGAGGGAGGACTAGCTTGTGGTCTTTCACCAAAGACAAAAGAGAAATCCTAGAACCGCTAAAATTTGACGCCACTCCATTGTTGTTTACAAGAAGGAAGTTGCGCTGCTGCTTCCTTGGTGCAGCGCCACCACAGGCAAGGAGGTGAACAGGTTTTACAAGGGGTTTGGATCGTTTGACACAGTGCAGTTTGATTGTGAACCACACCAGCTGAAAATGTAACAGATGACGCAATTTTGGTCCACAATCGAGCCGGGTTGTCAGGCGTGTAAACTACCGTAAATAAGCTCACAAGCTTAAATTAGGCAATTGGATTGCAAAATTAGAAGAATAGAGGAAAGTAAGAAGCCAGTGGGTATACTGCTATCATCACTGAGCAGCTGATGTCCGTACCTTGAGCTACTGGTCACAGTCCTGGGGATGTAATCTTGACTTGGCTGGTGATGGAACTGGATTCCGTCCCGGGGATTTCCTTCGTCTCCTAACTGGGCTCTTCTTCTCCTCTGTCTGTTGACAAATGCTCAGCTAATCTCGTGATCCCGTTCTTCCTCAACGTTTGGGAGCATCATGTAGAAGAATTCGAGCGGTTGTCCACAAAGTACACTATCCCCCAAACAAATTTTTTTTAGACAACTGCAGCTCAAACATTTCCATCCGTCCAATCTCTCCAACTTTCCAGATGCTCCAGCCACACGAGTACAACTGCTCTCAGGTAATAATGTTAACGGTTCTGTTCACAAAATGTCAGTCTGACCTTGTGTTTTACTGAGCTGCCTTTAAACCAGGAGGGTGGGGGAGGGAGAGGTGTTGATTTACAGCATTAATATTTGATTGGCAGGAATACAAAAAGCAACTCGTTGTATTCTGACGCACTAGGCGTTACGTGGTAGTTTGTGTTTTTCAGAGGAACTGCAACAGTACTAAAACACTAAGGACTGGCAGGCATTAAAGCACATTATAGCAGCCGCTGGACTAAGAAATGCAATATTTTTAGTAGTTTGCTAAGAATATTTGATAAAGGTAGCAAACATAACAGTAGAACCTGTAGAATAGTGAGGGTTTGGGTTTCCCTGCTATTTATTGTCATTTAAATTAATTGGCCACTTTAAACTGCATACAGAAATAGAAGATGGATTGCAAATTGACAAAACGGTGGAGTGGTATTTACATTTAAAAAAAAAATATATATATATATGTATTTTTTTAAATATATATATACAGTATATATATTGTAAGGAAAAATGAGGAAAAATAACGCTTTAATTTTCATGAGAAAGTACCACGCCACCATGATCAATACAGCCAACGTGGCAAGGGAGCACTTTGGAAATCCTTTGTCAATCATCGCGCTCTGCTCCTGCATCTAAAAATGTAACTTGAAGCGGCCCTATTATTCAAGGAGGAAGTCATTTATCAGCTCTGGCAGAAATGACACTGAACCCCTGACACAAGATCATCATAGAAGGGGGATGAGCTCTCTGGTCAGATAAGTTCACTTTGAAAGCCGTGTGGGCTTCCTTCTGCAAGACTTTCATTTTTTTCCCCCCGCATGTTGGCAAAATGGCTAATCTTATTCTTACAGTAAGGTGGTTTGCAGATGTAATTCTGATATGATTTCTATTGAAAATTCACAATCGAAAACGGAAGATTAGGGATAGAAATCCTGCATTTCAGTGGTGGTTTGCGATATGAGCCATATGGTCAGTTGGCTTAACTGGTAGTGGTAAAGGGTGCGCACAAGCGCCAAATTATTTTAAAAAAAGAATACAAGTTTTCTATTACTTTTAGGAATGTGAAGTGCCTTAGGCTTTCCCTGCTTGCAACTGGGAATAGGAAAACTAGGTTATGGGTTTTTTGCATGACTTCACTGGGAGCTCCTCTCTGTGAGCGAGTGAAAACCTGAGGAATGTTTCTTGATGTCACTTAGTGAGAAAAATAAGAAGGAATTATGATTTAGAAGGCCCTTTTCTTTGTTGTTGCAACATTGTTGCAAATATCTAATCACACGAGCACGATTAACTGCTTATTGGTGACATAAATGTGACCTAATTGTAACATGGTTAACTGTCCATTCTGATATTTAGACTAAATGCTCATCTGACCATCTTGGGATGATAGTTCAATGCCTCCCTCAGTTCCACCAAGAGTTCAGATTAGCTAAATTAATCAAAAACTGCCTTTTATTTATTTAATTTTTTTTTAGCTATTGAGGTCATTCTGCGTGATAAAGTGAGAGCATCTTCAGTCCAGGACAGAGCGTCTGCATTGAGTAGCACGAGATTAAGTAAAATTATTGTCAGGACATTCCTTCCACATTATATTTTATTTACATGTTCAAGAAATCAATAGCAGCCTCCCTTAGCTTGTGATCAGGGTATCGTATTTGATAACTGTACACCCTCTTAAACTAATGCTTTCCCGCATGAAATAAGCAATATCAGGAAAATCCTACTAAGACTCTTACAACTCGTTTCGGGAAGTATGATTCTCGATGGCACGTGTGAATTCAAGATACAAGAATGGCGAATACTTCAACGTAGAAATAGCTTAAGAGTGTGCACATTAATTAATGTAGCAGTGTTGTAGTTTTGTTTTCCCTCTGATATTTATTCCTCTAAGAAATTGTTCTGTTTTTTTACTTGTGCCGTGTATGGCAACGGTGACGTACAATGCAGATTATAAACGCAATGGCACAATTTTGTGTTTTTCACATAACAAAAACACTGCATTTTTAGTGTGTCAACTTCTGAGAAATCCACTAATGGACTTCCTGCTTCTGAGCAAAGCATGTCCGACTTCTTCGTTGTAGTTGGAACATTTGACAAATTTCTACCCTAAATAACCTATCTAGACAGTTTATCAGCAAAAAAAAGAAGAAAAAGTTGATTTGAGGGATATTTACACATTAAATTGTACCACCAAGCAGAAAGCTGACATAGTTTCTCCCTGCGTCAGTGGGTGGCGCAGAAACGTGGGTGCTACCATTTGGGTTCTACTGCAATCAATAGTAGCCACACAGGCACACCCACTCCAAGGAAACAAACGCACCCCGTATGACACTTGCATGCTATTGGCTGAGAGATTGCCAGGCGACGGTACTTTTGTGTTGTAAGCGCGAGCAGAAAATGATTCGCAAGCGAGCAGAGAGGTAGCAGAGACGAGTTTTGAGCACGAGGAGGAAGGTTTGAGAAAGCACAGTGAATATTTGAAAAGAGAGCAGAAGTTTTGAGTACAAGCATTACAAGTTTTGAGAACAAAAGACATGAAATTCTGTTTTCAGACCGAAAATGTTTGCTCTCGAATTATGTCAGAAAAATTACCCCATAAAATTATTGGTCCGAGGATGCAAATAACTCAAAGATAGAAATTCTCCAAACTGTAATGTGTGTAACATCTCTGACCGCTAAGCGCTCACTGTTAGAAATATTTACAGTTTGAGTCTGAACATAACAGTAGTTTTCCACTGTGAAAAAGCCAAATTAGAACGAAGTAACGACGTGTTTTAACATTGAAACCAAGCAGAAGACACGGTTTAGACGGCTGCTGCGGAGCCAAGGCTGTGGTTTACACCGTTTACAATTCTGATTAACAAATACACATTCACAGCGACATAGTTCTGGATAAAATATCCACATCCTACAGCTTCACTATAAATCACAACTCTTTTCCCTTTTTTTTTTATATCAAATAACATCCTTGATTATATTTGTCTGGAAGATAGATCCCAAAATCCCGGGTCTTCTGCGGTCTTCAGATGTGATGAATTCCTAATTTCCAAATATTTTCTGAATCCTTCATAATGTAGTCCAGCCAGCAGGTCACACTGATTCCCAAGCTTTGCACTCGCATTCTGCCGACCGCAGCTTCCTACCGCAGGACCCCCGCTGCTCAGCGAGACCCTCAGGCCAGACCAGTAGTCTATCCAACACTCAGAGCTTTGTTTAGTGACTCAGGGCGTTTTTTTGGGGGGTTTTTTTGCAAGTCAAGCCAAGGACTCTCCAGGAGTCAAATTGGATATTCTACAGACCCGGGGCACATTCTTATGCCCTAAATTGCGCCGCTTGTACTTAACAGAAAAGCGCAACACATTTTGTTTACTCGCCGTTTGCCTCGCATAACACAAAGGTATTGGATGTTTTTCACATTCTGTCAGTTCACAACCAGAAACCTTAATGTGGTTTATTTCATAGATAAACACACAAAGAAGTAGTGATGAGGAAGTGGAAGAAAAAGTAGTGTGGAGAATATATAAATTCTGTGTTTTCCTTCTATCTCGGTTAGCTAGTTGCTAAGCTGAACCTAAAGGAAATGACATGTTAGGAAATGCAAATGAGAGCTCTGCTGTGAGGAAAGGACACACTAGGGAACGCCTTAGACAGAGGCTAGCAAAAGAAGTTACCAACTGTTGCTTGTCGCCTTTTTGCATGTTAGCTCTTAACATGTCGGAATGGACCAGCTGTATTTCGGTATCAATAAATAGAATTCATAAATTCAACTTACTGACTCTTCTTTACACCAAGAATTCAGCATGGACAATTGTTAATTCTCCTACAGTAGACAGGTTTTGCTTATTTCTTGTATTCGTTTTTGATAGGCCACCATCTAGTTCAAGTATCTGCGATGGGATAACTTTAACTATGGGGCGTTTAAACTTTTCCTACAGCTAGAATATATATTTTTGTGGATTGCATCCTATTTGATAGGCATGAGGCTTAAAGTTTAATTGCGACATTTTCTGACGCTATTGTGACATGGATAAAAATGACAATAAGTATTTACTCCTCCTTTTTTAGGGAACTGTATGGCTGTGACTGCTTGACACGGTAACCATAAGCCTACAGGCACAAACACACTGCTGTTGAAAAACATTTCCCTGTAACATTACTTGAAATTTATCATGATAACACTAAATCAAAATTCTTATAAGAAATTCATCATGATAAATTATAAACGATATGATAAATTCCCACTCCTACTACACTGTGTTCCAAATTATTATGCAAATTGGATTAAAGTGTCAAAGATAAAAATTTTTGTTGTACTTTTAAATTTATAGATGGTATTGTGTGTCAGGGCTCTTTGAATCACTATAATTAATTTCTGAGAGCTGGTTGATTAGTTTGTTTAATGAGCTCAATTAAAGGAAATCTACTTAAGAAGGATGTTCCACATTATTAAGCAGGCCACAGGTTTCAAGCAATATGGGAAAGAGAAAGAATCTCTGCTGACGAAAATCATCAGATAGTGTAGTGCCGTATGACAAGGTATGAAAACATTAGATATTTAATAAAAACTGAAGCATTTATCGTACTGTGAAGAGATTTGTGGCTGATTCAAAACAAAGATGGTTTCTACAGATAAAGGCAAAATGAGGAAGGTTTCTGTTAGACAAATTCATCGGATTAAGAGAGCAGCTGTTAAATTGCCCTAACAAAGCAGCAAACAGTTATTTGAAGCTGATGGTGCTTCTGGAGCCTCAAGGTGGAGGATCCTCCAGAGGTTTGTGGTGCATGAAGCTACTATTGGGCCACTAACCAGAGCTCACAAGCAGAAACGGTCGCAGTGGGCCCAGCCGTACATGAAGATTAATTTTCAAACAGACTTGTTCACTGATGACTGTTGTGCAACCCTGGATGGTCCAGATGGACGCAGTGGTGGATTGGTGGTGGACGGCCACCACGTCCCAACACAGCTGTGACGTCAGCAAGGAGGTGGTGGAGTCATGCTGTGGGCTGAAAACATGGGGAGAGAATCATTGGTCGGCCCCTTCAGAGTCCATGAAGGTGTGAAAATGACCTCAGCAAAGTATATGGACTTTCTGACCGATCACTTTCTTTCATGGTTCAAAAAGAAGAGCCGTACTTTCAGTAGCAAAATCATCTTCATGCATGACAATGCACCATCTTATGCTGTAAGGATTACCAATGTGTCATTGGCTGCTATGGGCATAAAAGGAGAGAAACTCATGGTGTGGTCACCATCCTCCTCTGACCTCAACACTATTGAGAACCTTTGGAGTTTCCTCAAGCAGAAGATCTGAATCCAGTTCATATCAAAACAGCAGCTCTGGGAAGATATTCTGACATCCTGCAAAGAAATTCAAGCAGAAACTTTCCACAAACTCACAAGTTCAATGGATGTAAGAATTGTGCTGTGATTTCAAAGAAGGTCCGATGTTAACATGTAACTTGGTCTGTTAAGATGTTTTTGATTGAAATAGATTTTGATTTTAGTACATGTGACCACTTAATGCTGCACATTCAAACGACCGTTTAATGTTCTTTATAATCCATAACATTTTTAGAAAATCTGCTGTGCATGATAATTTGGAACAGTGCATTTTGATTTTTTTTATTTTTGAATAAAATACTGTTCTCATGGGGAGCTTTGTTCAGTAAAATTTGATTTATACTGTAATAGCTCATGACTTGAAAATTATACTGACCGTCATTTACATTGACCATTTAAGAAAATCTGAGAAAATATCACTTGAAACATGGTGTATTTAATGGTTAGAAAAAGGTTACTTTTGTGTTTCTTTTTGTAAAAGTAAACATTTTTGAGCTTTACACCATGTTATGATAATATTCCCTCATCAAAAACACACCTGGAGTGTTGCACTGATTCCTTCCTGGAGGTTTGAGGAATCCTTTAATCTCCCATGGCAACCATCCAGCTGTGAAAAAAAACACACCTGCTGGGACCTAGCTCCGCCTTCAAGCCGCAGCTCCTCCCTTGATCTGCAGTTTCCGAGCTTTGGACTCGCAGAGCAGCGAGTCCACCAGCTGGAACTGAACTGCACATCAGCTGAGCTCGTCACACAAGCTCCTTCTCAGGAAAACGTTAAAAACATTGTGAAAGGGCTAATAGAGGAGCCATGTTGTAACGACTTCCTTAAAGAGACGAAGTATTTCAAGGCATTAAATCAGGGAGTCAAATTGAGTCATATTTCCAGCATTTTTATAACAACTAAAGGTAACATAATTACTTGATTATGCTACAAAATGGCACCATGTACCTGTAAAACATACTACTGCTGCTTTAAGTGTGCAACAATTTTACAGATACACATAAATAAAGGGCGTTCTTGATCTGTGATTATTTCATAATAAAGAACTGAATATTTATTGAGACGTACCATTTTTTATTTTTTTTTTTACATAAGTGTAGCTATGAGTCCTGCTAAAAATACAGGAAATGTATAGATAATCACATCTGATGGCAGCATCAGAGGTTCTCAGAAAATATCTCTGGTCAGCTAAAAAAAAAAAAGCTCCGCTGCCAAGAACCTGGATCTGGGTGATTTGGTTTGGGTCCAGAACAAATCACCGCCCCTCCGCTTTTCCTCCGAAAGGTCTGTCTGCGTTTCCGTTTCACTCCTAATAGACGAGGATCATTTCGATCCAGCCCTAACAAAGTCGTTTTCTTTCTTTTTTTTTTTACCTCGGTAGGTTTTTATGTGGAGAGCGACGGCAGCACTGACGTCAGTTATTGAAAAGAGGATGGGGAATGAGATGAAATGTATCACCGGTGGGAGTTTTTTTTTTTTTTATTCAAATAAAACACGCCGGCCTTTTATCTGTCAGGGTGAATCATGGTCGCGTCTGCGGTTTAATGACGGAAGTATTTAAGCTCGGGCTCATCAATCTCTACCGACCAGCTCTTGCCCTGAGGTACCGGCCTGTCTCCCCTCAACCTGTGGCACATATGATTTAAGTCAGAAGGAGAACATGATGAAGTGTCCGCTAAATTATCCGCCTCTTACTAATTGATTTCAACCTTCTTCCCTTGTGTCTTACAGATTTAGACTCTGATTCGGTTCCCTAATGTTGAGAAATTACAGCGTCTTTTTTTCCCCCCTCTTTCTCTGTCTCTGTCTCTCTTGGTGAAATGATAGCTTTGCAGAAGATAGACTTGCAGACTCCTCGGAGGACTTGATAACGCTCCAACATTATATCAAAAAGCAAAAATATTAACCAGAAGAATGTTGACACGAGTGCAAACAACAAAAGAAAAAGCAACGCTTTCAGGCAAGAAAGTGAATAGTTTCTTTTTGTTTTGTTTTGTTTTTTAAGCCTGAGAACTCGTGAAGGTGGAAAAAAAAAAAAAAGCCAATATTTGGACCGCCCAGAAATCAGACCAGTAAGTCTTGATCTTGGACTCGATCCGTCCCAGCAACAAAAGAGAGAAATTTGCCTCGACATTTAAAATTCCGGGAGGAGAGAAAATTATTGCAATGAATTTCCAGAGTTACCGACAGGCAGTAAACGCCAAGAACATCTAACCCTTCTGAGCAGGACACGTCGTTCAGCAGGCCCCTTTGGATCACGTATCCAGGTCGCTACACGTGTTGCGCTGCTGCACAATGGAGTGGACACCAGAGGCAATTGAGATTATTGAACTGGGCTAAACTGACTCAGCCGCTCCTGGACAAGATATATACTGTGTATATATATATATATATATATTTTTTTATTGGATTATGCAAAATATGATAGCTCATAAGGAGAATTTGATCTCCTCTCTCGGCCAGTGGGCTTGTTGACGTCCATCTGGACGTGCTGATACATGGGCTCCCGTGTCCAGAGTGGTGTCCTTTAGGTAATCCAACCCAAGCACTCTGATGATATTGTTTGGAAAGACATTACTGTTTTGATACACTTTTTTTTCTTTCTGTTGTTCAGTGGTGGAACCCTGGGAGGATGATCTATATCACAACAAGGTGAGAAGGATGTTTCATCAGAAAGCTGCAGTGTGTAACTTTTATAAAAATATGTTTGTTTTTTTATGTGGTGACGGTACGCTAGGAGACAGATAATCTGTGAAAACATCGAGCTCCTCCCAGTGCCGCTGTTGAAGTCTAAAGAAATGCACGGCTTCCGGTACAAAACAGCCAGTCAGAGCAGAGGAGGCGGGTCTTAGCGCTGTCAATCACCCTCGGGTATGTGTGCTAATATGCTAATGGCGGAGAAACAATTTGCCGATCGGTGGCCATGCTGACTTACCTTAGCATTCATGACGGGCTCAGGTATCAGGAAGAAGCTGTAGCGTGACGGAGAGCGGAGGGGGGGAGCGGCGCGTGCACAAGCGTGATTGACGGCGCTAAGACCCACCTCCGGGCTCCGATTGGTTGTTTTTAGTTAGCACTGGTAGAAGACAGTTTTTCACAGATTATCTGTTTCATACGACAGAATATTAGAGAAAAACTAAGGGAGAAAAAAAAAATCTAATTTCCGAAAATAAATTCATAAAATTACAGGACAATCGTAATATTATGAGAATAATATTGTAATAATATGAAAATATATGTATCATGTATATTGTTGTATGTGTGTGTAGATAGGTTTGTATGTATGGATAGATGTGTCCACATTCTGTATATACTTACTTTGTAGATTTATTCTTTTGTGCATTCAGTTAAGGTAGATGTATATATGTTCAAATGTGTGTGTAGGCACATATGTATGCGTGTATGTATGTATGTATATACAGTATGTATAGATGCAGATTCATACGACTCCTAAAGTGACTAATATGACTAGACATGTCTGAAGCAAATCAATAAATGAATGAAAAAATGAGAACAGTCAATATTTCAAGGATAAATTTGTACTATTACCACAATGAAGTCGTAAAATTATGACCGTATTCTCATAAGACTACGACTTTATTCTAACATTTTTTTCCACTATGTCTCGTACGACTTCGTTCTCGTCACGACTTTATTCTAGAATTATTTCGACTTTATTCTCATTTGACTTTATTCTGGTAATTTGGCCAATTATTCTCATAATTGTATGAATTTACTCTTGTAATTTTATTTTTTTAAACTTTTCTTAGTGTGGCCCGCGCACACCATACCGTCACGACATAGTAACAGTTTCAACAAAGGTGTGAAAAAATTTTTTGTTTTTTTTCTAAAACTTAGGTGCTGCAGATTTTTTTTTTACCGTTTTCTTTTCACAGACCTATAAAATCAGTTGTTGTGAATACTTGACAAAGGACCTGAGGATATCTCTGTACATCAGAGCCACAAATAACCACTGGGTGAAACCTGTGGCTCTAAACGCGGTCCTTAAAAATTAGTTTTGATAAATATCATTAGCGGCTCGGCTATCTGGAGCTTTTTAAGGATCTGAGAGAAATTGTGAATTTGGGTTGACAACGCTCCAGACGTTTAAACATTTTAAAATGTCCATTAAAAATGTTGCCATAGGTATTGGATTTGCTGCCTGGGCCTTTTATACTCTGGCGAGGACCTCAACCATTTATTTGGTAGAGAACCCAGCTCATAAAATTAGCTCATTTATTTCTGTTTTCTCATTAGTCTGTTTGGCTACACCTCACAGCTTTCGCTTTGTCCAGAACTTTCCCCCTAATTAACATTTTTTCCCCACCCCTCCAAAAAAAAAGAAAAAGAAAATGAACATACCTGAACATTCTGCTGAGAACTGGCTCATACATCTACATGGGTAAAAAAAAAAAAAAGGACCATGAATAAAACGTTTCTGTCCGGTTTACACAAGACTACATAATGGGGTCGGTGGGGGGAAAAAAAAAGAAGAAAAAGTTAAGAGTAGCTGCCAGTAAACTGGAGAATCACTTTGTCACAGCGCTGCGGCTCGTGTTGTACATAGTCCAAACATGGTGGGATGAGAAGTCTTCTGCTGTCTGCTAAACAGAGACTAAGTGGAAGCCATCACTATTACCTTGGATAGTTGTGGTTGTCAGCTTGCCATATCCATGATGGCAAGCAGATCTGCCAAGTTGACTCCGACGTGAATGAGAAATAGGTATCCAATGCTGTGTGTGTGTGTGTGGTCGTGAGTGCGCCTGGAATTGTTGGTTCCAGTAACATGATAAGAGTTCATCTGTATTAAGAGCCGCTTGATAGTTTACATAAGGGAGTTCCTTGTGTATTTTTGTTCTATATTGGGTGCATAAAATGAAAAGATGCATGTGAAAAGTTGGATGGTAGAAAGTCGACAATAGAGACATAGTGAGTTAGATTGCAGTGTTTCCCAATGTCGCTAAGGATGTACATACAATTGCGGTTATATTATATTGTTCTTTTCCCAGGGTGAAACGAATTCGCTGTAAAAGTATTTGTAGTGAATTTCGTCAAAATTACACAATCACAAATTTATGTTTCTTAGCTTAGCACAGTGTTGTATAAAGTACTGAAATCTCAGTCAAGTAAAAGTATAAGTACCTCTCCAAAATATGACTTTGGTAAAAGTCCAAGTCACTGACTGAAATGTTACTTGAGTTAAAGTCTTAAAGTATCTGAAACTTCTTGTACTTAAGTATGGAAATTACTGTAAAAATGGATGTACTCAAGTAATGTAATGAAAAGTACAAGTAAAAAGTAAAACAAAGCAAATGCAGTTTGAATGACATTTTTTATATTTTGGTAAACTTGTCAAATACACTTAAAATAATGTACACAACCAAGTGCAGGCAAAATTAAACCTGCTAATAGATATACCTGCAGGCATCATTTAGTTGAGAAAATTAGGTGCTTTACCTATAGCACAAGGTTAACTTAACCTGCTTTACAACTGAACCAGCTTCTTAGTAAACCCTCCAGGACAGAAAATACAAAGTTTTTGTAAGCCTCAAGTTTTTCCTTCAAGTAAGGTCAGTGCTGAAAATGAGAAAAATAAATAGTACAGAAAATGCGGCCAACATGAAGAAAAAGAGCTGTTACGATTACTCTACTTCACAAATCAGTGAATCAGTCAATCCTACAGTCAGTAGGTGGTGCACACAACTGGTCATTATGCAAAAGAAAAAAAGAATTCGGAGGGAAATGCAGCTTATTGGCATCTCTGTAAACCTGGTTTTGAACTTGCATGCCTTTCCTATATTCGTTAAATTTAGTCTAAATTGCTATTGCTATGGCTTCTGTCCCCCCTTGAACAGAGGAGTCTAGGTAGCCTGCTACAGTCAACATTAGGCCTAAGCTAAATACACCATGTATGGAACTGAAACAATGCCAAACAAAGTTCATTTATGGTCAACGTTTCACAATACAGTAGTGCCTAGTGACCAAACTATAGTTACTGGAACAGGAGGATTATAACCATTTCATAAGACGTTACCTCGATGTGTTTCTTCAAGTTGAACGGGGAGTTTTTGTAAGATAGAATTTCCACATCTTTGGGCAGGAATAACATACACTGCATGCGGTACGACGAATCTTTAACACCCACGAAAGAGTGTATTGTGTTTAAATAAGGCCATGGGCTCTCATCACCAGCTGGTGGTTCCCATGGAGCCGTGTCCGACGTAGTTGCAGTCGTTGTGGTCTCCGTCTCCTCCTCCATGTGGCTGCTGCTGATTGCGAGACTTGCTTTGTGTTAATGGGAGAAGCGAAACAGGTGTATCCTATTGGTGGTGGTGAACAAGCCCAGGCAAGTAGGCTACAGACTTTGTTCGGTAGCCTGCTTGCTACTTGCTAATCAGTAGGTGGGATCAAAACACTTGCGTTTCTCTCTTGCTTTTTTGTAACGAGTAACTAAACCACACATTGAAAATGTATCGGAGAAAAAGTACGCAATTAAGTTCGGAAATATAGTGAAGTAAAAGTGAAAGTCATCAAAAATTTTCATACTCGAGGAAAGTATGAAGTACTCCAAAATATACTTAAGTAAAGTAGTGAAGTATTTTTACTTCGTTACTATACAACACTGGCTTAGCATACTTTTTTTTTAATCGAGAAATCAGAGTGCGCTCAGGATCATTACCTCACTGGAACACTAAATTGTGCCCAAGTTTTATTTGTCTGAGGACCAACGGTTTGAGGACCACTTGGTGAATTGGGAGATACTTGTCTGTTATTGTTGTCTGGTACGACCACTGCTGGCAGAGAAAAAGCCCGCAGCATGATCCTAATACCAGCATGTTTGAGCGTCGTTCCAATTCTCCCGAGTTTAACAGTCTCACCAGTACATCTCTAAATATGCCTCATCATTGTGGCTAATTAGCTCCACCTATTTCCTCTGAACATGGACTCACATTTTGTTTTGTTAGTTTGTAAGTACAGCTTCACTATATGAAAAAAAAAAAATATATATATATACATATCATCTTCAAGAGACAAACGGATATCAATAAGTGCTTCAAGATTTGTATTCGAAGATTTCCTATGACTTATGAGCACAAATTGTAATCAAATGAAAAATTCATGCTCGTAAGTCAGTTGCTGTTCGTTGATGGAATATGTTGATTGGCTTAACTGTGTTAACGACCAAACTCCACAGGGGTAGAACGGAAACATTGTCTTAAACCAAAATAGTTATCACTATACATGACAAAACCTTAATAATACTTTTCTAGTCAGCTTCTGCTTTTACCAAACAAACGTCATCAGATTTGACCTTGCGTAGTCTGCAGTGTCTCTCAGTGGGTAGCACTAAATATCCCTGCGATGACTAGACTTGCGCATTCGACGTATGAAGATGCTCTTGCGCGACTTTATTGGTTTGGAAACTTGCCCTCTCTGACACAAGACACCTGAATCCAACCTCAGCCCGGTCAGGAAATTGACCCTCACAAGCTCCGGCTCAGAGGAACAGGCTTCATTTCTGCTCTTAAGAGCAACGTCCGTCGTCGGACACGAACTCAAGCCGACGCGAAGGCACGCCTGCACATTTAAAATTGCACTTTCGCACCCACACGGTTCCCTCCCCCCATCTTTCTCCCTCAAACACGACTTCCAAAAAGATGTTCTCCTGGCTTCGAGAGGAAATCATTACCAAGCGACAATGCCCTTGGAGAAAGTGTTGCATTTGCATTCAAGCCGGTGCGATTGTGTAGAGGAAAAATAGGAGGGTGGATTTAGAAGACCTTTTGGCAATAAGCTATAAAAAAGAAGCACTTTACCAAGCCAGGTGACCTTGTGGCTTCATGTGCAGTCCTTGCATTTATTAATTATTACAATTCATTGCCTCTCCACTTAAACTGTACAGCTCTTTGCAATCAGTCCAAGATATAAATAGAGCACACCCTGATTTGTTTTGTCACGTTTTCCCTCACCCCCACAAAATTAATCTCCACAAGAAAAAACAAATCATGATCAACAAACCAGAATTACTAAACTGTTATCACACACATATCAAACACAGTTGCAGATTAATTTGAACTTGTTAGGCGAGGTCGGGGTGGCCAAAACGTGGCGACTGCGGCAATTACGTTCTTGCAGCTTTCAGGTGTTATATGACTGGATTCTCGCTGGTCCAACTTTCTGCTTTCTCCCGTATCCCGTTCCCAGAAAGAAGGGAGTGGATCAGGCCATCTCTGCCCATTGCCAAAACAGTATCTCATCACCGGGCTTGCTTATGCGACTGGACAGGCCAGGATTTAGCACTGCGTGCCTCATCCATCTTTAGCGCTCTCCGGGGCTCTCCTCATAAAAGAGACAGTGATGAATAAATGTGCTCTTACCTTTTTTTTATTTACTCCCTCAGCTTGGGGAAGTGAGGCTACCCGTTTGTCGGTGTTCAGAATGGATTATTTTGAACCTAAAAAGTTGCTGTTGCACGCCAGAGGTAGCCAGCAACAAAAGGTTGTAGCATTGATTAATTCTACCTTAGAAAGCAGAGTATTTTAAAGTACTTTAAAGACAGATTGTAGCGTTATCCTCTGAACAAATCCTAAGCCATAAGAGACGAAGGGGAGCGTTTCCGCTAGCAGGAAACGCAGCGTTGTGCTTTCAGTTGCCCAGACTAATGGCTAAGTAATATAGTAAATTTGCTTACAACTGCTTTATTCAGTCCTATTCTAACAACATCTGTTAGTTTTGCCGTCACTTTTGCTCTCACACCAACAGGTGCAACAATAAAGAGATATAAGTAACTCAGCTTTCCTGTTAGTGGCGGTAATATTACACCTGATTGTGTTAACGTGCCTGTGAATCCACTACGTCTGTTTTGAGAACTAGCACTTAGAGATGATAGTTGTATTTTCAGGTATTATCACCCAATTTACTTTCTCTTGTGTACCGACGTGGAGGATGAAGCAGCGAACGTAACTTATCCGTTTCCCCGAACAGTTTTTGTCTACGTCTTAGGAATACAAAGAGAGCTTTCCCGTTAGCTTGGTGTTGGTAGGCATCTTTCACTCGATATATATGTGCTTTTCTTAAAGGGGATCTGGGAGTTGCTCTACAAATTCCCCATTGAAGCTTTCTGTAGCCATGTTTCGAGCCAACCGAGTCAGTAGGTTGCCTTGCTTCTCACTATATCCTCTGCAGAGCAGGTAGGGAACCTACCATGTACTCACTTTGGTTCACGTAAACTTACAGTTATATCAGAATACTGACTACGCAAAAGAACATTTTAGGATTGACCCTGGGATTTGTTTTAGCTTCTCATTTTTTAGGTGATGACCTTTGGGGCTTGTCCTTTATTTGTACGCTTTGTTAGTGCACCAAAACCACAATTAGATGTTCTGCTGCTGAAGACAATGTAGAAGCAGGTAATTCACATTTAATCATTGAGATGATCTCGCATGCTTACATCAGTGGGGAACGTTGTCTCTGTATCTCTCCGCGAGATTAGACAGGCACCTTCGATGACTCAGTCTGTTCTTTCCATTAGCTAGTTGGATGCCGTACTTGATCCTCGATTAGCGAGTGCTTCATAGGGCGTGTTTACGTGTCCTCTAATATTTTAGTTCGATGACACGCAACTTCTGAAAGCAGAGGGAATGTGATGCGTCTCGAGGAGTCACTGCTGTGTGGATGAAGCATATCGTCATATGTTAAGTCATGATTAGAGTCTTTATTATCACAGATTAGCTTAATATCCTGTGTGATAATATATGTGTTAATTGCCATCTCTATTTTTCCGTATGCAGAGTTGAGACGCAAGACTTTGATTTGTCTGGACAGCTGATTGCACAAACAGTACATCTAGAAAACTCATACACATTCCTGTTTTTTTTTTTTTGTTGATGTTAAAATAAAAGATAATCATTTTAAATGTGACCCATGCAGTTCAGGAAAGAAGCAAATCAAATAAAGTGCAACATGTTTATTTCATAATACGCCAATACTCTGTTGTAGCCCTTTTGGTGTAGATTTAGAGGCTCCTAAAACCAACATTAAATCTGGAAACTTCTCACTGGACCTTGAGGCTGCAGTTGGAAGTTCCAAGAAAATGTTGACACGGTCTGAACACGAGAAATTGGCAGTTTTCAAACGTAACGCTACGTTGTCTCACGCCATTAGCTAAGCAGCTAACGTTGACGTGAAACATGGCGTCAAAAACATCGTTTCTACATTGAACCGTCAGTCAATCTTGCGCTTGGATGATTGTGCGCGTTGTGCCGGGGAAGGGTATGAGCAGCACGTACACGAACATGATTGACACTTAGAAGAGACTATTCACCCCCCCCCAACAGATTTTCTGTCTTGTACTCTACTGTCAGGACATAGTGACATTTTTTACAAATATATGGAGGAAAAAAAAAAAAAAGCCTGGCCCTTTTCCTAGCACACTTTTTCCTTACACTAAACTTTCCATGGATACAGCCCTCATAACAGGAAGCTCTTTTAGTAATTAAATTTTTTTGTATGCGTGTGTGTTACCGTGTGCAAGACAACTATCAAATACAGAATACCACGCATATACAGACAGAAGCTTCACCCAGCAAGTCAAAGTGCGCTGATGTGGAAAAACAAACTATGACGAACTCAAAAGAAAAGAGGAAGCTAATTTCCTAAATCATCAACATTGATCCTGTAGGAGCTGAGAATGTTTCCCCTGGGCAAAATTAACATTTGGGGAAAGAGCAATTCACTTAAAGCTCTTGGATCGTGAACAACAGAACCAAATAAGAAGTGGATATTTTATATCTGTTGAATTCAGGGGGTTTTTTTTGCCACATATTTAACTGAACAAGGCATTTCCCTCAAATTTATTTTGAGGTAACTGTATTTTTATCCATACCTTTATGGATAAAAATAACTTGGAAAGTTACTTTTTGTCGTCGGGTTTCCATTTGATGACACGGCTGACCAGTCAAAGCCGTGCTTCAGCGTAAGCCCATCATCCCAGGGCTAATCCTGTTCTAAACTGCCCAGTGCACAGCAGCGAAGAACAAGAAGCCCTCCACCCCGTCCTGGAGCTAATCTTCCTGGGAATCCCGGATTACACGCAGTACCAATAGTGAATCCTCTAAACATAATAAGATAAGATACTGGATTAGTCAGCTCTCTCTCTTTGCAGTCTCCTTTAATTTGGCCCGTCGTCTCTGTTAGTATATGGGCCAACTTTAGAAAGTTAAGAAGACAGTGGAAGTTCTCAGGACGGACGCAGAGATTCATTTTTCTCGTCTACAAAAGTGTGCGACTTCATCGTCACAGGCACAAATCTGCTAAAAAAAAAAAAAGCATGTTATGAATCCATGTATGAGGATTTTACCACACTTCCAAATTCTCCTCCCAACTCCAAAAGTCACAGTTCCCAAACCAAACTACAGATGGCACTATTGGTTCAGTCTGACGGGCAGTGAAGAGCAATTTCTCATGCTGATCAAGAGTCAAACTGACAACTCTTTTTCCTCCTATGTAACTTCATGTATATTCATGAGCTCAATATAAATATAAAATTTACACAGGAGTCAAACAGCACAACACAACCAAAAGAATAAATAAATAAAACCTCAACTCTGCATTAAATTAAACAGCTTTCACTCTACAACTCTTCAAAAGGCAGTCGGTTCATGGCTGAACCTCTCTCCTCTGTAAAACTAACTTTGGTCGGTCGAAGTTAAAATATCGCCTGGTTTTCGTTGGTTCTGGTAAATTGCTGAGGCAAATCAAATGCAGACACTCGTGAGCCAACTCAGAGACATTAAAAAAAAAAAAAAAAAAAGAATTTCCTCACTAGCGGCGTTGAGCCGGAGACTTGTGTCAGCGTAAGAGCCATCAGACGAATATGAACTCGACAGTTCTTTTTCCTGAGCCCGAAAGGAAAATTGTAGACAACTGCCATGGTTTTAAAAAAAAAATAAAAAAGGTATGGAAGTAAGAGTTGATCCTGCATGGGTGAACAACTCCAGATTATTATCTGGTTCAGGCTCAATTCGTAAAGCCTGAACCGGATAAGGGAAGCAGGCCCGCCTCAGAAGGCTTTACGATGCATCCCTTCCTCCGTCTGTCAGGATTCTTCCCAGGTTCATCAATAAACTTTTTCCTCCATTAATCATTGTCAACATATTTTTGGAGGTCTGCATTGACGAATGACAGCATTTTTTCAGCTTCCTGCAGTTGAGTCAGCTGCCATCTCAGGCCAAACAAACCTGTAGTTAACCTTCTGCAAGAGACAGAAGTTCTAGTTTCGGAGTTCCTCCATATTTTCCATTTCAGAATTCCATTATTGTTCTGATTAAATTTCTTTATTTTTCCTGTTTTTTACTATACTTTGAACATTAGCGCACAAAATACTAACATTGTTGGGTTTTTATATTGGTCTGCAGGTAAACAGCCCAGCTTTTTTTTTTTTTGCATCTGGACATCAGCTTCAATTCAGAAATTTACAAAAAATCAGATTCAGATCTGTAGTTTGTTCCACTTTGGAAAAAAAAAAAGTTTATTAGTTTATTTTACAGATAATTGTGAGAATGAGCATAGGGGATCATAAATAGCATGTATTGTACAGCTAAGGTGTTCTGGTCACACTGTATGGATATTAATGTTGATGTAGTACTAAGTGATAACAGTTCAAACCTGCTAGAAACTGGGGTGAATCAGGGGGCTGCATGATCCAAGCTGGGTAACTATCTACAGCACGGTTTACTGAAGTTAGAGTTATTGAGAGTGTCTTCAAATAATGACAGAAAAAAATAAATCTAAAGGTGGTAGAAAAAAAAAAAAAAACACTTGTCGATGAATGAATGGTCAAATTGCAAGGACGTTTGAGCTGCCATGTTGCTCCGACTTAACAGAACAAAAAGGAAACGTGAAATCAGGAGACCTATGACATGGTGATCTGCATGGACTCCAGCATCTCCTCCACTGCCTTTATGGAGCATTTGTTCTCCTTATTGCCTCGACCAGCCAGCTGCGAAGGAAGGAGAGAGAGAAGAAAAAAAAACATTACCTATTAGGCTTAAGTAATATAAAACCAGACCAGGACTGAAATGATTAATCGAGTAAACAGTGATTAATCGATTACTGAATTAATCGTCGACTAATTTAGTAATTGATTAATTGTTAACTGGAGTATACAGACATGGAAAAAGTGCATTTGCTGAAAGAACACACCACTCAGAGCAATAATTAAGTCTACTCATTATGTATGAGGCTTAAAATGCAACCAGTTTAGGGCTCAAATGATTAATTGAACAAACCGTGATTAATCATCAACCAATTTAGTAATCGATTAATTGTCAACTGGAGTATACAGACTCTAAAAAAGGACATTTGCTGAAAGAACAACATCCTCATAGTAGTAATTATGCCAAAGGTGTACAAAAATATATATTCTTTGCATTTAAAATAAAGAAAAACCTTTGTTTGTAAATCTGTTTTAGTTTTAGTACAGCTTTAGCTTCACCTGCTTCTAATTTTGTAAAAAAAAAAAAAAAATGAAAGGGAAAAAAGCTATTTAGAACTTTTTGCTGTCCAGGTATTAATGATAATATAAACAGATTAGAAAGGCAGTATTTCTTTAGCTACAGATGCGTCCTGTGCTGCAAGTGAACAAGCGTACACTACAGAATTGCTATTATATTGCATTTTAGGCAATCCTTTTTTATTTTCGTATTCAAAAAATAATTTCATTATATTCTTATTTGCATCTTTTAGCACATTTCTAATATTGTGTAAAAAGGCTGAAGTAGGGAAATAAAAAATCTTCAACATGCGCCAATTTTTTAAATCCGATTAATCGATTAATCTTCAGAATAATTGAATAGATCACTAAAACAGTCATTAGTCACAGCCTTAAACCAGACACTTTAATAAGGCTTCACAGATGGCTCATCCATTGAAAACATCCTAATTCCAGGTTCAGACCTAGAAGCTGAAATAATCAGCTCTAGAGTCTTTAGAGTTGGCAAATAGGTCATGCAAAGTAAGAAATCACCTCTAATTAAAGAGTTTTTGTTCAAATGTTGTGCATTGGATTTTTGATCCAAGAGTGCTTAGAGACAGGAGTCTAGTATGAGTCCACTTCCATGGCCTCTGGAGCAGGAGCACATAACACCCCCCCCCCCCCCCGACGCTGATGTCTATGCCATGTCCAGACTGTTTCACAGGAAGTGCCGCGAATCATAACCACAACCGTGTACGAGACAACTCAAGCGTACACACCCAGACACACAATCTTTCTACCTAATTTAGTTCTGCAGCGGGCAAGGCAGCCACTTCCAAAATACGTCAAGGAAAGATGACTTCCTTAACTGTAGGCGAGGAGCCAGAAATGGAACAAATTCGTCCAATCAAACCTCTTACGCAATCATTCAGGGCAACGTGGTGAGGTAAGGTCGGGCCTACAGGCTGCTGCGACGATGAACAAAATCAGTGACGTCGACAATACGTTCAGTTGAACAGCTTTCCTCCAGAGAGTCGCCTGGTTGCAGTAAGCAACTCTGTCTGGAGTCCAAATTCAAAGCAAATGGCAGATAAGACATCAGAATCCGTGTCAAAACATAAAAACAGGTTCTAAAAGTTTTCAAAGTTTGAAGTGATCTGAAGTGCAGACGTACTTCGAGATTGGTGATAATACACGGGTCATTGGCTCCATTGTAAGGTTTTGTTCTAAACTGCAGATACTCAAGAGCAACAGATTGGCAGCTAAAGAGACCACACCCAGGGCCATCCATACCCATCTAACTTAAAAATGCTTTATTAATCCAAAAGGGAAGTTAAATGTTGCTGTAACAACATATCAGACAACTTTCTTCAAAGAGTTGTTTGTAGATGCTGACTTCTGTGAGCAGGAAGGATCTCCTCTAGCAGTCAGTATTACAGCAAGTCAGAAGAAGTCTCTGACTGAAGAAACTCTGCAGTTGTAAAAACAGCCTTATGAAAAGGATGCTCAGGGTTGTCCATAATTTTCCTGATTTTAAGAAGGGACACACAATATATCGGCAATGACATCGGTATCGGATGATTTTAGTCATTTTTTTAACATATCGTTATCGGCCTGATAAGTAAAACTGGGCCGATATTGAAAACAATGTTTGTGTTCATGTAAATTACATTAGGTAAAACACTTGTGTGTATATGGTGTTTATTTAGTAATTACATAATCATTGTGGCTTTATTTTATGATTAGAGGTGTATGATATATTAATAGCATTAATAGTAAATAAGGACTAAGATATGCTATTTTTTGATCGGTCCCATAAGCAAAACTGGGCTGAAAATAATACACAATGTTTACTTCCAACTGAAGCAGAGAAGCAATGTCGGAGGTATGGTAATTTTTTCACGTGTCAAAAGAGTAGGTTTATGCAATATCAGTAGGTTTTGGATATTGGCTGTAAAGCCAATGTTAATATTGAATAATGATATCGGCAGAAATGTTCACGCTGGTGCATCACTAAATATTACATTTTCAGTCATACTGCTCCTGTAGATTTAAGTCCTTTAATGGGACGACAGAGAAAGTTCTGGAGTGATGGGAGTTTTCTCCAGCTCTGCGGACGGTAAAGTTGTCCTTCATTCGTTGCTGCATAACGTAAGTGAGCTGTCTTCACTTTTCCCTCACTTACAAGGTTAGTTTTTATATGGACTAGGAGGGCCAGGTTTTTAAGACCTGCCAGGTTTTCAAGACCTGGTCTTGAAAACCTGACGACTCTGATGGCTCAAATTAGCCTCCATTCATCTCTTCTATTGTTCTATTGTACATGTGGTCGTTGACCGTCAGGCCAGAAGGTAGGGATGTGAATAGTCCATGTTGGGGGTGGGTATCTATGATACCTACAGGAGGTCAGGTCTCCTGTAGGTAATGCTCTTCAGTTTAGTTTTGAAGCATACATGAAGTGTTTTTGGAGAGATGTGACCTTTTGCAGCTGATCCATGATGTTGTGCTGCATTATCCAGGTCATTTTGCCAAATGTACATAGAGTTTGCAAAACATACAATCTGTTTCAAAAAGTATGCAAAGGTTTTTCTAAAAGAAATTAGTAATGTTTCTCTTTGAAATAAAGCTAAGAGGGTATAAAATGACAGTTTAGAAATAAACTAACCAAATTAATTGTGTTGATCCACCTCAAAAAAATCATGCAAAAAGTGTAAGCAAAAGAGATCTGGGAGACTTTGCACATGCAAATTTGCATGCAGCCTTTTGTGCTGTGGAGGATAAATAGGTGACTGCTTCACCTATTTAGTTCACAAGAACAAATGGCATTTATTTCAGTCATAATCTTGCGGGGGGTGACCAAGGTTCCATCACTATGTGACAGCTGGTCAGCAAACCTGGCAAACATGATTGACATGGCAGCACTGAATGCACATGTGCTTTATCAGGCATGCATTGGGGTGCAGGAGAGACGGGTGGACTTCTATTTTACTGTCAGTCCTGCACTTTATATTTTATATTTAGATTTATATTCATATTTTATACTGTATTTTATTTTACTCACAACATTGGAACCTCAAACATTGTCCTGAGCCGTATGCAACGAAATTTCGTTCTGTATACACCCTGTGCATGCAAAATGACAACAAAGTCAGTCTAAGTCGAAGTCGAAGTCTAAGGAACAATTGTGCAACTGTGAGATGCGTTGAGGCCATTACCAGGGTACTTAAGGGTACTTAAGGGTACTTAGGCCATTTGGCCATCTCTAGCCTGAATAGGAGTGTTGTCTATGTGGACTACCTTTGGCCCTCCTAGTGTTAATGGGACGACAGAGAAAGTTCTGGAGTGATGGGAGTTTTCTCCAGCTCTGCGGACGGTAAAGTTGTCCTTCATTCGTTGCTGCATAACGTAAGTGAGCTGTCTTCACTTTTCCCTCACTTACAAGGTTAGTTTTTATATGGTGAGAATCTCACACTGGCCCATGTCTAATCAATGCAAGATGATAAAAAACCGCCCCTCAACTTCCAAGACGTGCAGTTAACCGAACTAAGCAGTGTAGAACAACCCTGCTTACTCTTTTTTTCTTCTTTTTTTCAATAAAAAGCACCACTTTTATTGAATTGACACGTTTATTCATTCTACCTTTGGCATTGCTCAAGAGTCCACAAACAGGAAGTAACTGTAACCTAAACCTAGCCCATACTGCTATTTCCATGCTAGAACTTTTTCCTTCCCTTTTTGCCAAACTTAGACAGGGCAGTTGGCGAAGGTATAAAATTGGCTACGTAATTTCCAACAGTGACTCATTCTTCTAGATTTATTGTGTGCTTGTATATATATATATATTTATATGTGTGTGTGTGTGTGTGTTGAGATGGTGTAGCTGCAATGATCAGCACATTTAATTGCTTTGCTGCCTAATGCACCATTAGCCCAGACCTCGTAGTCAATTATCTCCTCAGCCTGAGGTGAGACCACCACATTAACTTCTGCCCTCCTCTCCAACAGAAGGAGCAGACCAGACAGCTTCACATCTATTTAGAGCATCTGATAATAGAGCCATGAGGCAGTGGGAGCCTGTAGTTCGTGACAGTGGAGCTAATCAGAGAATTTGTTTGGAGAGTCGGGGCACGAGGCCAACCCATGCAGTGCAGCCGAGGACCCCCACTCCCCCGAAACAAACCCGACATCTCCAGGTCTTTCAGATGTCGGTACCTCGGTCGGCCGTGAACTCTCGTCGACGTCTCGCGCCCACCTGCCCGACCCCAACGCTGAGGTATGACAATCACCAGGTACCGGAGTGTAATAAAACCGGACGACTGACACGAACAACACTTTAAAGGGGCCATCAATCAGCCAGCACAAAGAGCGCAGCAGCCTGCAGCTGTCTGACGGAGGCCTGGCGTCTCCGCTACCTTAGAAAGGTTCAGAAGTTATTAAACTGGAGGAAGGACAGGCGGAATGAAGGGCAGAACCTCACACCTTATTATTTAGCCTGTTTAACGTGGGTGGGAGGGGGGTAAAAAAAAAAAAAAAAAAAAGGGGGGGGGGAACATGGAAGTTTGCTGCAAGGCATAATAACACGGATACGCACAACTACGCCGACATTTACAACTTTTCAGGTCGTTGGAAAAGAACGTCGAGGAAAGTGAAACGTTTTTCTATATTGTCACATTGTAACGAGCTACTGGATTGTATTTACAGATATGAATGACGGACACTTTTGCAAATCACTAAAAAGGAGGAACGTGATGGTAGTTTAGTGAATAAGGCATCTAATTGTTGTTACTCTAAAGCCAACTTTCATATTAATTCAAAAGAGAAAGTCGCTCAGCCACTAAAACCCTTTAAAAGTCCTTTTAAACACACCAATCTAATATATTCGTTGCTGTTTTTATCTAAATGTTTGTGCACAAAATGAATGCGCTAGTTTAGAGTCATCTTTCTTAATAATAAACAAGCATTAGAAACATGCCAGGCTGTTTGGTTCCAAGCAGCCGACATCACTGAACCCAGATGTGCTCCGTCTCTGTGGGCGAAGCTTCTCCCAAACACACAAGACAGTAAAGAAAATATTTAAGCAGGGAAACATGTGCTGGACTACTGGTTATGCTACTGACCAACTCCTCTGAACACTTTCAGATGGGCTCCTCTAACTTAGGTTTGCTTTACAAAGACCTTTGCTTTTGGTCGCAGAAAACGAGATAAAATGGACAGACTAAAGAATGCTTTAAAAACGTTAAGACAAACTTATGAGCTCAAAACATTTTTTAAAGCAAAGAAGTAAAATCAAAAGGCTTTTTCAGACATTTCTTTCATTTTTCGGTTTTTATCATCAGTTGACCCAACACAATGCTTCATTGCAAGTTACTAAAATCAACGTATTCCCGTATAAAGTAGCTTTAAAGTACAATGAAATAAATACACTGCATTTCTTCAGAATCACAGTGAGTCACCTAAAAGTGAACCACTTGAAGAGGTGCACCATTTTAGATAATCTTGTGATGGTGATAGTATTGGGAAATACTGGGATGACGATATCAGGAGCAATATGTGCACAGATTCTTCTTTCCTCTTTCTCATCTGTACTTCCATTAAACTGTGACCTTCAGAATTTTGTTCAATGTGAGCATCTTGTAAGCATCTGTGGGTTTCAGCATGTCATATTTAAGACCTTATTAATGACACCTTGACTGAAATTTAAGACCTAAATGACTATAAATTCAGGGGACGGTTGCATTACAATCAAGCACAGCAAAAATTGTGAAATCTTCTGGGGTCTGTTGGCATTTAAGCCTGTTGAAGAATGCCTGGACACCCTGAAATATTACAATAGATTGTAAAATACAAAGAACATCATACTGACATTGTGGCAACTATAATCTGTATTGCTTCACTTGTTTTTGACTTTTTCAGTCAAAGATAACTTCATGTCTTGCAGTACAAGTCTGAAATTCTTCACAGTTCAATGTAATTATTCGCCGAGATCAGATTATGGCTATATAAGACGCTCGTTCCTGAAGATAACATGTTTCTTTGAAGACGCTACAACCTTAACTTAATACAAAAAGAGTAAATGGGCCCAGACAGGGTGAAAGCCACACCCTGGCAATGTATAACAGCAGCAATGCTGTTATACATTGCAATGCTGCATCTATAACAGCATTGCAAATGAAAGCCAGGGAAGCAGACTGTGCCTTTTTGGGGTCCTCTGGCAGTGAATTTCTTTCCAATTTTATGCAAATAAAGGGGTTTTCAGAATGACTAGATGTTGTGCGCAAATATCCAGTGAAAGTTAAAATACAACAGATGAAACTGTTTTGCTTTTTCAATTGGTGTGTGGGGGACTGAAGAGTCATGTGGAAAGCACGGCTTTCTGTAGCCAATAAAGCAGCGGAATACGACGAATGCATTGTTCGAGTATGTCTCGATCCTCTCACCTTGTAGGCTCGATTTATCTGAGCAGCAGCCCAAGCCGCATATTTGATATTGTCCTTCTTCACCTTGGCGCTGACTTTGGGACTGGCAGCGATGTGACTTGCAGACTGTGAGAAAAAAAACAGAAAAAGGGAGGAAGTCGTGAAGGAGAGAACAGGGGAAGAAGTGTTCTACTATCAAAACTTGAAACAGCAATAAAAAAATGGTAATTGAGATGAATGTGCAACCACTCTTACCATCCACCACTCCACTAGTCATTGTGGCAGAATGAAGAGAAAAAAACAGACCCGGGCCTGATGACACAGGGGGAATCATTTATGGGGAGGAAAAAGTGAGTGCTTTTAATGCTTCATACGCAAATTGTCACTTAACAGGATCTAATTTCTCCAACACCATTGGTTCTCGGTGATGAAAGGACTTGTATGTTAAAAAAAGGAAGAAGAAAAAAGAATCGCCTATTGCACATTGAGTAGAGTGCCTTGTGAATCACAGTCTGTGCCTGCCTCGACAGCTCCCCTCTGAACCACAAATCCCATGTCTTTCCCATGTTCCTGCCATCATCTCCACACAGCAAACCCCAGAAGACTTAGTCGGCCCGCACTTCAAAGCTCTCTCTTCCACTGTGCTGAAACCTTAACTACATACCAATCAACCTGGCCCTGTTGTTTTGAGGAAAAAAATTTGGTTTGGCTTCTGTATTTTTTTATTTATTTTTTTCAGTATGCCTTTTCTTTGTTTCTATTTTTCAACTCAATAGAAACCTCAGTTTGGATGATGTCAACCCTGACAGGCTACCCCTGAATAACAGCACGCTCCATTATGGAGGGGAATCCCCGTGCATGTGTTGTCAGTAACTCGACCGCAAGCCAACTGTGGTCAGTGCTACCAAGTCCACTGTCACACTGACTCACAGGGTTTGGGATGGTGAAAGTTTTCTGCCCTTTCACTGAACTGCCTGCACCTGTCAAGACTAAAAAAAAAGTGACAATTACAATTTCCAAAGGGGGAAAAAAACCACTTAGACAAACAAATTTCTATATCAGATGTGAACATTTCCTGAGAAATGGGCTAAGATGCCTGGAATCATCCAATTTTATGTTTGATCAGGAAACTAAAAAGCATAGCTAGGGACTGAAAATTGGTTTTAATAGCCAGAACAGCTGGCTATTAAGTTTATTATCATAACAATATTAAGTCGATATTATTCAAGTACTGCATTTTGCACATTTTCCTAATAATGTGTAGCCCTACTAATAACACTTTTCATTAGGGAGGTTTTCACTGCGTGACGAATGGTTGGAGCCCAAGCCGCATATTTGATATTGTCAAATATGCGGCTCAAATACTATATTGCAACATAATGAATACTTTTGCACTATATTACAAAAGTATTCTTTTGTCTGTCTTTACACACACATCTTTAAGTGACATTCCCATTCTTAATCCCTACGGTTCAATAAAACCTGCTCCTTACTGTAATAGTTTACACTGGGAAGGTCTTCCTCTAGCTCCAGGGATGTGTTTATGGGAATTTAGACCTTTTGTTTTTCCTGAAGTGCATAAGTGAGGCCAAACACTAATGTTGGATGGCAAGGACTAGCTTGCAGCCTCCGCTTAAATCCATCCCAAAGGTCATTGGTTCTTCCACACCAAACTTGGCCCTTCATGTCTTCATTGACTGGTTTGTGGACATCGGCAACAGGTCACGGTTAGGGTCCCCCAACCTGTTTCCACAAAATCATCACCATGAAACTGGACAAAATGTCTTGGTTTGCTGATGCGTTAAGAGTTCCTTTCACTGCATCAATGGGTTTGACCCCAACTCTTGCTTGTCAATCAATAGATTATGTTGGGTGATGCCAGTAGCTTCCCCCTAATGTACCATTATCATACATCTATAACTGAAGGGGACCCGGGTTGGTTGTGTGGGTCTCTTTAACACTGGCAATAGATAAAATGGCATACCAAATCACACCAACCCGCATGTACCTGCTCCCTGAAGGGAAACCTAACCTGGAAGGTCTCGACCCACTTTACTTGAGCTAATCTAAAGGCCTCAAGAAGTTTATTGACTCCGCCGGAAACAACTTCTCCACACTATGTGGCTTTGCATTCTTTGCTCTGTGATCTACCTTCCTGGATTACTGGCCGTTGTTCCTAGTCGCTTTCACTTTGTTATAGTTTCACTAGCGGTTGACTTGCTGTGGATTTATTGGACAGGTGCCATCCTATCAGACTACCACGTTGGAATTAACCGATCATAGGAGGGCAACCAGTTTTTGATAGATGTTTTAGAAGCAAACTATGCTTAGATGCTTTAATATTAGCTGGTAATCTGACCAAACACCACATTTGGCCCATCAGACTTTTACAGAACACTGACTACTGCATTGCTGTACATCTTTAACCTGACCATACCTAAGGGCAGCATAGACAAATGTCTTGAAACAGAACCTGTCCTGCTTGTGGATTTGCTGCCACCAACTCGGTGAGGTTTGACAAGGTGTTGGCTGCTCTGTGGTGTTTAGGCTGCAGGAAAACTCCCACTGGAGAAAGGTGAAAACACTAGAGTTTCCTTCTTCCCTTCTGAAACCTTTATTCTCAGCGATGCTTTATTTGTGTTTTTATGTCACATCTCTCTTACATGTATTTTACTGGCCATAGCTGACAACATCCTGTTTAAACAAATGCACAGATGGAAGGCAGATTCAACCCAGGCTGCAATCAAATCAGCACTGATTGGATAATTTGCCATTGACAAAATAACTGCTGAGGTCAGACTGTTCTCGCTGATATATATTTTTTCTACTACTTGTCTCTACTTTTTCTAAGTAGAACATGAAGCATTGCTAATACAAGATTTTGGTTAAATAAAGCCCTGCAAAGGGGGAGACTTTTCCAGCAGTGGGGTTCAACGTCTGAGTCAGCAGCGAGATGACCTGTCTGAGAGCCCCTTCTGTTTTCCCCCCACAAAAACACATACACACGCGGTCTTACTTAACTCCCACTGTGGCCAACCTTAACCTTGACAAACCGCAGGGTTGCTAAAATGGTCCTGCTGTTCTTTCCCCTCCCCCCCCCCCCTCTTTCCCTCTCTCCTTGTGTTGCTTTTCTTTAAAGCAAGGCAGTACTCACCATGTACAGGCCAAACAAGGCCCTCATGTTCCGGTTGTTTAATCTCAGTGCCTGGGCAAAATATTTTCTGGCCAGCTCCAGGTTTTCCATCCCCCCCTGTGTGTACTTCACCTGTGAGAGAAGACATTAAAGCAAGGCTTTTGCTAAAGGGCAACTTAAGCAATGACAGCATGACATCTGAACAAGCAAGACATGACCACCTTGAGTAAACACATCTGCTTTAATGAGTCTACAGTATGTTCCCAATGACACTGAGTGGTCATGCCCTTTAAAAGAGAAATCATTTGGGTTTCTTATTCACATCACAGATGCAATTAAGTGGGCATATTTTGAAGTGAGGTTGTGCTAAAAGTTGCAAGCAGTTACTATCGTACTTGCAGTGACTCTCTTCGTATCTTTAGTTAGCATACATCCGAATTAGTTAGACTGAAGCCAAGAGTAGCGAGGACCAAAGCAGCAAAATTAACTCCTGCTCCAAAAGGATTAGAGCAGTTCATCCAAACACAACACAAGCTAAAGACAGCAAAAAGGCCCATGAAATGGAATGTACATAAAAAGTGTGACCTTTTTGACATTGGAGTCATGTTAAGATGGCGGAAGATCATTTTGGTTTCTCCTGACAGAGAATAGCCGTTAGCTTAACGCTCTGAAACTAAATCTGGACATAAACTACATGAAAATGCCGACAGCATAGGATACTTACTGTTTATAACATTTTAACATAACCTCACTTCAAAAAAATAGTAATAATCTTTCCTTTCTTATTAAAAGAGGGATCTCAGCATTAACTCCGCAGCCTGCCCTTAAGGTTGATGATGAACTCACCTCTGCATACTGTTCACAGTACAAGTGATTGTGAGGATTGGTCATCATCAGCTCTTCCAGACAAAACGCAGCTTTTCCATAGCTGTGGAAATGACGAGGCAAACAGTAAGTCAATAGATTCAGCTCAGGATGAGTCATCCGTTAGCTTGCCCACCAACCTTGAAATGCATTTTGAAACTCACCAATAAGTTTCAGGATTTAAATCTTAGCCATCACACGAGATTTCAATCTGTTTCCAAGTAACGACATACAACATATTTACAGGATCAGGGCAGAGGGTACTCAGGCTCCTCTTTTCCACACCATCTACTGTGATTTCTCGCTCTCCCTTGAGGACACTGGGGATAACTCTTAAATGTGCGTTTAGTTTTTGTACTTCTCTACCTTCCTCAGTTCAGCACCACAGGTAAAGCAGAAACACTAATAGGCATATGACAGCACTGCTTAGCAACACGCAACCAAACTGTTGTTCTCACACTAATCTACAGCAGTTTCCGCTTTTAAAACAAAGTTTTCCTTTTCCAAAAACCATTAGGATAATTGAGAGATGGACTGAAAATTCTGCTGTTGATCCGAGTCAGTCAGTTTTCAGTTTGATTAGAGCTGACCAATGACAAACTCTGATGTGGATACTGTTACTGGGGAAATAAGACTGAAAATTAGCTTTTTTTTTCAGGGTTAGTGAGGTGTTTAAAAATGTCTCATAAAGAAGTTAGAAGCAGCACAGAAACATAAGAGGAAAGTCTTCCAGGAGAGCAACGCTTTCTACAAAAACCAGGAAGATTTAACAGCACAGCAAAGGTGTTCCATTTTATTCCATTGAGTTTTAAAGCTAAAAATCAGGATCTACATTCTCTAGACTTAATAGAAAGTGCTGTTTTGGTAATGGTAGCCTAGGTAACTTAAATGGCAACCCTGTAATCAATTTTTATTTGTTTTAAAAGAATATGAATACCCTGTTTTAGTAATTCCTCTTTCACACATGCATCCTGAATTCTGCTCTGGTCCCAATCAACACCCACAGGATGGCTTAAAGACAGATTCTTAGTGATGCATTAGATTTTATATTATTGTTCCTAAAGCAAAATTGGTAGCAGCAGTTCAAAGTTTTACAAAACCATAGATTGTAAGTTAGCAAAATTCTGTTAATGCAACTCTTTCAGTCACGGTTCCACAATCGCAGAATTTGACTTAATATCACCAGATCCCTCTGTTGATGTTTTTTTGTTTGTTGTTTTTTTTTTTTTGCAATAATACATAATTGAGTTTATTGAAAATTTTAAACAAGAAAAAAACAGTTAAAAAAAACCTACAGGGGGCATAATTTTTTCTACTACACTGCTGCCTCAACCTTCGTAGATGTCAAGTAGTAGCAGGATTTCTGCAGGCTGCACAAACTCAAATTTAAGACCTTTTTAAGACTGTTGTCGGAGGAATTTAAGACAAATATCGCCACAGAAATGCAGGAATGTCGTCCAGCCAAGTGGTGATAAATTTCCACATACCCATGATGGATGTCAAAAAAGCTAGCTAGCTAGCAAGGGTACGTTACCAGCGAGATACCGCTAGCCTTAACTGCCTAAAGTGAAACAACGCAATGAAGATGTCTGCGTGCAACTTGGTAAGACAGATATGGTAACTAACAAAAACGTATCTTCTTAAGTGCTTTAAAGAATGAAAATGTTTGGGATTACAATCCGTCTGCTTTTTTTTCATATTTGTGCTTCTACATTTAGATTTTGGAGGAGGTTTAATGAGGAAAAAACTATTGCAAAATTTCTTGCAAATATTTCTGAAGTAGCACCACAAAATTTTTTATTTTGATTGCAAAATAATCAAAATCCTGGATGGACTGTCGAATAATAATAATAATATTAAATAATTAACTAAACAAGAATACACTTTTGTGCAGTAAGCAATGCAGACAAGCTACTGTGTGAAAGAAAAAAAGCGCCTTTCTGTGCAGGGATTTACACAGAAATCAAGTCAAACTACAAAATACTGAATATAGTTTGTGTAATTTTTGTTTACACATTTTTTGCGTTAGACCTCACTTCACTTGACTTCAAACTAACATATCTTCCATCAAATATCTTCCACTGTGTTTGAAGAATGAAGGCAAATGTTGGGATGTGAAGAGAACCATGACTGAAATGCTGAACGCGAGAACAAGAAGAACTTATCAGCCAGCTTAACATCTTCCATTCTAACCGGTTGAAAGATTAGCAGAATAGCCAGGGAAGGAAGGTTTGGGACACAGAAAGAAATAAACATTGGGAAGGAGTTGAGTGGAAGGGGGAGATCAGAGGGCTTGAAGGGTTGAGGGGCTGCTTACAATTACCACTTCCTTTCCGTAAAGACTTTCAGATGTGCTTGTGCAGAGGCCGCGGCTTGCATCAGAGCTCACCCCGTCAGCCATCAAGCAGAATCTTGTACCACATCCAGAACCCTAACCCCCACGTACTCGCCGTCTGAAGTCCACCGTTACCAAGCTGCAACCCTAAAACGGGTTCCTGAACTAACTCCTAACCAGGGCTGCCTTAAATAAGGTTGTAGCCGCGATGATGTGAGAGGCTGCAGGACTTGTTTTTGTTTCTTTTGGAGGCTAAGAAAACCGCCATCAAATGCTTTTCTCTGTATTTAACGCCACACTCTCGCAGCGTAGAAGACAGAAATTGATTTAGATTTGGCGAAATGCATTTGCGGGGGGAGCCTTTGGGTTATGAGTAAGGCTGCGACTAACGATTATTTTATTAGTAATTGTGATCGGATAAACAAATTGGCACATTCTGCAGATTTCTCATTTAACCACTTTTACCTTTTAGCCTTTTTTAAAAAATAAATTATTAATATATTAAAAGATACTAAAACAATTCGGTTCCTTTAAAAAATATACGTAAAAAAACATTTTATTGCCTAGAATCAAATAACATGGTATTTCTTTAAGTGAACATTTGGTCATTTGTAGATTAATTAACCTCATTGCATCAATTGATAGATGATTGGGTAGGAAAAGCTGCTAAATGGGAGATTTTGGTTTTTACCCCCCAGAGGGTTCCCCTCTAGGAAAACCATTAGTTTTTACAAAATTTCAACTATGACACCTTAGGAGTTGTGTGTAGAACAATATTTACAAAAGATTTTTTATATCTTGCATGAAAAATGTGTGTTTTTTTGTAGAGTTTTGGTTTAATTACTGCTCTGAGTGTGTTATTTCAGCAAATGGCCCTGTTTTAGAGTCTTTATACTCAAGTTAACGATTACGCAAGTACTAAATTAGTTGACAATTACTTCAATAACCGATTAATCACAATTAATCACGATTTATCTGATTAATCATTTCAGCCCTAGTTATGAGCTTAATATTCTATATCACATTCAAAACCAGAACCTGGGACTAACACTTGCAAAAAGCAAAACCCCATCAAGATATCATTGAAATATTAACAACTTGGTCATTCTTATTTAGGTGGTGTGTTTGTGATGCAACACTTTCAGCAGCAATGCAAACACACATCACTTTGCTTATTATTAGCTCCCAGGGAGTTGGACATTGAGGGGAGGACAGTGTTTTTTTTTTCTTGCACAATTCAACAACAACCCGTGTTTTCTCTCTCAGGCGGCTCAGGGAGGCAGGACAAGCAACGCCACCTTCTCCTGGGAATTTCACAGCAAGTGTTCTCCTGCTCCATCCCTCTAGGAAAACCCTGGTGATAATGCCCGACCGGCCGGAAGAGGAGGAGGAGGGGAAACAGGGAGTTTGTAACCCAAAATAAAGAAAAGAATGAAAAGAAATTGACACGCCTGTAGATAAGGCTCTGTGGGAGTGAATGGTGTGATATTAGAAGTGTTGGGATTAGCCAGGAGATAATGGTCTCACCCTTGGATTTCCTCTGGCCGCTACAGCCATCAAGCCTCCCAGACAAAAGCACCAAATATCCAATAAGTAGCTGTCTGACGGCGCAACACATTCCTGCTGCCACTACTTTTGTACCGGAGCAACCACAGAGACAAGTGTCTACACAAATGGCTGTAGAGAAGACTTAATGAAACAGCAGACACTGCTTCACTAACCTCTGAACCTTCAAACAATCTCAGATATGACAAATCTGGCACCAATTATTTCATGTTTTTTTTTTTTGTTGTTTAAAACGAGTCTTTGGTTTGTCTGGAAATTCATCTTGAACGCATGCATATATTCACCAGTGGGAGGCCAGGTAGTCTTGAGGGGCTTAAGACTGAAATCCTATCAAATTACTCTTATGTGACAAACATGGACAAAACTCTATTCAGACCCCTGGCTGAGTTAGGCATCTCAGACCGTTATGTTGTGGCTATCCCGCAGCGCTCAAGAGATCAAGCTGTCAGACGGATCCAAAGCGCTATTTAAATACCAAATACAACACGGTTCTGCCTTATTGTTTATGTAACAAGTTTATTTTGCTAGAAAAAAGTAATTTAGTAGAACAAGATAACTATTTTATACACTGAAATTTCTTTAGTGTGTTGGAATGTCCCAAAGTGCCTTTTATTTTATTGAACCTTGGGTTCTAATATCATTTACTTTTGGTTTAAAATAAAAACAGTAGTTGTCCTGAGGGAAAAGCAGAAATAGCTCACAGACTGTTAATGGTGCCTTATATCACCCATATGGAGAAAATGCCCTGCTTGTATGGTCTATTATATTAAATGGGTTGTAACTGTACAGGTTAGTAATAGCTTAACTAGGAAGAATGGGGGCTATTCATATCTGCTAATTGATTAGAAAGACATAAAGCCTACAGTGCCTTGCGGGAATATTCACACTCCTTCCCTTGAACTTTTACACAATTTGTAACGTTACAACTACAAACCTCCAAAGTATTTCATACCATGATAAATTGGCACAAAGTAGCACATAATTGTAAAGGGAAAGAAAATGATACATGGTTGAAAAAACAAAAAAGAAGACAGGTGTGGTGATGTATTTATAATCATCTTCTACAAGTTAATTGTCAAGAAACGCATTAAGCTGTAATGTAGAAATGATGTATTTTGGGTTGATGTCAAGTGTTAGTTTTTCACTTGTTATAGCATTTGTAAATGTAGACAGGTAGACCCAATTACACTGAATACAAAGCCAGGACATTATTTTCATTCCACTTAATAATTATGCTCTACTTTATGTTGTTTCATCACAAAAATCCCAATAAAATCCAATAAAGTTGGTGGGTGTAAAGTGAAAAAAATGTGCAAATGTTCAAGGTGTATAAATATATTTTTAGTTCACTGAACATCAGAGGACAGTGGATAAAGCAGTCTCATCTAACTCTATCCTGAAGCTGACCCACACTTTTCAAAATGTTTGAAGCTGAATGAACCACATCTCCAACTCACAATGTCCTTCTAGACAACTTTCTATTATAAGTTGTCCATTTCTGCAGCTTCATTTTCAATAGAGGCATTTTACAAAATTAGGTTGTGAGAAAAAGGGTACATAATAACGCCAAAGCTGGGCGCTAAAACAATAACGATATCTATTGCAATAAGACACGTGATAAACAGAAAATATGTCCGATAGAATTTAGATAAGTTCACTGAACTCCGATGCAAAGCCGCACAGCATTCTGGATGATGTAGGCAGATGAAAGGCTTTAGCAGTTTAACCTTTCATGACCCATTTAAGAAAGGTTGGTGGCATCAACTAACTCACTAACTCTTTGGTAACAAAGTGGTTGCAAGCTTATCTAGCAACAAGTTAGGTAAGCTAACGTTGTTGCACAACAAGTTGTTGCAAAACATGCGCAGTAGCTGTTTTATGTTGCTGCCCTGGTCTAGAAGGATTTGGGCTGAGTGCATAACTAGCTCATCAAAGTTGCTAGTATCCATTAAGATTGTGGAAAATTAAGACATTTTCCCATAACTGCTTAAAAAAAACAACAATCAGGATCAGGAGGAGAATGAGTACAATAGCTCTCGTGATACATTTTTCCGCCATATGACCCAGTCCTAAAATATCCAAAAAGAGACTCAATATACTTACTCATGTTCATTGATGTAGAGCTCTGATAACTCATGCCATGCCTCTTGGTCTCCAACAAACCTGGAAGAGCAAAAACAGATTGCGTTCTTCCTCTTTTCGAACAAAGTGTACACATTCCAACTAACTCAACGTAATCGTGCCAATACTAACTAAAAAGCATTAATAAACGTGGGGATTTGTTGCCTTTATTTAAAGTAGACTCATTTTTTATTCAAATAAAAGTTGGAGCAGATAAAGAGAATGAAAACTCACTGCTCCAGATACTCATTGAGTTCCCTTATTGCTTCAGTGCTCTTGCCCTGGGCCCTCAGTATAGAAATCTTGCGCTTCCTTGCTGCCTGTGGAGGAAAGAGTAAACAGGATTAACATCCCCGGCTCAAGTGTTTGTGTGCACGGCGGTAAAAAGCTCGAGTGAGTCTAAGAGTTCCACTTCTTCAGCGAGCCACTGTAACTCTTACCCCTTCGCTGTGAAACAAAATAGATTTCCTAGAAGAGAAGCCAAAACGTTTCCTGCATTATTGAGATTTTAGAAGATACGTTTTTTTTTGTTTTGTTTGTTTGTTTCTTTTTCAATACAATTAATGTGAGACTTGCATGAATATACGTCTACGGAGGCATAATTGGAAATTGGTTAGTGGCTATGTCTAGCATGAGATGGGCACACATTATGAGTCAGTGTTTGGTAGCTGGAATGAGCTCAGTGGCTGAGATAAAGCGGTGACTCATCCTCTTACCAAGTGGGGAAAATGGCACACTCCCCCAAACCCCGACGCCCGGCTTTCCTGCCGGCGCAGCACGCATCTCCAGCTGCACGGGCCTCCGACGCGCATCAGCTGAAAATTGCTTTCCGCCTCATTTTGAAGCTGGAGCTGACCTTAAGGTGGATTAGATTCTCATCAATCTGCATTAGGAAGAATTACCCCTGCTGCTCTGACTTTTCCAAATATTTTACTCTCCCCTCACCCTGCCACCTCCTCCTTCTCTTCTTCTCCTGCTTCTTTTGATACTAAAGGGGAAAAAGCTTAACAGGAGGTTGCTGCTCCATTAGCTGCACGCTGCCCCGCCACAACCTTATTTTATTTATGGAGTGGCACTTGATTGAGTGGGGCTTCCTATCCTATAGTAATAACTGGAACCGTTGGGGGGCCGTGTATGACTCATGTCTAGGGGACTGTAAATTTGGGCCTCGCCTGACACTGCCATCAAACAAAATCCACTTATCCATCAAGATGGGATAGAGACCTGCTGAGAGACTGCAACCTCATCTGACAGGCAATATTTTAGCCACCAAGAAAAGGAAAAAAAAAGAAACACAGGGGCACACAGGACAGCAAACATCTTCATTAAACAAATAAGAGATGTTATTCTTCAAATCTTCAAGAGGGAGAGCATAATTTATTCAGAAGTGAATCTAATTCCAGACATTTGTGGATAAACCTCAGGAATCGTCCGACGTAAAACGCGACGGAGGAAATGCAAAGAGTGCAGAAGAGTTTAATATTAATATTATGTGTGGTTTCACTCGATGTTTAATAACGTACTAAACTGCTATTTTCTTGTGGGAAAGAATAAATAAATAAAAAATCCTTCTCGGAAGGTAAAACAAAGAGACAAACACTTGGCTAGCAACTTGATGTAGGCATTGGAATATATTGAGCAGTGGAAGGTCTAAAGAGATTGAAATGCTTTTTGGAAAAGCTCCTTGGCAAAAAAAATAAAAAAATCCTAAGCAATTTTTGTTGATTCAACAATTTTGGTTAATGTGTACCACATCTATTCCACAGTCTGTAATTACAACAGCTCCCTTTCCAATCTCTGCTTCACATGCTGGGATGCCTCGCAAGTCTTCCTCGTGAGCTGCCAATTTTCCGCCATCTCTCAGACCCATCGGCACAATCTCGTGCTCCGTGGAGAACGCAGAGGGAGGAAAGTGTCCCCACCCCGAGACAGGTGGGCTAAATGAGGTCATTGTGTCTTTCACACCAACTGCCATCAATACCCTTATAGAGAGGAAAAGCACTGTGGGGGAAAAAAAACAAAAAACTTGAAAGTTACCATAAGGGAATGTACTTTGTGTGTTTTGTTCCATTCCCAGTCCCATGTTTGAGTGACAGCTTAAGCCCGACAGGGTGGCAGCGCGAGCAAAGACCAGGAAATGGACCGTTCCCTTTCCGAGTGAGTCCCAGGAGTCTTTAGGTGGTGGAGGAGGTGGGGTGCCATGGGAGTCACTGGAATCACTACTCCCACTGTCAAAACAGTGGGTGGATGCACGGTGGCACCAATTCCGCATTTACAGCCGTTCCGAAGCATAAACTGAATGCAAAGACAAGATAATCTAATAATTCTTAATTTTGTGTGCTGCCAAATAAAAATTTAAATGTTAGGCATTCTTAATGGTTTTTGTTTTGGGGTATTTACTTAACAGTATGTAAAATGATGCCTCTCTTTAAACAGAGCCAGCCAAATCCTGTGTAATATTTAACACAGAGTTAAACGAACTTAAAAACATAGCTAATTTTTGCTATGTTTTCATTTTCATCTCAGATCGGCTAGTTAGCTCAAATTTTATTGTAATAAAGTGAAACACCAAAATGCAAGGTTGTAACTACTTGCATGAGATCGTTTGTTATATTTTGACATCTGAATCTGAGCAGTTTCTGATCAACATCTCATCCGCCGCTCATCTCACTTTCTCTACGTTGCATTGAGTATGACTATCGCTAAAATAGTAATACATTATTTGGTACACTTGTAATTTTTCAGCTCCGGTAACCAAGCAATAACATTTTGTTGCGAATTTCACTGTGTTTTCTTGAGAATCCCACAGACTGAGCAGTCTTGATTAATTGATTGAAACTGAGTTAATAAACTGAGCCTGGAAATTATTTTAAGACTTAACACAAACTTACATTTTAAGTTGTTGCAGCTCATTTTCTTGAATTGTATTGAAAATCAGGTGTATGCAGAATACAGGGGCTAGTACAGATAAATATCAGTTACTAAATAGTATTTTAAGTCAAGGGGGAAGTGAAAAAAGTGTATGCTTCATAAGGCCATGACAGAAAATAATAGAGTACCATTGCCATAGTCAAAGATGTTAAAGACAGCTTAGAAAGTAAAATCCTTAGTCACTGTTTTATGATTAATAAAACACAGTGTGATGTCACATATCCCTATATGAGTTATTATAATTGGCTGGTTATGGCAGGAAGGCTAGACAATCTGAACAGTGTTTGTATGTCTTCTTGTGTTCTTGTGTCTTGTGCATTAGCAAGTCACACCACTACTTATGATTACAGATTAAGATACAATCTGATAGTTTTCTTTAGAAAGTAGCATATTTCATAATTCATTGCCTTTAGACAAAACAAGAATCTGAAGCAACACTTGAAAACTTAGCAAGGTGAAAAAGTACTGTGTTTTCCTTTGCTACCACAGGCCCTAATGGTATAGAATAAAACAATGTCTGACATTATTTTGCAAGTGCTATATTTTTTAAACACATAGCTGGATGTCCATCTGAGAGAGATACTGACCAAACCTTAACCAACCTTGTATCGATGTGTCAGAGGAAACTTGAACGTTTCTGGGAAAGTTGGGGATGGGCGTAGCAACAGTGAATCCAGGCAAAGTTTCTTTGTGAACCGCTTTAAAATAAATCACTCCTACAACAAGCCACAAGTACTGATGGGAGCAATTACCAGCAGGTCCACTATGAGTACGGACAGTCACGTGGGAATAAAAAAAGCAATATCCCAACAAAAGTCTAGTAGTGCTCTGTACAAAACGCTGTTCGGCGCTTGCCACAAAACAGACGTTTCAACTGAAGTCAATGAATGACCGAAAAAAATGAGAAGGTGGATCAGAAACTTTGGGACCCTAGGAGGTCTGATAAATCACCACCTTCAAAGACCGGACCTTTATTAACATTTCACTTCCAAACATATATAACACTGACTAAGATCATGAATCACCTCCCAATGACCCAGCCCCACACCCTAATCAGTCTTCAGCTGTGTATGTGTTTGTGTGTGCGTGGGTGTGTGAGTGATAGGCTGATCAGTACAATGATTGAGAGCAGTGAGGCCAAAGAGCTCAACTTAGTGAACTCCTACCGCTAACACCAAGGTCAGGCAGATTTAAAGCCAAGACGACGACATGAAGCCGAGTTTGAGGCTAAGCAGGCAGATTTGCTCTCCATCTTACCGTGTTGGTGGGGTCCTCCTGCAGAATGGCGTCGTAATGTTTGTTGGCCTCGTCGTACCTTCGCAGACAAACAGAAACAGGCAGGAGTTAGCCTCGTAGCCAGTCGCAAACCTCACGTGGGCAAAATTTAGTCGTGGGAAATAAGAGTGAATTTAAGGTAATGAAGTCTGTGTCTACAGCATGGCAGAAGGCTGATTGAAGTGAAGGCTGCACAGAAATCATTTTGGCTTTGATAGTCGTGCAGCTCACACTCTGACATGGTAATTTCACCTCAACGAGTTATGAACACAATAAGAACAGATCGAACCATTTTTACTATTGCATGCAACCGTTTTCAAGTTTATTTTGGTTTAAACAAATAAAACTGCTGCTCTTACGAGTTTACCTTGAGAGTTTTCACTTTATCCAAAGCTTTAGATAAAGTATTTATACCCGTCAAACATCTCACCCTTTTTCAGATTTGTATGTGTCAGGGTGTGTACGCTTTTATTTGCCTCCTAAAATTGGCTATTCAGTTCAGAATAATATTAGACAAAAGAAATACACAAAAAGAACATAATCTTATTCAATTCCACTTGCTTAATTCACAAAGAGCAAGAAAAATTTGAGCCTTATTTAACTTCAGACAAAGAAAAAAAATGTCTGTCTTGTTATTTTGTGTATGTAAACTTCGAGTTTCAATTGCAAATAGAGTTTTCCAAATTAAGGCTTATAATCAAAGATTAAATTGCACTTTACTACAAAACTGTGCAGGTTGAATATCAAGAACTTTAAAGGAGTTTATACAGAAATCAACCCAACTGAAGACACCCAATTGAAATTCAAGCATTTCAAGGATTTGAAGAACCCATATGAACCCTGATTTTCACAACAGTTTAAAACCTTGTATCATTCCTTCTGATTTACAGTCAAGCACCACTTGCATTGTTTCATCTCATAAAATCAAAACAAAATACATTGAAGTTTGTGGTCATAAGACACTTCAGCAATAGGGAGGCTGTATGAGCTATAAATACCAAATAATATAGGGAAATCTGCACTTCACTTGTTATATCAAATCAGGCACCAAGGTGTGACTCCTGACTGTTTTCTTCAGCGTTGAAGCGCCGGCTGCCGGCAGCTGGAGCCGTGGCTCTGTGACCAGAAGCCATCCCACCCACAGTCTGCAACATACAGAGGCAACTCTGGTTCCCATTAGCAATGCACAGCCCCATTTCCAGCCCTGACGCTTCCCTCACATTCACTTTATTACTCAGCCACACTTTGGGAGATTTCAGATGGCACCAGGCAACCACTCACGAGCCACTTTGATTTGCTTTATTTATTCAAGAACCAAGTGTGTGTTTGCGCGTGTGTGTCGGAGAGGAAGGGCTATACTGTTTGAAGTCGTGTCATTCAAGTGAAGCTCTGTCTGCAGCCAATTAGATCCTACTGTGCAGTTTATTTAATCTGACAGAGCCTGAGCAACCTTTCTCAATTATCACATAAACTGACATAACCAATAAACCAGCAGAGGTGATCCTCACCGAGTCATAAACAAACCGAACCGTCCAGGCCGCGAGCCGACCCGTTTACGTCTCGTCCCCCAGATCCGCATGCCGAGCGTGGTAAAGTGTCAATATTTACCAGGCTAAGACCTTCTCGCGGGAAAGGAACCAAAACAAGACAGTAAAAGTGTAAAAATAGAGAGAAGGAAGAAATAAAGCAACAAAAAATAAATAAAAAATAGAAATGGCGGTAAGGAGCAAACAAAATGAGAAAAATATAGCGCAGAAACCAGAAACGACCGAGGGACCCCTGGAATAACAGTGGGAGCCGACCGCTTCCTTCCCGGGAATCCCTGACACAAGCTAAAGCGCCACAGGAGCACGCAGGGCTGAGTCGCTGCTCCCCGTCCACCCACCCACACCCCCACTTCTTCTTCTCCACGACAAACGCCGGGCGATCCAATATAAACACAGCGTACTGTACATAAACACGCCTTAGTCGCAGCACCACTTAGGCTCTGCAAACACTTTTTTCCCCCTTCCCTCATCTCCCAATATAATCACACAGAACCGTCTCTGGTGCTGCTGCTTTTTTTTCAGCTCTCTCTAGCTTACCTTTCCAAAGCTTCCAGCCTCATGCCCGTTAATCGCTTCACTCTGTGGCTATCTGGAAACTGCTTCCTCAGTTCCTGTAGACAGGTCTGGGAGGAGGGGGGGGGGGGGGGGGAAGAGAAGAAGAAAAAGAAAATCAGACCAATTCAGGCAGTGGTATTTTTATGAAACACTTGTTCTCGTGTAGGTACCGTAGAATTTTCTAGGATTTGTTCATTTTCTTTCTATAAACAGAAGTGACTGGTAAAATAACCTGGCATAAAGCCTCCCGCCTCCCTCCTTTGTCTGACGACAACTTGTGGTTAGTCTGCAACTCATCTGGGAAACTTGCAGCCATAAAGAAGAAAAATAAGGATTCTTACTGCAACATTTTTTATGGCTTTTCCACACAAAGGTGGAGTTTATACCATATGATCCAAGTCAGAACTGCTACAGTGCCTTTTAAAGGCCTGAAGATCACATTTGGTCATGTTTCGATTAAGACTAAAACAATTAATCGGCTTAATTGTAACTAATTGGTTATTGAAACTATCAACTAATTTAGTAATCAAACAATCTGTAACTGGAGTGTACATAGTTTAAAACATGCCATTGGATGAGAGAGCTAACTGAAAGCAGCCAAAACTGAATACAAACATACATTTTGGATTTAAGGTGGAAAAAAATCCACCTTTGTTTTTGTTCTACCCATAATTCCACAAGTATCCTAGTTTTATCTTCACTTGGGTCACAGTCTGTAAAAAATATATCTTCTATTAAGCATTTTGTGCTATCCATTAATAAAAAATGGCTAATGTGGCTAAATGAAAAATATGCAGACTGTGCCAATATTTTTAACCAATTCATCGTCACAATAATCGACTATTAGTATAATCATTAGTTGCCGCCCTACCTACAACCAGAGCTACAATGGAATAGTTTAGATCAAAACCTATTCATGTGATATAATGGGCTGGTGAAATCCTGCCCAGTATCCTTTTCTTTCCACTCCACGATTATGACCAACTTTCTGTTCATCTATCAAATATAAAACATTATATATATATATATATACTGTATATATATATATATATACAGTACAGACCAAAAGTTTGGACACACCTTTTAATTCAATGAGTTTCCTTTATTTTCATGACTATTGACATTGTAGAATCACACTTAAGGCATCAAAACTATGAATAACACATGTGGAAATATGCACTAAACAAAAAAGTGTAAAACAACTGAAAATAGCCCTTATAATCTAGTTTCTTCAAAGTAGCAACCTTTTGCTGTGATTACTGCTTTGCACACACTCTGCATTTTCCTGATGAGCTTCAAGAGGTAGTCACCTGAAATGGTTTTCACTTCATAGGTGAGCCCTGTCAGGTTAATAAGTGGGATTTCTTGCCTTATAAATAGTCATGAAAATAAAGAAACCCCACTGAATTAGAAGGTGTGTCCAAACTTTTGGTCTGTACTGTATGTATAAATATATATATATATATATATATATATATATATATATATATATATATATGAATAAAACAGTTTGAAGTTAGTTGTAATGTGACAAAATGTACACACATTCAAAGGTTCTGAATATTTTCACAAGGCACTGTAAAAAAAAAAAAAAAAAAACATCCTCTGCACTAAACTGAATTAAATGGAAAAATCTACAGAGCGACTTGGATCGCTTCCACAAGCCATCAACTCAACTAAGGTCCTTTGTTTTGTTTTTATTTTAAGCGTGGCAGCTGGACTGAGAGGATCGCCAACAGACAACTCATTTTAATAAGCGAGTCCTGCCTCTCAGTGTATGCCACATTTATTAATGATTAACCACTTCTGGTACTATCGTGTGTCTTTTGTGCTGTGCTTAAGGCTTAAGAATACTTAGGAACATTAATAAAGCTGAAGAAGAAAAAAAGTCAGAACAACTAATTTGCTACGCCCTCTGAATTCCCGCTGTTTTCTTCCAAAAGCACAGAGGAGCCAAATAAAAATTACTTTTTTATTTATATATATATATAATGCTATTATATATATATATAATTTTTTTTTTTAATCTGGCAGTGCGGGGTGCTGCAAACTCGAACTGGCTGCGACAGGGTGAACGATTAACTTGTGAAGCTTTCTGGGCGTGTGAGGAAGTGTGGCGAAAACTCACCAGAGCCAAGTCGTCCCGACTGCAGTCCAACGCGGCGATCATCACCTGCTCATAAATAATCCAGACTGGGCAGAAGAGAGACGGACAAAGAGGACAGTGTTAAATGCCCTTTCCATTCGTTATGAACACACGCAAAAAAAAAAAAAAGATCCTAAATTCTACCTGGTGTGGAGTTTGCCCTCACAAGAGCAGCTTTTTCCCCCCTCACATAACCAACCTTCCAGTTCATTTAAATGACTGTTGTATTTCATTTAACTCAGAGTGCTACATTACTAAGGTAGTGGTGTCCAAACATTTTTGCAGAGGGGGCCAAAACTGGCAGGTCATGAAGTCCTTAAAAAAATCAAATAAAATCAATTGCAAACTAATTTTTGCGTTTTTACTTTAAACTTGCTCAACAATAAACATTTTAATGAAATCTCTACATGAGTAAAGATCTAAAACATAAAAAGGGCTTTGAACTGTTGCATGTCGATGTCACATTTATTTGTGTAGCACTTCTAAAAACAGGTTTAAACCTGCACCAAAGCGCTGCACAAAAATGATAACACAATAAATGCGTTATCGTTTGATGAAAAGAAAAAAACAAAAACAAAACCAAAGTAATAATAATATAATAAACTAATAAGAGCAATAATAATGAGTAAATAAAACATCACAACAGAAAAGTCAGGCAACAATTAAATGCCAATGAACACAAATAAGTTAAGACGTGTTTTAATTATCTAGACAGTGTGCAGATCTAATCTGGAAAGGTTGCATTATTAAAAAAACATAACAGGACAGACACTTTTGAAATGTTTTGGGTCATCAATTGTTTTATTATTCTTAACTTGTGAAGTCATTTTAAGGGACATAAATGGGCCCCAGGCCACACTGTGGACACCCCAGCCCTACAGAAAACACTCACAATTCTAGTAAAATCAAGCATTTGCTTCAATAGGGAACAGAGAATATTGTAATGTTACCAGTAATCATCAAGGTCAGTAAGAACTTTATAACTTCAAACCTTATAAAACATAGGTACCTTAAACTTCTCGTACCTGAAATTCTGCAGTTTGTCTAGAATCATATTACAATAACTTTGCTTGTATTTTTAAAACAGAGAACACTCCTAATCCTTTCTAAACTGTGGCTAACACTACACTACTATAATCTCAAAACACCTGTCATAGATTTTTGACATACCTCAAAGGTAACCTGCTATTTTTCTCTTTTTTGTTTTGTTTTGTTGCGTTTTTTATTCAATCGGAATCGGACGGTCAGCCTTTTTAAATATTGGCGATTGGGCAAAAAACTGCAATCTGTGCGCCGCTAGAAAAAAATAGTCCCCCTTTTGCACAAATGTCATAGAAATTGTTTAAGATACAGATTCTGTTGGTAATAAAATCCCTTACATAAATCTTTAGAATATTGTTATGCATAAAAGTTTCATGCATATACATTTAGTGAATCGTATTACATTTATTTCACTCTGGAACTGCTTTTACAAAATGAAAAGTGTTCCAAATCTATCCAATATGTTTAGCCTTGTATTTATTGAACTACGTACATTCAGTACCACTATTACAGAAAGCTAATGCTATGATTTAAGTTTCTGAATTCTGTAGTAAGCACGAAACACTTATCTTCCCCATTTTACTTTATCATTATAAAAGACTGACAGCCAGCCAACAAAGACTGATTATTTGAATTAGTACGTGTTAGACAAGGTAAAGTTAACACTTCCTCTGTGAAGCACAGGTCCTCATAAAAGCTTGCAGACAGTGCCAGAACAAACAACTTTTTTTTTCTTCTTCTTCTTATGTTACTTTAATGCTTCCAGCTTTGGTTCCGATAATTGCCATCTCATTTACAGCTAATTCGGGACCTGGGCTCAATAAAAACATGGCATGTCAAAGTGTTTGTATCGCTCTCACGAGGACAGTTGACTGCATGCGCTTTCCGCACCAATAAAAACAAGTGAGAAAATGCTGGGATGCAAGAAAACATTTTGCAGAGTTCAGTTATTTTTGCCAGGTTTTTGTTTTGTTTTTTTTTTACAAATAAATGTAATTCGAACAAACATACAAAAGAATCTAATCAAATAATCAACATTTTTACTTGGACATAATTTTGTCTACATACACTTTGATGGATTTTCTTTTGACGGAATCTGAAAACATCTATGAGAGGCAGCCTCACGACTCACGTGACTGACTCCTTTCATGTAATGGCAGACAAACTTAAAAACGTTGAAATCATGGCTCTGCACAGGCCATGCCATTGTCAGAAGTCCCGCTTCTTCTTTAAGCAGAAGATATCTCTATAAATGACATAAGCCTCTCTTGCCCTGAAGATATGACATGATATTTACGGAGCTGCATGTTTGTCTCAGCATGAAGGACTCCTCAAATCCTGACCAGAGGCACGGCTGCGTTTAAAAAAACGAGGCATCAAACGTATAAGAAGCTGCCATAATCCCTTGCTGATACCGTTTCATTATCCAACCCGACAGCAAAGTGACTCCCCTCAATTTACTCTCTTGCGTTGCTTTTGGTCTCAATTGTTAAAAAAGGCATCACTTCTGGATGACGTCGGTGTCCAGGCGTTTCTGGACACCGAACGCATTTTATGCCTGGTGAATTTGTTTCTTGACCGTTCCGAGCAAAAAGCAAAGCCAGACATCTTCCAGTTCAAAACTGTGGATGAGTTTTAACAAGTTGTGATTTTTTTTGCACGAATTTGATTCAATTAGTCAAGATTAAAAGAGAAATATGCAGAGAGTATTGCTGGGCTAAAACTCAAGCACAACACTGTTCCGTTCAGAGATTGCACCACCAAGATGTCAACAAGAGGTGGGCTTCGGTGTGGAAGTTGTTACTGAGAAAAACAAACTCAAAATTAGCTAATTTTAGTATACGTGAAATATTTAAAAAAAATAAGTCAGAGGCTAAACAGAAGGTGTAAGAAGATATTTAAAATGAAACATATGGAGGTTGACAACAGGAAGCAGATAATGAGATGGCAAAACAAATTTTAGCAAAGTTTAGGCTTAACCAACTAGCTCCTTGTATTATAATTTTTTTAAAGAAAATGAAGAGCTAACCAAGTAAGGGTATACATTCCCTCGAGAATACACACAAAACTGCTATTTACAGTTACTATTGCTAATTTTTTGCTAATATAAGATCTTAACAAGACACATAAGAGGTTATTAAAATTTGTGTGAACAGGTAAAACCCAGACTGATCAGAATCAGATAGTATTATTTTTCAGTGTTACTTCTACGATTAGAATAGCAAGAAGCGATAAGACACATTTAGTTACAAAATCCTGAATTTAGCAGGTGTTAATTCATGCTAAGTTTTACTTCAATCTAACACAACTGTTTAAAAAACATCTATTTCATAAACACCTGCTGTTTATATCACTATTTATGACTAAAGTATAGTTCAATTCCTGATTCTTCTAAAAATCTTGACCTGAAAAAAAAAAAAAACTTGTGCAATACATTGTTTTGAGCTCATCGCTGACCCTCACCTGTGTTCTCAGTACAGCTAAATAAACATAACAATGTGATCCTATCTGTAAAACTAATTCAGCACCCACAGTGTAATGGTTGTTGACTTTTTTTGTGCGATTGGTATTTCTACTTTTTCTTTCTTTTAATTTTTTTAAAGACTCTTTACAGCCACATTCCTGCCTTTAAAATGAACAAGTGTTCTTTCAGCATTAAACAAATCCATGACTATCACTTAAAAGACATACATCATATTCGTTAAGTAAGAAGATAATAATCTACTTGTATTTTTAGGTTACCACTACTATTAAAAAGGCACTAATTTTTCTTATAAAGTTCTGCTTCACACAAGAAAAATCAAGTAATTGACGCATGTTTTTAGTTGAGTAAAAAAAAAAAGCTACTTACTGTCATCCCCCAGTTTTGATGCATGTTCACTGATGAGCTCTTCACCAACATCCACTATCTGTTCACTATTTCTGCAGTTGTCTTCTCTCCATTTACGCAGCTTGTCTCTCATCTCTGTACAAACAGACATTCAACCACATAAAATCAATTATAGTTTGCATCGTTACTCGGTTATTAAACACATGCACACCTGAATATGTGTAATCTGGTCATGTTGGTATTTTTGCACAGTACGAATTTGCTCTTCTAGCAATGACTGCTAGCCAGTTTTAGCCGCACATCATTCACAAAAAGTACCCAAAATAAACCTGAACAATGTTGACTATGAAACTACACCTACCTAACATGCACGTGGCATGATCAGTGAAGCCTAAGAGGATAAGTAACATCGCTAACGTTGCGATACACCGTTATTTTTCCTCTACAGCAATAGAGTTAGCTTATTGCTAGCCGTAACCATTAACGACATGCTTCTACGTTTACGAGTCGTTCTCGTTCAGACAATCTACAACCTCTAAACTGTATAAATGCGCTACACAGTTTATTATCAACTGAATACCACTGAGGAGTAGCTAAGCTCGTTTTCGTGTCAGTGTGTCCACTAAGTTGACAGGTTAGCACTGTGAGCTAATTAGCATTGCTCAATTCTTCACAGACGTATTTCCGTGTAAATTTAACAGTTTAACAGCGAGGACCAAACGCAGTATTATAAAGCAAGAAAATCAGACATCTTAAAAGGCATATAAGAGCATGCCACTGCGTAAGAACACATAAAATGTCTTTTTACCTTCCCACCCCACATCGTACATTTCTGACAAAGACGCCATATTTTTACCCCCCTCATATGACAACATACGCCACTTCTACGTCAGAAAAATGCCGACTGGAGGCGTGCCTGAACAAAAATAAACTGTTTTTTAATATATAGTGCTTAAAAACTATTCGCTTCCTTACAGATATTTTCGCTGCTATTGACACAAACAAACAGGATTTTACAGTAAGATATCCAGAGTAAAATTTAAACACATAAATGAAACACAATATTTTATAATTGATTAAGATTATTATTATTATTATTAATAATAATAATAATAATAATAATAATAATCTTTTTCAAGGAGTTGTATGGGAATTTTTACTCACTCTTAGAATTATTTTATTTAAGGTGTATTGGAAAACTCAAAAACGTCACTTTGTAGTTATTCAGAATTTAAACTGAACACGGCTTTTCATAAGATGTATGTTAATTACCGTTAATTCATGACTTAGTGAGGGGAGAATTTGCTGATCTTAAACATATGAGTGTTACAACAACAAAAGAAATACATTAGGTTTTGTAATCATATATTTTACATCACAAAGAAGTACTTTCAGCTGTAAACATGGTGAGCACGTAATTTCCTAATGACTTTCAAGCCCAATTTGAACTTGTCCTATGCAGTGTAAACCTAAACGTGTGCAACTGTATAGGAGTCAGCAAAGTGCAGCATGATTACCAGGAGACTGTATCCCATATCAATTTTTATACGAATCTTTATCAAAGTATAGGATAGCAAGGTCTGCCTGTGCCACAACTTTTTTTCCTCCTGGAAAATTTGAGAACTGCTTTTCAAGCACATCTGGCATTTTATCCCAAATTCCCAGAGGACCCTCTGAGAATCTCATTCCTTTACTGCGAATGCTTGCTTACACTCTTCTCCCTTACCACATTACACACTTGTTGATGTGTAGTCAGTACAAACCTGCTTACAAAGGACATTTCAGAGATGTAATGTCATCTACTGCTGCTCACTGCACACAGCCTTCTGTTACGTGCTTTGTTGATATTCCTCCAAGAAAGGGCAACGAGGCCAACAAAGAGATGCTCTTAGGTACACTGATACGCTAAAACAGCCTAACATCATCAGTAATGGGCAAGTGCAAGCTGGCAGGAGAAATGTCATCATCCCTTCCAGGGATACAAATAATAACACCGTGTACAGTTTAAGTTACGCTCAGCTCTGGCAATTGGTGTTCTTGTAATTTTCAAGTCTGCACATGGCAGTCGGTTGATATGTGGTTGGGGTTTCTGCTGGAGCACCAAATACCAAAGCGGCCACATTAAAACAATCACACTCTGTCCTCTGGGGTGGAGGGCTTCCTCTGTCTGCCAAGGTGCTTGTGAGGGCCAGGGCCCTAATAATGACCTGCAATAAACACCATGCAGCGGGTGAGCCTCTCGGGATTTCGAGAGATGAGGGTGAGAGCCATATGCGAGTACACTGCTCATAACTTTGAGATGCAGCTGGATGCTGTGGTGGCGAAAAATATCCTCTTGACACGCAGTACAGTTGAGAGGTTTGCGCATGTGCTCACATCATGAGAATGAAAATCATATTAGTTTGGGGCTTTCAAAGATGCATTTGAACATGCATTTCTTTTTATTTCTGTGTGGGAAAATGAATTAAAAAAAAACTATTTCAGTTATTTCTAAGGACAACCATTTGGCTTCCGAATATATTGCTGATTTTCTCCAATCCACACATGTTAAAAATTATACATATTAGTTCAGATACTGCAGCTTTCCAAAGTCTACCATGCTCTTTTGAAATGAGAGTTTTTGTGATGTAACTAAACCTTTTTCCACATATAGTCTGACATAGATTCCTTACAATACAACTGAAAAATATTCAATTTAGTTTCAGCATTCAGTCTTCTTGACATATCCGTATTGAGCCTGATTAACCGGTAATAAAGCTGTCCCAGTTGAATTTTCATTTGGTTTACATAGCCTGACAGCAATATTTACAGAAGTTTTTGTGTTTTACATGCAACAACAATTTGCCATATTCTAACTTTGTGGGAGAGCTGGTATGTTTCGAAACAAAATCAACACTGAACCCCAAAAGTACTCTGAACCCACCGCTGGACTGGAAGTCGGGGAAACCGGGCACTTGTCTGCTGGGTCAATGGTGATTTTGGGCTGGGATGGGTTTTTTTCTTCTAGCTATAATGCTTATTTGTAACTTTCCGACCGATTAGTCATGACTGATTCTGTGCTGGACCCACTGTGAAACGTAATATTGGCAGGATGATGCTGTGATGGAACTGGGGTTTCAATCGCAGAGCTAATCACAATCATAAGTTGTTTCAGATACCAGTCTGATTTGGCTTAAAACCTTCAGGATTCTGCTAGAAAGCAAAAAAATAAAGACATATTTCAAATTTAAGTCTCCCTTTGAGTCCAACCATCCATCCAAATCACCAGGAGGATGACTAATGGAGAGAGAAATCAAACTTTTCGAATAACTCCAAAGAAAATACAACAGCAAATCTGAGAGTTCACCTGAAGAGGACTGTGAACAATGTGAGAAACTTAGAGAATGTCTGCATGGTTGTCAAGTCAAGAAAAAAAAACTACATAAAAAATGTAACTAGAAAATTTCGGAAGAAATTTAGCCGGGGCCTGCCAAGGCGCGCCCGTCGGGCATGGGCCCGGCGTCGTCACGCCACAAATCGGCGTCGACGCTAAAGAACGCCGCAACGTAATCAGTGGCACGCGGAGAACCGCAAGAACGTTAAGCGAGGCGGACGTGCACCATTCAGTATTATAAAGTAAGTATATCAGCTAAAATCAGCAGAAACGCTAATGTTAGCGTCATTGCTTTCATCAGTATGTGGGAAATCACTAGGATATTTTCTGTAATTGATTTACTCCATTCAGTATACTAAACATTGCTAAAAAGTAAAATAAATAGCTAATAGCTTATTGAAGCTAAAATGCTAACGCTAATGAACCTTGCATTGAACTGTTACTAAACAGTTCATAAACTGCAGGAAGGCAGTTCATTAGCATTTACCTAATGATTGTCACAAATATAAATTTTCAATAACGCACACACACAACATATCACAGTTTAAAAATATATATTGACCTTATGTTAAAGATTTCTACAAACTTTTTACAGGTAAAGTTTACAATGAACCAAAATTACAACATTTAAAGAATACCATAAATTTAAGAATCTAATGTCTCTGCAATAAAAAGAAATTGCTATCTTTTTTATTTTTAAACAACACCTCATATTGTTAAATAACTGATTTTATGTATTCAAGTTTTAAATATTACATTTGAGTTTGCATGGATGTAAAATTACTGCTCAGTTTAAAAATTACAGTATTTTTAAACTGAGCAGTTTAACAATATGCTCAGTATTTTTAAACTGCTCAGCTAAACTTCGCTCTTTAGCTCGTTAGCTTGTCGATGTTTCAGTTTTATTCACTGGGAAAATTATTCTTTGTCTGCTTTGAAGATAAGCAGACAAATAATAAAAAACAAGTTTTGATATTAACTCTCAACTTCATTCACAAAACTTTTTCGTTATTTATTACACAACGAACATGCATTTCACATAAGAACAAAACAATGAGGTGACGTTGCCTGTCCTTGAACACAACGCTGATCCCTCTTCACCCTGTCACCAACTCACACACATCCTCATTGTGTTGTGTTCTGTAAATAAACAAAACACAAGCAAAATCAATAAACTATATGCATATTCCAGTATACTGAGTTTTGGTTTTACATTCATTCTATTTAAATGTAGTTTGTTCGTGCTTACCAATGTTTTCTGGCCGGATGTCAGGCACCGTTTTCCCCTGGTCAGTTCGTCGATGTCTGGTTTTAGTTCTATTCTGTGGCAATCCGCAAAACGGCGTGTAGGTTTTCGTCAGTAATGCGCGATCTGTGCTTGGCCTTGTTTAAAGTCATTATTGAAAACATCTGTTCGCACAGATAGGTGCTTCCAAACGTGGACAAAACACGAGCTGCATGGAGTCGAAGCTGTGGCATCAAATCAGGGGGCAGTAGACGGTAAAAGTCCTCGATTGAAACATCACGGGACTTCGCTCTTTAGCTTGTTAGCTTGTCGATGTTTCAGTTTTATTCGCTGGGAAAATTAATAATCAGCTTGAGGTGACTCTGCTGCACTCTAGTGGCGAGAAGCCGTAATGTTGGTTGGTAAGAATCGGAAGGCATTATGGGATATGTAGTTTGTAGTCAATTCGTGCTCAAAACCTATTTTAAGTCAATCAATGGGGCTGTAAAACGGTGGTAGGGGGGAGAGGGCGACATTAAATGACGTAGCCGGCCACATGTGGCCCGCGGGCCTTGAGTTTGACACATGTGCAATAGAGGATCTATCTGCTGCTCATGCAAAACAGTCTATTTTAATCCCATGTGTAATAGTCATTGGGTTAAATCAGTTATATAATGCTGAAAAAGCAAGTAGTTGATGTAAAAATATTCAAGGCTTTTATTTTGAAATTTTTGGTATGCTTCATTTCAAAGGGCCAAACTAATCCCCTGCGTAATAGTCATTGGGTTAAAATAGTTATATAATGCGCAAAACACAAGTAGTTGATGTAAAAATATTCAAGGCTTTTATTTTGAAATGTTAAGCTTCATTTCAAAGGGCCAAACTAATCCCATGTGTAATAGTCATTGGGTTAAATCAGTTATATTATGCTGAAAACGCAAGTAGTTGATGTAAAAATATTCAAGGCTTTTATTTTGAAATTATAATTATGCTCCATTTTAAAGTTCCAAACTAATCCCATGTGTAACAGTGCTTTGGATGAAAAAGTCATATACGGCCAAAAAGAGCAATTACTTCATGTAAAATATTCAAGGCTTTTATTTTGAAATTTTCAGTATGCTTCATTTTAAAGTTCTGAACTAATACCACGTGTAAGAGTGCTTTGGATGAAAAAGTCAAATAAAGCCAAAAAGAGCAATTACGTCATGTAAAAATATTCAAGGCTTTTATTTTGAAATTTTTGTTAAGCTTCATTTTAAAGGGCCAAACTAATCCCATGTGTAACGGTGCTTTGGATGAAAAAGTCAAATAAAGCCAAAAAAGAGCAATTACGTCATGTAAAAATATTCAGGGCTTTTATTGTGAAATTTTCAATATGCTTAATTTTAAAGTTCAAAACTAATCCCATGTGTAACAGTTACTGAGTTAAATCAGTTATATACAGCCCATAGCAGCAATTAGTTCTAAAGGCCAGTTCAGTCAACCTCTGTTTCAACTGAGTATTCCACTATAGATAGAACTACAATGATGCGTATTTGTAGTCCAAATCAGCAGCCAATAGCCTCTTGAGATCCGTTGCTATGTTAAATAAGTTTCACACCAAGGTGTGAAGTGTTAGTGAGACAGCCTGAGAGCCTCAGAAAATCCTGTCGCATGACTTTGCTCTGAAGCACCGTGACAGAAAACCGTACGGTCTAGATAAATTTCGAAAACATTTTACCGGAGCAGACAGGCGTATCAATGTGAGGACCGATTTTGATACTAATCGTGCGATATTTGTGGGCGTGATGGCGATTTCAAAAATGATTTGGGTTGAAAAAGTTGTCTTGATCTCTCACTCTAATCAGCGAGAGAAGCACTCTAACTTTAGGAAAAATGAGAAACTTTGGGTCGCTTAGAGACAAATTGTGGACAAACCGTAACTGGTATCGACGAGCCGTCTTCACTTTCGAAGAGATCACAGACGTATCTACAAAATGAAATTTGAATGGCATTTCTAGGTGAATTTGTGACGACACAGAAAATCCTCAAAAATAGGGTATTTCTAGGATTTTTCCCATTGACTTATAATGGGGTTTTTTTCGTAGTTTTTTGCGAATTATGTCGCCACGTTAAGCCCAAATCCCACCAGAAGTAATAGCTCCAATGGCGTGAATTTTCTGCACGTTTTGATACCTCATTTGTAGGTGTGCACCCAGCGGTATGAGCCGCATTAACGGTTACGGAAGAAAAATAAAGAACTAGAAAATTTCGGAAGAAATTTAGCCGGGGCCTGCCGAGGCGCGCCCGTCGGGCATGGGCCCGGCGTCGTCACGCCACAAATCGGCGTCGACGCTAAAGAACGCCGCAACGTAATCAGTGGCACGCGGAGAATCGCAAGAACGTTAAGCGAGGCGGACGTGCACCATTCAGTATTATAAAGTAAGTATATCAGCTAAAATCAGCAGAAACGCTAATGTTAGCGTCATTGCTTTCATCAGTATGTGGGAAATCACTAGGATATTTTCTGTAATTGATTTACTCCATTCAGTATACTAAACATTGCTAAAAAGTAAAATAAATAGCTAATAGCTTATTGAAGCTAAAATGCTAACGCTAATGAACCTTGCATTGAACTGTTTAGTAACAGTTCAATGCTCATAAACTGCAGGAAGGCAGTTCATTAGCATTTACCTAATGATTGTCACAAATATAAATTTTCAATAATGCACACACACAAAACATATCACAGTTTAAAAATATATATTGACCTTATGTTAAAGATTTCTACAAACTTTTTACAGGTAAAGTTTACAATGAACCAAAATTACAACATTTAAAGAATACCATAAATTTAAGAATCTAATGTCTCTGCAATAAAAAGAAATTGCTATCTTTTTTATTTTTAAACAACACCTCATATTGTTAAATAACTGATTTTATGTATTCAAGTTTTAAATATTACATTTGAGTTTGCATGGATGTAAAATTACTGCTCAGTTTAAAAATTACAGTATTTTTAAACTGAGCAGTTTAAAAATATGCTCAGTATTTTTAAACTGCTCAGCTAAACTTCGCTCTTTAGCTTGTTAGCTTGTCGATGTTTCAGTTTTATTCGCTGGGAAAATTAATAATCAGCTTGAGGTGACTCTGCTGCACTCTAGTGGCGAGAAGCCGTAATGTTGGTTGGTAAGAATCGGAAGGCATTATGGGATATGTAGTTTGCAGTCAATTCGTGCTCAAAACCTATTTTAAGTCAATCAATGGGGCTGTAAAACGGTGGTAGGGGGGAGAGGGCCACATAAAATGACGTAGCGGGCCACATGTGGCCCGCGGGCCTTGAGTTTGACACATGTGCAATAGAGGATCTATCTGCTGCTCATGCAAAACAGTCTATTTTAATCCCATGTGTAATAGTCATTGGGTTAAATCAGTTATATAATGCTGAAAACGCAAGTAGTTGATGTAAAAATATTCAAGGCTTTTATTTTGAAATTTTCAGTATGCTTCATTTCAAAGGGCCAAACTAATCCCATGTGTAACAGTGCTTTGGATGAAAAAGTCAAATAAAGCCAAAAACAGCAATTACCTGATGTAAAAATATTCAAGGCTTTTATTTTGAAATTTTTGTTAAGCTTCATTTCAAAGGGCCAAACTAATCCCATGTGTAACAGTGCTTTGGATGAAAAAGTGAAATAAAGCCAAAAACAGCAATTACCTGATGTAAAAATATTCAAGGCTTTTATTTTGAAATTTTCATCAAGCTTAATTTTAAATTGCCACACTAATCCCATGTGTAACAATTGCTGGGTTAAATCAGTTATATAAAGCTCAAAAGAGCAATTTTCTGATGTAAAAATATTCAAGGCTTTTATTTTGAAATTTTTGTTAAGCTTCATTTCAAAGGGCCAAACTAATACCATGTGTAACAGTGCTTTGGATGAAAAAGTCAAATAAAGCCAAAAAGAGCAATTACATGATGTAAAAATATTCAAGGCTTTTATTGTGAAATTTTTGTTAAGCTTCATTTTAAAGTTCAAAACTAATCCCATGTGTAACAGTGCTTTGGATGAAAAAGTCATACAAAGCCAAAAACAGCAATTACATGATGTAAAAATATTCAAGGCTTTTATTTTGAAATTTTCAGTATGCTTCATTTCGGCTTTTATTTTGAAATTTTCAATATGCTTAATTTTAAAGTTCCAAACTAATCCCATGTGTAACAGTTACTGAGTTAAATCAGTTATATACAGCCCATAGCAGCAGGTAGTTGTAAAGGCCAGTTCTCAGTCCTGATCTGTTTCAACTGAGGATAGATAGAACTACAATGATGCGTATTTGTAGTCCAAATCAGCAGCCAATAGCCTCTTGAGATCCGTTGCTATGTTAAATAAGTTTCACACCAAGGTGTGAAGTGTTAGTGAAACAGCCTGAGAGCCTCAGAAAATCCTGTCGCATGACTTTGCTCTGAAGCACCGTGACAGAAAACCGTACGGTCTAGATAAATTTCGAAAACATTTTACCGGAGCAGACAGGCGTATCAATGTCAGGACCGATTTTGATACTAATCGTGCGATATTTGTGGGCGTGATGGCGATTTCAAAAATGATTTGGGTTGAAAAAGTTGTCTTCATCTCTCACTCTAATCAGCGAGAGAAGCACTGTAATTTTCGGAAAAATGAGAAACTTTGGGTCGCTTAGAGGCAAATTGTGGACAAACCGTAACTGGTATCGACGAGCCGTCTTCACTTTCGAAGAGATCACAGACGTATCTACAAAATGAAATTTGAATGGCATTTCTAGGTGAATTTGTGACGACACAGAAAATCCTCAAAAATAGGGTATTTCCAGGATTTTTCCCATTGACTTATAATGGGGTTTTTTTCGTAGTTTTTTGCGAATTATGTCGCCACGTTAACCCCAAATCCCACCAAAAATAATAGCTCCAATGGCGTGAATTTTCTGCACGTTTTGATACCTCATTTGTAGGTGTGCACCCAGCGGTATGAGCCGCATTAACGGTGACGGAAGAAAAATAAAGAACTAGAAAATTTCGGAAGAAATTTAGCCGGGGCCTGCCAAGGCGTGCCCGTCGGTTTGGGCCCGGCGTTGTCATGCTACAAATTAGCATCGATGCTAAAGAACGCTGCAACGTAATCAATAGCATGTGGAGAATCACAAGAACGTTAAGTAAGGTGGACGTGCACCATTCAGTATGATTGAAAATTTTGTCAAAGTTTTATTTTGGAAGTTTTGTTAAACTTCATTTCAAAGGGCCAAACTAATCCCATGCGTAATAGGGATGGGGTTAAAATAGTTATATAATGCTGAAAACACAAGTAGTTGATGTAAAAATATTCAAGGCTTTTATTTTGAAATGTTTGTTAAGCTTCATTTCAAAGCGCCAAACTAATCCTATGTTTATCAGTGCTTTGGATAATAAATTCACATAATGCCCAAAAGAGCAAATACCTGATGTAAAATCGTCAAGGCTTTTAATTTGAAATTTTCAGTATGCCTCATTTCAAAGGGCCAAACTAATACCATGTGTAACAGTGCTTTGGATGAAAAAGTCAAATAAAGCCAAAAAGAGCAATTACATGATGTAAAAATATTCAAGGCTTTTATTTTGGAATTTTTGTTAAACTTCATTTCAAAGGGCCAACCTAATCCCATGAATAACAGTCATTGGATAAAATCAGTTATATAATGCTCAAAACACAAGTAGTTGATGTAAAAATATTAAAGGCTTTTATTTTGGAATTTTTGTTAAACTTCATTTCAAAGGGCCAACCTAATCCCATGAATAACAGTCATTGGATAAAATCACTTATATAGTGCTCAAAACAGCAATAATCTCATGTAAAAATTCTCAAGGCTTTTATTTTGAAATTTTCAGTATGCTTCATTTCAAAGGGCCAAACTAATACCATGTGTAACAGTGCTTTGGATGAAAAAGTCAAATAAAGCCAAAAAGAGCAATTACATGATGTAAAAATATTCAAGGCTTTTATTTTGGAATTTTTGTTAAACTTCATTTCAAAGGGCCAACCTAATCCCATGTGTAACAGTCATTGGGTTAAATCAGTTATATAATGCTGAAAACGCAAGTAGTTGATGTAAAAGTATTAAAGGCTTTTATTTTGAAATTTTCAGTATGCTTCATTTCAAAGGGCCAAACTAATACCATGTGTAACAGTGCTTTGGATGAAAAAGTCAAATAAAGCCAAAAAGAGCAATTACATGATGTAAAAATATTCAAGGCTTTTATTTTGAAATTTTTGTTAAGCTTCATTTCAAAGGGCCAAACTCATACCATGTGTAACAGTCATTGGATGAGAAAGTCAAATAAAGCCAAAAAGAGCAATTACGTCATGTAAAAATATTCAAGGCTTTTATTTTGAAATTTTCAGTATGCTTCATTTCAAAGGGCCAAACTAATACCATGTGTAACAGTGCTTTGGATGAAAAAGTCAAATAAAGCCAAAAAGAGCAATTACGTCATGTAAAAATATTCAAGGCTTTTATTTTGAAATTTTCAGTATGCTTCATTTTAAAGTTCCGAACTAATCCATGTGTAACAGTGCTTTGGATGAAAAAGTCAAATAAAGCCAAAAAGAGCAATTACATGATGTAAAAATATTCAAGGCTTTTATTTTGGAATTTTTGTTAAACTTCATTTCAAAGGGCCAAACTAATCCCATGCGTAATAGGGATGGGGTTAAAATAGTTATATAATGCTGAAAACACAAGTAGTTGATGTAAAAATATTCAAGGCTTTTATTTTGAAATGTTTGTTAAGCTTCATTTCAAAGGGCCAACCTAATCCCATGAATAACAGTCATTGGATAAAATCAGTTATATAATGCTCAAAACAGCTATAATCTCATGTAAAAATTCTCAAGGCTTTTATTTTGGAATTTTTGTTAAGCTTCATTTCAAAGGGCCAAACTAATACCATGTGAACAGTCATTGGATAAAATCAGTTATATAAAGCTCAACAGAGCAAATATCTGATTTAAAAATATTCAAGGCTTTTATTTTGGAATTTTTGTTAAACTTCATTTTAAAGTTCCAAACTAATCCCATGTGTAACAGTTACTGAGTTAAATCAGTTATATACAGCCCATAGCAGAAAGTAGTTCTAAAGGCCAGTTCAGTCCTGATCTGTTTCAACTGAGGGTTCCACTATAGATAGAACTACAGTGATGCGTATTTGTAGTCCTAATCAGCAGCCAATAGCCTCTTGAGTTCCGTTGCTATGTTAAATAAGTTTCTCACCAAGGTGTGAAGTGTTAGTGACAGAGCCTCAGACAGCCTAGAAAATCCTGTCGCATGACTTTGCTCTGAAGCACCGTGACAGAAAACCGTACGGTCTAGATACATTTCGAAAACATTTTACCGGAGCAGACATGCGTATCAATGTGAGGACCGATTTTGATACCAATCGTGCGATATTTGTGGGCGTGATGGCGATTTCAAAATTATTTTGGGGTGAAAAAGGTCTCTTGATTTCTCACTCTAATCAGCGAGAGACGCACTCTAATTTTAGGAAAAATGAGAAACTTTGGGTCGCTTAGAGGCAAATTGTGGACAAACCGTAACTGGTATCGACGAGCCGTCTTCACTTTCGAAGAGATCACAGACGTATCTACAAAATGAAATTTGAATGGCATTTCTACGTGAATTCGTGACGACACAGAAAATCCTCAAAAATAGGGTATTTCTAGGATTTTTCCCATTGACTTATAATGGAGTTTTTTTCGTAGTTTTTTGCGAATTATGTCGCCACGTTAAGCCCAAATCCCACCAAAAGTAATAGCTCCAATGGCGTGAATTTTCTGCACGTTTTGATACCTCATTTGTAGGTGTGCACGCAGCGGTATGAGCCGCATTAACGGTTACGGAAGAAAAATAAAGATTAAAGAGACGCTTTTCTCCGACAATAGTAATAGGTTCCTGCCATTGCTTTGCATGGCAGGCCCCAATTATAATAAAGAGACGCTTGTTGGGTGTAGAGTAATAGGTTCCTGCCATTGCTTTGCATGGCAGGCCCCAATAATACTTAAAGAGACGCTTCTCTCCGACAATAGTAATAGGTTCCTGCCATTGCTTTGCATGGCAGGCCCCAATTATAAAATTAAATTCAAAGCAATACCTTTCCGAAAGCCTAAGAATGCAAACCCTTTGCAACTGGGTTGTTTCATCTTTTTAAGGTTCATTTGTTTTTCATTTGAATAATAAAGGATAAATGTTGCATTATAGCATATAAAAACTGTTTTGAAAAGATTTATTTTAAAGTTAATAGAGATGTGTACACTTTACCTAATACTTCATTAGCAAGATGCAGAAGAAGAAAAAAAGCTATCATAATCAGTTAACATCTTTGCATCAGTTTAAGTCCATAATTGACCAATCTTCCTGTCAGAACTGATGGGGCTTCTTTAAATTGGATGAGGTGTATCGTGCTGGATCGAGCTTTTGAACAAACTTCATAATATCGCAGAAGGGTTGCGGTCAGGGCCATTCCAGAAGCTTGATATTTTCTATACCAAAACTGGGTTTGGTGTGTGTGTTTGGGGTCGTCGTCCTTGAAAATTGTAACATTCGTTCCCCCTCCCCCATCCCGAGTGTCAATCTGTCAACCTCAGAGGAAGAGAAATTGGTGAGGATGTTCAGGAGCAGTTACAATTTAAGCTTACCATGAACTGAACGGTTCTGGAACACCATTGTTACTGTTAGTGGTGAAAGTAGTTTAACATCAATTTGGACCGAGAGGGTGACAACCAAGAAAGAAGTTCCCGCTCCAAAACTAACACCCTCAAATGAAATTTACAGCTGCCTCTACCAAATATTCAAACATCATCTGGTAAAATAGTTTAGTAGTAAGACTGAGTGATAGCCATAATAGCAATGTTGTCTGGAGAAGTCTAGGTGAGGCTTTCAGACATAAAAGTAAAATGGAACTTGGACACAGTTGGGTGTTTCAACAGGAGAATGACCCAAACCCACATAAAAACTGGAACAGGCAAAACAAGCTAGCGTTCAGGCTATGGATTTTATGTATTTCATAATAAAGAAGGATTCAAATAAGTCTTTTAAAGCCCTGCATGATAAAATATCCATGCCCATAGTGAGTGCATGTATCGGGAACCATGAAATGCTCGTTTAGCTTGTTGCAGCTCCCTTGCATATAAATGTCACATTATGGCTGATCACTTGCAGTCATCTGAAAACCCAAACTTTGCTACTTGACTTGCTCTTTTCCCAACATATGGCACCCAGGGTGAACACGTATATATTTTCCTTTTCGGTTTCCACGTATGAAGAAGAAGAAGAAAAAGAAGAACAAGAACAAGAACAAGAAAAAAGAGATATTCCAGAAGAAATACCTCACAGACGTTATATTTTGATTTCTGACAGAAGCAATCAGAGTTGGCAATCTCCAAAATGAACAGTTGTGGCGCAGGAATTGAGGTAACGTTGAGGTGCTCCCTGCGGTTTTTGAAAACAGTTCCTGTTCCACTGGGACCCCCTGTTCTGTTGGTGTTGTACAGTGAGTTACAGGAAAATGAAGGCAGATGCAATTAGCGGGCGGTGTTTGGACTCTGCCTTCAAGTGTTTGCTTTGAAATCTGATTAGGCCTCCTGACTGAGCAAGCTGCTTTCACCTCACCGCAGATAACTCTGCGCAGATGGCTTTGAGCATGCTTCGCCTTTGATGGACTCCCTCGATTGCACCTTTGACCTCATCCGTATCCTGATGGAGAAGCCTTGACAGGGAACATTAGGACATGTCGCAGTTTGGCTTCCTCACGCTCCTTCTCCTCGCTCTTGCGGTTCTGGTGCCAAGAAAAACGGTCGGCCCCCATGTTAGAGCAGGACCCTGCTGGTAATTGACGTACACGCACGGCACAAATACTAAAACATATTACTCCCCCGACGCCCCGTGTGGTTGCTTGATTGCAGAAATTTAGCCGGAGTATTACCACATGTGCGGTCCTTTGTGTTGCTGGGCTGAACTGAAGGACTAATTGTTTGTTCTCATTAAATCTGGATGCATATTTAGCATTGGAATTGCAAACGATTACTGACAGCAACGCTTCAGCACAAGCAGCAGGTGATGTGGTGTATTTACAAGAACCTCTAATGGATTTCCCCATCAGCAGCTCGATCTCCGTGTATCGGAATGCATAAAATTTTTTTAAAAAGAAGCGGATGCACTTACATTTGAGCCTTACATAAGCATCATGCTCTCTCTCTCTTTTTTTTTAAGAGTGAGGTTGATTTCCAAGAGAGGATCTGCAGAGATACTGCAGTTTTGATAACTCTGAGTCAAATATTGAATATTTAGGGTCCTATTTGTGTCCAAGAATCACATGACTTTCATTCTAAGTCCAGGCAACTGGTAGATTTCTTTCATACCCCCAGCACTTTTTTGTTTTGCTGGAACTTGAAATATGTTTGAACTCAATGAGTTTCTCATCTAAATAAGAGATCATGCTTTTGACAGGGGAAAGTGCTGTTATTGTGATCTGGTCTTACTTTTTTTCACGGTATTGCAAGAGGGGAGTCGTTCCTAAGAACATCAGCAAGTCGCACAAATCCAATTAGCAGGAAGGAGCCCTTCCGCATGCCGGTCTCCATGGGTTCACAAATGTTACTCTTCTAAATTTCTAAATCACAAAGCTAAGGAGAAGTAGTGGCTGATAACAGGCTCAAACACAGGAAGGGGGAAGGGCTAAGGCTCAAATATTGATTGGCTTCCCTGCGTCCCTTGTATGATATTGCAGATCTGGATGAAACAAATCCCTCCTTGTTTGTGGTGTGGGACATGTGTTGCACACATGTTGCGCCACGGACGCTCACGAGGAGTCCGTACTGTTTTCAGCCCCCATCGGCCCGGTCGATAACCTCCATCCCACTGCCATTGAGTGTGACAGTGCTGAAGTCAGCAGTGGGCTATGAATCCGGAGGGTTGGCCGCTGATTTATAACCTGACGTGCACTCGGGAGTGAGGTGATGCATATGTAAGAGGTTTAAAGAAGAATCATTGAAATTCATATGAGATGCTGGAATTCCGACTCTGCCGAGGGACGCTTGGCTTTTGCAGCATTAAATGCCCGGTCATTTGTCTTCAGATCCTATTGATTTATATTTTGACAAATATTAGCGCAAGGCCAGTGGTGGGTGTCTTTGGCAGTGTCATCTCCTCTCCCTCTCTGGGATTCATTTGTTGACCAAGAAAGCTTTCAGAGAACTGAAGAGTTGAGGTTTTTCGTGGAATATTTGGACGGGGGCATCAGGGCCCTTTTGAATTTATCCCATTAAGGCTTGAGAACTACTTTCTGCAAGGCAAACGAGAACAATGATGGATAACCGTGGTGCATGCAGAAATGCATCGCTGATCCTGACAGCATCCGAGTATTGAACCTAGTTGTCATGTGTGGTCTAAGCCATCACTGTCGGCAACTGCATCACCCTACAGAAAAAAGCGAGGAAAAAAAAAACATGCATGCTTCGACTCGCAAAGTCTCAATTTGTGGCTGGCTGTTTATGTTTACTTCACTTTTATTGGCTTTGCATAAAGTTTTGATGAGTCTTTAGTCCAAACTTCATTCTGAGCACCCTGGATGGATACTGAGGGAGATGATGTGAGCAAATAATTTGTTTGTGTTTGGATTGTGTTGAAAATGATGAACTTTAATAAGGATGAAGCGTACCAGAGCTCAGTGAAGTTGGATAAAGATAACTGCAAAGAGATAGATATTCATAAAGTAGCTTAGTCACTTCCAAAAACTCGAAAGGATGGTAAAGATAAATCTTTGTACTTGGAAGTTGGATTTACTAAGTTCCCAGTTGGGAATACAGCAAAAACATCTCCTACAATCAGAGTGCCAACTGGGAAATGTGGATCCAACATGGCTGCTTTGCAATACTTTCTATAAGGACTTCTAACTTTTTGTTCAACCAGCGCCACACAGTGGGTCATCCATCTACGTCTGAACATGTTCTTTTAAAATTTAAATACCTAAAATGAGGAGACACACATTACAATCAGCTAGTAGTGATAACATTTAGCAGCAAAGCAAATACTGAATCCAGCTGCTTTCGCTACTCACAACAAGAACACGCTCAAATTTGATGTGATTTCCAGATCTAAACTTTGACTTTTTGTTTCAACATTACATCCCATTGTTGAACATACAACCAGTCAGCATTAGCACAGTCAGCACAAACACAGTCTACTCTACCACAACCAGTTAGTGTTCTTGGTTCAATGCTAATATAGCCAAGAATGCTAATAGCAGTGACAATAAATAACAACCATTAGCATGGGTTTAGCCGGTTAGCACAATTCAGCTAGCTATGCCTTGGTCTGTGTGATTTCTATCTAGTGCTATAGCCTAAACTAAAATGTCATATGCATGAGGTATGTGTGGGTTGTAAGTCATGTAAACTCAATGTGTAAAGATAATGATAACAGCAATAACTTTGACTGTTGGCTCCAAAAGCATATGAAAAATTGACAGATGACAATTTTCATCATAAAAAATGAAAATATAACCTAATGGGGTGCTTAGCATCTAAATTTGCTTGAATGTTGCCCATCTATATTATTTCTTTTGCATGCACTACACATCCAATTGGGTAACTACTTACAATCTATTTAACTGTTCCACCCAAAATTCTACTATAAAAATATCCATATTTTCATTGTCTTTATGAAAGGATTACAATTTATGTAATATTTGTTTAGAAATGTCTCACATACTGTAAGTCTGCCTTCACCCCCAAAAACGTGAACATAACAAAATGAACATAAACTTCTCCAAGGAATGTCCATGGTACCAATAACAGAGCTCACTAAAGTAGTAGTTATATTAAATACCTTGCCAAGTTACATTAATAAAAACAGCAGTCAAAGCGATATTATTGTTGTTAAGGGGCATTTGTGGTGTCATTGCTTCCTTATTTTCGATTGACTTACAAGCCATGTTTATTGAATTCGCCCAGGGATAGTGGGCTGTTGCCGGTCTCTGCTGTTATTTTGTGGGTTGGAAACTGAAGGGTTTAAAAGCATTTTTTTCCTCTAACCGGTTCTCTGCACTCATCTTCCACTTGTGAGCAACAACATTAGGAGTTGTGTGAAAAGTGGGATGAACCTGTCCTCTCATCGGTCCCTGTATACATTATTTGATTTTCTTTCGCCCACTTTCCAACGTTTTCCAAAAGTCTTGGGCTCTGGTTGAGCATATTTTAGGTTCTACTGACATTTAGCGGCGAGCACGGTTTGATTTTTGCGTTTTGTTATGAAGGCTGCACGAGACGTCAAATTCAAGAAGGGAAGAAGAAGCAGATGTTTCTTTCACTTACATGTCCGGCGGGAGTTTTTCAAAGAGGCTAAGGAAAACTGTTTTGACACATAATTTACATGTGACTGACAAATTAAGGATGGCCTCAGGACAGAAAAAACAATCAACCTCAGAAGTAATTAAAGAATCCTGTGGTGTGTTTTTCCAAAGTACTCATCCCAGGCACTTCTTTATGAGAATTTCTTGGTTGAAAGAAGAGAAACCAATGCAATTTGGCCATCAAAGCATTGTTTAAAATACATCAGCGCTTGTCATTTTAGATATAATTTGCGGTATTAAACCCATCTGACTGAGTGTACTGGTTTTGGCTCAACCAGTGATGGTATTTTTTTTTTAAACTTATTCAATTTTCAATAATGTGGAATAAGTATTATTATCCCAGTGCACGCCTCACATTAACCTGTAACAGTACACAATATGGTGCACATATTTCTGTTTGATGGTGGACCGCTTATTAGGTTCTGGTAATTTGGGAGGAAATTTAGTATGCAAGGAGACAGATGTTTATGAAAACCGATAGGATGGTGAAGAGCTTATGTTTTACAGTGGACAGAAAAAAAATGAAGCTAATTCCCAGAACAAACCATGTCTTCTTTGAACTCTTTGTAGACGTTCAAAATACGACCTCAACTTCTGTACATGTCAGGGTGGCAATAATGCAAATTCTTAAAAATTAAAAACAGGATACAGGACTATGACACTGTTAAATGTAGTCTATCTTCCATAACCCTCCCTTTAAACAGAAACCTCTTTATTCACCTGCAGTGAATACGGTGAATATCAAAACTACCCTTTCCTCTGGCCTGTTTAGAGCTAAAATTATTTTTGATGCAATGAAGTTTGTTTCTGAAACGTAACCCAAGAGATAAAAGAAGACTACCAGTTTTGAAAAAAAATATTCTTTTCTATTTTTTTGTAAAAAATGGCTTATTAAAAATGGTATACCCTTCCAATAAGGAAAAAACAAACAAACAAATAACCAAAATCCTCCCTATAACTACTGAAACGCTTATTTAAAGTATGCTCTGGTATTTTTGTTGGCTATTTGTAGTTGGTGAGGAGCTCCAAGTTTTTAAGGTTGGAACACCTATTGAGCTAATATTTAGATTCTCTATCAGATAGAAGTTGTGACTTTTGCTGGATCATTTAGAAAAATATTAGAATATTAGATTTCTTTAAACATAAAAAGGCATGACTAATATAGGCATACACGCTAAACTATGATCGATTCATCAGTCTGGCCGTACGTTTGTGACACTTTGCATAAAAGTATTTCCTTTTTTTAGTGAATTAAGATTCGACCATGAACACACCCCACCATGAAAAACTGTCGTGCCACTGCCATGCTCTGAGTCCCTTAGCCACAGGGAAGCTGGTCAGAGTTTATGGGAAGATAGGCATAGTTAAATAAAGGACACTTCCAGAAGAAAACAGCAGTTAGAGACCACAAAACACTTCAGACTGGGGTGAAAGACAAACACTATCTTAGCCAGAGCCACAATGGAATCGTTCTCATAACAGCAGATATGCGGGTTGGCCCAGTCAAAGTCCAGGCCTGAATTCAGCTTGGAAGGTGTGTGGCAAGACATAAAAATTGTAATGTACAGACAGTCTCCATTAGTTGTCTTTGAATTGAATCTATTTTGCAAAACAGCTTCTAACAGCGGTTCTACTAAGTAAGAACTCGCACTTTTAAGATTTCCGTTTGGAAAACAATATATACTCTGAGCACGTTGACGGTATATGAAAAAGGTTCAAGGCAAGCGCTATTTCTGCAAAGAACTGCAGACTTCGCTGTACTAGCATGCAGATTGACTAAAGTCATTTCAACCTCTGCAATATAAAGCACCGATAATATAAGAAAATGTTATTGCACAATCTTTCCTGAAATAAAACATTTCGGCAGGGTACAAGATGTATTTTTCTCCTCTCCCTTTTCATTTATAAATGGGCAATTACTGCTGAGCGAAAGCTGGCCGTGTCAGAAGCACCCAGTAAAAAACACCAACGGGCCACAGAGAGTGCTGTCTTTTCGTGACTCATTTCTACCTGCCATCAGTCAGAGGAGAGAAGAGAGGGCTGCAGTGAGAGAGGCTCACCAGAGCCCACAAGGGGGGAATTGTGCAGGGACACGGGACAGTGCAGTGGGGTTGTCAAGAAAACAAGGTAGCAGTGAAACCTATTAGAGGCGAGCCATTTGGAGGCTGATATTGGCTGCTGTCAGCAGGACGTGGTTAACACATGGCCACCTTTATGTGTCAGCTGCTGAAAACAGGGAAGACAAAGAAGGATGGTCCGGAGTCACAATAAAGACATTCTAACCTTTTTGGAAAAGTCAGGCGGATGGAAATGACATGGTGGTTTTCATTATAATTTAGCAGCCTCACGAGTAGTGGTGGTGGTGGTGGTTTGTGTGTTGGGGGGTGGGGGGGGGGTGCGTGTGTGTGTGGGAGGGTTGTTTGGGTGGGGGTGAGAAGGGGTATAGTGGGACTGTATTTGCCCTCAGAGGGATTCAGCCTCATAAAGAAGTTTTAGGAGCAATATCGGTGGTGTCTGGAGGAAAAGCCTATGTTTTTATATTCAACAAAGTGTTCACTTGGATCCACCTTTAAAAAGGAAATGTTTTACTGTATCAACACGGCAAGGAAATTATAGGATGCCTGAAATTTGCATCCATGCATTCTTTGGAAAACCCACTGGAGGTAAATAAATAAATATCAAAAAAGTAAATAGATACATATTTTAAAAAATGTTGCACACTTTTATAAGCAACAGCATAATAAGTCAACAGGTAAAAATGTTTGCCTAAGTAGCGTTCATTGTTACTAAATGGAACACTACACTAGCAAACACTAACTTTACTGAAACCTTCAGGGAATGTTCCTGAAGGGCAAAATAAACTATAATCCACAGAGGATAATATGGGAATGTTCCCTGTATGTGTCGAAACAAAATTCCCCAGAAAGACTTTTCTAGGCCTATCCTACGAAGGTTATTAATCTACCTTGTGACCTTGTGAGAACCTTTAGAAAATGCTCCTTAAATGTTCTCGGAAGGTTAGTTTCAACACAGACATTGCGAATTTCTGGGAACTATTGTCTCTAAATGTTCCCTAAAGATCAATCACCACTTTCACTATGTGATCTGAAGGGAATCTTTTGGGCGTCTCCCCTGCTGCAGTATAGACAGCAACCTTTGGTGATCTCATATATTCACTGAAAGGTTCCCTGGTTGTCATCTACAGTGATGTAACTTTTGCAAAAATATTTTCTAAAAGTCACCCTCAACTTGAACCCTGGAGCGTCAGGAGAACCTTCAGCTAATGTTCCCCGAGTATCTCCTGATGGTTAAACAATACCTGACCGGTGGAGAACCAGTCCAACTTTCTGGGAATGTTCCCCTAAAAGTTCCCTGAAACTTTCAAAATGCAACTTTAGGATAAACTTCAACAGATGTGTCTTTAAGGTCACCTAATAAGGTCTAATCCTTGTACAACCTGAATGACCCTGGAATGTTCCCTGAAGATTTTAGAAATCGCTAACCCTTAGGGATCAGTCCTGTAAGGTTTTCTTTTGGTTGATGTAAACACAGGCAATGGGACAATATGAGAATAATCAAAGAACATTCTCTATAGGTTCCATAAAGAAGATAAAAAAAACAAAGGCATTGACCTGTGTCCCAGAATCTGTCTTCTGTGCCTCAGTAAAATTTTTGGTTATGAGTTGCCTCCATTAAACAACAAAGTCCCTAAAAGTCCAGTTAGAAAGATCAGAAGAAAATCAAACAGCTTAGAAAAGAAATACATAGTACTTCTTTGTACTTCTAAAGAATGATGAGCACTACTGTTTTTGCACATAAGATTGCATTGTGAAGAAGTCAGTTTCATTTTAAAAGCACCCAGTAAAAGAGAACAATTTTAAAAATGTTGCAAATATGTGGACGATTTTAGTTACCCGTATGTTTATTTTAATGCTATGTGAAACTAGCTTAGATAACAAATCCAGTAGGTATCCATTATTGAAGATTTCACAGTTGTATTTAATTTAAAAAAAAAATTGGATGCAAAATGTGTAAAAATATTGGTGAAGTTATACTTTTCTGAAGTATAATATACCCATCCATCCATTTTCTAACACCCTTGTCCCTATGAGGTCAAGAGGGTTGCTGGTGCCTATCTCCAGCAAACGTTTCGGGCGAGAGGCGGGGGTCACCCTGAACAGGTCGCCAGTCTGTCACAGGGCAACACAGAGACAAACAGGACAAACAACCATGCACACACATACTCACACCTAGGGAGAATTTAGAATTTAAAGAGACCAATTAACCTGACAGTCATGTTTTTGGGCTGTGGGAGGAAGCCGGAGAACCGGAGAGAACCCACGCATACACATTGAGAACATGCAAACTCCGTGCGGGAATCGAACCCAGGACCTTCTTGCTCCAAGGCAACAGTGCTACCAACTGCGTCACTGTGCAGGTATGTTAATATATATATTAAACAATATTGGATGGGATGTATTTCTTTAAATTAAATACACTTCTTTAAAAAACTTTATATTTATGTTTCAATTTTACCAGATAACTTTTTTTGGTAACATCATTGGATATAACATCACTTTTGAAGGAATATTTCTTTGCATTCAGCTTTAACAGTACTGGGTCTGCCTTCTTTTATTTGTTTGTTGCCAAATACCTTTTAGGTTAATTGCCACCACCTTCATAAGTAGAGTAGTTATGGGTCAGAATCTATTTTCTATCACTGTGTCATTTTAAAGTTTCTTTCAAATATGTAAAAATATCCCAAAAGATCCACCTGAAATGATTTTGAAGTAATTCCCTTAATATTAACTAACTCTTATTTTCATAACGATTTCTGATATTAATGTACATATTTAATACATTCTAAGAATATGTTTTAATGCTTCTAGCTGTCTACAATACTCACGCCATAACATATTACATGTTTATTGAATATTTCAAATGTATTCCAGTATGTATTTCCAAGGTTTTCTTCTTTCTCTCTCTCCCTTTCGTTGAGGATGCTAAGAACGTCTATGATTGGTCAATCCTTCTGCATACAGCTGCATCACAAATTCACTTCCTCTTCCCCGGCGCAAAGATGGCGGAGTACGACCTCACCACGAAAATAGCCCACTTTTTAGACCGTCATCTCGTTTTTCCTCTGCTGGAGTTCTTGTCCGTCAAAGAGGTATGGAACACTTAAACATTAAAACATTTATTTCCTGTCTTTCGTAGTTTCAATCGTTCAAAATATGTGAATTAGACAGTCGGGGAAGCCCAAACATGCGTAGGATTAGGTGGCCACATTTTCTTCCCGCGTGTAAAATCTTTCCACTTTAGGCGGAAGAAGGGGGAGCTGTTTTCAAAATAAAAGCACTACTCAACATTTGTTTAAAAAGTAGGATACAACTATTTGTGGTAATACGATGTGGGAAGTGATTTCTGAAACATAAAATTACTTCAAAGATAAATGTCTATATCAGCGCGCATATATAAACTCCAGTATAACGAATGAGAAACGCTAAGATTTTAGCAGAGTCATGTGTGAAGAGAATGAACCGGAAGTGTCCGCTGTAGTAATGCTAACTTTACACTAGCTCGTTAAAGTATGTCTTTTCTTGCTTTGAACTGCTTTGTTTGTGTCCAAATATTGTGCGGAGATTTTGTACAGAGTGTCATAAGAGCTGTAGATGCCCCAGTGGAATATTCTGGTGTAAGAAGTTCTCATTAAATGGGTCTACGTAGCGCTAGCTACAGAAGCTTTATACTTTACATGTTATGCTTCTCTTGCAGCTGGGTAACTCTTTTCAGCTTTCAGAATCAGAACTGCTGCCAACAGAGTCTCCTGGTTTGCTTTGACAAACTCTTTTATGTTCATTTGCAAGTTAGCAAGTGTTACACTCTTCTGTGGCTGGCCAAAAGTATTCACACTTCTTCAACTTTTTGTCGTTTTATCCACAAACCTCATTTTACGTTACAGGCTAACAAAAATGAGCAGTTAGTTATGACAAATGGGCCATTCTGTTGTCTGTGTTTGAGACGATGCAACTTTATTTATTGTTTCTGTTGGATATTTAGAATGCCTTCCACTTCCAGCGTTAATTGTTCTTTAGAAATTCAAGTTTATTGACCTTTTAGATATGGTACTAACGTTATTATGTCATTCTCAATATACTACTTGAAAATGGTCTCAGAACGACAATATTACCATTTATCTCAATAATTTCTGGGACAAGCAAAATTTGGAATTGGCGCCATTAGAGCTAATAGGAACTTATTCATAATGCATGAATTACCAATTTGCAATATTAGACTCATAGAAGTTCATGTTATTAATGATGACAGAATATGGGCAGAATTAAAGGCTTAATTCTTAAATGCTGCTCACGTTAAGCAGCACTTAAGTGCCTCAAGCAACACAAGAGATAGTAAAGAATGCTAAATTAGGCAGAACATTGGTTTACTTGTTCAAATAAGATTTATTTAAATGAATTATGTTCATTTGGGCCTTTTAATCTGTTTTTACGAAGTCATTTAACTGCCAGCTCTCAAGTTGATTTAATTGTAAAATTCTGGGATGCTTCTAGAAACACGAAGGAATGAATTAATATAAAATAATTTTTTTTTTGCTTTCTATTGATATGTTAGCTGTCAGAAATTAGATTTTTATTGATATGTTATTTTAATTTTTTTTTAAATCTCATGTAAGTTGTGACAAATTTCCAGATCTACAATGAGGAGGAACTTCTCCGTGGGAAACTGGATCTCCTCAGTGACACCAACATGGTGGACTTCGCCATGGACGTCTACAGAAACCTCTATTCCGACACTGAAATTCCCCACAGTAAGTGTCGACGTCGCACTGCCGTCTTCAGATCTAACACCCACAAAATCAATCAGTACGGTTAATATCGTTTGATAGACATCATAAAAGGGCCACTGCCGCACACCGCTCACTCCACTCGCCATCGATTTAGCAGTAAACTTATTTTACAGCCTTTTCCAGCGCTGGGGTCCGGACTCCGTACATGCCGCTTTATGATGCCGGCGTAACTATTACCTTTCTTTATCATCCTCTCGTCAGCTCTCAGGGAGAAGAGGACGGAGGTGGTGGCCCAGCTGAAGCAGCTGCAAGGGGAGACGGAACCCATCGTTAAGATGTTTGAGGACCCAGAGGCGACGAGGCAGATACAGTCCACCAGGTGAGGCCAAAAATGTAAAAAAAAACAACATAAAAAAACCCTTAGACTTCTTGATATCCATCAGATTGTCTTTGGTTTTAGAGAGCTAAATTGGTTGAACAATCGCAGAAAGATTCAAGATCCCAAGTGTTGTTGAAAATCAAAACACTTTGGTGTCTTGGAATGGTATCTTAACCTAATCTACAGGAACGTTCATCATTTATTGCGATAAATTAATTCTGATAAGAATTTTGATCTATCTTTGTCACAATACATTCCAATTAATGATGTTTAAAATCCTCTAAAACTGTCCCTATTGTTGGGTTGACAGCTTTACTATTTTCTCCGCTCCAATGAAAACATCAATAAATGGCAATAAATTTGAAAACATTGTGTGCAGTTTAGTGATACAAATCACACTTTTTTGTGTGACTGCTGTCCTAAAGAACCACACTGCCAGTGGGAATGTTTGTCCAGACCCGTATTTGGGTTGGTGGGGCTGTAAATGCTTTGACACACAGTCACAGTCATACAGTTCCCTAAAAAAGTAGAAGTAAATAGTTATTGTCATCATTTTTACAGCAAAATATCATAACAAAACTTTCAAGACCGTATCCCTCATCTCCTCTTCAATCAAACAAATTTTCTGTTCAAAAGACAGATTGGTTTAAAATACGTTTTTTTTTTTAGCAGATTTGTAGTTTGTAACCAGTAAAACATTGAGAAGCCTTTGTTTTTATTCACCAGATGTTCACTCTGTGTCTGTCGGATTCGAACGCGATCATAATCTCATAATTGTTGGTCTAAAGATCTGTCTCTCAGGCCAACAGACAGTTTGCCTCTTTATTTTGCCATTATGTCCTAAATTATGTGCAGTGTTGTTGCTTGATTTATTGTGTTTGTCTGCTAATAAGGGGATCTTGAGAACTGCTGCTGTCTTTTCGGGTTATTGAGTACATGTAGCTTAGTCGCACAGAACCACAAAAAATGTGACTGAAAAAAATATTTCTTTCTGTTGTTTTTGTTTAATACCTGATACAGTTTTGTTTTTTTTAAATACACTCAATTCAGACAATGAGAGATAATAAGGCTTTTAGTCCTGGACGGTATGAGAAACCTGAGAATAAATAGCAGGCTGTTACATTTTTGACACATGAATTAAAAACAAAAATGTGCAAACAGATTCTAACAGTTTTGAACCAAGCAGGACAAAAAGCAGTTATTCCTAGGATACTAATTATTACAGTTATGAACATGTTGCATGTAACGTTTCTTGTTTGGATTTTGTTGGGTACGTCTAAGTAAGTAATGTGGTAGTTCTTCTCAATAAAGTGTAGAGCTGGAAGTGTTGAGTCGGTTGCTCAACAGACAGTGTTGCTTTTAGTCTCTGTGATCAAACTTGCCCTTCAAAAAAGTGTTTAGTTGAGACCAAACTAAAGATTCTTGTCATCAAATCTTTGGTATAAAGAGAGAAAGAAAGGAGAAAAACAATAAATCGTACAGATGGAAATGATTTATCATTTAATTCCATCCATCCATCCATTTTCTGTTCACCCTTGTCCCTAATGGGGTCAGGAGGGTTGCTGGTGCCTATCTCCAGCTACGTTCCGGGCGAGAGGCGGGGTTCACCCTGGACAGGTCGCCAGTCTGTCGCAGGGCAACACAGAGACACACAGGACAAACAACCATGCACACGCACACTCACACCTAGGGAGAATTTAGAGAGAGAGACCAATTAACCTGACAGTCATGTTTTTGGACTGTGGGAGGAAGCCGGAGAACCCGGAGAGAACCCACTCATGCACAGGGAGAACATGCAAACTCCATGCAGAAAGACCCTGGCCGGGAATCGAACCCAGGACCTTCTTGCTGCAAGGCAACAGTGCTACCAACTGCGCCACTGTGCAGCCCCTTTAGTCCTGATAAAGGGTTTTATCACTAATTAAATTAATTAATTAATTTAATTAAATTAATCATTTAATTAATTGATTTATTGGTTGTAGTCTGACAGGCCTATGATCCATCTACTAAAACAATCATTACAGCCGTAGTCCAAACATAACGCTCCTGTTTCCTCACTTTTGTCACCCCGGTAAATCCAAAGCAGAGTTTCTGGAAGTGTTGAAGCATTCAAGGCGTCCAGCAGAGAGAACGGCGCACAGCAGTCGCTGGTGCTAATCAATCTGTGGAATCTTTGTTCTGCAACACCCAGCGGGTCGCCATTCCACACACACACACACACACACCGCCCATCTCCTAACCTCGACGCATTCTTGCTGCTTCAACCTGGCCTGCAAACCGTGGGGGAATGCCTCAGAGCAAAATTCATTTAACACACCACACAAACGCGCCAGCAAACTCACACTCACACGTCTCCCGGCTTCTTTTTTTTTTTTTATAAAACTGAATTTACCCTAGAAAGACACATAGTTTGAATGTGGTGTCCACATAAATAGATTTTTTGGTCGACGGCAAAGTAGTAAAATGCATTCGGGATACAACGGTTTCCAAAGGAGCCAGTGCATTCCTCGATTTTTGACAAACCCAGAGAGACACAGAGGCTGGGCTGAGAAATCAGTCTTCACTTTATTCACCATGCAAAAGATCCCCCTGCTCCCCCCACTCCTCCCATCAAACCAAAACCAAATTTAATAAACAGCTCATCACACATATTTGAACACTTTCCTCTTGTTTTCAACCAAAAGTTGAAGAGTATACCTGGAGGTGGTTCTAAAATGTCAGCCAGACGACAACTCGGTTCAAACTGGCTCTAACTAACTACAGGAACTTGTCTCTTTCTGTTTTTTTGTGTTTTCCAGGGACGGACGAATGCTCTTTGACTATTTGGAAGAAAAGCACAACGTAAGTCGAGCCCCGATTTGCTGACATGTTGCTTCTCCGGAGCGTTTCCCATGGCTTCTGGGTGAACTCGTGGTCGTTTCGGGGGCAAAGTGGGAGGGAGGGAGAGAGGGAGAGAAAGGACGGGGCCGAGCAGGGAACAGCAGATTTACTTCCCAAAACCCTTAACTCATTTTCGGGGTTTGTATGGCTTGCACAAATCCTGCGGACATTTACATTCTGTGGTGAATTGTTAAGAATAAACGGAATAGCTCGGAACCTGTGGATGGAGCCGCAAGAATGCCGGAGGTTCTATATTTACCGTGATGTCGGGCCGCTTACCCTCCCCTCCATCGGTCCCGTCCCGTTCCTGCATCCTGCTGACCCTGCGTGCGATCCTCAACGTACCTCCACCCAGACCAGGCGCTGGGCCTCTCAACCTGCTGCTGCACAGGCTTTTTATTTTGGGGGTTTCCTGACATCAGTCGGTACTGCTGACACGCTGCACATCAGCAAACACCATCCTGCATGCTGGAAGCGACCGCCCTCTATATATTTATGCATTTTCAATATTTTTATTTATTTATTTTTTTCACTTGGCCACGGACGGCAGATTTGGAAGTTGGGAGAAAAATCCCACTGACAGAATATCGTGCAGTAAATGTTTGCGCATACAGCGTCTTGCAAAAGTTTTCACATCCCTCTGCTCAGTTTGTCGCGTGACAGCCACGTACTTTAATGTCTTTTATGTTATAAACCAGTACAAAAAACGCATAACTGAAGCTGAAGGAAAAGGATAGATGATTTATAATTTATTTACAATTAAAATTTCATTTTTATTGTAGATTAAAATTACAATTAAAATAGTGATTTTAATTACAATGAATGGGTCGCACTCATGTTCAACTCCTACAAACTCCTGTACTGTACATTTAAGTAAAAGCATTTTCTTTGTCTTTTCTGTCTTTCTTCCTTTCTGTCTGACTTTTTTCTGTCTTCCTTTTTTCCTTTCCGTCTTTCTTTCTACTTTTCTGTCTTTCAAAAATAAAATCCTTACAACCACTTGTCTTCAGATGCAAGTGTTCACCCTTAGGCAGCTGAATAAGAATGCATGACTCACTGTTTTTAGAGATTTTTTCCTTCAGTTTCACAGTTGTTATACTTTGTGCTACTATGAGAATAAATCAATCAGTTTATTTTTTTGCCGATGTGCTGTAGAAATTGGGCCTTAAAGCTGGAGTATGCAACTTTTATATATAAAAAAAGTTTTCTTCACATATTTGTTAAAACCGTTACTACATAATACGAACCTGCAAAAAAACTCAAGTTCCTCTGCCGTCTCCCAGTGCTTGCTACAGAAATGCGTAGCTCTGTCAGAAACAACCAATCAGAGCCACTAGGAGGGTCTCAGTGCTGTCAATCATGCTTGTGTGCACATCGCTTGCCGCGTTACTTGAGTCGTAATCACTCAGGCTAGTTAGCTTGGACTGTGGATAAATGCTTTCCCTGTAAAGATAAGTTGTTTCTCTGCCATCATCACATTAAGCAACGGTGAATTTTAAAATTGTTGTATTTGTATTTCCTTTGAAGTTCCGTCAGGAGTATTTGGACACACTGTACCGATATGCCAAGTTCCAGTACGAGTGCGGGAACTACTCCGGCGCCGCCGAGTACCTGTACTTCTTCCGTGTCTTGGTAAGCTTCCAGCTTTTATCACACACATTTACATTTACACAGTCGTTTCTAGTGTCACCTCTCTGTTCTCAAATATGAACATCAGTTTCACCAACCTCACTCATCTTTGTAGGAGCAAAATTGATGTTATTTCATCTTCAATTGGAAAATAATGCAAAATATAGTGGGCAAAGTGTACAATCAGAACAATATAAAATGTATTTGCTGAATAAGAATTCATCTTTACAAATTTTAGTGCCCTCAAAAAGGCATTGATGGATTTTTGAAATTCTGTCAGATGTAAGTGCTTCCGCAGGAGAGGACATTAGAACTTGGAAAAGCTCAAGTTATTGCCTCTTTAATTCCCTCCACATCTTCCATATCAAGCGCAGGCTGTTGTGCTACTTGAGTTGGATCTTTTATTGGGCCAAATGATCAGCGGCAGGCTGCATAATCTGCACTCTTCTCACAGGGCGGGGCCCCGCCAGACAGCTTATTGATTTCAGAACTGTGGCCAGAGAGTCCCCAGTCACGACTCCCAAGCTTCTCTGCTTAGTTATGCAAGACACTTTATACTTGGCTGCCAGTGTTAGAGGCAGTTTACAAGAGGCTGCAGAGGGTTATGTTATTGAGAAACAGCAGTAAAGTCATTAATATAGTCAAAGATGAGTGAAGCTTGACTGATGAGTGAGTGGAACTGAATCCGGCTTTACTTCCAATCTCAAAACACACACCTACAGTTGTTTTTTGTTCAGCAAAGTTTGAATGATTGCTCTGTTTTGATATGACTCATTGATGGGTCAGGCTGATGCATATTTCAGTTCAGTCCCAGTTAATTGTGTACAGACGATAATTTAGAAAATAAAGGTTTCTCTGTATAGGGTGGTGACTAACAGGTATTTTAGTAATTGATTATTCTGATGGCTAATCAGAGGAAAAATTTATACATTCTGCAGATTTTTCATTTAACCGCTTTAAGATTGTTTTATTTAATGTAAAAATTTGTAAGCAAATGATGTAATTCCTTTTTTAATAGAAAAATAAACTTTTTATCACCTAACATGCAATAACGTAGCATTCCTTAAATGTATCCTAGATCATTTTTGTCAAGTGATTCATCTGCAGCTAAACACAGTATTTCAAACATTAACATGTGAAAAGCTCAGTCCTTTCTGCTTCACTTAACATCAATGCTATAGTGTACAGCTACTCTGGTGATTATTATTATTTACTTATTTTTTGATTAACCAATTAATAATTGACTAGCAGGAGATTCTCTTTCCTCATTTTGAATCCCATGAAGCTGAAAATTTGCCACTAGATATAAAGATATTCAAACAAAGTTTTTTATTCATTGTAAATGCAAAATGTATGCACTTTTTGTACAGTTTTGGCTTAATTACTGCTCTGATCATGTTGTTCTTTCAGCGAATGGCCTGTTTTAGAGTTTCTATGCTCCAGTTGATTGTTATTCAACTACTAAAATAGTTGACAATTATGTCAATAATCAGTTAATCACTATGAATCCAATTAATTGTTTCAGCCCTACTCGTTTTCACATTGAGCTCAACGCATAACACCTACAATCCTGGAATCATTCAATGGCTAGAGTTTAAATGATTGCTCTGTTTTGATATGACTCATTGATAGTTCAGCCTGACACATATTTCAGTACAGTTCCAGCTAATTGTGTCCAAACAATCTTTTAAAAACATTCTCCTGATTAATGGATGTTTGCTTTTAAATTTAGTACAATTTAATAACCATTGTTATTAAACATCATAGACAGGCAGGTGCAGCAGTCTTTCTTTGACTGCAATCATTATTATAGGAGATAAAATAATTTTAGTCCCTTTGCGATTCAAGTTACGATAATAACCTTAGATAAAGTTTATTTCCAATGGCTTTGGTTTTTCTTCACACCAAAGTGGCTTTTGATATCTTTAAAGGTTGCTTTCTCTACAAGTAGGTTATTTACTTATTTGAATGTGAACTTTGTGATGCTACATCAAGTGTGAGGAGCTTGAACTCAGCTAAAGGTCCTTTAATGACCAGTGCAACCAGCCTGCATAACTGCCGGTTTCAAAATGTCATCCAGTTGTCCGCTGCGTTCGGTTTGACTTTGGTTCAGCATTTAGCTTTGTGGGAAAGAAGAGCGCTCAGGCCAAACCCAGGCCTGAAAGAATTGGCAGCCGTAACGGCAACATTTATTTATTTTTTCCTCCAAAACAGTGATAAAACGAATTCATTCAAATTAAGATTCACTCCTGCACTATCCCTCCTCGTCTTTTTTTTTTTTTTTTTTCTGTGGTGTCTTTTTGTTGTTGTTGTTTTTTTTGACGTCGTTGATGTCTGGGTTGTCGTGAAAGGTCTCTTCTCGGAAACTTGGCCGCTCCCCTAAAAAACAGTGGATCTGTTTATTTATCTCTCCACCATACCACATCCATGGCGACAAGTCATTTGTACAAGAGGAGAAAACCCCGTTAAAAAGTGCCCAAAACCCCCCTCGCAAAAGTTATGTCAGACTGTTCCTCCAACAGTTGTTTGTGGCTCTCCGGCTCATTCTAAACAAACCAAAATTGCTCTAATTGAGCTCAGTCGCTCAAAGTCTAGCGTAGACTTTAAGAAAATCTCCTACCCCACAGTCGGTCAGACCCCTGGTGTAAAGTTCAGGCCAGAATTGGGCTCTGTAACTAAATCTTTTGTTGGCTAAACTTGACAATGCGGCAGGGTTTTCGGGCGAACGGAAAAGGTAGAAATGGATTTCATTACTCAGTGTATGGCTCTCTTTTTGTGGACCTCCCATCCTCACAAGCTCCTTGTCTGTCTCCCCCCCGCCCCCGCCCTCTTATCCCCCAACCAGACCTCCTCCATGGGGAGAGGTGAGGCTCCATAAAGTCATTTAACGTGGGAAACTCAGTCAATTAAACGAAGCAAGCCAGCCTTGCAAAATCCATGCCTCAGGTCTTGTTACAGTGCGGCCCAGGCCCCCGAAAAGAGCAACTTATTCATATCATCACTTAATGCAGGGATTGGATGTTAAGAATAAAGATTGGGTGTCCCGCCTGAACCCCAGCACAGTAAATTTATTGTTGCTGGTCAGTCAGGGAAAATGTGCCCATTTCACAAACCCAGTGGAAACTTAAGGTAACTGCTGGAAAAACCCAGGTATTGAGACTTTTCTAGCGTGGCCACTAGTAAAAAAGCCGGACTCTGTGTGTGTGGAGAAAGCTGCCATAATGACCTGGGGGTCAGCCAAATGTAGCAGGCAGGGACTTCCAGAAGAGAGGGGGGAAAAAAGTAAAAGGAAACCAAAATAAAACACTTCTACAGATGAAACCCTGACCTTTACTCTAAAGCCAGAGTCGCAATGCCGCCCTTTGTGTTTCCACGAATATTTCATTCAAACTGATGTATCAGAATTATTCAACCACTTCAAGTGGTTGCGTCTGTGTGTTTCTTGTTTTTTTTTTTTTTCATAATTGATGCACGGGGGTGTGTGGTTAGTTTCGCTGGACACTCAGCAGACATCCACCCTCACTTCCTGCTTGACTCATGTCATCAGCGTTGGCCGTCTGATGTTACCACGGACTAAAGTGAGTCTGAGTTTCCCATGAGTCTTGGGGTGTAGCCCAATGTCCACTACCAGCTGAGGATCAGAGGACTTTTTGCAACCTGCGTTTCATTAACTGCTTCTCCTGTTTGTTTTGGCCTGTTCTGGAAATCACAAATGGTAACCTGCAACATGTTTGAGAGTAATTATCCTCTCAGAGATGTCCTCGTCCGAGTCGGGTCAGGTTTCAGTCTAATTACCCCGTGATGAGAAGAAGATTGACTAGATTGAGTGGGGATAATGCTGAAAATTGTGTTTATTATCTGAATTGAGCTAAAAATAACAAGCAACAAAACTGTAATTTTTGTTTAAAACATTTTCTTTTTTTTTTTAGCAATATATTTATTGAGTTCTTGCTTATTCTACTTGCCACCAGCAAAACAAAAAACACAAAAACATGAAGCAAAAAAACACGAAAAACTTAATGTAACTAAATAATCGCATTTAGTTTCTTCCTGAGTGTAACTAGGAAGAAAGTTTCTTGATCACCTCGAGTTATCTACAGTTTCATAATATCACAGTATTGACATAAAGCAGGATCAGCTGCTTGCTTTTATTTGTAAAATAAAACCTAATACAACAATCTGAAATAGGGCTGCAACTAACAATTATTTTAGTAATCAGTTATTCTATCAACTATTCTGATGATTAATCGATTAATTGGATTTTTTTAAAAATCTTTGCATTCTGCAGATTTTTCATTTTAACCACTTAAGCTTTATTGTACAATATTAGGAATGCATTAAGTTTCAAATAAACGAATAATCCAGTTCCTTTTTAAGTAAGAAAAGAAACATTTTGTTACCTGAAATGCAACAAAAGTATTCCTGTAGTGATGATTTGTAGCAAAGGATGCGTCTGCAGCAAAGAAAAAACAAAACTAAAAACGTCTAAAATTAACACGTGAAAGCTCAGCTGTTCCTGCTCGACTTAACGTCACGACATTGTGGAGCTAATTTGTTAAAAGGTGTTTAATAGATTTATTTATTTTTATTTTTTTTTAAATCTAAAACTGTCACTGGAGGAGTTTTAGGTAGAACATATTTACAGAGGAAGAAGGTTTTCATTTTTGAATGGAAAATGTACATAATCTTTGCACAGTTCTGATTTAATCACTGCTCTGGCTGCGTTGCTCTCTCAGCAAATGGCCTTTTTTAGAGACCATACAACAATTAACGATTACTTGACTACTAAATTACTTTTTCAACAATCGAATAAATCACGATTAATTGCTTCAGCCCTAATCTGAAATATTAATCACAATAAGCAAATACCTACTGGCTAAAAACCTGCTCACTACCTAGAATATTCTAGATTTTTGCCATTCTGCCCTTTGAAGAGTAACAACAGGAGCTCACCTTAGCTGACGGCAGTGTAATGTGTCTGGTAGCTGGTGCTTCTTTTAGTTTCAATGTCAGTGTTTTACATGACCAGAAATATTTTTCCAACACCTAAATTTGTTGAAAGGAATGGAAAAAGTGCAGTAAGCACAGAAACACCAGTTCAGTTATTTTCTAGCAGCCTGTCTTTACTCTCGAGTTCTGTTCTGCATCATCTAACACATTTAGCACACACACTACTCCTAAATCCTGTTTGTTTCTTTATTTGTTTGTTTGTTGCCGAACCGTATTTTCTCCATTGTTGCGATTCATAACTTTTTTTTTTCTTTTTTAACAAGTGCACAATGTCAACTTGTCCCTCCCCAGGTGCCGTCTACTGACAGGAATGCCCTGAACTCGCTGTGGGGCAAGCTGGCCTCTGAGATCCTGATGCAGAACTGGGAGGCAGCCATGGAGGACCTGACCCGCCTGAGAGAGACTATTGATAACAACGTAAATGCCCCACTTCTCAGAATTTGATACCGCATTTAGATTCCCTTACATAGACTCCCATATTGACATTTCACTTGCAGAACAGCTCTGCTATGGCATTTTATTTCTTACCACCGGCTCTCATCTGAGTACTTAAGAACTTGGATCCCACTATGAAGGCGTTGTTGGTGTTTAATTGCCATTTAGAGGGCAAGCACACAAGATTTTGTTTTCCTTGTACCTCACTATAGAAAGAGTTTTATATCTTGCATATAAAACTCAGCTTTTTTCTTTTTTTTTTTTGCGTATGTTTTTGTGACATTTTTCTGGTCTGGTCTTGTTCAGTCGGTGAGCTCGCCTCTCCAGTCTCTCCAGCAGCGGACATGGCTCATTCACTGGTCGCTCTTCGTCTTCTTCAACCACCCCAAGGGCAGAGACAACATCATTGACCTGTTTCTTTACCAACCACAGTAAGTACAATTCCTTTTCCAGCTAAGTTTATTTGTTCAGTCGCTCTTCGTCTTCTTCAACCACCCCAAGGGCAGAGACAACATCATTGACCTGTTTCTTTACCAACCACAGTAAGTACAATTCCTTTTCCAGCTAAGTTTATTTGTTCAGTCGCATTTAAGCCCCCCAACAACGGAAAACTGTTGAGTCTAAATGCATTTCCATTATGCAATGGAAACTTGAATTTGATTGACCCTTTTTTTTAAATTGCACCGAAAGTGGATGTGGTCGCTAAGACTCACCTCTGTTTACAAAAAAGCTGTCTTGCTGTTAAAAAAAACAAACACATTTTACGAACGCCTTGCATCGCCGGGTTTTGAACGAAGTCGCACGTGGTTTGGATGTTTCGAACTGCGAAGTATTAAAAATAACAGCTCTTCTGTTTGTTTTTTTTTTAGTGTGTTTTTTTTTTTTTTTATGTAGAGTAAACTATTTGCTTTAATAACACATTTTCTGGGTGCCGGGCTTCTTCATGAACCCTGCTGGTATTTTTAAAGTGGTTTCAGAAGTGTGTGTATTTTCCGTGTGGTCTGTTTACTCTAAGTGGAGAAGCGGGCCATGTGTATCGCAGATCGGAAACTTTACACAGCGCATTAAAATTTGCACACTGCCTATTTTGATGTCTTCGCCCCCTCCCCACACTCAGCCCCCACCACTGCCACCACCACCCCCGTACGATCTGATTGCAGGCTTGTGTAATTGTACACATGATTGGGCTGCACAGACTGTATGACCGAAGACCACAACACAGCACGCTCGAATGTCTGGTTCCCTGAATTTTTGCTCAGTTTTTAATTTTATTGCGGATGATTAAGGAGGCCTGCCCAATAATTACTCATGAAACGCTCACCCAGCCATCTGTTTTGGACAAACTGAGGTAGTTTTGTGTGCCTTGCGTTTTCACAGTGTAGAAACCCCATGTTTTCCCCGCTGAGGCTTGGCTCGGCTCTTGTTTCCCATCCCTTGACCAGCACTTCCTTTGGCTGCAGTCGGTGACCAGCGGCTGGGTTCAGCTTCACATCTGACCTCCCTTACCCCTGCAGTCAGCAGATGTTTGTCCAAAGCCTTGTTTATCCGCTACTGACAGACGCCGTGGGCTGCTGGAGAAAGAAAGATGTTCAGTGAAGCATTATTATTATCCAGGTGCTGAATGGGCAAATATCAAATATATCCAGTGACTTCTGCATTTGGGCTGCATTTCACCAAAACATTGTTGCAGTTTGACCTAATAAAACTCCAGAAATAAAAAGTAGGGCTAAAATGACTAGTGTGATTAATCGTGATCACTGAAATAATCGCCAACTAATTTAGTAAGCGATTAATCGTTAACTGGAGGATACAGACTTTCAGAACAACATATTTTGAGAAATAATTAAGCCAAAACTGTAAAAAAAAAAAATATATACATTTTGCGTAAGATGAATACAAAGTGACACTTTAGTTGAAGGTGTGTTCATAAGACTGACATGACAGTGTCATAAACATAACACCTGTCATGAACACGAAGGAGTCTTCATGAATGTTTATGACTGTTGTCATGAAGTGTCATTTGGCAAATATTGACATTTTTAATGCAAGGCTGACACTTTTAATGAACTTTTAATGCCAGTTTTAATGCAACGTTGCATTAAAATGGCATTATTTACAGAATGATGCAAAGTTGACACTTTTAATGCAAGAATTAATTAATTATTAATCATTGAGGACTATTGGGCTCGACAAACAGCTACCGGACAAAGCCGTCGCCTCTTGAGGTGAAACCCAACACACACACTCGGTATCAACAGCAGTGACAAATGAACGGTTTTCTTATTGCTTTGCAAGCTCACGCATCGCGTCTATGTGTACGAGGTTGAAATTTCAGGTGCACAAATTTCGCCGGTCGCTTGGTTGGGTGAGAACAGGCGACTGTCACCTCAAATTCTGTCAGAAATGAATTGGTCTGAACTGAAGGGTCTCCTACAGGGTGTCTCCTTCACAGCGACGCGCCACTCTGCCCCTCATTTGACTCTCTGGTTTTTCCAGATTATGAATCCAAACGACTATGGATATGTCTTCTAATCTACACTTCAAAAATGGCCTTAAAAGGACCAAGAGAGCTAGAAAAAAACCTGTAATTTTGACATAAATGTTGTGTAGACTCTCTCAGTTTTAGACTCTTGCAATAATTGTTGTTATTGGGGGTGGGGGCCCCCTCTGGAGTGAGTAGGTGTAAGTTAATCAAGGCCACAGCATGAAGCGTTGTGGTTGGCTCCAGAGAGGAGGAAGGAGCCCTCCCAAAAACCCGGCCAATGAAAGGCTTCACAGAGGAACCCGCTGCTGGCATCACAGCTGCCACAGGTCCCCTGTCCCTTTCATTGATTCGCCTAATTAAACTGTTGTCAGTACCGCTTTTCTGAGCGCCATGTGTTTTCTCCAGCCGTTGCTATAGGGAGACCCACTCAGCTTCCTCTCTTCTAAATTGATGTGGTCGCTGAGGTTTAAGTTCAAAGTCACCATGCTAGAGACCGCCTTTGACGATACAGGTGATGTGAGTTTATGACAGTTTGGACCGGGAGAACCAAGGGATGTGTGTGTTTAGTTTTTGTTTTTTTGCTTTTTCGCCAACAGCACCATGACTCCAGAGCAGGCGTGGGATTAGAATCAGCCTGTAACAACATTGTGTACCTTGTGTTCAGCCCTTAGCAAGTTGACCTGTGGTTGGAGCAACAGTCCCTAATGGATTGAGTTTCAGCTACTGGGCACGTCTGTGCTCACTGATCTATATCTTCTTGCCAGGGTTTCCTCTTCCTCCCCTTTCCTCCTCCTCTTCGCTCTCAGGACTCTAATGAAAGAGACAACTTAAAGCCGGAGCCCATGTGCAGAAACGCAGGTCCTGTCGGGACATTTATCTGTTTAGCTGCAAGGGCTTTTTCATAAGTCAAAATGCCAAAGGCCCAAGAGGCAGCCAGAGCGTTATATTATGTGTCTCTCTGTAAAGATCATGTCTTTGCTTACATTGCTCTAATAAGTGATTACTTGAACCCCCCCCTCCTCTTCAGATACCTCAATGCAATCCAGACTATGTGCCCCCACATCCTGCGTTACCTGACCACCGCGGTCATTACCAACAAGGATGTCCGGAAGCGCCGGCAGGTTCTGAAGGATTTGGTGAAAGTCATACAGCAGGTAAGAGCTTGGTTACACGGAGACGCTATTTTGTTTAATTCAACTTATTTTAAAAAACAAAAGTGGCCAATAGAGGTGCACAGATTGCAGTTTTCTGGCCAATTGTTGATCTTTAAAATGTTTGAGCCGGCCAAATCTGGCCAATACTGATTTTCTTTCTTTTTTTGGGGGGGCTGAAAAGTTGCTAAATATAGAAAAAGTTGCAAAGTTTGGAACAGATAAAATCGGTTTCTTTTTCATGTAAGTATCGCCTGATTGGCGATCTTCAAAAATTAAGGAAGTCAGGGAGGATTTATCAGTCCACCTTTACTCGTTACAGGTAGGTTGAGAAAAATTGTTAAACCAACTCTTCCTTTTTGAGCACAGTGGGCGTTTATTGGACATTAGGCTCAGATGAAGCCTAATGTTGTCTTTGTCAAAGTTGCTTCTTGAGAGATTCAAGATGAATGTGGCCAAACATGTAAAAACAATAAACACACAAAACGTTCTCCATTAATCAATTAATTTTTTTTTTAGGAGTCGTACACCTACAAAGACCCAATTACTGAGTTTGTGGAGTGCCTCTACGTGAACTTCGACTTCGACAGCGCCCAGAAGAAACTAAGGGAGTGCGAGTCTGTAAGTAAACCGCCTCCACAATGTAACTGGCATCATTCATTTTAGCTGCTCGCTCCTGAAACACCAGCAGCACTCGGCCTCTGTCTCTGTCTCTCTCTCTATCTCTACCCACTTCGGAATTCTCGATTTGTTGGTCACCCCTTGAACCTTCTCACAGGCCGTCGCAGTAAACACGACTAACAGTCATGTGACCCCGTCTGACCGCCGCAACCCCCAGCCCCATTCAATGCAGGGTCATTACTGAACAGTAAGAGCCTGTACGCCGTATCTCACCGTCTCATATAGAAGCCTCTCTGGATGCTGGATGACTCAGGCTTCAGTCGGATTTTACTACGGCCTGTAATTGACCCATCAGGCCGGTTGTTAACAGTAAAAGCTTTATAAGCAAAAGTCTCCGCAGAGGCGTGCAGACACTTGTTTTAGAGGGGGAGATCTGTCATTGCGCTGCTATTTAGGGAGTTTCAACTCTTGCTTCATAAAAGCTGGATGTAACTACAGAACCTGAAAATAGAGTTGGTAGTACGCAGCGAAAGGGTTTGGATGTTGACTGCAGAACTAAACACTCGCAGAACAGTGTTACGGTGAACATGTAAGGAGTTTTAGAGCTCAAACAAACATTTCATGCTTTAAATTTTGTCATTTATTTTTTGCTATGTTAAAAAAAAAACCCACCTGGAACTTTGTCTGAAGTAATGGCTAAAAACGTTAGTTCCTTAAGCTAAAATGCTCTAAACACTGCATTGAACATGGTTGGTTTTACATTCAAACCAGGCGCAGAAGTATTTCAGTTTCCAAAGGGTCTGAGCTGCTCTTCCCACCACGTGTTGCAAATTTGTAGCTGGTTTCAAATCCATATGCATCACTTAAAACAAAACAAAACAAAAAACAAGCATGACTTAACTGATGGCTGAGCAGCTCTTATCTGTAAAGCTAATGATAATATGAAACATATGCAACATTTTAAGGAGGCAAATCATTCCGTCTTTGATACAACAGGTTTTTGAGCTTTGTAAAATGTAACTGGTGGACTTTAGTCCAAATATAACTGGATTACAGCACCACGGTTGCAGAGCCATTTTTTAAAAAACTTATACCGGGGAACATTGAGATTTGACATCTGTAGGGTGTCCACCTAAAGAACAGCTCATATTACATTGTTTGGAATTCAAGCTGGCATGCAAAGCTAAATATATTTCACGTTTTTCTGCCGTAAAGTATTTTTTGAGAGTGCAGATTTGTACTTTACGTAGCTATAAACTAAGCCGACTGTCTAATTTCAGTTGATGTCTTTTTTTTTTAAGTCAGTACAATAATATTTCTGGTCGTATAACAGACCTTAAGGTTCTCTCTTTGCAAACTTTCCCCTACTTTTAAAATGAAGCTACATGTCTGTAATGCGCTCTGTTGTTTCACACTACAAAGCGCCAAACATGAGTCTCTCTCTTTATTTTCTCTCATACCCAAACCAGTGAAGGAGGCCATGTTGCACAGCAATGTTCTTTCATGCATGCCGTTAGGATTGTGCTAACAGCAGATTGACAATAGCTGCTGTTTGTTTGGAAACATTGGTGCATGCGCCGCCTCCTTCTTCTCTGACTTATCGTTCCTGCTGGTGGACCAACATCAGCTTCTTCTTTGTTTTTTTTTAAATTTATTTTTATTATTACACTTTGCACTAGAAAAGAGAAAACTTGCTGGATGAAAGCTTTACTGGCTCGGCTTGAAAGAGAAAGTGTCTCAGCCGACTCCCCACTGCGGGATCAAAAACACACAGTGCGAAACATAAACTTTAACCATGTTTAATCGTCACAATAAAAGCTGAATTTCATAAAAGATGACACATCCATTCTGCCTCCGCAGCTCCAAAGAATCATGCAAATTGGAAACATTTGATCTCCACTTTTTTTACAGTCATTTGGCAGTTTGGTATATTGATACTTTATGTCTAGCGGGAGATAACTACACGTGCTGGCTACGTGAATAGACCAAAATCGTAATTTAATGTCTCGTTTGTACAATTTTATGAATGTTTCTCCGTGTCGTTATATTCTGCCTTTCTTAGACTGATGTGATTTACAGCGCAAGTAGGAACAGTTCAAACTGAGGCTTTTTATTTATCCCTTTAGCTAATGAAGCTCCTGAATGAAACAAACCTGACCTGATTAAATCCTCCAAAGCTCCTCCACCACTGGTAGAGATTCTCACAGTAACCTTATATAAAGACATCATAATATCACACATCATACATGAGATTCAAAACTAAGATGTGGAATGTGACTCAACTGCTTTGATTTGAAGCATCCATTTGTCCGTCCGTCCATTAATTATTTTCACTTGCTATTAATTGACCTTTGATCATGCCAGTTTGATTACTATAGTTTTATAGTTTGATTTGGTGCCTTAGTTTTTTTGAGACACGGAGTAAAGCAAAAGAAAAAAATGGACGAAGCAGTCTAAAACACACTGCAATAACTGTAGTTTTATTTATTAAACACTTTCATCACACCAGCCGGCGACAACAAGTAGGGGAAAGTCAAGCTGTGTCCTTTATTCTCAATACAGATGAGTAAAAGGTTTTTTTCAGCACATTTACTAACATTAAAGCAACTTAAAACTGTGCAAGGTTGATTAAAAAGTGTAATTGGATTAACTACCCTCTAGCGCTGCGATTACTCACTATGCTTAACATTTATAAGCTTGAAATGTAAACAGGCAAGAAATGTTTTGTCTTAAACCAAATTGTCAGAAGTTTCTCAATCTTCCAGATTTTGATGTTCAGGAAGGTATAAGTTTCAAACTTTAATGTATAAATGTTAAGTATAAGCTGCATGTGCTTCCATGGAAGGACAATTTCCCGTTGCAAAATGTACATGCTACCTTGGTTTTATCCAAGCTTCAATCTGGGTGGTTTTTTTTTTAACGGAAAGTTTTCTCTGGACACTTTGACTCTCCTCGCTCATCTTTTCACTCGAGTTTGCAACTCCGCATCGTTGACCGCAGTAACAGGTTCGACACACGGGAGGCGACGTCACTCTCCGCCCATTCATTTCCTGTGGAACCTGAGGCGACAGTCTCCTGTCCTCCTCCAGCCAAGCAACCGACAAAATTTGTGCATGTAAAATTTCGGCTATCGACGCAAGACAAGACAGCTGGAAAATGTTCGACTTTTGTCGCTCTTGCGACTTCCATTGCATTCCTTGTGTTGGGTTCAACCCTAGTGGTGGAAAACATGCACCGTTCGTTGTGGTAGCCCTTTGCCGGAGAAAGACTTTTAGGTCAGGATAGGTAATTTAATTAATTGACATTACGTAAATATTAGCACGTTGAACTTTTCAGATCACTTTTATCAACATATTAATGTTGACAGCTTGAAATACGCTTTGAAATATGCTTTTTTAAAAATATACTTTTGTGTATATGTTAAATGACAAAGTGCAAAGTTGAGTTTAATTCATCAAAGATGTATGTCACCGTTTTGCTAGGGAATAAATATTAGCTTAAAGCCTGTCAACGAGATGAAAACAGCACTGGATTTCAGCTAAAATCCACATTCTTTTTTAATCCTAGGCCTTGTTAAGTACTTGCATGCATTTTTTTGGTTTCACTGTTAACAATTGATGGACATTCCAAAATCCCTCTCGGGTCAAAAACCAAGACATTCCATGTCCGTTTAACAGTGGCTTTCCCTAAATAACGGCAGTTCAGAAGCTGGTCTTGCAGCGTCTGTATGGTGAGTAAAAATGGTTCCGGGTATTTTATCAAAATTGACTTGTTTGAAGTCAGCAAAGCAGCTGGTCTACCCTCAGAAATACACATGCAGGCTTCTCGAGAATAAACAGGTTACTTCAAAGGGAGAAGGGATGTTTCACAGACAGTGGCAATTGGGGTAAATGGATACTCCACTCGCTTGAGTTTTCCTAACAGTGCATCAATTTAGAGCCATCGAGAGCATCTCTGTTTGTAAGTTCCCCTAACAGCCAGATGCCGATATTGTTTTTCAGCTGTCCCGCTTTAAGTTTGCTGAACGCTATAAAAGCGCTTTTAAATGAGGAAATTAGCCTGCGTTAAACGATCCTGTTTAGGCCTCGCAGGTTTTCTTTCAGATCCGTACCCGCTCTGCCCGCATCTCGAATCACTGTCAGATGTGAGATGCCTTCATATCCAAGAACGAAAAGCGTAGAGCGACGTACAGCGAGGCCCGCAGATTGCGCACAAAGGGGCTCTTCAACCCATTTGAGAATTTGTTTGAGCTTTGTGGTCTGAAACCCCAGATGACAATAATTAGGGTACTTAGCTGTTCAAAGTTTATCAACCGTAGATAAGCATTGATGTAGCTGAAGAATGCGTCGGCCGATAGCACCGTGCAGTTTGGATTCATTCGACCAGAACCCTGGGTTAGATAACAACTTTTTAGGCTTAAGAAAACAAAGAGGCAGTAATTCTTAAATAACTTTTTAAAAGTTGGGAAGTCTGTGCTGCAAAATGGCTCTCTGTGGAGAGTTGGAATTTCACACAGTTGTACCCCTGGGGCCACAGCTTTGTCATGAACAGTTACAGTAGAATGAAGCACTTGAATTGGTCTCATGCAAAAAAAAAAAGTCAACAAGTTCAAGCAAGACTGTATTTCTTACCTCATCTAAGCACAAGTAATGGATTCAGTGAAGGAGTGGTCTGTGTGCGGTACATTTAGGAGGCCCTGCAGGTTTTAGATGGTGATTGCCATCTGGTTGGTAAGCTTTGAACAACAGACACTCTTGACATATGTCCAGCAAGGTTTCCCCCACAAAACCTGCTGTGGTAGGGGTGCTAGGCAAATCCACCAGCAAACCACCGTCTTTTTGTGAAAAAAGAAAAAAAAAGTTAAATTCTAAAAATTCAGAGATCTGCAAGTAGGCATCATAATTTGAAAATAATACTAACAGGCAGGTGCAGGGAAAGCGCAATTGGTGCGCACCCTCTCGTGCCCATTCCAGTGCACCAGCTACAAACCTAGCTTAATTTGTCTACTTTGTCAACGTTAGTGGTGTATAAAAACCATATTTAAATTAAAGAAATGATGCTTAGCCTTGTGGGGTGGCAAGCTAAGCGTGGTGGCCTGCCAGGCTTATAATACACTGGAGGAAAATGCTGTCCAGAAAAGGCTTGTCTCTGCACAGATGGCAATGTTTTTTTTTTTGTTTGTTTTAATGAACATTTCATCTCTGATGTCACACCGTTATTAGTAGAGTTACCCCAATAAATTGGCCCCGAGTTCCTTAATTTTGGGAGACCAGTAATTGGTCGACACTTTTCACTCTGCCAATAGAGAGGGCTACCAGACCCAGCTACCAGGTCACATCGGCATTTGTGTGCGGTTAACCCACCCTGCTGTTGCCTATGCGTAGTTCCCACAAGTCTGAACCCGAAGTGATCCACCCCACTGAACCGCCATCTTGGTAGACAAGAAAAATTTGTCATATTTTTCCTGCAAAACACAGATGAACAGATTTTAGTCTCAAGATTGTGTTGACACTATTGACCAATGTGCAAGAGAAAAATACATCAACAAAATCGCTGCTATTGGGATCGATCCATATCACACAGAGGACTTGGCTTGTTTATTTTTGACCTACCAACTCCATAGCAACTGTCATGATGGTTAACTACGGATACCTACCAAGATGGCTGTCAGCTATAAAGTTCCTGGAAGTGTTACGTCACATGAGAAGTCAAAACTGAATCCTGAAACTAATGGAAATGGTGCTTCAAGCAAGTGTTAAGTGTGCACACTTTTTAATTTTTTTTTTCTTTAATATAGTTTTGAATTATAAAAATGATATATTTAGCTATTTTTTACATTTGATAATTTTTTTAAATTAAATTGCTCATTTTTACTGCATCATAAAATTTGGATTTTAACAGAGCTGGGTACACTTTCTGAGACGGGAAACTGGCACACAGAGACACTGAGACACAGGAACTGGAAGACATTGTAAATATCCCAAATTAATAAACAAAATAAAAGAAAAACAAATAAAATGAATTATGAAGCCTCTGTAAACAAAATTTTCTTTTGTAAAAAGAGCTTGTCGAGACCAAAGCACCAGAATGAAAACTTTTGTCATCCAGCTTTTGGTAGAAAGCGAGAAAAAACAGTAAGACATGCAAATGGAACTTATTATCCTAATTTATTTATGCAATTAGGTGATTTATTGCTTATTGCGACAGGCCTACCAGGAATTAGGATTTCTGTCCATTAGAGGAAACATTCGGCTTTCAAGTGTTGACATCCCTGCGGAACATTTTCCATCTACATTTTGCTTTCTGCCTCGCAGGTTCTCGTGAACGACTTCTTCCTGGTGGCATGCCTGGAGGACTTCATTGAAAACGCCCGACTCTTCATCTTCGAGACATTCTGCAGAATCCACCAGTGCATTAGCATCAGGTTGGTCCCACTACACGACCCCGATAAACAACATGCAGTCTTGCTTCAAGCAGTAGCTTCTTGCAGACATTTCTAAGGAAAAAAAAAAAAGCGACACCGTTTTGTGGTAATTAGACGTTTGAGGTGGTCTGCGTTGTGATTTGTCATATTTTTCTTGCAAACAAGTGTTTATTGCCCCCACCCCCAACACACACTCAACCATTCTGACCCCACACGTCTCTGGGATTAAAGCTGATGTGGCTTAACTGCTTCCAGGTCTCATCAGGTTTCTCAGCTGGCTTGACTTTGAAGACCACCTGTCCAATGCCAAACTCAGACCGTTTTTGTTTTTTTACCCCCCCCAGAAAGAGGTCAAGGCTTAGACGGCTCCAGACGTTCCCAGCTGCTTCAGTGCTCGGAAACATTTCTAGCTCTTGTTTGTTGGTGTAAATGGAAGTTAAACGGGGGTTCTTCTTGCCTACGGTGTCCGCAGTTTTGAAACGGGGGTTTAGTTGCAACGAAATACAGTTGACCTTGGATGCTTCCCCAAAACCAAGAAATGTAGTAATTGCTAATTATAGCATTAGTGGAGAGAAAAGTAAAAAAGATTGTTTTTAATTGTCTGCAATTAGGAGAGATTATAGGATTTGGCTGCTGCCTTACATCAGATCTGGAAGCTGACTTGGGATAAAGACGGCATTCACCCGTCTTAGAAACGATTCCTAGTCTATATAAGGGGATTCAGTCTCGTATCGCACGGTTGTCCTGTAGTTATGTTGTGTTTAATCCTGCTCCTTGGATGGTTTAATTGACTGCGCTTCTTAGAAGCGGCCTCCCAGACATGTAATTAACGCTAAAGATTTCAAAGGAAGGGTCTGCGTTTTTGTACACGCCACGCAAACAAACAAAACAAAGAGGGGAGTTGATTACTTCCCCACACCCATCGCCCCACATAAAGATGATGCCATCGACTGCCGCGTTGAGCCTCGGAGGTCTGCTGTCAAGGTTGAACCGTGGAACATGATTGGGGCCCGTTTAAATCTCCAGTTGCAGATCGTCTGGAATTGATTAGGAGCCCTGGTTCTTTTTTGGCAGACTTACTGCAATTGGATCCATTTTCTTGTTAAGGCCCACAAAGGTTAGTGGTAACGCTGGAAGAGGAAGTCGAACAGCGATTCGCTTCGGCGTCCTCGGCTCTCCTCTTGTTGAAGTTTCCGACGCGGGAAACACAAATTAGGGGTCGTTGGAGGGAGTTCCGTGTTTACTTGCCGGGTGTTATGACGATGAGACGGGGGGGAAAAACGTCTTATTTTCTGACAGACGGCGGGATTGGCCAAGTCATTAGTTCTCTTCCCAAGTAGCCCTCTGCACCCAAGCGTTGATTTTAATGAATTTGTTGCCCCCCACACTCCCCACTTAATGAGGCGGTTTTTACAGCTGTTGGCTATGATGGTTTCACAGATACTTTGCCCACAGCTCGGACTCCCTCCCCCTTCCCCCCCCAAAAAACCCCAACTACACCAGACATTGGCATGATGAAGTTGTTTTATGCAATAAAGACTTATGTGAAGCATTCTGCAGTCAGATAAAATGTATTTTGCCTAGACTTTTTGCTGTCTAAAGTGTATGTTTTCAATTTAGCCTTGTTTTCCTGCTTTATTTACGTCGTCTTCCCATGAACGTTTGAGTGGCAAGACTCTCTCTCGACCTCAAAGTGCTCACTTGTCTTGTGAGATTTTGAAGAAAAGCTTGAGATGTGATTATCTGGGGGTGAGAGGGGGGTAGGGAAGGGGAGGCTTCCCCACTCCATCTCTATTTGTACACAACAGCTCACTTGTAGTTTGAAGGATTTTTTCTTTTTTTGTTGTTGGGTGTTTTGGACGGAAACCCGGAGATCTTTTCCACCTCACAATTGAGTCATTAAAAAAACCACACAATCATTTTGTTTTTTTGTTGTCCCCCCTTCGCCCCCCCAAAAGAAAAAAAAATTTAATCCCAAGACTACCTATCATGTGTTCCTGTTTAACAATGCATGCATTTTTAGAGCAGTTATGTTAAGGAGGGAGCCACTTTGGTGAAGGATCCCGCCACTACTACCACCCATCCTCTCTAACAGAGTTAGACCCCAATCCTGACCCCTCTCCTCAAATGTGAGGCGGGTATTAAGAGCCACAGGAGTCCCACCCAGCCTGAAGTGGAAGGCTCAGGAGCCAGAGAGCACGAGGGGTCGAAGTGAAATTGATCTCTGCACCCCAGGGAACAAGATCATGGTTACGTAAAATAAAACCAGCCACAGACTCGACTCATCGGCCAAAGGATGTCAATAGTGTCGGTTCTTTGAGATCCCACCCAATCCTTGTTTCTTCTCTTTCTTTTAAAACTTCCAATTTTTTTCCCCTGCTTAAGTGGGGTTGTTAACTGAGACAAAAAGTGAAGAACCTCTGATCTGATGTACAAATGTGCTTCTGGGGAGGAAAACATTGCCATTCTTGATTTTTATAAATTAGATTAGAGAAGCCTAGACTGATCCGGGGCTCAGCCTGTGGCCCTTCTTGGGAGGGGTGGGCGGGGGTTGGTGGTCCTGTGTTATGCTGCACAGAGCTCGTTGACAAGGGTTAGAGCTTAGCTTGAAGTCCCCAGTGAGGAAACCAGACCATGTTTGTTTTGATCAGCACGTCTGACCTGGACTTGACTGACATGTGCCCCCAGTTACTTAAATTATCAAGCAAAACAGCCACACCGTGGCTCTGCTGCAATCATTTAATCACTGCAGAACTGGAAGAAATGTCAGGGTTCATTCACATCCTCCTCAGGTTACTTTATTGTGGAGAAGTAAGATATAAGATATATATATATATGTCAATCTGTATAGATGGATAGATAGATGTCCCTGTATCCACCTTATATACAAGACAGATGCAGATATAAGATAGCTATAGATAGATGGGGCCAGAATTTCATTTTGATTAATTACATAGATTTGAACTCATTACAAATTTTAACACAATTAATCAACTATCAATTGATCTGTCGCTGCATCAATGGCACTATCTAACTCTATCACTCTACCTGTCTATCTTATTTTTATGTCCTTATCTATCTGCATCTATCTCTCTCTATTGATTGCTCCATTTCTGTATCTATCTTTATCTCTATTGCTCTGTCTGTCTGTCTGTCTGTCTGTCTGTCTGTCTGTCTGTCTGTCTGTCTGTCTGTCTGTCTGTCGGTTGATCGATCTGTCAAGATTTTTATGGTTAAAAACTGATTCCAGATTCAGATCAGATTCCCAACGATGATCCATAGGTGTAATTTAGCCGTCATGACTCATTGTCCCCGTGTCTGATGAGCTGAATTGTAATCAGCTGTTCTGTTCGGCAGACCGAGCGTTCGTGTTTGTTCGGTGCGAGTGATGCATCCATCCGTTTCTGTGTCCTTTTCTGTCCTGGTCATGACCCCGTTCTCTCTCACTCACACACCCACACACACACACGTGCCACTCCTTCAGCTCATTACCTGCCCTTCTTGGGGACGCTTCGCTGCGGCGGACGTGTTGAGGCCTGGTCACTCGGGGGGGAAACCAGACCGTATTTTCCTCATTATGCTGAGGTAATGCTTCTTATTTGTTGTTTACGCCCCATCCACAGACTGACTTCATTTCCCTTCCTTGTTTTCATGTGGTTTTTGCCACCATTTTAGCAACATTCATGGGCCTGAAAGTGGCCTTGAGGTAAGACCGGTCATATTGTAAATTCCAATTCCCAAATAAGATTACTTCCCACTACAAGAATGTCATGAATAAAATCTGTAACAGCGGTGGCGTGAGAAGTGCCCGGGTCTCAGGAGTTTTCAGCCAACGCCGACCGAGTCTCACCGAGTGTGATTTATGGACCAGGAAGTGAAAAATTAGCGAAGTAAATTGTTTTTATATTGGCCCTTATTATACAGAGAAAAATTCAACTCATTCTACATTATGGCTTTTACAGGTTGGGTGTTTTGTTTTTTTTGTCAAGCTCTTTAGATGAGGTCGTCATATTCTCAGCTGTGCTCAAAGTGTTAGAGGATATTTATTGGGCCCCTTATATGAAATGCGGTAGAAGCGGTGGGGAGGGTCAAACGATGAGGGCAGGAAATGTTGAAGGAGGGTGGAAGAGGGGGTCTAGATGAGGGTATCAAGGGGGTCTAGTTATTAAGAAAGCCACAAGGGAGGCCAGCTGCAGTGGGGGAAAGCTTCAGATCAAAGCGGGCCAGCTCCCCGCTCCTCCTGTCTCTGTGGCACAGAGACAGGCTCGGAGATGTTTGAAAGAGCAAACCGGCGTCCAACCCGGCTTTCATCCTCCGCTACGGCCGCAGGTCGGAACGGCGAGTCACCGCGCGAGCCGAACGGAGCGCGTTTTGACGCGGACGCAGGTACTGAAGCAACCGAAGGCAACACCAGTCCCGGCACCATTAATGGAGTAATTCCTGCAAGTCTATAAATCATGCTCCCATTAGTATTGGGCCATTATAGGTTCTCTGGGTGTGCTTTGTGTTAGGAACGTCGCCTGGAGCAAAACAGATTGGAGCAGTCGCTATTTATTTAGCGCTAAACGCACAACATCGATCATGCATGTTGTTACGTTAACTGAAAGATTTTTTGGTTCTGTCACACATTTTCTACAATTCAGCTGAAGTGATTGTTTGCAGTTCATGTGTTTGAATTTCTAAAATATCCCCCTTCATTACCGATAAGAAAAACGGTGTCATTATAGCTTCAATTTCATGTGTTCTTTATTACTCTCAAACTGTCTGCTTTAAGATACCTGTTGTTGTTTCTGGGATCTGCTTGGACTTTTCCTAAGGGTTCTAGGAGGCTGCTTTACAGTAATGGTTTGAAGCTTTGGTTGTCTGTTACATGTTTTACCATTTTTAGCTTGACATGATGTTTTCATGTTCACTATAATCCAGCTGAAGATGATAGATTTGTTTCACTAATCGTTAAGAAGAGTTATTAAGCTTTGTCCTTTGACAATAAAGCAGCCGGACCCAAATGCATGTTTTTATTATATTAACCCCAAGACAGAAAAATAGTTACACTATGCTCAGTTGAACTGTATTAATTTAGGGGTTCCCCAATAAATAGGCTTTGTTTTCCTTAATTTTGAGAGATTTTCGATCGTCTGATGCTTACATGAGAAGCTGATCTTATTTACCTGCAAAGGTCTGAGAATCAGCCACTGTCCCATTTTGCTCTGCCATAAAAGAGAACTGACCGACTGACCCGCCCGCTGGGTCACATGTGCATCTGCCCAGTTAACAATAGTCGCCAACTTTGTCACTGTATGTAGCGACTTTTTCAGACAAAAAAATTGTCGTCCAAATTTGGAATCAGCAGTTCGGGCTTTTTAAAGATTGGTGATCGGCTGGAAAACTGCAATTGGTGCACTCTGTATATCTGTATATTTCTCTTTATTAAGATTTATTATTCTAAAAAAGATCATTAGACTTCAACTTAGTTTATGAGAAAAATCTGCGGGCGCTAGTAATCAACCAAATCAGAAATTTTATGCATTCACACCAAGATTTACTCCATTATAGTATGAGATCAAGGCAGCTTAAAAAACAGAACAATAATAAAAATGAGCTCTGCCTGTGCAAATTACTAATATAGGAGAGAAATTTATAAGATCTTAAATTTAACAAGTGTTTATTGTTCTCTCAGGAGCCTGAAGAAAGGAATGTTGCAGCCTAATTTTGATGTTTCTGTTAATCTGAAACAGAAGAGGTGTCAGGTTTAGATTTTCAGAAACAACCAAAGTCTTCCAAGTTTCAGCACCAAAGCGGCCACTAAACAGATAATTGAGCAACTTTCTGTGATGATGTGGGAGAGGACACATAAGGGGGACTGATCGGCCAGTCGGATGCATACGCTATACTTAAAATAGCATTAACGTTAGACAGCCAATTATTTATGGAGTGCTGTTGGAAGTGACAGATTAAAGAAAATCTCAACAGTGTTGCAAAAACCAAAACATTGACTCACTGGTTTTCTGTTGAATAAAATGCACATTTATACTGCAGCTTTGACACAATACATACATTAAATGAACCCTTTACGCGTTTCAGCAGGAGCTAAATACGATTGTTCCTATAGCATGTAGCGGCAGGCATTTAAAACCTTCAAACACAACAATCATCCAAAGTCTTAAAAGCGTTGATATATTGGAGATTTTGACCCTCAGTGCTGTAAAAAATACTTTTTATTTTTGACAAGATCTAAAATGCATCACACATTTGGAAGCAGTTAAAGTAGGTGAAAGGCCAGATCTGACGCTACGCTGATCGAAATTGGTGAGAAACAGATTTTTCAGGGAAGACTGATATATCTGTCCACCTGTGCATGTGCGCAGTTAACAGTCGTCACCCCACTGTTGGCAACTTCACCACGTTTTCAGACAAAAAAAATCTGTATTGGCCAAAATCGGAATCGGTAGGTCAGGCTTTGTATAGATCGGTGAATGGCCAGAATACCACAGTCTGCGCACCTACACAACACTGTGTGCATATGGGTTATGTGAGGTCATACACTCATTGTTGCTGTAAAACTAATTACCCATTGGGACAAGAATAAAGATCTGACAGAACAAGTGTTGTTGTTCAATGATCTTTGAACCATTAAACAACAGTATCACATGATTCACCGGTACATTGAAGTTCTCAGTAGAGTAGAGAAACTCGACCCGACTTGACCCGACCCCATGGGGATTGTGCCTGAGTCCGACACAACCCGACTAATTAACTTTAATTACCTACATACCATTTTAATTAAGATTTCACAGCTTTTGCTTTTAGACCTTAATTTGAGTACGCAGTGTAACTTCTGCTGTTTACAGCTTTTGTTTCACGTCTTCGAGCTTCATTTAGTCGCTTGTAACCGCAGGATGAGTCGAGACCAAATCATCTGGGATTATGTGATTGATAGGAACGGAACAGGGCGGTCTACTGAACATCTACACCTTATTTTTTGTCTTTCCTCAACAAGTTACGCTAACTACTCCTATATTTAGACTTTAATAATTCGGTTGACTCGACTTTATGTTGCGCATTCTCGTTTGACCGTCTCTGTGCTGGATGTATTGTAAGCCTATTAAACCTTTCACAGAAGCCCAAGGCCGACTCGACCTGACTTTCAGGCCGTAAATCTAAACTCGACAGTGACGGCACAAGACTCCGATCCATTTGACTTTTATTTTGTTGTTGCTCAAATAAAGTTGGAGCTCCTCATCTCCTTGTCCGTTTCTTTAACAGCATGCTGGCCGACAAGCTGAACATGTCTCCCGAGGAGGCCGAGAGATGGATCGTCAACCTCATCCGCAACGCCAGGCTGGACGCCAAGATTGACTCCAAACTGGTGAGACTTCCTGTCCTTCTGTTTGGCTTCAATGCTTAATACATTCGCTTTCTTTTTTCTTTTTTTTTTTTTACTTTGAATGATGTGCCCTTGTGAGGTTATATAGAAAACATCTGTGCTCAAAGCCTTTTTTTACGATATCGCGGTATACACATCACAAAGGCGCTCTGTTATTATCGGAACAAACTCCAGCAGTCCTGTAGATGTGCGTACAGTGGAAATGAACACTAAAAACTCTGTGTTTGAATTGTTTTTCAGTGCGTTGTATAATTTGGTCCAATCTTTTTCCTTTTTTTCTTATTATTTTGTGCGTCAGGGTCATGTTGTCATGGGGAACAACGCCATATCGCCTTACCAGCAGGTGATTGAGAAAACCAAGAGCCTCTCGTTCCGCAGCCAAATGCTGGTTATGAACATTGAGAAAAAGCAGGCCGCCAGCAACAGAAACGAGGTGAGTAATGCTCACACCAACACCGCACAAAGCACTCCCTTCCAGCCCGTCGCTGCAGGGCTCCCATAACTCCCATCAACCGGTCAGCTCCAAGGTCAGCGTGAACCTTCAAAGTGCCTCGGTGGAACGCGGCGCAAGAATGTCGATGAAACGAGCGTCAACAAAAAGCTCTCCTTACACGGAGTAGGCTTATAAGAGCAGAGCCGGCGCTTTCATCCTTCCACGTCTCTTCAGAGGCTTAATGAGAAAGTGGAGTCTAAGCGGCCATAAAACGAGGCCCGAGCGCCGTGACTCAGCTCGGCAACGTAAATGAGGACGCTCTCGCCGGCGTTTGGTGAACGTTACTTAACGTGCGGCGTTCCCAGCTCTTAAGACCCGGAGATACCTGGCCTAGGGTCCGCAACTCCCTTTTAAGTCTGTTTGATTTTGACACTTTTTGTATGCGTACCACCGTGCAGATGCTATGGATTCTCTGCATTTCAGAATAATGGTCATGCTTTGCTTCCTGTAACCCTTCCTGTAGATTTATGTCGCTTCAACCGGCTCTTACCCAGCTAATTCGTTTTGTGCCGACCAGCATAAAATTAGTTTTCAGTGATGTGCATTGTTTGGGATTTCTTTTCAATAAAATTCGTGCGTGGATGTTGGTACCCAAATCCGAAAGGTTGCTCGTTCAGAAAAAGAAAATAAAGTCACAAAGATATATTTGGATGTACAGTACAGACCAAAAGTTTGGACACAACTGTGTGTCCAAACTTTTGGTCTGTACTGTATATCGAAATAATCTCCTAATCTGAATTGTTTTTCATTATATTTGGGCTGGCAATGAATTTCAAAACGTCAAAATGAAGTATCTTGGTTTATTTGAACCCATAAAAATAACCTCCAGGTTCTCCGTGCGTCGCTGCAGACATCATAGAGTTGCCCACATACCCACGGTTTTTGCAAATGTGTGACAAATTTTTTTTTAACTTATATGTTACCTAAAAGAGGAAGGATTATTAACTTTGCGTTCTGTGAAAAAACACCAATTGTACAATAATTATGTGCCATTTGCGCATTTTTTGCATTTTAAAAGGGCATTATTATTTAAACTAGATTTTTTGTAAGGCTTAACCTCATGTTATAATGTTGTTCCCTCACGAAAAATATGTCTGGAGTGTTATCTTGGTTCTTTCGTGCATGTTTGAGAAATTCTTTAATCTCCCGTGGCAACCATTCAGCTGTGCAAGACGCCTGGGTGGACCTAGCTCCGCCTTCGAGGCGCAACTCCTCCTCAGAATTGCAGTTTCCAAGCTCCGTGCTTCCGACTCACAGAGCAGCTCTCCCTCCGCGACTCCCCCATTCGGCTCATTCAGACTAGCCAGCAGCAATTAGCAAACACCAGCAGCACATCTGCTGAATTCTTTATATGAGCTACTTCTCTACTAACGCTGTTTAAAAATCATTAAAGGGTTGATAGAGGAGCCATGTTGTGATGATTTCCTGAAGGCTGCGTTTCAGAAAGAGCAAGAGCTTTTTAAAGAGTCATTGGCCCAATTTTAAGGCGTTAAAATCAGGCGTTAAGTCAGATTTCTTCTAAGTCATATTCGATATGTATATATATATATATATATTTATATATAGGTAGCATAGTTACTTGTGATATAAAATTGCACCATGTGGCTGGAAAATACACAATACTGCCCCTTTAAAAAGAAAAGAAAAAAAAATATTTTGCTCTTACATTACTTTCAACTTGACAACCACTTTAACCAAAGTTAACCAAAATCTCTCACATGAGCCCTGGATCCCTGCAGCTCCTCCAGAGTTAATGTGACTTTCTCGGCTGCTTCTTGTAACCAAACCCTTTGCCAGTCACTTTAGCCTCCATTAAATGGAACAGACGGGTTCCGTCTTTTACCCGACGGTTATGTTACCGCTGAAAGCTCCTTGTTTACTCTCCTGTCTATTGTTTGAACATCTGCAGCTGGAGCGGAGCCACAAAACGGTCTAGTTAAAAACCGGCCCGCCTCATTAGGAAGTTTTTCTAATTAGACAAAAGAGGCTGCAAACAACTTGCAGAGCACCACTCCATCCTGCTGTCCGCAACACTACAAATCACTTACATTTAGGGAACATTTACTGCCTGCCATCTGGGCTGACTGCTTCGGGTCGCTGTCAGCCACCCAGCACTCACCAGCAGAACACACACACACACACACACGCTCACATTTCCCGACAAGCGTTTTTAACTGCCTGCACATGTATTTTGCTTTTTCACATTTCCCCACAGTCAGCACCAAAACGTTTGGTTATGATCGACCCCAGTTACCTGCAAAAAAAACAAAGTCTAATTTTATGTTGTTTTTTTTTCTTTCTTTCTTTTTTTTCCCCAGACACCAAACTGGGCCGGCCAGGAAGGCGGATTTTAACTACCTGGTGACGACGGATCACACTCGTCTATCAAAAAAGGAAAATGAAATAAATTAAAAAAAAAACAACCAAAAACGCTGTACTTTTTTATGCTCTCGGTTCGAGTCATCACCAGCTCAATAAAAGTGACCAGCGAAACCGTTTTCACCCCGTGATTGCCTTATTTCTGGACGCCGCGAGAAGCCACTGAGGTTGAAGTGGTCGGTCTCCCTTTTTTTTTGTTTTTTTAAATGCTTTTTGTATCAGTAATACTTGATGAAGTTTTAATGTGCACGCCGAGCGGGACAGTCGGGCGCGTGCGAAGATGAACGGCTGTTTAGTCTGCGGGGTTTTATGGTGTTTTTAGCGGCCCGCTTCTTCGCGGGTGGGGGTGCAAACGGAGGCCGTGTACGGCTAGCCACGGTCACACACTCTGCCAGTCATCCTGTCCATCTGAGGACACCAGGGAGCCATAAAGCACCATTAGCCAGACGGACCCATCGTTTTAATGTCCTGTCCCACCCCCGCTGCTCTTTCCCTCTGCTTTTAACCTTCTCATAACTCAGTTCTCTTACTGCGCCCCCCACTCCTCCGCCCCCTTTACTCCTTCCTACTTTATTGCACTTGCTCGCAAACAGCTTGTTACTCCTACTTATGGCTGTAATTTTCTCCTTATGTGTAATTTAACAACTAAACAAGGATTTTTTATGTCAAATACACCTGTTTAGGGTTAAATCAAAAGTCAGCAGAGGGCAGCGTGTCTTGCATCACCTGTGTGTATATGGGGGTGTGCATGTGTGTGTGTGTGTCTGCGTGCTTCACCCACGAACGGACTCCTTAACAGATGTATGACTTTGTTCCGTCCAGAGGAGACGGAGGACAGACCAATAATTGGTGCTTTGCTCCTTTTATTTTGGACCATAATGCGTCACAGACGCGCCGGGTTGATAAACACAACTGCGCTGTGGACTAAAGAATAATACCTGCTCCTACCATTTTTCTCTCCCCCTCCCCACCACCACCAAAAAAAACCCAAACCCTGCTATATTTATTTTAGCTAGTTTATTCAATCTGAAACATAAGATGATAATTGTTGCATTCAATATTTCTCGGAGTTCCTTTCATTGTAACCCGTTTCATCAGACGGTTACAATATTAAATCAGATGGTGTCGCGCGCACAAATGGATGGGGTTTTTTTTGGGATAATAATGGAAAGTTTTTTCTTGAAAATGTAAATCCTGTTCCTAACTTCTGCAAGGAGGGAGCTGTCATCTGCAGAGCGTAAACTGCTGCTGCTGTGATACTAAAAACGGACATCGCCGGATCGTAATTGGCGGATTGGTCGATCCCGACCGATGACGATCTGGACGGAAACTCAAAAATTGTATCTTTTTCTGATCAGTGGACGCACCGTACCAAAGTGTCCAGACCACTTCGAAGAAATTCAAGAGTATTGTTGAAAAGTCGATTTATTTCAGGAGTTTTATCACTAAGTGGAAGACGTTATATGGATTAATTACACACAAGTGGATGTTTGGAAGTCTTTATTTCTGTTAATTAGACAGTTTGAATATTAAATCAGACCAATACAAACATTTTAATTACAGAAATGATCCTTACTCAAGAGTTTAACTCCTAAAGATGGGCAATTTTCAAAAGGTAAATGAAACAAAAGAAACTGTAGTAAAAGAAACATTTTACACAAAATTCAAAGATTTTAATTTGTCAGTGAAAATCTCACCCCAACTTTGTACTTTGTATCATTCTTGAATTGAAATAGCTCGGCCGCGTTTTGGACACCTCTACTCAAATTTGCTTGGATTAATGCCAAAATATTTCCACACCAATTTACAAGGAACACTTTAAAATAAAGATTATCTTAAACCTGAACTCTGGCACGTTAGTGAAATTTTGTCCCGTGAGATAGTTCCAGATGAGCTAGCCCGCTGGTACGCGGCTAATATCCCAATCCCACAATGCTTTGCTGGTGTGTCGCCATATTAATCAGGAACGACGAGCCATAATAATTTGGCATCTATGACCAACATTTCATGCTACTATCTGTCTCATCGGGATGTAATGACCAAAATTTTTTTACTCAACAGGTTGTTGCTAGGAAACCAAAGAGCAAGTGAACCAGTTGATGCCACACCATCTTTATGAGGTTGAGCGCTGATTAACTCTCTGCCTACATCCCCCAGAATGCTGTGCTGTTGTGGCTCGGAGCTCAGTGATATTATTTAATAATCTGTCAGACATATTATGTGTTGATATTGATTATGTCTATCTCGATATCGTTGGCAAATTATTGTTCAGCCCTAGCGACACACCAGAGACTGATTACCTGAGCTGTTAAAAAGTATAAATTATTTTCTTGAAATGCCTCACTGGTGAGTTGGCAGCTTTTTTTTTTTTGGTATAAATTCTCCTTCCTTTATTCCATCTGTTTTTTTTAGACTTCTATCAAATGACCTTCACCAGCAGATAACGATCAGCTTTCCTAGCTGAACCCTGATCTCCATTGTGATTATCTTCGTACGTATATGGACCGCAGTGGTTTATCTCGATTTTAAAATGTCACGTTGGGTTATTTCTGAATCGTTGACATTTCAGAGATTCTGACTTTTACGATGCCAACAGATTTTTTTTTTTTTTTTTTTCCCCTTCTTCTTCTCCTCCTCCTCCTCTCTGTTGTCCTTTTCTTTTGTTCAAGAAAACTATGACAAAACCCACAATGAAAGCCGTCCAGCCCGGATCCCCGGTGAGTCGAGTGCACGCGCCGCTCTCCCTTCATTGCCGTTATGGCACCGAGGGCTCCGGGCCAGACCGTCCAAATGCTGACGTCACCTCCACTTGTGTGCACTGCAACAAGCGAGGAGGTGGGGAGGCGAGAGGTGCAGAGTGATTGGTTTACCGGCCCCCTTTTCTCCGTGACACATCATGAGAATGAAAGTGCCAGAGGGCCTAAATTATCACATTCACCTTAACCGTGCACCCTCGCATGTTGTTGTAGAGAACAATCCAAACCAGCAGCGCAGCCTGTGGCTGCAACAGCCACGCTGACCGCGGTGTCCGTCACTGGCTCTCTGGACAGACAAATAAACAAAGGCCGGCACAAAGGTCACCAAAGGTTTCCGAAACTCCTCGTTTTAAACAGAGATCTTCCCCTCAGAGTAGATTTTACAACCAGAGGATTTTATTTTTCTTCTTCTTTTCTGGTTTTTGCCGTTTAAACTGAAAAAACAACAACAAACAAACAAAACAAAAAAAACACCCTGCAAATGAAAGCTAGGAGGCCTTTTGTCACGTCTCGGGCTTTCTGTGTTCGAGAACGTTCTTTTCTTCACACACACACACACACACACACACACACACACACACTGGCAAGAGTCTCGCACTTGGACGACGTTGCTTTCGCATAAAAATAATTTCCTCAAATAAATAAAAGATTAAGTGCCACACCTAGTGGCTGAAAGGAGTAGAGCAGCGGTTTGGTCGCGTTCCAAGAGGGGTGAGGTTGAGAATGTTCCCACAAATGTCCACTTGTTAATGACCTCTGCAGCGTCAATTAGTCAGTTTGTCTTTTCCTCGTGTGCCGCCACGGTGGGAGTGTCTTTCTGATGAGGTAAAGGAGAGGATGACCACCTTCATATCTTTAAATTTGTTGGAATATTTAGTGCAGCTCCACCTTTGTGTCTTTGTAAATCAATGATTTTCTTTTAAATGTGTTTTTGCTGCTTGGATAAACAGTACAGTGGGTCCGGTTGCCTTATGGTTTCAAGACATATTTGCTCCACGAAAGGCAGAGAATAGTTTTTGTGTTTTTTTTCCCTCTCCTTGTTATATAATTCAACTTGATGAATTAATGATATAGAGCAAACTCAAAGCAATGCAGAGGCAATCCAAGAATTTTCAGGGCCGTAATCGGAATGGGGTTTCGGGGGCCCATTTTTAAATGAAAATTTTATTTCTTTTTTTTTTTTGTTTCTTATTAAAAAAATGAGAATGAAAGAAATCTCATATAACTGAAGAAGTGTGAGGAGATGCGTCAAAATTTTTATTAAAAGCATAACACGGATAAGGAAAAAATATTTAACTGTCCTGATTTATTTTATTTTTTTTCAAACAATTTTAATCTCTGACCTCCCAAAACAGATTTGTGACCCTGTTTGTGTAAGTGAGCACACATTGACTTCAGAAATGAAAACTCAAATTTCACTGTTAATTTACCAGGGAATGAGTGACGCATTTCAATATGAATTGAAAATTCGCTGATATGTAGAAGAGTCATTTCTCTTAAGCCGGAGCTGCAGTTCATGTGAAATCTGTCTTCAGATGTACAAAAGTTAATGTTGATAAGTTGAGTGACAATTTCTCATGTTTGTAAGTGAAAAAAAAAAATTCAGTTCATTGTTTTATAGTTAAGTATGAGATGAACACTCATAAAAAGTTAGAAATTTGAAGTATAATTTGACCAGATCATATCCATTTGGGCTAATTGGCTCTTGTGAAACATGATTAGTTGTGACCCCTGATAATAGATATTGCTTACACAAGTCAGACCACAGTTCTTACTGTAGGTTAGGAGTAAATTCATGTATTGACTTGTATGCGCAGTTTGAAATGTCCTGAAGCAGAAAGTTGCATCTTGTTCCTAAAAAAGTTCAGTACAAAACAACCAAAAGCATTCTACGATAGCATAATGCAATATGCTAATGTAGGAGATGCATTATCGGTTGGTGCAACAATTGGTGGGTGATGTCCTTAAAGTGATAGTTTTGCTGTTTTGGACTGAAGTTGTTCATTTTATTTGCAGAAAAACAATGTTGTATCGGAGAATTTGTGGGAAAGAGCGCTGAAAAGCTAGCATCTAACCAGACCTGCTGCACTTATGGGCTAATTTCAGAATTTTCAGATCGCTCGTGAAAGCATGATAGCTGTGGAACACGGTACCGTAGCAGCAGATATTGAACACGTACACATTTACAGTCTGCCTTCCAAGCTCTGGAAAAGTACAACGGAAAAGTAGCACTGCACAAAATCCAATAGATTATTCCCCTTGCAGCTGATGGAGCGGATTAATACAGCTACCAGCATCCACTAGTTTAAGATTAAAGTAACGCAGAAGTTTCTCAGCTGAGTAAAATACTCATTTCTTTCGGGTACAGTTCATGTCCGCCAATATAGGACTGGATAGGAATGTGATTTTATGTTTAAATGGTTATATCCTTTTTGGATTTGATTACTACTTACCCCCCCCCCCCCCCCCCCCCTTTTTTTTTTTTTTTTTTTTTTTTTTTTTGCAAACTCATAGCAATAAATTACAAAATAATAAGAAAAAGAATAAATAACATTTTTCATTTGGAAAAAAATGGGCCCCCGAAATCCCATTCTGATTTGGGCCTTACAAATTGTTGGATCGCCTCTGCATGGGTTTGAAAAGTCATCCAACATGTTGAGATCGTCTAAAATTAGCAGCCAGTGAAAAACAAGAGAAACTCAAGAATAGCATAGGAACCCCCCCCCCCCCCCCCCCCCCCCCCCCCTTCTCCACGCGCCCCCCTCTCCTTAAACGTCTTCCAACTTTTCACGCTCACTAGGACCCTGAGGCAACCTCGGACCGGCCAAGTGTGGCTGGCTGGATGGGTAGGTGGGTGGGTGAGTGGGTGGTTTTGGGGGGTTAGCGGAGGAGCTGATGAGCAAGATACCCTCCTCAACATTTTCAATAAGAGGCTGGAAGCTGGAAATTTCCGCACGTGACAGCGACGCGACGGCTCGGCTATATGAGGAACCCGGCGGAGAGCATCAGGACCATTCAGCCACACGCATCAGGGCGCACGACGCACACTCACCGCCGTCTCCAACTCCCAAGACATTTCTTTCTTTTTTTTTTTTTTTTTTTTTTTTTTTTGAAAGCGAAGACGGGCAAGCCGCGAGCAGGGCAGACCGAAACCGGCCGAGAAACTCAGGTTAAAGCGAGCGCAAGACCCAAAGAGAGAGCTGGAGGAAAAAAAAAAGAGAGAGAGAGAGAGAGAGAGAAGGACCAGCCCTTCCTCCCAATTCACCTCCTTTTTCTTCATCCCTCCTTCTCGGACCTCCACTCTCCAGACGCGAGTTCCTCACAGTCACTCAGAGAGAGAGAGAGAGAGAAAGAGAGAGAGGGATGCTGCGTGTTGCTCAGCCGCACTTGCACTCAGACGGAACCTAGAAGCGGAATTACTCTTCATCTTTTTCTTTTTCTTGAGAAGTGAACTGGCGGTGATTCTGGCTGCTGTTACGCACCGTTTCGGGCTCAGTTTTTAAGGGGGGGGGACAGAATCTGGACATTAACACACAGAAGAATCTCCGCTTTCATCTTCCTCGATCACAAGAAGGTGTTGATTTCGTTACTCTCTTATCACACCTTTGTCCCCCCCCCCCCCCCCCCCCCCCCCCCCCCGGCCATCTCATCTCCCCTTTCTTTCTCCAGCACGGACACTTTTTCTTCTTTCTTCTTCTTCTTTTTTCATTATTAACTTAAGAATCGTCAGCGTGCTTAAAAAAAATAAAATAAAAAAATGCTTCCAACCGAAGACGTGATGGCATGTCGCGTCTCTGACGTTTGACACATTTTTACGGATCCGCTAAAAAAAAAAAAAAAAAAAAGAAAAGAAACTGGAGAAATTGGACCAAAAAAAAAAAAAAAAGCAAAGTCAGAGAAGTTCTCTTAAGCCGCGACTGGTGCGCTTTTTCTTCTTTTTTTTTTCTGCTGCTTTTCTCTCTTTTTTTTTTTTTCCTTTTTATTGGAGTCCGAGCAAACCAGACCGACCGTCCAGATGCAGTTTCGACTCTTCTCATTTGCCCTGATCGTCTTGAACTGTGTGGAGTACAGCAACTGTCAGGCGCCGTCGCACCGCTGGAGGAGAAACAAGAGAGGTAACCCAGAGTTCAAACCTCGCGTGTTTTCAGATCTGCGTCCGGGGAGACGTGACACTTAATAGACTGTTATTGTGCGCTATACAAGACAGAAAGTGTTAATATTCTCTTCTCGTGGCCAGCCTGATTTAGAGGTACGGTGTGCGTAAAGTGAGCGAGAAAAAAAAACCCAAAAAAAACAGAAAAGAAAAGAGAAACATCCAATATGTGAGGTGAGAGCAGCCGATCCAGAACTCTCCAGAAATTCTGTCTTCTGGGCAAACACCATACTTTCAGAATCTCGTTAAACGTGCAAAAGAAAGAGATAGAGAGGGGCGGGGTGGGGGGGCATTTGTGAAATATTTTTGTCTCTCAAACATTTATATTAGCACCAATTGTTGGTGCGTAAAATACGCGCAGGATTACGCGCTCTCTGAAACGTTTTAGCACTTCAAAAACACGTCCCCCCCCAGCCCCTCCAATTTCCTCCATTTCATTTTTCATCATCGTGCATTTGCTTGTTTCCGTAGTTAAATGTGCTGCTGATCGGGCACGTCCGAAATAAACTGGGGTGCCTACAGAATCCCAAATCCAAGACTTCTGAACCGTCCCTCCGTCCGTCCATCCGTCCATCCATCCATCCATCCATCCATCCATCCATCCATCCATCCATCCATCCATCCATCCATCCCATCCATCCCATCCATCCATCCAGCCTCCCTCTCTCCTTCCCTAAGCTGGTTTTAATTGATCTCATAACCACTTTGAACAGTTGGTCGGAAACCTGCATAACAATCGCTCAGCGGAGGCGCTGGAGTCGAGCCGGGGGGGATCAGCCCCTCTGTAAACACCAGCCTTTTGCTGTGAATGAATGAGAAGACAGTCGGATTAGGGAAAAGTAACCCTCCCCGCCTCCCCTCCACCCTCCTCCCCCTCCTACTTCCACCTCACTCACCCCCGTGACATAACTTATCACCGGGATCAGAGCGAGCGGCGAAGAGAGTTGGGACCGGGGGGAGCGGGTGGGGGAATCACCGGAGAGTGAAGCTGGGGAGGAGGGTGGAGGATACGGTGGGTGGGTGCTTGTAAATACTGAGGCAATCACCAATTTAATCATATGCGCTGCGTGCCAGGGGGTGGGGGGAACCTCCACACTCTGCGAGCCCTCCGCTGCCCATCTGCAAATAATCAGGGCAATCACTGCGGGGTACTGGCACACATGCGGCTCTCAGCTCCCTCTGTGTGTTTCTTTCTCCGTGCGCTGTGTGATCTGGCGTGCAGGAGACGGTGTGTCACGGTCTGATCCGTTTTTTCAAAGAGCTGTTCAGAAGAAGAAGAAGGGGGGGAAAAACCCAAGAAATGTAGGGTATGGTCAAGCATATTTGGTTTTTTTTATTTTTGAAGGGCGTGGGGGGCATCTTTATCTGTGAGTGAGAGGGAAGAAGGAAGAGGTGATGCTGCTGGGTTCAGGAGGAGAAAGGATGAGATCAAGAGGTTAACTTGCACAGTTGACCTCAAGAACAGATTTTTCCTTGAGTGCAACCAGCTTAGAAGAAAGAAAAAAAAAAGATGCTACACTTAAAAAAAAAAAAAAAGCAGTCCAGATGCATGATGTTTAGTAGCAGGGCCGGTCAAAAGTTGCTCGAGGCCCAGAGATGAGTTTTGTTCAGGGGCCCCACCACCCACTGCTACTGATCTCTGCTTTGCATTGTCCCTGATTGATTGATACCGTTTCACATTTTTCATTGACAGAAGGAGTCTACAGCACTAGCATGGTTGCGTTAAACAGACAGAATTGCTGCACGTGAACTGTAAAACAAGAAACATCAAGTTGTTGCTGCTAGTGATCGAAAGGCTGACCCAAGTCTGACTTTCAATCATTTTGATTGGGCTAAATTTGAATTCAGTCTACAGCTGTGGAAAGTTGTGGTTTAAATTTGCTAACCACTGCTGGCTAACTTTGAAAAGCCCTTAGTGTACTACAGATGTTCAGGTGGCATGATATTAGTCGTGTAGATTTGATCAGTTTCGCTCCCTTTGTCAATTCCGCCACAGCGACTCCACAATGTCCATTTACAGGGCTGTTGTGTAAAGCTGCCAACATCAAACATCAGTTCAGATCAATTAGAATCTCACAGGTGTCAAACTCCAGTCCTCGAGGGCCGGTGTCCTGCAACTTTTAGATGTGCCTCTGCTGCACCACACCTGAACAGAATAATTAGGTCATTAAGGCTGTGGAGAACTGATCTACACAAGGAGGAGGTAATTAAATCATTTCATTTCAGTGTTTTGTACCTGTGGCACATCTAAACACTGCAGGACAGCGGTCCTTGAGGACTGGAGTTTGGAACCCCTGAATTAGATTATAAGACTTATGTTACCTTTTGTTTTTTTCCCTGTTGGAAGTTGTTTTGGGACTTCCAGACCAGCAGGGGGCTCTAAGGAGTCAAAAAAAAAAAAAGTCCACTGGGGATAATGACAGATGTTGGGTTTTAGCCAACATAGGGGCATAGTGTGAGACTGTCTGATCACCTCGTTTTAAACACACCACAATTTCACTGCATTTGCACAAAAATCCGGGAAGTCAAACATTAAGTCAATGGGAATGCTTCCAAAAGTCCGAGGGGAAACTGGTCTTATTTCAGCCAGCAGACCAGCAGTGTGCAGCAAACGGAGGGAAAGCAGCACTGTTGTGGTAAAGAGCACAGTACCATAACTTTAACGACTTCTAAAAACAAAACTGTTTTATGGCATTAGCACAAAAATGCATGACATTATTTAATGTGTTTATTTCAGACAGAACAGCAAATAAATTCTTATTTCAGCTAAAACACTACGATTGTTACGGTGATAATCACGTGCGACATGAATTGAGTGTTTCTTTGCCACCGTAATTTTCCAAAACGGCTAAATAGGTTATCATTTGCAAGTGAGGGGAAAATGTGTGTAGCTTTTTTTCTTTCAGCCAGCTGACCAACAGTGTGCAGGAGTGGTGGGATAGGATTCTATGATCAGAATAATGATTTTGAAAGAAAAACAAAAACTTGACTCAATGTATTTTGGAGAAAAAATAGCAACTTTTAGCAAAAAAAAAAAAAAGCTTTAATTTTAACCAAAAAAGCAACAGCCCCCCCCCCCCCCCGTTTTAATTGGGTTATTATAGTTATATTGCTGCTATATCTTTATTGAATGGCCCTGAATTTTGCCTCTTGAAATGTTTCCAAAAAAGGACAATTTTGTCTTTGTTAGCCGGCTAAAAGCGTGGGAGCCTGTTCGGCCTACTGGCTGGCAGTGTGCAGCAACAAGTGGGGAGCACGACAACACTAAAGCGTTCATTAAAACGAATCTAAACTGTGGAATCAATTGCGTCCGTTTTAAAACAAACTTTTTCAAACTTTGACGCCGTTAGCTCGCTTAATGCCTTGCTTAGCGCTACGCGAACTTGTCAAAAGTATACGGTTGGCGCCTTCAAAGCGACCATTACGTTTTCAGTATTTGCTGCTGCTTCTTCTTCTTCTTCTTCTTTATTTTTTTCTTGCTCACGCTAGCCAGACGGGCTCGTGCAGGGAACCCGTCCCGGCACGCCTCGGACTCAGTCGGGACACACTCCTCACCCCGCGTGCTCGGCTGTCTTGGGCGATAGCAAATCACATCCCGCACACCTTTTTTTTTTTTTTTTTTTTTTTTTTTAACAAACGTCTTATTTGACTTGCATGGCAGAGAGAGAGAGCGCGCGCGCGCGTCCTGTCATTGATACGCGGCGCTCACGTCGCCACACGACTCTGAGGTGCAAAGGATAGAGATAGAGATGCCAGCGTAATTAGGGGGAAGCAGGAGGGGAGGCGTAAAACAGACAGTGTGTGTGTGTGTGCGTGCGTGTGCGCGTGTGCGTGTGACTTCAGCGCAGACCAGATTGGGATCTTCGTGTGGTTTCTTGGCTGATGTTGTCTCACTCGCACACAGCATGGCATGACCCAACAACCCATTCGGCTGCGGTAAGCGTACACGCACTCATCTCTCCTTTTGTTTTTTCTTCTTTTTTTTTTTTTTTCTTTTTTTTTGCAAATGTGAACCAGATGACGAAACATATTAAATTTACACCTCCTTCAGTTCTCATCATGCCCACTAGAAACAGGAAAGCGATGCCAATGAGCCCTGCTATGATATCATAGCAAGACACGGGGGGGGATTACTTTTCATTTTTTATTCTCAGGCTAATGATGCCACCTGCTGACTACATAAAATCAGGCCGAGTAGCGGGCAGCCCTGCCTGAAGGGACAGAGGAGCACAGTGGGGGCCCTAAGATATTTAAGCAGGTAATGAATAGGTAACAGCAGTCGCGAGTGGTGAAAAGTTGCCATGTGATACAGTTAACCCCTTCCACTTCATACGCATAAACCTTGAATCCGAATTCCCGGCGGGCCCCGGCACGTTCTCGGATCATATTCGGCGGTGTAATCTGCAGCTCTGCTGCATTTCCAGATGTTTTGTGAAGGACAAAAAGGGACTGAATGAAACCAGTAGTTGAGGTGGTGAGTCCAGAGAGGCTTTATTTTGTTACTGGGTTGCATGTGGTCTGCTTTCGCAGCGAAAAGAAAGGAAGAAATTTATTTTAATTTGTTGTCTACAAATCCTTTCTGTCCGATCAAATAATCTTGTCTCTAGGAACACAAAAAGTTTGTTGTTTTTTTTTACAATATTTGACTCTGTATGTAGTTGTGTGTAGGTATATGATTCGGGACTTTCAATGTGAGGCTTTGTTAAAATAATTAATAACCATCTTAAGAAAATCAAGACAACCTCATAAATCTCCAGTGAGACTTTAAGAAACCCCCATTTCTGATGACTTATTTATCCAAACAATGAACTATATCTTAATTTTATGAGCAGTTTATCAAAAATGAGTGCTGAATGCAAATATTAGTAGCTTTTGCTAAAGCAGGTAAAAAGCTAATAACATTTTAAAGGAATTGTGGGGCTTTGAGTTGGTGTAAAACGTTTCCAGTCCATGAGATGATATGATGCTTCTGAAAATAAATTAAGGTTTTAATAAGATTTTGGGGGGGGGGAACACAAGTATTCAATGCTAAAAATATTGTTTATATAATTTTTGCTTAATATAGGTTTTATAAAATCCAAACTCCCAACTATCCTGTTGTGGTTTGACCAGATTAAAAAAAGAAAAGTCGCATTACCTTAGCTTTAGCTTCCAAAGCCCCGAGGGAGATGCTAACGTCAGCGTGTTTGGCAGCTAACGGGTTAGCCAGTTGCTCTATTCGCACAGCGCTTAACAAATCTCTCCCATCTTGCCCTCGTTTCTTTTTTCGTACGTCATACAAAAATCCTCCCAACCTGAATGATTTAACGGTGATGGAGTTCTTCTTCTGCTTTTATCGTCAAATGTTTTCAGCTGGTTTCACGTACGGCGTTTATTAGCCAACTCTGTGATACAGCCAGACAACAACTCCACCACTGTTTTCTGTCTCGCTCCAAAATAAGAGAAAGACACATCCATACCGACTGTCAAGCTTTGAAGCACTTACGCTTCGTGAGACAGACTTCACTTTGAGGTGACGTAATGAAAGGTTTTAATGTCATAAGGTCTCGTGGCCCAAACCTTCGTTACGCCCCTTACTTCCAGTTAGAGTAATAACTTGACAGAAAAGTAAGGCAGTGAAAACCATTGTGTTTTTCCTCTTTATACAGTTTTAATATGTTGGTTACTCTGACTGGAAGAGCTTTGTTTCTTTCCCAGCCGTAACAGGAAGATGATTGGTGGCGCACTGCCTGCAACCTCTGTTTCACATGTAAATTATAGCACCCTGTGTAAATAAGCATCTGGTGGGTTGGCTCTCGGGTTATTAAAAAATAGCATTCGCATAACTTATTACGAAGTTGTTGTTTTTTTATTGAGGCGGGGGGGGGGGGGGGGGGGAGTGAGGATTTGAGTTGTTTTAAGATGGTAGAAATCTGGTCTTGGCCCTTCTCAGACTAGCAATTAGCTTCGAAATCACCAACAGAGCCAACCACCGTAGGTAAGATATTAACCGCTAATAATTTTTAAACAGTACCTCACTACAAAAACCCTCAGCTTTTCCTTACAGTTACCCAGACACATTGCCCTCTATTTATTAGCCCTGGAAGTCAAGACTGTGTGTGCTGAAAGCTCTCATCAGCTCCCAGGCCTGTGGGTGTAAGTGTTAATGTTGGAACCCGGCACTTCGGCGCAATATTATATGTTGATTAAGTGCCTGAGGGTGATGGGGAAGGGAGCACTCCAACAAGCTGCTGTGAGACGGACCTTTCCTCGTTTTTATTTTTTATTTTTGGAAAAAGCTCCGCTCGATGGCACCATCTCCACAACAAGGCCTCCTCACACGATACCTTCCCCGATCCAGGTGTTTTCAGTCCCACCGCGTTACGACACTTTGCGCTTATTCCACCCATAAAACAGGGACGTTGTGCCGTTTCATTTATCCCGGGCACAAGATCGGTCACTTTCACGAAAAGTTCAGACGTCGTCCGGTTTTTATGACGGAGCCGAATGCCAAAGGTCCTCCTTGTCTTCTTTTTTTTTTTCCTTCTCTCTCTCTTTCCTAGTGGGGCAAAAAAAGCTATATTTAAGCTGATCAGCTGGTAATAGCTGAAAGTGAACAGCATCACCTGAGAGGGATTACAACGGGTCGATCCTTGACCTGAGCTCGGGCTCCGGCATCAAAACAGAACTCTGGGGGGTTTTTTCCCTCTCCCAAACTTCCACAAGTGTGTGTTTGTGGGAGAGAGAGAAAAAGTTTCGGGAACAGGTGTATTTTCTTTTTCCGAGCTCCATGAACCTTCTTTTCTTCCTTGAACAATCACACAAAGTGTGTTTGTATTTGGAATGCCACTCAGGATCATCAATCCCTATTTTTAAATCACATTTATTCAGCTCGACCTACAAAAAAAAAAAAAACTAAACAAAAAAACACTTGAGAAAGACTAGCTCCTTGTTTGACCCGTGTGTCGATCCTGGGCTGGAGTGGAGCTCCTGGTCCGAGGCACTCTGGTATCAAATGAAACCATGAGAAAGGATCCTCAGTGCTGAAAACCCCAGTAAGGGAGGGGAAAAAATATGGAGTGGCATGAACCTTACCCTTGAGATACAGACACAGACTCCTTTATGGACACTATTTCATTGTGCTCTCCCCGGAAAATGTAGTTCTCACAAAAAGATGATTGAATCTGAAGAAATTTACCTTTCTTTTTTTTTTGGTAAGGTTAGCAATTTATTCCCATATAATCGAATTGATACCCAACCACAAACTTCACTGCATTTTATTGGATGATTTACGTGCTAGACCAAAAAAAACCCCAAACAAAAGTTATATATATACTGTATATATACTGTATATATACTATATATATATATATATATATATATATATATATACATACACACACTTATAATCCGAAAAGTGTATTCAGCAAATCAGCCAATCCATCACTTTAGTTCATTTGTATAGCACATTTCAGCAACATGGCAGCTCAAAGTGCTTCACATCATGAAAACATAAAAAAATGTCATAAACACATCCTACAGTCTACCCATTGTGAAACCAGTAACAAACATAAAACTTTTTCAAGTGCCATCACTAAAAACACCAACCTTTTTTTTTTTTTAATAATCCTTAAGCAGTTTTGGGGCACAGTGGCAAAACATAAAACCGCTCCCACGTTCTCAGGCGTTTTGTGATCTGTCCACTGTCAGCGGACAGTTGAGATTTCGTAGTCCAGCGTAGCAATTGCGTACATTTCTCGTGACAAATTCCTTAATTTCCCACAATCCAAATGGACACGAGCAAGCTTGACGAGCTAGTTGGAAGCCTAGCCCTGTTTCTTCACACTGACTGTGCTGAACGTAAGATATCGCTCTTGCTTTATTTCCCAACCTTTGTCTCAAGTCTTTTGTGGCCCCTGAAAGGTCGTCCTCATGGATCATTTCACGTCTAGCTCCATCCATCTTCCTATCATTTCTGTCCATTAGAACAAAAGTATTCCCATTGCATGTTGCCTTCACAGATAAGATTTTGTTTCCAAGCCTAACTCTGCTTACTCCATTTACTGACTGAATGACTTTTGAAAACAGCTGGTTGCACTTGACTTTATTTGGGTGTACCAGAATAAAAGAGGCTGAAAACCTAATTACGCTAGATGGAGGTGTGGGGGTGGTTTGGAAAAAAATTGAACTCAAATGTTCCATGTTGTGTTGGTCTATCGCGCACACACACACACAAAAATCTAATAAAAGTTGTTGAAGTTAATAGATTTAAAGTGGCAAACCGTGGAAAAGTTCAAAAGTAGCATAAATATTTTAGCAAGGCGCTGCGTGTTGCTTATGTTGGACTGTGTTTTTTGTTTTGTTTTTTTTTTTCTCACCTATTAACTCCCCGGATTCTCCTGGAAGTAACCCTGCAAAGCCTTGGAGCGTTTCTGTTTTCCTGGAGGGGACTCTCTCTTCCACCCTCAGTCGTTGTCATCAGAGGATGCCTAATGCTAGTAAAGCCAAGCGCCAAACACATGGTTTTGATCCCAGACTACATTTTACCACGCAGTAAAAGCTCATTTTGTTCGGAAATGTGAAATAAAATAAAGTTATTGTATCAAATCCTATAACACTTCCCACATTTTCTCGCGGAGACTGGAAACTCCTCAGCAGCGGACAAAACCCCCCCCCCAAAAAACGACTGCAGTATTCCTCCGTGAGTATGAGATTTTTTTGCTGCCCTCACCTATGCCCGCTTTCTCGGTTGCATACTCCCCCGCAGCAATAACACCTTAATATGTTTCCTTATAAAGCTTCTAAATATGACCAGCCAATTTGGGGCTGATTCTCTCAAGTTTATTGCACCATAAAGATTGTAATGTTGGGAATCATTTCTGAGTGCCACACATAAACGGGCAACACAAAAAAGGCTCCACAGGTAGGAGAGCTGCCCAGAGCCGGAGATGGCCTCGGGCTCGCGGCAAACTGCACTTCCTCTCCAATTACTAATACACCTCTCTTAAAGAATCCAGCGAAGCGCTGTTTAGACTTAATGGTGTGAACACAATAGGCACCCATTGTGCTGTTCTCCTCAATTAATCCAATCACGGGAGTTGTTAAAATAAACCATTTCCACTTTACTTATTATAATCGGGGCAACTGAATTAAGCGTAAATAGGTGGACATTTTAAGGAACACGGATATTTCTGACGAGCCAGATGCTAAGATTAAGGATCTTATGGTGTCAATATTTCTTGGGGACCATTCGCAGTAGTTTTTTTTTTTTTTTTTTTTCTTTACCCAAAGTGAAAATGGTCTTAGTAGGATCTACTCTGCTTTTGGGTGGATTACAGTCGATTCACAATTTCCCTCCTTTTAGAGTTGGAGCGCAGTCCACATCTTTGTTTCTTTTAATTCCCACAGATGCTAAGATTGCATCGCGCAGAGGTGTCTTACCTCACCGAGCCCCATTTTTGTTCAAATATTTTGGGTACGTTTCATTAAAGAATTCCGCAAGTAGGTAAAATTTTGGCGAATATGTTGCTAGTTACGTTCTGCCGAAAAGTACACAAATAGCTCGGTCTGCGAGTACCAAACTCTTTCAAATTGAAGAATTGAAAGAGTTAATTCAAAGTGGTGGGCTTTCTGCCGCCGATGAGGCTTTTAAGGATAATCCACAAATTTTCAGCGGAGGTGAGAGCTCTCCAAATATTTTAATGGCAGTTTGCTTTATCCATTTCAAAACATATTTTAATGCGTGTTTGGAAACATTTTCCCGTTGGAGGACCAGACTGTCTCCAAGTCTCAGCAGTCTGGCCGATGATATGAGTCGAAGTGTAATTTCGGTACGGTGCCTATAAAAAGTATTCAGTCCCTTGGATGTTCTACCCATTTTTATTGCTTTTAGAAATCCATCATGATCAACAAAATTAACATTTTATTTTATTTTATATTTTACAAAAACATGAACACAAAACAAGAAAAACACGTTGGTCGAAGTGGGAGCTGATTTCCACAAAATAAAAGTATGCAGCTTAAAAAAAACATAAATATTCGCCCCCTTTAAAGTGACTGACCTAATTCAACAGAGGTCCAGCCCATTGGTGCGACTAGTCCCACAAAGAGTTTATACTTACACGGGGGAATGTAAATATCTAGTTTGACTCATTAAACAAACATAAAAAATCCAAATACTAACACCTTTATAGGCCTTAAACAGGGGTCGACCTGCTTAAAAGTTCCTCGTAATTTCAGAAATACCCTAAATATGTAGCTGTATGATTTTAGCTAAACATTATCTATCAGAATGATGCTCAGCACAAATCTCTCTAAATATAGGTATTTTCTGCAGTGGGGTTAGCTTCTATTTTAGGAACATTTTCCTCTGAGCATTTGTGGTTGAAGAGTCTCCTTCGCATCGGAAGGTTCCAGACTGGGTGAAATAACCCCGAAAGCATCTCAGCGGCTGTATTTATTAGAAATATTTGAATTTTCTTAGTAGTAAGGATGAAAACTTCAAAGTTTCCTTTGAAACGGCAGGACATCCTTAATGATGGGGGAAAGGACAGGATTCCATTCAGCAATTTCTTGTGGCTGCAACACTTAGCCTCTGTGAAACAATGCGGTAGGAACCCATTAGGAAAAGTCCTTAATGAGATTTTTGTGGGATATTTTCTTGAACAGCTGAAGTTTTACTTCTCCAGACCAACATCCCAAATTAGTGGAGATGTGTCTGGATTCTTTACTCGCCGCAATTTTCTTTTCCTAGCTCCTTATGAATTTACCATCTCCCTTTAAACTTCCAAGATTTAAACTTCTGAAAAAACCGAGGTAGACTTACAAGGGAGGGGAAGAGGGAGAACAAAAAATAAACTAACCAAAGGTCAGGATTTTGACTTTAATACTAAACAGATGCTTTGAAATTGATAACTCTCTTCATTTTTTATTGATATTATGATGGAGTCCAAATCCAATTGTGGTGCACCTAGCCACCCACTTTAGGAACTCACTGGTAGAGGGAGTGGAAGAAAGTGCAAAAACTGTATAAACTCTCCACGTGCTTGCAGACCGGTCTCTAATCTCTTGTGTTTCCAGAAGACTTTGCTTTGCCGCACGCCTGATCACTGTCCGCATTGATTTGCAAAACCTAGAAACTAGTAAAGAAAAATTTAAAAATCGGCACCATTCTTGGGAAAGTAGGTACACATAAACACAGCCCATCTCTAGCTTGGTGCAAACAAAAAAAAGCTCTTCGAAACGGTGTCTGTTCCAACGGCTGTAACAACAGGGAGTCAAGGGGCTGTGGATCACTGCCCCTGTGCTCACCCCTTAACAAGCGACAGATGGGAAAGACTCCTTGTTCACCCTGTTCCTGCTTTTATAGGACCTCTAATTATGCTTACGGACCACATCAAAATAGAGCTCAGCGTGGTATGTCTTTGGAATAGAGAGGAAGCAAGTTGGCCAGATGCAATAAAGCATTTCTCCACGGAGCTCACCTATAATTTTGAGGCCAGGGTGAAGAAATGGAGAGGTAAAGGTAGATGTGCCGAAATCTCCACTTCCCCCCTGTAGACCACGTCGCGCACTCAATCCATCGTTCGAATGTGTTGCGTTGATAGATGGTCACCTTCCTAAAAACAATGGCTTGAGTCGTCCTTTGCCTTAGGTCATTACTTTAGACAAATAATTTGTAGATACCTTTAAAATCATCAAACTCCCAAGCATTGTGTGCGTGATCACACGCAAACTCAACAGACTTTTGCTAACTTGCAGCAAAGTATCCAACCTTACCTTCATCAGCAAATGTGTCAATGTCCAGATGTGCAGAGTTGCAGCAAATGGGTGTCCCTATGGTTACTTTTGATTCGCTTTATAAATTTTACACAACTGCCTTATGACAAAAAATCCCAACAATGACTTTTCTGGCAAAAGATAAAAAAACAAACATTTAAGGGCTTATGAAATAACATTTAAGAATCCATAAGCTGAACTTGTTTTGGCTTTCGGTCTGGTTAAGATGGGCAATTAGGCATCCTTTGGAGAATATAAGGGCTAATTCTCCAAATGAGGCATTGTGCGCACCTTAACGTGAACATTTGTTGCCGTGTTTTATTTAGAGATGTTACCTAGGCTGGCTTCAGAGTTGCTTGGCCTTGCGGTATGAGGAGGGAAAGGCCTCATGACTTCCTGCGGAGTGCAGAAGCACCCGGTGTGTTTTTAATCAGCGACAAGGCTGGGAGTCATTAGTGGGCCTTGATGCTTAGCTCATTGTCTCTCCGGCTCCCTCTGTGAAGGGAGGAGACGGTAGGGAGGAGGATGGGTAAGGGAGTGGGGTGGGGAGGTGAAGGCAACACAACATGTAAATTTCTGTGGTGAGAGAAAAGAGCATGTGAGCGATTTGAGAGAGAGGATGCCCAAGAAGCTGTGAGTTATCACAGAGGAAATCAGCCATACTACGTCTTCTTGTAATGGAAGGTGCAGAGTGGATCATTATTTCTGGAAGCATCGAAAAAAAGAAAAAGACTCATTCTGTAACACTCGTCACTCAGATCCACACGGCCGAGGGATCTATCATCCTTACAGATCCTCGCTGTCTGTCTTTAATTTACACCTCTCTAACTGGCTTGAGGTATCAAACTGTGAGTCGGTACAGTTTGTTTTCTCTCGTCTTTTTCCTTTCCTTTAACATGTAGAGAATGTGGATATACATTTTTTTTATAAGATTATTTATGTTCTATCTGTCTTTCTTTTTATCCCACCGAATTATCCAACTCTGCTGTTGCTGGTGGGATTCCCTGCAGCTTTGTCTTGGGCTTGTTTCTAACTGGTCAACAGTCATTATTGCCTTGAACTCCCACCCTTTATCCCACACAGCAACACAGTCTATTGTCAGTGTTTGTTGACTATTATTTGATGTTGTTTGCCACTGGGGGGCAGCACAACAAGCTGTTAAACCTGCATGTTGTTATCCATGAAGGTAACGTGCTGAATCTACTGTGCATTTTCTTATTAACATACTCAAATCATAAAGTGTACCATCAGTAATCTTCCGGAACTGAAGTCCTGGGACAATGGGTTCAAAATGTCCAACTTTCTGTGAAGTGGTTTCTCCTGACATTGTGGAAACATCTTCTGTTAGGCACCGACAGTATCGTTTCCTTTCCTTACACAAATCTAGATTGTATTTTGGGGCTAGGAAGGTTTTTGATAGATTTTAGTGATATGTTATAGTTGGTTTTTGTGTAAATTTTTCACCTGCTTTCTTGCAGAAACACAGTGAATGCTATTTTTGACCCTTGTCACTGCCACTAAGCCAGGTTTCATGTGAAGAGTTGGGGTGTCCCAGATCTTTTCTGACGGAGTGAAAGGTTAAAGTAGTATCATCTGTTTTTGATAGATGATATACGTCATATGGGCAGATGCCCAGGGCGGTGCACAAAGTGGGGGAGCACCATATAGACACGTTGCATGCTGTTGTCTATGTCCAGAAATTTCACTCATGCGCTCAACGCTGGAGGGCAAAAATACAAGTCTTTTACTTGCCACCCATAACCGTGGAGCTGCAGCAGAACAATTCTGCAAACAAAACGAAACCAGGAGACGTCAGTATTATTAATTTAGTGCAGCGCGCCACGGCAGAGGGAAAAATAATGCAAAAAAACCAACAAAGAAAACGGTGAAAGATAACTCAAAATAGCAAGTATTCTTCCTTTCTCGCTGTCTGTGTCGACAACGCTACAAACAGACCCGTCGCCATAGCAACCGACTGACAACAGCTCCGCTAATGTATCGGGGTTTAACACCAAAAAAAAGAAACGCGCAAACATTTCCCACACAAAGAACAGAACGTTCAGTTCGTTACAGTGTTATGTTTTCTGGCTCAGTGTTTATATTTTGCGATTCTTAATAAGGAATCGTCTGAACACACAGCAGTTGATTAGCTCATTTAAACACCTGCTCTACTAATGATCTGTCACAGAACTGGTGTGTGGGTCACTGTTCAGTTTTTTTTTTTTGTTGTTTTTTTATTCTGAACCGAAAAACGCCAAATTCCACAGCACACAACTTGGGTTGAAGCACCGAGTCAAAAGAAGGGGGTTGGCCAAGACGCTCTGCATGCAACAACAGCCAGTGGCTATTCGTGTTCCCAAACTAGAGTTTAAACAAGTGTCTCATTCGCAAAGCATCTGCAAACGAGGATTTTCACCCCAAATTGCACTGCAGTAGCATCTCCCTGAAATTATGCTAACTGCCCACATTAAAAAGAGGTATTCTGACTGGAAAAGTAACTTTTTATTTATGTAAATTAGAATCGGGGCGCAGGACTGGCAGTACTAGTGCGAGTGCAGATAGAACAGCCTTAAAACTGGTCAGTTTTGCACCAGAGAAGTAAAAGCAACATAAATTCTAGCGAAATAAAGACTCGAATCGTTACAAATGGCCTGCAATTTAAAAGTAAATTGTATGGGCATAAGGTCCTGTTGTTTCCTTCTCAGGACACAGACTTTGGGATTATTAAGCGTTTCGGCGTAGCGTTTCACATCCAGAGGTTAAAAGAGCAGAAACTAAATAAATTAGGTCTGTAAATAAGACCTGTCCGCATTGCAGATTGTGGCTAGGGTTCAGCGAAACACTCTGTCCCCGCCAAGAGTTTTGCTGGGATCAAGATGGAAAACATGATGAGGGAAAAAGAACCCGGGGTGCCTTTTGTTTTTATTAACTAAGAAAATAATAATATTCTGACATTTAACAGTTTTGCTCACTCTATAAATATCTTTATGGGCTACATAAAACATGTGTATGACCTGAAACATTAACTTAAATCAGTGCTTTTATCCTCAAAGCATGCCAGTGAAAGAGATGAATAATTCCACCGTAGATGACAACCTGCATCCTTCTATTTTGATAAAAAAAAAATCAGACATACTTTTCTTGCTAATACAACCAAACGTTTTTTGTGCAGCAATTAGGAAAACCTCAATGTATGTCCTGTTACGTTTATCCGTTCTGTGATAACAATTTTATGCTGCCTGTATTTGAGGAGGAGATTATATTTAGATTGTTAATGAATTAGCGAGTGTGAGATGTTGACCGTTTCCAGCTATTCATCAGTGTTATTCGCTTTGTGCATCAGACAGTGAGGTGGAATCAGATGCTAATTTTGTACAAAGATTGACCTTCTCAAACAAGCTCACCACATTGCTCAAATTGCATTGCATGTTAGATTTCTGGAAAAGAAGAAACAACAACAAAAATACCTTTAAGTCTCTTTATGTCAAAATGCTTAGACAAGAACTGCAGGAGGACTCTCATTCTATATGTTTACTATGTATTGGGATTTTTTATTTTTACTTAGGGGCATTTGGTCAGTAACAATCTAAAGGCAGATTCTAACCTTCATCTCTTAATTAATCAAAGAAGGACAAACGTTAACAAATCCACAAGCCATCTAATTTAAGCAGATTGTGCAGTCAAGCGGAGAACGTGATAAAAATTCAATGTCACTTTCCTGCTGGAGATTCTCTTTCTAAACTGTATGACTGATTTTCTGTTTCTCATTTCTGTAAAAAAATTTTTTTGACTTGACATTACCCATTTGATCCTGCTCCAATTCCTCATTTAGGAATTACAAAAGACATGGAAAGTATTGTTTTTTGGGGGCTTCCTGCCAAAAACAGTTTACAAAAACTTGACTGTAATGGTAAAGATGTCAGTCTTTACCTTTGCTACGTGTTTGCCGAAATGGTGACCAACATTTTGGCAGGTCCCACGTTTTCACAATGCAGTTTAAAAACTCTAAAGGATAGCACAGAGCGACTCTGGTGAGCTCTTCTTATCTTATAAAAAATATCTCTCAAACGAACCTTTAAAAAATAGCTAATTTTAATCACCTACCAGATATTGAAGTGACTGGAACATCATCCTCCAGTTGAAACCTCCACACCAAACAGAGTTTGGTCTGTCTGTCCACTGATCAGAAAAAAGTTTGGATTTTTGCTTTTCAACCTGTCATTCTTACAATATTTCTACTTTCTATAATCTCAGTTATTTACAAATATGCATTCATTTAAATGCGTATTTAACTCTGTACCATACAGTGAAAAAGATGAAAAGTTCTGTCTTTTTGCCATGACAGAATATCAGATGTAAATTTGTTGCCGTGACACTCCCACAGGGTTAAAGTTCAGGAATTAAGTAAGCTAAGGAGTTGCTTCTAAAGATATATAGATATTTACAGATGTCCTGAATAAAAAAAAATATATTTAGTTCAGACTTTTATCTGTATGTCAGACACAAACGGTACAGAGTTAAGTCTCTCTTACTCCCTTGGCCAACATTACTAACACACACGCTTGGGTGACAAAAGAAAAGAAAAGAAAAAAAAACTCGGCATAAAAGCGTAAAGACAAAGAAGTCCATTAACATTTCTGAAATTCTTTGTTCGTCTTTTTTCCCGTCTCCGCTTACACACTTGTGTTACGATTTGGCGAGCTTCCCCCTTAAATGCATATTATTTTATTTGGACTGGGGCCAGACCTCGGCTGTGTAAACAGGATTCAGAAGTAATAGGTATCGGTGGACAGGGTTCACATGTAGTTTACGTGTTTACCAGGTAATGGTTTCAGGGATGGCACTGCCACGGTGCTGTCATGGAAACCGGTAGAGTGTAGTTGGCGAAGGGCGGCCGGTTTGGATGGGGACGTACTTGAACAACGAGCACTTCTGAGGTTGTAATGTCTTAAAAGGAGAGGCTTTTTGAGAACCTCACGTTAAGCTTTTATTTTCTTTCTAAAAATGTTTTTGACAAGAACAAAAACAGTTCCTGTTGTTGTTGGCCCGTCCAGCCAGTTGGAGCTTTGCTGTAACAGCAACCAACCTGATTTGCAACACATTAGTAGCAGTGAGCACCAAACAATGCAGCGCAACGTGTTGGTGCAAGACAGGCATGATGCCGCCCTTCTCTATCTGCTATGTCCATTGTACTGATACTCCCGGGAGACTTCGTGACACCTTGATACTTTAAAAGCAAAACCTTGATGAATATAAAGTTCCCCAGCACAATTTACCGCCCTTACTTGAAACAGTTTGGTTTATTTATACGCCACATATCCACACAACTAATATAGTGAAGCACTTTACAAGATGAACGAGTTTGTCAAAGTTCTAAAATCTTCACGCTTTCGTTCTGATCAAGGAGATGCGAATCGGCCGATTCCTCTACGGACTTTTATGAGAAGCATCAACGGAGGCGGTACGGGGGCAAACGAGGATCAATCCCAGGCTGGAAGCAGAGCCCGATCTTAACGTTCAGAGATTAGTTCTATACACGACGAATGACACAGAACGAGATGTACGTTGTGCGCTAGTTCCATAGCTTCCGGCCCTAAATAGATACATCACTGATACGTAGCCTAATCTATAGTGTGGAATAATTTCAGGGTGTTTTGAATAGATACTCCATTGACACACTTCATTATCAACGTAGATTGTCCGGGCGCTGTTCAGAACAATATGCAGTGAGGGGGGTCGTCTTCGCTGTGTGCCACGTATTCCATTGCTCTTAAACTGCGACTTAGAAAAGTATTCACACCCACCTACAGACGTCTGGGCCCCTCTTACAAATAATAATTTTTCTACCTCAGCAGGTCCAAATTCACGTCCGACTCTGTAGGATTAAATTCCTGCCAGATAAAGTTCAAAACAGTTCCGTTAAATTCACTCTATTAAAGCAATAGAGATGCACACATTTCATCCAAACAATGCAAGTATTTCTGTTTGTCAAATATATTTATGGCCAGTTGCTAGGCTTCAGTAAGCCCAGAGGTTCGTTAAATGAACAATAATATTGCCGTTTTGAGACCACGTTCAAGCAACACACTGCTAATGGCGTAATAAGGCAAGAACTCATCCTCAACGATCAATAAACTTTAAATTCTAAAGAACATTTAACACTGGAATTGGAAGGCATTTTAAAATATCCAAAATAAATAAACAACATGACAGAAGCAACTATTTAAAACCAATTACGAAGTCTCTGTAAATAAAATTTTCAAAAAAAAAGAAAAGGGACTAGTAGAGACCAAAGCACCAGACTGAAGACTTTTATCATTCAGTTTTCGGTAGAAAAAGAGAAGCGAGAAAAACGAAATGGAAATCACTGAGCGCGTTTTAATTGATCATGCAATTAATTGATTTATTGCTACTGGGTAATTTTGACTTACTTTTTCCCACTACATAGATCACATTTTAATTTTCCCAAGCTATCTTTGTCTATATATTAATACTTATTCAATGATCTGAGGATTGACAAAAACAGAAGAAAAAAACAACAAAACAACACAACTACTTTAAAAGAGCGAAAAGCCTCCACGAAGTCACAGCAGTTGTTTGCATTCCATCGTGAGTAGATTTTCTAGCTGTTTATTAGATTTTTTTTTTTTTAAGGATTTATTGCGCACTCTGGCCGGCGTGGAAACTTCGCAGCTAGCTCTCTATCTTTTGCGTGATCTGGCAAGACGGGGTCAGTCAAGGTGATGACAAACGGAGGAGTGTTGGTGAGCTGGGTGGGAGAGATGAAGGAATGCTACATGGGGTGCAAATATGCCAAGCATGCCCGTCAGCTTGACTTGTTCAACCTCTAGGATGCCACACGTCCCCTCCCACACCGAGGAACAGAAAAAAAAAAAAAAAAAGAATAAAAATGCTGGCAAAGTCCCTTTTAAGTGCTTCAGTGAGTGTGTTACTAGACCGGCTGAGCATTAAGCTACAGGTGTGAGAATTAGGTGTTAGATTTATGTGTGATAAATTACCCACATGTGGGCTAATAGGAGCCACTCCACCTTTTTTTCCCCCCTCCTCCTCCACCCGGATTTTCCCCTCCTCACCATTTTTTACTTCTCTTCAGAGGGCAAAAACACATTTCTTCCACAGCTTGAGTGAATTTCAGGCAGTGTAAATACATTCTGCACGGTTCCTTTTTACTTCTGGGGCTTGTTTCGCACTTTGCTTTGCTTGGATGACTTTAGGCATATTGATTCAGTGCAGAAAGGTTTTTCGTTTTATTATTGTAAATTATTAAAAAACCTGTCAAGTAGGCTTTGTCTAACTCTCGCAAAAAAAAACCTTTCTTTTTTTTATTTATTCTTTTGTTTTAAATTCTCCAAGCACCTTTATTTGCGACTCACCTTTCCTTTCAACGCTGGAATCATTTATGAATTGCCAAAAAACAAACAGGAGACAAAGTAACTTCCTAAATCTTGCAAAACACCCCCAGGACAGTCGAACTAATCCTTTCCAAATGTGGCGAGAGAATCACCTCTAGACTCTCAGGAATAGCAACTATCGGATGATTTATTACACCTTACAGGACTGCATTTTCTTCGCTTGCTAAGAGCAGGAGGGCTTTTTGGCAACAATTTATAGAGAGTTGTGATTTATCCTTCTTTTATCTTTGAACCCAATTTTTATTTTATTTTTTTTAAGTGCATGGTTGTTGACGACGCTGACCCCGCCAACAGACACCACTGCAATCGGGTATACTGTAAGTGGAGGTGTGTTGGCAAAAAAAAAAAAAGAGCCTTTCAATGGACACCAGCATTTTTCTGTTAAAAAAAAATCAACAGAGATGAATGTAAAAAAGAAAAAAAAAAAAAAAGCTGAGTAGAAACAGGAACCACATGCTTCATGTAGACTCCTGAGTTGATTCCACACTCGGTCCTTTTACATCAACGCCCGACCCAACCAATCTTTGTGCTACAAGGAGGGACTGGAAACCCAAAAATAAATCAAAAACACGTTTCCATATTGTTTCGCTTTTGTCTTATGCTGAGACGATGCTAACGGTAGCAGTGAAAGATAAAAAAAAAAAAGATTGTGAGGATCTGGGACACGATTCAAAAATATTGCAGGGGATTTGCTCAGCAGAAACAATGTTAACAGACTCAAGAAAAAAAAAGTTACCTTTTGACATGATCCTATAACAGCTTTTTTGCGGATCACACTGAAAAAAGAGAACGAGGGATTGAATTGGTCACAAGTAATCAAATGAAGTTAATCTAAATTACTTTATTGAAGCTTTCAAGGTAAATAAACGTGAATGAAGTAAGTATGAGAAACTTCATTCCATTTTGGAGACCGATTCTCACTCTTTTTTTTTTTTTTTTAAGTTGGGTCTCCCTTCTCTTGTTTCACTGCATTGTTAGATGCAGCGACAACTATCCAAAGCAGCTCGCAGTTGTGAAGTGAGAGCTGCATTTGTATTCAGCCCCTCTTTGCATTCACACCCTGGAGAAAAGTGATCGTGGTTGTATAGAAAGTCCATCTGTGGGTAATTTAATTTCGGCGTTAATACAGCTTTTCAGTCAGTATCTCAGAGATGCAATCGAAAATGAACAAACGGGGGCATGCACTGCAAAAACACAATCTTACAAAGTACTTCTGGTCTAGTTTCTAGTGGAAATATCTCAGTACACTTGAAATGAGACAAAACTAACAGATAACCTTTCAGCAAGATACAAGAGCTTGTTTCAAGTCACTCATTCCTTGATATTGATGAAAAAGTCCTATTGGCAGATAATTTAACTTATAACATGGGAAACAAATGTCTTGTTATAAGTGAATTTTTTGCCAATAAAAAAAAGTACTTTTTCATCAGGAATTACTTACTTAAAACAAATTCCCATTTCTTGCTGAAAAGCTACCTGCAAGTTAGTTTTGTCTCAATTCAAGTGTACAAAGACATTTGCACAAGAAACTAGACCAGAAATACTTGGTAAGAGATTTTTATTTTTTTTTTCCAGTGTACCAGACAGGCGAGGATGGGTTACAAAAGAATATCTGAAGCTCTGAACAAAAGTCTGGAGTACTTTTCAATCCACTGTCTGAAAACGTAAAGTGTATGACACAAGTGTAACAGTAGACATTGGTCCGTCTACCTAAACTCAGGTGGACAAATCTGTTGACAAGACAATCATCAGTCATGCACTCCACAAATCTGGTCTTTATACAGGACTGCATTTTCCACAAGCAAGCATATTGTAGAAGGCTCTTACGACACATCGAACCCACCATGATGGCGGTGGCGTCTCGCTTTGATTCAGCATGGACACTTGAAGGTTTCAATCGATGGGAAGATGGGTGAAGCTGGACAGTCCCGAAAGATGAATCCTAAATGCTAACAATCCCAAGCAGCCAGCGCCGCAGTGGGATGGTTTTAAATCACTTGTGTCCAAAGTGCGTCTTCGGGGACATTTGCGGGCCCTTCCAGTGATTCTGTGCGATTCCGTTTGTCCGCAGTTCAAGAATGGCGCAGAGTCATTTCCCCAGGCCGTTGACGGTGATACGATTGAAGCAATTGAATTCAAGTGGAATTATCATTGATCAAATAAATAAATAAAAAATGATGCAAGGAAATGAAAATGGTACTAAGATGGAAAACATAAAACAACAAGAACTATTCCTTTTTTAACAGCCACATTTTTTGCATTCATTTTAATTTCATGGTTCATAGCAGCACAAGCATCCAGTAACTTTGACTTGAAAGTGGAATCGGGCGCACGCTTTTATTAAATTGGGAAAAACAAGAGGGCTATAAAAAATGAAAAAGAGGGATGTCATGTTTTTGCAAAATAAAACACATCTGAAATGATTTGCAGATAGAAATCAGGCGAGTACGTTTAATTCATTTGACAATATATTGTTTTTGCATTTTTCATAACAAAACAAATCAAACGTTTGTGGCCAACAACTACTTTTACTTTGACAATTGAGGTCCTCTATGCAAAATGTTTCAATACCCTGGTTTAAATGAAATTATATCCAGATACTAGGATGGTCCAATCAAAGTCTAGTCCTAAATCCAATTGGAAATCCCCCCGCCCCAGATTTATTTTCATTTATGTTCATGATCGCTCACTATCCAGCCTGACTTAGTCTGGGCTAATTGACAGGGAAAATTGAGAATTTCAATAGAGAAAAACAAACAGTGTAAGCATGTATGCTTAGATAAAATAAAATAAATAAAAATGTTGCTCGTATTCTAGTTTTTGAAACAATAGGTCAGTCAGTAGTTGCATATTCACTGGAAGGTTGCTATAGGATTCAAATCCAGACCAAATCCATGTAGTTTCCAAAGACGTCTGCTTGTTGAACGCCCAGGTCACATTTTCACGTTCAAGCAGTGGCACGTAGATTAGTGACAATAAAGTGCTTAGTCTCTTTTAAAGCCTAAATCCACTCCATTGCATCGAGAAATAAAAAATAAAATAAATCCCATTCTTTGCGTAATGTTTTTTACATTAAATTGTGTTGAGTGGATTTAACTGACACATTTGTTTGTACTGAGACCACTTGAAAGCGACGCTGTAAACATATCAAATGCACCGCAAGAAAACAAAACAGACCTCTTAAATGACAGTAAAATATTTGTAGCATGGATTTTTTTTTCCCCCCCCCTTTGCTGCAACAAAAAAAATATAGAATTTTATTGTTGGAGTATTTTGTTTCAATTATGTCGACACTGAGCGGGACGATTTTCTGTTATTATTAAAACTCAAATGGCGTATAAAAAGAAAACTTTACGGCTCAAGCGGCTCAAAGTGAAAAGCCATTTCTGTTGTTTGACCACCACATCAAGGCTTCTGGGTTTTTCCTTCCAACATGCTCATGGAGTTTTCCTAAGTAGAAAATGGACTGTTGTGGAGAAAATGCTTAATAATCAGCGTGGCACACTGCACAATAAATAAATAAATGAAACAACACACAAAAAAAAGTCAGCAAAGTCAGCTTGCAGGGCTACTTTGACATCAATAATCCACCAGAAGGAATGTAATAAACCTAGGAGGCAGACATAAAGAAAGCAGATCAGTTCTGATCTGACCTGAACAATGTGGTTAGACAAATATGTGATAATATTGACTCTCATGGTCAAAGGAAGCAGTAAGAAAGAAGATGCTAAAAAGAAATTATTAGCTATCTTCCCTTATATGAGGAGACCCATCCACCTAAGTTCTCTAACTCTAAAAGCAAAGCGGAAAGATATTTTTTTATCTAATAGATGGGAAAGACAAACTAAGTTAGCTTCTAAAAGCTCCACAGATTTCGCTTGCTCATGCTAACGGCATAAACCATGCTAGCTGGGTCTAACCGTGAGAATATGATGTGCATTTAGTCACCTTTTAGGTCTCGTCTTCGAGCGGTTTACTGTGACGCAGGGTGTAAAAAAAATAAAATAAAAAAAATCACAGTTTTTTGCTGCGTCACAACATGGCATGTTGCTCCTGTGATGTTGCATGGATAAACAAAGTACCCGTTGATTAAAGTGAAATATTATGAGCCCACCTTGGAAGTCAGCTATTTTCTGAATGAATCAGAAAACAGGTAGAACTGCCATCATTTAGAGGCACTTCAAGCATTTAGCATGCGGAGGAAAGAGCATCTTCATTAGCGCAGACAGAATATCTGCTGCAGGCTTCTGCATGCCAACAGGAAATGTTTCTGTGGGACTATAACTGTGATATTTGAGTAAAACTTCCCTCAATTTTGTACCAGTTGTGAAAATATGCGTTATATATTGCGTCGTAGAGTTCGTACTACAGAACTTTAAATAATGTATGGCGGGGTGTGTGTTTTGCAATTTTTTAATGTGTGTCAATGTGATTGTAGAGTGCGATTACGTTGAGATTGTATTTCTTCCAATTCAATTGATAGAAAAGACAGATACACAATAACATATTCCCGGGTCGAGCATTTTCGACAAGTTGGGAAAATACATAAAATCTACTGCACATTATATTGCATATACATCGCCACCGCAATATCAGTGTGTGTAGTGTTAACATCACAAAAGACTGTTGGCTAATATATTCAGAATGTTTTTTGTGATCAAATTTTTACTATCCCTTGTATTTTAGTACACATGCTTATATATATACCTGACAGAACCAAATATTCCAAGTGTTATGAACCAGCGTTTTTCACGATAATGTAATATTCATCCTGGACGTCGCCAAAAATGCTAAAAGTCACGGAGTGATAGATGCACATGAGAGGAAAGACGAAAATACGCATATATCGCAACTGATATTGTCATCGTGATATTTCCAAATGAATATGACCCCACAGATGATTTTTCCAATATCGTGCTAAGAACTCCCCTCAAATACAGACAGAATATATCGTGCAGGCTAATTGTCGTACAACGGCAGGAGTACAGCAAAACCTATTCAAGCTATTCAAGTCATCAGTTGAAAATTGCTGTATTTTTTCATATCGCAATGTATATCAGGTTAGAAAAAAAAAAATCACAATGTCTTTCCAGTGTTGTGCATCGCTGAGAACTAGACAAAACATAGCGATTATCAGAGCTTATTATTTTAACCCTTCATCGTTATGCTTTACATTTCTACTGCAGGAGCATGTGCTTCCCACCCCGCCCATGTGACACAAGAACCTCTTGACAGGCAAATGTGTTTGCTTAATCTCAATAAGCCCAATAATTAGAAGCAGACGGAATCCTGAATTATAGACATGTGCATACAGTATGATCTGCTTTTGCAAACCGGAGGAACAAATAAGTAAATCCTACAACCTGACGCTTCCCATCTGGAAGAGTTACGGGCTAAAACCAAAATAGAAATGGTCCGCCTTTGTCATTTTTAAATTAGATGGCACTTCAAGATCTTCAGGAAGTTAAGGCTCTGAAAGGTGTTCGTGTCATTTCATCACACACCAGCTTGGACAGGGTCGAAAACGACGGCTGAACTCCGGTGGAGGTTGCGGACACCATTCCAGAAATGCAGCGGCAGCTTCGATAGCTTAGTGCAGGGGTGTCAAACTCCAGTCCTCAAGGGCCGCTGTCCTGCAATTTTTAGATGTGCCACAGGTACAAAACACTGGAATGAAATGGCTTAATTACCTCCTCCTTGTGTAGATCAGTTCTCCAGAGCCTTGCTAATGACCTAATTATTCTATTCAGGTGTGGTGCAGCAGAGGCACATCTAAAAGTTGCAGGACACCGGCCCTTGAGGACTGGAGTTTGGCACCTGTAGCTTAGTGGGTTGAAGAGCTCCAGAAAGCGGCTGTTTAGCTGCAGCCTTGCGCTGTCCTGTATCTGCCCTTTCTCTTAAGAGGAGCAGACAGTAAGCCTACACCATCATTTAGGGGGGTTGGGGGGGTGGGACAAGTGAGCAAGACAATAAACAATCTTTGTCTCAGTGCCATGAGGAAAGCATATAATTCTGCTGGTGGACGCGATGCTTTCCACATGAGAACGCAGCTCATTTTGATCTGCCAATGCTTCCAAACCCCAGGTTCTCTCCTTCTGCTTCGACATCAGATGACACAGATAATGCAGTCATATTGAAGAGTTTCTTTGAAAAAAGTGTTATGTCCAATATGTTCCCCCTCCATGCTGTACTGTAAGAGCCAACAAAAGACAGTGTGTTTTCTGGATAGTTACACTGACAGTCTGTGTTATTAGATTTACATACCAGACGTCCTTGGAGGAAAGGAATAGTGCTGTGAGAACAGGGACAGTTGTGTTTCAATATGACCTTCTAGGTTCCATCCAGTTGTCCATACATCCATTCGTTTCATATATCTGGTTATTTCTTGCGAGAAGATCAGGTTTGCTGAGGTTAGGGGGTGTGTGAGGTCTGGGGGCTTTGGTTTACCTCCAAGAGTCAGCTGGTGAGAGATGGCATGCACCACAGGAACCCCAGGGTCTCATTTCTAGCAATTATTTATTGAGCACCTTTAAAGTTAAACAGGTTCAACTTGTTGCCTTACAACTGTTTCATTTCTGAAGTATAACTATGCAACTGACAACTTCATAAATAAAACATACTGTAAGTGGATAGCTTGCCAAAAATGTCCAACTCTGATGTGAATATGTTTCTTTAGCTTTAGAGTTAAATTCATGAGCTCTGAAGGTCTTTTACCAAAGGAACCCTATGAAAAGCTCACATCGGTAGATATCTTCCTCCTAATGTTAAGTTCAGAGGTCTAAATGAAACACAAATTATGTGCAATTTACCTTGCTAGGGTTTCGGGTTACATGAAGTTGGAATCGGTCGTTCAGAATCGCTTCATGGGTGCCGTTAGGCGAGCAGAGGGGAGGAAGTTAGCTTGCCATTGACGTGGGAGGATTTGCCGTGTGATTGTCGGGGGTTTTGACAGCCGAAAGAGCAGTTTGTCATGCTCACTCACTTTGGAGGAGAAAAGAAACCTTCCAGAGATGCAGTTTGGTTTTCTGATTGATATAACTAACGCCGTAGTTTCTCTGGACTTGCGTTTGCAGCAAAACCTCCCAACGTGATGTGTGGATGTCAAAGGAACACAGTCCAGATCGGAAACTTGCATTCTTAAAATGGGGTCCCTGACTTTTCAGAGAAAACAAAACGTTACCTCAAAGTCATTGTCTCACTGAATATCTTAACGATTATTAGCCTGTTTTATGAGGTATGAGGGTTGAAATAAACCTGATGCTTTTATGTTTTTGAGCTACCAAGTCACAGCTCCATAAAGTGATTTACTGAATGTAAGGCCACTCAAGCTTAAAAAAAAAAAAAAAAAAGAATTAGTCAAGACACAGAGGCTTGAGGATGTGATGTACTGATGACAGGCAGTCCATATGACCAGTGCAGTTTTAGAGGTTCTGAAATGTACGAAAGGTAGGGTTGTTCTTACTCTTTTCAATGAACCAGAAGTGCTGCCAAAACACTCACCTTGCCTAGCTCCCAGTCCTTGCAGGTGAGTCCCTCGCACCTGCATAAACAAAACAAAAGAGTAGAAAATGTTCACTATTCAAACAGTATTAACTGATTCCCACTTACCATGTCTATTTCTAATGAACATAGCAGGTTTAGCAAATTAGGTGGACATTCACAATCTGACCACCTATCTCTCGCCTTTCATATTGATATATGAAAGGCGAGAGATAGCTTATCGAGGGGCTAACTGCTAACATTAGCTAAAAGAATTAGCTGTTAACTACAGAAAAAGACAATTTAAGAAAATTAGGATACGGACATCAAGGACGTAGTACCAGTGTACATCTTGCTTACCTTGATAATGATTTTTGCTACTTTTTTCCTTTAGTCAACAACTGCTAGCAAACTGTGTAGCATACGTTAGCACCAGTAGTCACGCTATGTCCAAATGTAGCAGAATTTACCATTCTAGAGTGTTTAAAAAATTTCTACCAAGCCTATCTTTACCTAGCTGTAAGCAGTTAAAAAGTGGATTTATTTTAGGTGAGGTAAGCTAGCTTGTAGCTTACCTGTGTAACATACATAGTCACGCTATGTCCTAATGTAGCAGAAATTTAACATGTTTTAAAAATTGTTACGTTATCTAGTTATAAGCAGTTAAAAAATGGATTTATTTCAAGAAAAGTAAGCTAACCTGTTGGTCAAATTATTATCTGGCACAACTTTGTCTTTTCAGATGCAAATTAGCAAATGGTGTAATTGACTCCATTTGGAATCAACAATCTGGCTGTGACAGCTTTATTGATAGCTGAGGTGAAGAAGGAAGAGGATATGCGAGGGGTTCTTCATGTGGTTCCTTTACATCAGCAGCAGCTTTGTGGCAGCATTTTGCCCCGTAGCCACGACAAACCGAGGCACTTATTAAGTCATTGTGTGAAAAAAAAAAAAAAAAGTCAAGCAGGCTTCCGCGCAGATGATCGTACACCCTGCTTTTCTGTAAATACAATACTTGAGGCCCTACAGCGATCCCCTTCAGAAGTGGGAACTGTGGATTTGTTGCGTTTCATGTAATGTACACTCTGTGGTTGAAACTGTAAACGACGTGAGTTCATCATGTGCAAAGGACCACCGCTTCTAATGATGTGTGCTCTCCTCTCTACGGTAGAGAAAAGCCTACGTGAAAGCGTTCAAGCCGGGTGCCCAGTGGCTGCTTTCTGTGCATCTCTTCTGCATGTCTGGGTCACTTTGGTTTTACAGGACGCGCCAAAAGGCACTACATGATTTGCGAGAGGGGGGAAAGAAAAAAAAAAATGCTGCAGAGGGCTGTTGGACATGTGTCAAAATACAGTCTGAATTCATTTGCGCTGGGCTTCAATGTGCAGAAATGAGGAGAGAGGCCACATCAACAACTCCAAATGCATTCCACAGCAAACTAAACATTCAGAGCTTAGGTTCCCGCCAAATTACGCTAAGATGCAGCGGGGGGGCAAAGAAAGCCCCTTGCTAAAGTTGAAAAAAATCTGATCCATACAAATGATAGTTTTGTAAGAAAGTCTGACGACAGATTGATGTAAAGCACGCTAGACATTATGCCTGTCGTGTGGGACGTGAGTTGGACAGCGCCGCTGCAGACACTGTGAATTGTGGCCTCTTTCCTGACATACCTGTGGCCTGAACCTCCAAACCTTTCCACAGACACACACACAAAAAGCTAATCTCTCAAGATCAGCACTATAAGAGCTGCTCTCTCTTCACTGTGTGCAGCCATTCCTCCCACCCTCTTCCCCCTGGCCGTGCAGTCAGTCCAGGATGTGGGATATGCTCAGTTCAGACGGTGTGCGGTCGCGTTATCCTCAATCAGCGTGAATTTTGAGATTAACAACCAGCAAAACAAAGCTTTGGCAACGGGGGTCGAGCGGGGTTTGGGGGCGGAAAGGGGGTGCGTCGCGAACCCGGGGCCTCGATGAACATTTGCGCTGTTCGACCGGCGAGTGATCCTGCGACCACACAGCCCCGCAACGGTATTTTCTTGTTAGGGAGTAACACTGTCAGTAGTGACAGGAATGAACCCTGGAGAAAGAAGCTGGGGAGAGAAGCTTTTCAGCCTCAAGAGTTCCCCGCTTCTGCCAAGTTGGCTTTCTCATCCTGTCAGCGTTGCACACAAAGCTTGGCGAGGGCGGCCGCAGTGAATGCGACCACGATAATGTGATCGTCAGTTCGCCGTAAACGTATTTAGACTTTGTATTACTCAAAAAAAAAAAATAGAATTGTAAAGTCTTAAGGTGTGGTCCGATGGTTACATCATTTTACAGGACGAAAAGGGCTGACAAATTAAAATATGAAACATATGCGATACATTCGGGCTGCAGTGTTACCTGCCAGGTGGTTTTATTGCAACTATGGGTGAGACGCTGAACTAAACCGATACAGCTCTAATTGGAAATAATAACATCTAAAAAAAACCCACCGAACTGACAGCTGAACACGAGACAAAGATTTCCATTTGAGGATTTCAGGAGCCAGAATGAGGTTTTTCTTCCTCCTTCATGTCTTCCTGAACGGGTGCCGACTTCAGACGAACCATCACCAGCCCATGTGATACGCAGAGCTGGAACTGTGTATCCCCAGGACTTGTTGTAGCTGATGGAGTGTCACTTTAAACCTCAACCCCTGCAGACCAGCAGAAACGCGTTCTGATTAGCACTTAATCTGCTAAAGTCGTCCATTGCAGCGTCGGGAGTACGAACGCGATTCGGTTGAGGTGACCTGCCTCTCTGCTCTTGAGGCTTAAGATGAATGCGGAAAAAAAGAAAAAGAAAGAAGATGCCACAGACATTCACTAAGCGATTTTCACCTGATTGCAAACTGTTGCTTGCACTAGATCCACTTAGCAATGCTGGGGCTTTTTTTTCTTTCTTTCTGAAAGAGAAACCTAATATGCAGATCTATGGCCAGTAAGTGCAGACGTTGCTCTGCTCTGCCTCTTAGGTTTTTGTCCAGCGTGCTCCGCAGTGTTTTATGGAGCGTTGTGGTAGGTCGCTCAGCGCGAGCGCCCGCCCGGGTCCTGCGCATGCGATATTTCAAACTTTGGCCGAGATCGGCTCGAGATTCGTTTCGGATTTGCCCGAGGACATTTTCCTGTAAACGGGACGCTGAGGAGTTTACGTTGAAAGTCGCTCATTGTGGAATGGACCGTCTTTCTTTTTTTTTTTTTTTTTTTTACTGGCTCCTTTGTCTTCCGCAGGCGAGCGAGGCCGCGGCCAGAGCCGCAGCGGTTTTGAGGGCTTTCATCAGCTGTCTCAGCACAATCATTTAAGAGGCCAGCTCTGACCAGAATTAATGCAATATTCACATCCATAACCAAGCATCGTCATTTGAATTCTGAGAGGGGAACCAGAGTTTGCATGAATGACAAATTGTTGAGTTGGACATGTTTACTCTGAGTTAAAGAATATCCTACTGATGCATCTATTATGGGTATTATGGTCTACTTGTGTTGTATTCTGCTGGGCTAGCCCGCCCGCAGTTAAATTTTGCCTTAAGTTGTCCCTGTCTGCTAAAAAAATAACAAAAAAAAAAAAAAAACCCGACTAGCTGGGTAATGTCAAGCGTTCTGATCCATTCCTTTTACGAGTTCCAGCTCTCTTCTTTAACTACTGTTTCACCAAATACAAGAATGCCGTGTCATGATCTGCATTTTTCTTTTTCTTCCCACCTCTGATCCAAGTGATTTAGGAATATTCATCTGCCAATGCCAAGTCCCGACCCAGCACATTATTTAAATCAATTGCATGTACGTGCTTGAAAACTGAGAAGCAGTGCAATCCGCCCCATTTCCTCCCATGATTTCCGTCCTTTTTTTTTTTGTTTTGTTTCTTCTTCTCTAGATTCACCATGCAGATTGCACTAAATATACACATTAGCGAGCCCGCCACTCGAATCTGGCAGATGGAAGCAATGTGCACCTGGCAGCTGTCTTTAGGTCTAAAAGTGACCACAGAAATTGGGGGTGGGGGGAAAGGAAGTTTTACATTTTGAAGAACTCCACTTCCTGATCTGACCAGGAAAACGTTGAGGAAGAACATCGGACTCGAAGACAAACAACTTTGCAATGTCCTTTTTTTTATTATTAAATGATGAAAAAGACTGTAAGACCTGCCTAAAATAATATAGAAAAAAAATCACAGTATGTGACCTACACAAATATACTAGAAGTGTCATAACTTGTATAATAGTTTTAATAAGAAATGCAAACAAAAACCCCACTTGTGCACAGTTGCATCCCGTTAACTGGCCCATAATTAGCAGGATTGTGGGTCAATTAATTAATTCCCCCATAAAAAAAGGTATTTGATTTTGGTACGTCCTACACCGGACCACCCACATTACGGTGGTTCCCTGCATCGCCCTCCCCATTGTCCCGCACCCAAGTGGCACAAAACAGGCAGATCTAATCAAATATGCTAATATTACGCACACCTTACTAGAGCCCAGAACCAATTTGATCTTTTGCCACGTCCTTACAGAAATAATATTCTGCTCCATAAAACACAAAAAACACTGGCCTATTACATATGCTAATTTTCCCACTCAACTTGCACAGCTCCGACTTTTTGAGAACACCAAGAAATTTGCTGTGGCTCAGATTTAACTCAGCAGAAATTAATGCCTCATTTAAATGTGGCCAATCTGTGCTAGGGCAGAGAGACACTTGGGGAAGCCATTTCAGGACAAGTTGTGCATTCGCGTCCTGTGTCAGAGTAAAAAGCGCTCGCAAACTCTGGCTTGTAGCGTCTTTAAATAATGGTAGTTAGCATGCTTACTCTGTGTTCTGATTGGACTCGGTGTCATCTAGGCATATCTTAATGCATGGGTGGACAAAAATGATAATACTTGCTTTTCTTTCCTTACTTTTCCTACAAACTTTGCTTCCAGTGTGATGGTTGTGTCTCAGCTGCTGTTTGCACAACATTTACTATGTTGACATGTGGAATTGGAGGCCTTATGGCCTACACAATTGCTCATTCCCTGTACATATTAATGGTAAGGTTGCAAATAACTTTGATTAGGATGGAAAAATCTGATTTTTTTTTAGCTCAACAAAGTCACATCCATGCCCCCCAAAACACAGTTTTGCCTACTAAAGCAGGTTGTGGTTGTTAAGATTATGCTTCTTTCTTGGTATCCAACTAATATAGTATGCCGTACACCAGCAACTGGAATCAGAAATTGAGTTTTGTCAGAAACACTCTGGTGTTCACCATTAAGTACAGCCTTGATCAAGACCCCAAGGCAATATTTATGATTGGGTTGGAACCTCCTGAATCCTCAATGCTCTTTCTACAAGGAACGAGGCACTGACATTACATGGTGTCCAATAATGTGAAATTATTAAAGTACATTATGCCTCTTTTTAACCCTCCCATGGTCTTTAGAAATGGGGTCATTTAGACCACAGAAGTTTTTTACTCTGTGCGCAGTCCGGTGGGGTCGCACTGACCCCATATGTGCCTTTACGAGTTTTTTGTTCCGTTTGTAGTTTCGGGAGTTGACGATCTGACGGGACAACCTCCCGCTTCCCCGCTGTCTGACCGTGACATTTGTCATCAGCTAAGGCCGCGAGAGGGTTAGTGTATCCAGCTGTTTTGTTGCTCATTGACAAACATTTGCGACTATTGCTGAAAGATTTCAGTGTGAACATTAAACATATGTTTTTTATTGACGCATTTCACAGTCACACTGGACGTGTTATAGCTGATATCGTCTCATTAATCATTCTTCTTCCTCTCTTACAGCTAGCTATGGAGCTTACCCCATCTGTAAAGGCTGCTCAGTGTGCTCCAGGGATAACGGCTGCGTGAACTGCCAGCCCAAACTCTTCCTGTTCTTGCGAAGGGAGAGGATGAGGCAGTACGGCGAGTGTCTTCACGACTGTCCAGCCGGATACTACGGCATGCGCAGCCCTGAAATCAACATGTGCTCCAGTAAGAACCTCCACCCCAAACTCTTCCCTACCTTCAATCCCACCATGCAGGCCTTGAATACATCCCTCACTCCAGCTTCCCATTTTCCCACAGTGCTTGATTTACTGTCAATTATCAAAAGGAGACACACATACCTCACAATTTGAATGGTTTGTCTGTCCGCGCAGGTTGACGTTAGTGAAGCTTCATCTTAGCATCGTGTCCCTCGGGATGAGCCTGCTGTTTCTCATCTGTCTGTAACACCATCCTAACCCTTTAATCCAAAACATGCACAAGTTATGAGGATGTCTAAAGGTACAAAAATCCAGGAGACGTCATAAATAACGCATTATTCTGAAAAAAACAGTATCACTTCAGTTTGTGTTTCTTTGCCACAATGCTATCTCAGAACTTCAAATAAATGTTAATAGTAGGACAATTAAATTTTTTAATGATGATTTCTTTAAATAAGATAAAAAGTTATCCAAATTAATCCGGCTCTGTGTAAAAACATAACTAATTGACTCGTGTTAAATCTTACATTTAGTTTTCACCACTGAGTGCACGATGACACACCTGAGAGGTCTTAGAAGAACTCAGAAAAGCAGTGCACTATAACCTCCACTTCCCTTTGGCTATGATCGGAGTAAAGAAAGAGGCACCTCCCCCAAAACATTAGCAACCATTTCAGAGTTCAATGGCTAAAACCACAACTGAGCAAAAACCAATATTTCATTTGCCAGAAAACATTTTCATGAGCCAAAGGCAAAAAATATTTTCGTCGACGGATGAGACAAAAGTGGAAAACAGGTGAAGGAAATAATGAATTTAAAACAAGCATGAACTCTTTCGCCTGGAAAAGGATTTACGAGGAAGACTGAATGCAGTTTTCATTGCCTCGGTTTTATTTACTGTTTCCGAGATGAAAGCATTTTCCATATTTTGGCAATCGTCACCCCTTTGTTGCAGATTTTTTTATGGCATGCAAAACACGTTTTGGTCTCCGGCTTTAAGAGAGGCCACACCTTTGGTCTCCGTGGAGTTCTGGCTTACAGTTAATGAAAAATCCAAACAATAACACTGACAAATCAAAATGTTCTCAAGCGTGGTTGTTAAAGAATAACACTCAAATCCAATTAAGGAAAAGTACCTTTCTCCTCCTTATGTAGCACCCTGATCTCATAACCTTATGTTAACATTGATTATGCTCGGAGAGATGGAGAGGGACTTTGTAGGTTTATGCAGAGCCCGAGGTGTTGGCTGAGTGTTTCGTATGAAAACAGTGAGAAACTTGAAGCTTTTTGGTTCCCTGAGCCAAACTTCTGACAGACGCACTAAAACCGTATCCCCAGCGGAGGGTATCTGAACCTTAAGGCTGAAATATATGAACATGTACCAACTCCTGAGACAGAAAAGTACTACGTTCTGCTTACCCTCTCACGGCTGGCCTAGAAACAAATAAATCTTTTATGTTAATTCTATCTGCAAAAATGAAACACAAGTCAAAGAAAAAAATCAGTAAGTTAAATAGTGAGATCTACAATAGGCAACGTCACCGTTCGTCGAAGATGTGATAAAAGTTGAATTTAATGCCACTAACCCTACGGAAGTTGCGAGAGGCATGCTCAACAGTTTGTTCTTTCCCATTCCCAATAATTTATATTATTATTTGGGAACTAACCGTAAGATTTCAGCTGCTCCTTAAGGTTTCATGGTCGGTCTCGAGTGGATGACCAGTTTAGGAAAGTTCAGAGTACCTTCTGTCAACAACCAAAATCAAGAAAAAATCATTTTCTTGACAAAATAAGATAATCATAAGCCTGCCAGGAAGGCATACGTCCTTCATTGTTGATATGTTTCTACAATACTGCGAAATTATCAATTGTTTCAACATTGGTTTTTTTAGGGGGGTGGCGGGGCAACAATTCTGCATTTTGCAGATTTCTCTCTGCGTCAGAACAGCTTTTTAAACCGGTGGTTATCGAGAAGCTTCTGCAGAACGTGCTGACAGTCTGAGGAGGCAATTCAGTCATTTAAATCAGATGTGTTGGAGTAGGGACAGATCGAAGTGCCTGCCCACGCCAACACGAATAGCTTGCAAAAGGAGATTTTCTGCTACGTTTGAACATCGAAAAACACTGTTTTGGGTAAGAAAAGCTGATTTTTTTTTTTCTTTTGTCAAAATTGTAATGCTCGTTTCACATATTAAACATTCCCAAATTCTTTAATCTCTTTAAAATACACAATATTAGGCAATAGATAATATATACTTTTTCCAAGTAACTTCATCCAGACTTGAAAAACCAGCAAGCGGCGGGTTTTTGTCCGGACCCATGTCTGTTTGCTACATCAGCACCACAGCACCAGTCCAGTTTTATTAATTCTTTGCATATTAGAAGGAACGTCCTATGCTCCGCAGACATTATAAACTGTTGTCGTTTCTTACTTAACTGAAAGAGAAAGACATCTTGTTCTTGGGTAATAAAAGCACTTTTATTTACATCAACTGAAGCATAGAGAACCACTGTTTGAATGTTGACTAGCAGTTTCTGATGCTTTACTGGATATTCTGGACCCCTTGCCTTACACAGCGCTGTTACAGCAACATCTTGTATTGTCACGTAGCGTTAGCTCTCAGGACGAGGCTCACTTTGATGCGATCGCTGCTTCACTCATTGCTCTTTAATCCAGTTTTGTACTTGGCCTCAGCTGCTCTCCATGTGTCATCTTTTTATTTTTCTTCTTTTTTTTTTTTAATGAAACAATTCAGGTCCAGTCTCCATGAACTGATATTTTATTGTCTTAGATGCAAAATTATAATTTTTTTTTTCTTGAGCTGGTCCAGCTAACTGGTTCCCAAAGGCTCAAATATGTCTACAACAAATGACAGTGAGAAATTAATTGCCGTGGTGGCGAGAGCTGCGTTGTGTTTTGGTTTCTGAAGGGGCCGGGAGCTCGGTGTTACGACTCTGTTGTCATGAGCTTTTTAAACACGACTTCTAAAAATCACTGAAGGAGCAGCAGTTGCTTGTTATTACCCCAGAGTTTGTCTGTGTGATCTTATCTCATTCAAGATTTTCTTTTTTTTTGTGGACTCCCTGAGTAAAGAAAAACAAAAGCTAGACAAGCAGAAGGCCTACACACTCAGCCACTTGCTGGGCTGAAACCTCACTATTTTTCGGCAGGGGTTCTGTAGGATCCACAGGCATGTAACACAAAGGTCTCTGGATGGGAAGAAGAAATGTACTGCTGGAGAAACAAAGTTAAGCAGGAAACCCCGAAAAAGAATGTCTCCTTTTGAGAAAGATCAGTCAATGGCAAACAACAGACATGCTTCTTTACATTATTCTGTTAAGTAGTTAGGGAAGATTGCATTTCAGACCAACACGTATTCAGAAAGGTTTAGCCAACATTAGGGTCCAACACCTTAAACATAAATTGTGAGTTTATTCACTGTGATTGTTGGAACCATACAAAAAAGAAATTAACCCTTGTGGACGGAGGTCACAACATAACCCAGGTTACGGTGGACCTTCACTGGACTTCCACGTCATTGGAGTCTGAATGCTAAAAGGGCTGAACTGTACTAAAAGTAATAATTTTAACATTTACTAACAAGTAATATATTATTTAACCTATTAAAAAACATGCAGCTAAACAAAATGTATCTTTTAAATAGTAAATAGACTGAATTTACAAAGTTTTTTTCTACTCAAACCATTTTATTCAAAGCGCTTTACACTGGACTTCCAAATATGCACTCATTCATACACTGATACATGGATTGGTAGGCTTGGAGTTAAGTGAAACATACCCAGGTGCAGGAACAGCTGAAATCTGGCCCATAACTCTTGTATTACAAGACAACTACCATCTTAAGGCTATCTTATGATTGGAGGGCCTTCGTATTCGTACCCATCGCTCACAAACAGCACAGACCACCTCGCGGGACCGTTCTCTGCTTTGCTTCAACGGTCATGAATAGAATGCCATATCTTTCTGCAAACAGTGTCCTCCATGGACAATGACATTTTAGCCATTTGACAATCTGCATTGGCATTTTGTGAAGAATGCAAATGTATGTAATGCATCTCTGTCTATGATAACCGCTCCTCAGAAGTATTCATGTAACCTCAGGATACAAAAATCAAATGGAGGAAGCAGACTACTTGTGGCAAAAATGTCAACATTGTTGTCAGAGCGCATTTCTGCATAAAACGTCTGACCAATCACCAAACACATCTGTACAAAAATAGTTTGGACAAGATGATGCAATTTTCGTCACTCAACTACGTCAACGAAGGTCGATTTTGATGCTTTGGATGAAGTATGGAAGAGCCTTCAAGTACTAGAAGATAAAAGAACACTTCTCTTGACACCCAAATCAGTTTACGTCTTTGTTCATCAATGCCTGTCCATCAGGCTGCATTCAGTCTCCATGGTAACTAGTTGTAATGTGGTCACAGTGGTGAGAAAAACAGCACATTAAGAGCTCGACGCAAAAGTACTGTGTTAACTTGCAGAGCTGGTTCATTAGGAGTGTCGTTTTGTACCCTATTGTTCTATGTGATCATGTGCTGCATTCCAGGAGGCAAATCTAGTTGCTGTAGCTCCAGTGAGATGCACAAAAGTTTGTATCAACTGTCTGGAAAACAGTTGATAGCACCCATGTCATTGTCTGTGCGTGCTATTCTGCAAGGAAGATTTGTAGTGATTTCAGGTTACATTTGATCTAAAACCAAATTGGTGTGAACGATGGCCAGTCAATCTCTAGCCTAAGCCACTGTACTAGCCTAAGTACTGTAATGTCTGGCACAGTACTTCAAGTTCAACACAAATCCCAATCCATCATGCTGTATCAAAAGCGAAATGCTTGTAGGGAAAGCGTTACGAGCCATCAGACGGCGATCAGAGTTGTATTGTCTACATGACTAAGTGTTGCGAGGGTCCGCATTCAGAGTAGGGCTGGTTTGAAAATGTGCTTCCTCAGACTGAATTAAAGACCCACAGCTACTGCGGACGAACGCACATTTTCTAGTGAAGAATCTATTGCCTTGCCACACAACTGCAGATTTCAAAGGTACCTACTGCTCAGGTTACTGGTGCTGTCAGTAGGTAACCGGATGACAAAAAGGCATCAGGACTGCCAATATGCCAATGATATGTAAAGTAGGTGTGTGGGCTATAGTTCAGGGTCAGGCTATGGTCCGATGAAAGACCGCAGGGTAGCAAAGACAGCGAGGGTGTGTAGAGGAAGTAACTCTGAGTTTTGCTAGAGTCAAATGGCTGTATACACTGGCAGCTCTCTTCCCATCAACTCACTTTCATTCAAGCTCCTTGTTTCTTGTTCTAAAGCTGAACTGGAGGGTATTTCCACCACACAGTCTGGCCAAGGGAAAGAACAGTTGCTTTTGGCCTTTGAGCTTTGTCAAGGGACATCTAATCATCACAGCTTTGCTAACCGCTCTTTTAGATTTGCCAGTCAGTAGAATGGATCCATAAAAACCAAGCCCTTCTACATGCTAACGGTAGCCAGAAACAGACTGTTATTTTCATTTCACTTTTTTATTATCTAAAAGAAGAAGAAGAAAAAAAAGTAAACTGTGGACTGTCTGTGCTTGAATGCTCACATGAGGTTTGAGAGGCGTGAGTATGTGCGAGCGCTAGGGCTGGCTGAGCATAAATAAGCGGAGGTGGGGATATCACAGACGGTGTGAAGAAGCTAGAAGGACCGCTGACACATCTGTCATCCCTGATCTCCCTCTGGAAGGTCCTGATTGGCAGGAACACCACCTCTGCCTCACCTATTGCTGTGCTAGGGAGGGAGGGAGCGCCCGAGTGGAAAAAAAAAAGCCCCACAGTGGAGAGAGTTGGGAGGAAAATGGCAGCTCCAACCTTTGTTGCGAACTCCTGCCATCTGCACCCCCGCACGACATGGCTGGGTGGCAGTGAGGAAGCCAAACAGCCTTTGTGTCAGCCAAACCTAGAGCCTAGAGAGTAGGTCAGGGCTGTTCCACGTAGGTTGTGAGGTAAAGATGGAGAAGATAGAAAAACATGTTTTTTTTTCCCGTTTTCTTTCTGCCAGGCATTTTTACAACATCTGCACTTCGGACGTGGCGATCAGAGGCTGGGCGCACCCTCTTGTGGGCAGATGAGTATGCGTCTGACAACTAACCTGTCAGGTTTATCAGCTCTCCGAGACATATCTCTGTCCCAACACACCGAATGTTCATGCTAATTAGTTGAGTGAGTGCACACGGAGCTTTGAGAAGAAACAGGAAGTGACTGAAGCTGACACGTGGCTTTAAGTGTCCTCGATAAAATCAACGGTTTACTCATCCAGACCACAGCTGAGGGGCCGTCGTCTGCCAAGCAGGGCTATTAGATCCCGAATCACATTTGGTGACTCATCTCTCAGCTTCAGATTCGCTTGAGATAAAATCTCAAGAGCGACACAGAAACAAGTAAAATGCAAGGCGCGATCGCGGCGTAAACCGCAGAAAACGTCACCTGCTTCAGTGCCATCTTGTGCAGCTCTTCAGAGCGGTCATGAGGCTTTTCTGCTTTTCCGCTCATAATATAATGACTCACGGCCAGAACCAGTCTGAGAGATAATAAGGATAATACATTTAAGTCCGGGGCACAGGAGGCCTTCACTGGGATCCAGTGACCTCATTACGTCTCATTAGTCTCTCTGTGACACCTACATGAAGACTTTAAAGGTGGTCCTGAGGTTAATCCCACTGGGGTGATGAACCCACTCCCTTGTATCGTTTGCTCTGGCACTGCTGTACATGTTGCTTTCGCATTCGATGTGCGTGTCAGCTCCCGCTCCCCCACCCCCGTGATCTAGATAATCCTTGATTGAGCCGTCAATCTCCATCGGCCCAACTCGTTCTGATAACCTCTGACCCTTCCGTCTTCATCGTAACGTCCACGGTGGCTCATTTGTGTTCCACCTCATCCATCCATCGCAGGGTGACATTATCATCTCATCACAAAAGCCTTTTTTATGCCGCTCCCTGTTTACATCAGAGATGGGAAACCAAAAAGTGACGCTTTAATCAAAGGCTCGTTAAACGCTACCGTCGTTGGCAGGATCCCGTATTTCATACAGCTGTGTTAGTGATGTTTGCCAACAATAACCAAGACTAGCACAACAAGCTCAGTGCATAAGAGCGCTGACAGATGTTCTTCGTCTCCTGCTCACGTTTTTTTTTTTTTACAATTCGCTTTGTGAACTAGCACTCTCTCAGGTGATGACAAGTCTGAGAAGTCTACAGCATGTTGAAAATATTAAGGAACACTTTGTGCTTTTCAGTTTGTGATGCTTTAACTCGCTCCCCGTGTTGCAGTTGGGCTGTACCAGCTTCCAGCATGGCAGACTGTGTTTAGTCTGGACAGAGATGCAGTTTCTCCCAGACAGGAATATGTGGGGGGTGTGGGGGGGCAGAAAGTTTGAAAAGAACACTAAGTAAAAAAAAAAAAGAAAAAGTCATAAATACAGCTCCTTACAAAAGTATTTATACCCCTTGATTATTTTCAATTGTCACGTTACAACCACAAACTTACACAGGCTCAAGCTGAGTGCGATGGAGAACATCTGTGAGTTTTACCACAGATTCACAGTTGGACTCAGATCTGGACTTTGACTGGGCCATTCTAACAGAAGCTTTAATCTCAACCATTTATTCTAGACCTAGCTTAACATTTTTGAATGATTACTAATGAACTGCTATTGTTCTTCCACTCTTGCCCCGTATTCATCTCCATACAGCTTCCTAAACCAGCTTCGCTGTGTCTGCTGGATAAAAGCATACCCACACCATGATGCCGTCCCCTACATGTTTCACATTAAGGATGGTGTGTTACAAGAAAAGTGATATTCAGAACTACTTTTGTATCAATCCTTGTCTTAGCAGACCACCTTTTATCGCTGTCTGCTGTGTAGCACCAGCAGCAGGAAACTGGAAATGCTACAATCTTGTTTTTGACAATGTTTTCTTTCTGGTCATGTTTCTATGTAGCCCAACTAACGGTCAACCTAACAGACACCTGAGCTGTGGATCTCTGCAGCTCCTCCACAATTACCGCAGGTCGCTTGGCTTCTTCCCTGATTGATTCTCTCCTTTTCCAATTTGAAAACCATGTCTTATTTTTCTACCACTACGAAATTACACTTTAAATTGATGTAGCATATACATTTCTATCAAAATAGTATGAATTTTGTGATTTAATTAAAAGGCCAGTATTGTGTAAAATCAACTTTTTAAAAAAAAACTTTGCACCATGTTACAATCTTGTTCTCTTATCAGAAACATACCTGGAGTGTTGCTTTGATTGTTTCATGCATGTTTGAGAAATCCTTTAATCTCCCATGGTAACCATTCAGTTGTCCAAAAGGTCTAGTTGGACCTACAGTAGTTCCGCCTCCTCAGAGCTGCAGTTTCTAAACTTCTAACCTATCGCCTCACAGAGCACCCCTCTCCAGCTGAGCTCCTGCAGACTAGCCAGCAGCAATTAGCAAACACCTGGTGGAACTCTGCAGCAGCTGAATTCATTATACCAACTACTTCTCAGCGCAACACTGGTAAAAACATTGTTAAAGGGTTAATAGAAGAATGACAACTTCCTGAAGGCGGAGTTTCAGAAAAAGCAGGACTTTCTTAAAGAGACAGTGCCCCAATTTCAAGTCATTAAATTACAAAGTCAAACTTTTTTTAAGTCATATTTGACATATACAGCATTTTTATAACTGAAGGTAACTCAATTGTGACATAAAATGGCACTCTGTCTGGAAAACACATAATGCTCCCCTTTTAAATATAAAAAAGAAAAAAATAAGCTCATGAGGTCACAACACATTTTTAGTCTGTTTAGGTTCTAAAATTAGCTTGGAGCACAGGAGATAAGAAAACGCGCTTAATAATTATACGGGGTGTCTAAATGTGTACATGTGGGACGCGAAGTAGAAAGGCAAACTGCCGGAGACGTGATTTACGGTCAGCGCAGTCACGTTTTCCAGAGCGCAGCTTTATTGTAGAGTGAGCCTGACTCTAACCATATCTTATTGGCATGTGTGCGATTGTGCAGAGCGTGTGCGTTCACGGTTTGTTTAGACTGGTCGGGAAAGCGTGAGACCAGAGTGAGTGGGCCGAGGCCATACTTTAGGGTTCAAAGTGAGGCGGGGAGGGACCCCCTCGTTTTGCAGGAATGCCGAGGAGGAGGCCTGATGGTTAGCTGGAGATGGTGTAATTAAGGGGTGTGATTGTGAGAAACCTTCCCTTCTCCGGGCTCTGCAGAAAGGGTCACAGATAAAAGAGCAAGCTCCTCAACTGTCCCGTCTGTCTCCGCCCGTGGAAAGAAAGTCTTTCGGGTTTCAGAGCGAGAGATGACGACCTACCTGGGAAGCCCCCCCCCACTCTTTCGCCCGGAGGCCTCAGATGGAGGCTGGAGGTTGAGGGTATCGGGGGGCATGCGTAGAGTCTCTGAGAAGCAGCATAAATTAGACAGCTCTGGGAGGCTCCTTCTAATCATGTGGGGCTGTGCGTCGCCCCGTTGGTGCGGTCGTTGTAATTTAGCCCGGCTCGACGTGTCATTTGCAGGGACCTTGATGACACATTACCGTGCCTTTTCTTCGGACGACGAGGGCGTGGCGTGAGACACAAAGTTTTTGCAGTTGCGTTTGCCGACGAAGCCGGTCCCCCGCCGCCTCTCAGTTGCGACCTCTTTTGGCTATGAAGCCAAAACACCGAAACCAGCTTTTGTCGTCATTCAGAACTTAATGAAAAACTGACTTTCCAATAATTTTGGGGGGGTTGGGTTATGGAAAAATATGGAGATATGGAAGAGATACAATAGCACTACAGACACTATTGTTCTTTTTGTAGCACCCCGTAGTTGAAAGCATGTGAGCTGGCGTGTTTTGCATGTGTAGTTTTGGATGAACCTTGCAGAAAGAGGTCAGCTTCCATCAGTTCCTCACCGTCTCTCTGCTTTTTTTTTGGTGTGTGTGTTTTCACACTTTTGATTACTCGCTTTGAACAAAAGCTGGAACGTAAGGGTTTTGGTTCTCTACAATAACAATACAGTGATTCCCCCATGTGAAATAATTCACAAATCTTCTACCATTTTATATTTTTGAACAAGGGAGAGTATAATCCGTTCAACAACCCCCTTTTTCCCCAAACACTTTAGCTCCGAATCAATTCCACATGAAGTGGATTTCTGAAACCCAGATGACGTTTCCTCTTTCTCTGTTTCTTCCCCCAGGGTGCAGGATAGACAACTGCGAGTCCTGCTTCAGCAAAGACTTCTGCACCAAGTGCAAATCTGGTTTTTACCTGCACAAAGGGCGCTGCTTTGATAAGTGCCCCGAGGGCTTTGCCCCACTGGAAGACACAATGGAGTGTGGAGGTATGTCAAACCGAACAAAGTCAGGCGCATCGAGAGAAAAAATGGGAACATTAAGGAATGTTCCCATTTTTTCATCACCTGTCTAAATCGCCAGATCGCCAAACCATAACAGACCAATAAGAAATAATTTTTCTATTACAGTAATATCATGTTATGCCCTCGTTGTGGCAAGTGGATTCATATGAATAGTGACTGACTTGGCAGTTGTCCAGTCATTGCCAAAGAAGCTGGCTGCTCACAGAGGCCTGTAACAAGACATGTTAATGGAAAGTTGAGTGGAAGGAAAAAAATGGTGGAAAAAGGTACGAAATGTCATGCTTCCAAGTGTTGACAAAGTTGAGGGAGACATTTTTAAAGCAGATCTTGATATCAGTTCCCTCACCCAACCTGGAAAAAGTAGCAAAACTTTGGAATTTTGCCTAGAGAAAGATAAGAGACACCAGAACAAACAAGGCATGTGAGCCTGGGCTTCCTTAACGCCGCTGCACAGCCATGTTGACTCTGTAATTCAAGCAAAAAGAGCCCCAACCAAATACTGTCATATTGAATAAAATAGATTATACATCCCAATGAATCTCATTTGTCAGACTAGAAGTACCTTTTGAAAATTAAAACCTATAAGCTGGTATTAAACATGCTTTCCATTAAGCTAACATTTATGTTTTTAATAATATATATTTTTGGTACTGGTCTGATGTAATACTCTAATTTAAATGTCATGTTTTAAGTAGTTGAAAGTGGAAAATAATAAGAAATAAAGGCTGTCAAGCTTCCATCGTTGTGTTATTAATCTATATTATGTGCTTCCGTCTAAAGTACATGAGCTTTTCATGCTTTTCATGCTTCATGTGGCATCATGTAGAGGTAATATTCTAATTTACCAAAGGGCTCTGTGCTGTACATAGACAAGCATTTTAATTGACTAACATTTCTATATTAAAAATACTTTTCTTATTGGTCTTGTGTATTCTAATAATCTGAGAGAGCAAATCGTGATTCAAAATCTTCAAATTTGTCTCTGAAAACTAAATTCTTGAAATCTCAATTTGAATGCGAGCTTACAGGATCCCAGTGACGCTAAGCTAACTGGCGTGAAAATCTAAATCTATGAGTCCTACAGGTGTCTCTGATGAACACTGGTCTGTGATTTGATGGCACGCCACTTGTCTCTGTGTAACCCACGCAGAGGGCTGCGAGGTGGGCCAGTGGAGCGAGTGGGGAGCCTGCACCAGGAGAAACAAAACCTGTGGCTATAAGTGGGGTCTGGAGACCCGGACGCGGCACATTGTTAAGAAACCCCCCAAGGACACAATACCGTGTCCCACCATTGCCGAGTCCAGGATGTGCAAAATGGCCATGAGACACTGCAGGAGAGGTAAGGAGCACCCGCGGGCGCCTGTCGCCCGATCTTCGTTTTCTCACCTGCGTCGTGTCACCCTCGCGCTCTGGCTGTTGTTTTTGCCGTCTGAGCAATTGAAGTTCACTGCGGCGCTTCTCCTCTTTGCTTTTCCCAAAGTGGCCCTTGTTCCACCAGTCAGCTTTTTTTCTTTTTTTTTCCAGGGCTTATTTCCCACCATCTCTTTTCCTCTCCTCTGTGGAATCCTTCAAAAGTATAATCTGCAGGTTTCCTCAATGGCCGTCTCTGTTTCCTCCTGTCAGCTTGAGAGATTTCTGCAGTACGCAGAGCATGTATGTCAGGCCAATATGCGAGAAGTCGATGGAATTTCTCTGTTTGCGCGTATGGCTAAAGGAAATGTATGTATATATTTAAAGGGTAAACCATTTTTTTTTCTTTCTCAGATGGTCCAGACACGCCATTTGGCGATGAGGGCCTCTGTTAGCGGCGCTCTTAAAATAAATGCCCTTTTCCCGTTAATGTACTGTAACATCGCTCATAAACTTGGGATTACGATAAGGCCAAGTGTAAATATTTAATGCCCCAAATAAGGAAGCAATTACAGTGGCAGATATCAGTCTATCAACAATTTAACAGAAAAAGACATACGCTAACTTCGAGGATTTTTCTCAATTTTTGGATCGGGTGTGCTGAACGGGACGGTCACTTAGCGAAGTGGTGAAAGAGTAAATAAAGTTGAAATAAACCTTGATAGTTTCTCATATTTCAGCGCTGCGAGGGCTGCTGACTGGGTTGGAAACTGTGATCCCATGGCACATTTAGTACTTAATGTCCCGTCTTGTTTGTCAGAGAGTTTCCCTCCAAACGCCGTGCACCTCCTCCCGATTCCGCCATGGCTACTTGACCTTTTTTTCGAGAAGACTTTATGATCGTCCTAAATCAAAACTTGGCAATGCTCTGCACAGAAGCAGCGTTTTTTTGGGGGGGGGTTTTTTGTTTCCTTGTTGGTGTAGTCAGCGATTGTAAAACTTGCGCAGAGGCCAGCAGAATACTTAAACCCAGTTGTATGAAAAGCCCTCTTCTCGTCCAGATAGCTTGTTCCAGCTCTGGTGGCCACGGGTCGAGTGTAAAAGTGTCACTGCGTGTGCATCTCAGGACTCCTCAGGCATGTGAAATGCTGTGGTGGGCCTGTTTAATAAAGGCAACATTTCATACTTAAGCATGTGTTGTTAATTCCGCACTCCTTGTGAAAAACTCCACTTGGCAAAAGCTGGTGAAACGCAACACTCTACAGTTCACATAAATAACAGGAAAAATTGGAGCCCCAGAGGTTGAACAGGAGGGGAAGCGCTGCGCGTCTGCGCAGGGCTGTCGCAAGGAACTACATGGTGACATGATCGCTTCCAGTGGGTGATGATAACGAGTAACTCGGTAGGAGGGAGGTCGCTGTCTGTAATGAAGGAAAGCCTTCAAAGTCTGCATGAGAAAGCAGGAAAAAAAAATAAGGAAAAGGTATTGGCATAGAGTAAGCAATAAATCAATAAATGGCATGATAAATTAAAATGAGAGCAATAACTTTCATTTGGACAACACTTGTCCTCTATAATAACGTTGAAAAGTTTTGAGAAATGCCGCAAACACCTGGTGCGAAGTAGTTAGTTTGCACTACCTGCCAATTTTTGTCTGGTTATCCTGTCTAAGCTAATTATTGTGTTAAATGTTCTTTAGAAATCAAAGTTGTTTTTTTTACTTTTGAGTGGGGTATACTTACATGCGTCATCCGTTATTAATATTATTTTGATATTAATCCAAAATGGCCTCAAAATGACAATATTATCATTTATCGCGATACTTTTTGGGACAGTGCATCATCCTGCAAAATTTGTTATTTTGCCAAGTTCATACCCAATGAAGCAGTTCCATATTTTGTCACATTTGAAATCCCGAAACAACTGAAGATTTTGAGAGACAGGATAAAACATGGGGGTGGCATCATTATGCTGAGGTGAATGTAAAAAACAAAAACAGGTTGCCATAAACTTGAGGCTGGGATGGAGGTTTGACTTAAGATTTAGGATGACAACCCTAAACATTCCTCTTCAAACATTTCAATTTTACTTTACAGTCGTGCTGTACTACAGTAGGTTTTTGCGCATCACCTAGAATACCTTTCAGATACAGCGGATGATGTGGCTCTGGCATAACGGAACGTGAAAAAGTTCACTGGGTTACAAACATATTTGCGAGGCACAGTACGAAAATTGCAAACAATCATTCGCACCACGGTAAGAGAAGTGCAGTCCAGTCAAATTTATTTGTAAAGCTCATTTTAGCAGCAACACAGCTCAAAATTCTTTACGTCATAAAATCTGTACACGTTGCAATGCCACAAAGTGCCTTTTCTGTTTAGAAAGAAACCAAATTAAAACTTAGCACACAATTCCAAGAGTCAGGAGTGAATAAACTGTTTAAAAGAGCTTACAGTTAAAAACAAAAACACCTTAGTCATGTCTTTTTTTATGAGCTACCAGTGTTTGGGATAAGCACCGAGTTATATAGCTATTCCGTAAAGATGCTGGATTAATTGGAAACAGAAAATAAGAGAAAGTAATCGCTAGTAATCGCAACCCTGATCCACCAGGGTTGTTTTTCTGTTTACAACCAAATTGAAATCACTCTGGACTTTGCTGTTGGGTCTCCGAGCATTACCAAAAGGACACATGTGTTTTTGAGAATCCGCGGCAATAACAATGATGGTCTTTCCACCCGGTCTTGTTTGCATGACTTAGTCCCCATATTAAAAAGGGGAAACCGAGAGCCTCAGATGATATCCGGATGAAAAGCATTTTCACAGCAAACACCACGGTCGCACAAACCGTGGCTGATGTGTTCCCTGCTGAGTGTACACACCGCACATCACTCATGCTGCTGGGATTCATTTAACGCTCTCTCTGCCTGTGTTTAGTCGAATACGGTTAGCTCAATCAAACTCCTCACGTTCGGCAGAAATAAAAAAACAAAAATTGGTTCGGTGGGACATTTTTGAGCGAGCTCAGATATTCCATGTTTTCTACCCGATCTGTGGAGTAATGAGTTGACTCCTCGTCCGCTTAGCATTTCCACTGTACCCCTGGGATTTTAAAAACACTCATCCACACTCTAGATCGCCACTGGATGACTTGAAAACAATAGAGAGACGTTATTAATAGCTGCTCTGGCCCTATCAGCGTTGATGGCTGATAACACTGGGAAATCCCCGCAGAAATTTCCCAGCAACTCATCTGACTTACTGGTTTCGCAAAAACACATTCGATTCCTCTCTGATTCTTCTTCCTCTCATCTGGATCTACATTTTGGCTCCAATAACCTCTGACCAGTGCCAGCTAAGTCCGCAATATTGGATGTTGGCAAAACAACTTAAAAGTGTTGAGGCAACTGCAGCTCCAATAATATCAGGAATCCCTGATTTGAGACTTAAGAGGGCACAAAGTTCAATACAACGTACAATTAAAGCGTGGTCTGATTTACGATCGTTTTCTACAAATTGGCTTTTGTATACTCGCATGATCTCGAACGTAACTCAAGGGACCGATGTTTCCTGCTTGCTAAGTTTGTTGATCAAAGTCATTTTGTCTTTCTGATTTTTAAGGCTTTCCCTTAAAATACAATTTTTAGGATGAATGTTTATGTACATCCCATACCTAAAGAACTCACTTTCATATCCGTAAGATTTGCCTAAACTGAAACTAGATAGCGCTACCCAAGAAAGACCTTACCTTGATGAGTAACATTGTGGTCTTTTACAATGAATCAAAGAAAGACTCCACAAATCCGAATCTCAGTGACTCAAAGAGTAAGATATTTTTAAACACGGGGCTTGACAAAAAAAAAAAAAAAACTGACAAGAGTTGAGGTTTGGGATTGGCTGTAAATTCACACAATCTAATGGTTGCCATCAAACACGATAAAAGTTACATTTTTCATCACGCAAGTCCCTTTTTTTTCTTTTTTTTTTACCCCACAGAAGAACAGAAGTTTTACAGCACGCAGTTATGAAACCAGATTTATAGCATAGCAAATTTTGGACCTGATAACCCAAACATGCTAAAGACCCGACTTTCCAGAGCAGTGCCGTGCAATTTATACTCAAAATTTGCCTTTGAGTGCCGGACTGAAGCCACAAAGGCTCACAAACACCGTGCTGACCTCATGGAAAGAAAGAGGCAATGAGGAAAAGAGGCGAAGGATAAGAGAGAAGAAACATCTAGTGATTATCTCGGTCATTGGATCTCCATATAGGCCTGCGAGTTGAGAGGGCTAACGGGCCTTTTGTGGAAGTATCGATCTCCCGTGTGTGTAACCAGAGAAACTCTTGCTGCTGTAGGCCTTAGCCGAGGCCAAGCCATCCATCTCATCAGTCATCCGACTGTAAGGATTCAGTCAGCACTGATTCTCTAAGTCATAACTTCTCTGCACAGTTTGTTTTTGTACTCTAATTGCTCGTGCCTCTTGTTCCAATCCAACTACCATCAAGTTGATGCATGTTCTGCGGCAGTGCTGCAAAGGCATAAAAATCCCACCTAGCCTAAGTGGACTCCTTAGATACCCCTTTGTAGTGTGATGTGCGATGATTAGCAGGATTTAAAGCTGCAGTATGTAGGTTTCATAACAAATATGGTTTTCTACATATCTACAACTGTCCCTTTGCTGCAACAGATGATCTTAGAAAAAAATCGGTCTCCTCCACCTTCTCCCAGTTGCTGTCTGAAGAAATGCAATCAAAAACAACCAATCAGAGCCAAGAGGAGGGTCTTAGTGCTGCCAGTGAACCTCGTGTACGTGTTGCTCAATGTGCTAATGACGGAGAAGCAACTCACCGCTCCAGAAAAAAAAGCTTATCTGCTGGAGGGATGAGCAGCGTGCTCACAGTCATGATTGGCAGCTCTAAGACCCTCATCCTGGCTCTGATTGGTTGTTTCCAATTAGCACTGGGGACATCAGATGAGCTAAAAAAAAAATTCACAGATGATGTGTCTCATACTATTCTGTCACCACATAGTTTCAACAAATATATATAAAAATATATATTTTTGAAAAAGTTACATACTTTAAGGCCAATTGACATCAATGAAAGGTGGGCCTCTTGTAGGCATTACTGGAGAAAAGTCTGCAGTCTGGTCTGAGAACATCAATGTTGATATTCATCAGCATTGATGAATATCAATGTTGTGATGCATCGCATCATTACCTTGTTTTTTTTATTTTTATTTTTATTTTGCTTATATAAGTAAAGGTTTCATTAGTCAAACACTGTGTTTCAGTCATCCCCGACCATTTTTCATATATTTTGTATTTACTTTGCACCTAATGATGTCCCCAGATGGAACGTGAGAAGAATTTGGTTGGTGAATTCTGTCCACAGCCAGTCTTGTTGGTCGGTGCGTTCACAGTGCAGCGGACATCCTCGATCTCGCCGCATGCCGACCATCTGGCCGCGTCTCTAAAAGGACGCGCGATCCGCTTTGGAGGAAACCGAGAAATCACCACGTCAGCAACTCCTGCCTCCTGGCATTCCTAGCACACAGGCGCACAGCGGACGCTCACGCATGTGTCGGACCATGTGTTATGCAATTGTGCTGTTTAATCTAACCATGCCAAGGGGGTTTAAGCCCTGGCGAAAGATGCCACTCACTTCTGAGCATTTTAATTACTCACAGCATGATCACATCGGCGCGTGGCCAGTGTTTAGCTTGGAAATCCGACACCCAAACACATTTCTGGATTTCCTTTTTGTCAGATGCAGCCTTCTTACATCAAACTTGTTTCTTTTTTTCTTTTTTTTTTGAATTAAACAAACACAGACTTTTAACTTGAGCCTAATTGATGGACCGTGTTCTCATGTCAGCAAAACGGCACACAGTGCAGCGTGGTGCGGAGGTTAGAACTACTTTTTCTCCACACGGGGAGAAAAACGTCTGACGCTTTGAACAGAATAAATTTGCGCTCCTGTCATTTCATCAGCGACTGTTTCCAGCGAGCAACAAACGTGAGCCAACCCCGTGCGTTCTTAAATTTTCACGAGTCACGTTTGGGCTTTAAATGAACTCAGAACTTCTGAATGAGCGAGCTGTTTCACGGCTGGCGGCTCCCGCTCCGATTTCTGCCACTGTGGAATGACAGGTGGTGATTAACAGTGATCTCTGGCCCAGCTAATATCGCAGACAATCCGGATCAGTTCTTCCCACCAGCGGGAGTGGAGCAAGAAGTGTTTTCCCAGGACAGAAGGAGAGCACTAATTGGCCGCCACCCTGTCAAAGTGATTATTTGTGGCCCTCACTGCAACCTATTGTGACTGATGGAGCCACAGCTTAATCTTCATTTAATAAGGCCTCTCCATAGGGGCTGACACAGTAGCTGGTAAGAAGGAACCTAAAAGGCACTCTGCCTCATTCGACCAGCAGCAGTGGCTTGGCTGTGGGCACAGGGTCCGGGGTGGTGTCTGATTGGTCAGTGTCACATGCCAGTGCCTCCCACTATGACAGCTTACATTACATAATCATTTAAAGAAAAAATTCCCCCTAAATCTGGTTGTGAAGTAAAAGCAACGTGTGGCTCAGTGTACAATATTGTGAAATCTATTGAGGCAGAATATTTTGGAATTCTTGTTTGTCTTTTGAAAAGAAAACAAAGCTACATATATCTCTCGAGAGTTGCTTTGCCAGGCTTCCAATATATAAATACCTGCTGTAGTTGTGGTCATATCTTGATATGCTGGATTTTTGAAGAAAAGATAAAAATAAAAATCTTGATTAAAATGATCGATTCCTGGCCCGGGGTCTTTCTGCATGGAGTTTGCATGTTCTCCCTGTGCATGCGTGGGTTCTCTCCGGGTACTCCGGCTTCCTCCCACAGTCCAAAAACATGACTGTTAGGTTAATTGGTCTATCTAAATTCTCCCTAGGTGTGAGTGTGTGTGTGCATGGTGGTTTGTCCTGTATGTGTTGCCCTGCGGATGGATGGATTATCTTTTTCTAGCCATTGAGTTTTAGATCTTTTATTTGTTTATCTAAATCAAATGTTTGCTCTAAGGTTAAAGTGCCTTTTATCTACATGGAGATAATGTGATGGTTTAGTATGCAAGGAATATGTTTCGAATTTGAGCTTCACCAAAGGATTTAAAGGTGCGCTTCAAACATACTGCTACCTTTGTGACATCGTGAAAAAAAGAAAATGAAGTAAGATGTCAGGAAGAGAATTGTGGACCAACACAAGTCTGCTTCATCCTTTGCTATAATTTCCAGATGCCTGAATGTGGCTGATTTATCTATTCAAACAATAAAACAAGTATAGAAACAATGTTCTATACTTTGTTTATACCGTCCATTAAGTGAAGACACTTAATGGAGATCGTCAAGGAGGAAACGACCTCCTTGACGAAAAGGAGACGGGTTCTGTGTCCCAGAGATGAATGTTTTTGGTCTAAATGTGCTGACCAATGAAATAATAAAAGCAGAAACCTTTATGAAGAATCTTGTTAAAGGTAGTAAGTGTTAAAGGCCACTTACTACTAGTAAGATAGTAGTAAGTGGCACTATCCATTTACTATGGATAGTGCTACTATCCATAGTAAATGGAGTTCTTTACCAACATGAGCTGAAAGGCCATTCGGAGAGGAAGAAAGAACAACACCAGAATCGAGATCACAACTTCCAAATGCACTCTGGGGCAAAGACTGTGGGTTTCTGTTGTTTGATGGAACTAAATTTCAAGTATTTGACCATCGTTACATTTCAATTTCACAAAATAGATGGCTTCGTGGGAAAATTTCGATTTAGGAGGTTTCTTGAACGGGCTAACAACTCTTTTCTTACAACACATAGCTTCATCCGATATCTGCCTATCTGACTCAACACATACACCTCCTCAGCAAAGTCTTCAGTAAAAAATGCTCATCTTCCATTGCTTAGGATGGGGGGAGTTTGTAACTCTTCCCATGTAAGTCTTTGACATTTCAGCTCAGAATAAGTTGAAAACAAATCAAAACTATAGAAAAGGTTTCATAACTGCAGTGTTTTGCTTCAAATATTGTTTGTAAAGGGTTTAGTCAGGGTCACTTCACAGACAGACTGGAAGCTACCCCAACCACTACTGTCCTCTCATTGTGTGCATCCAAGTGTGCAAGTTTTATATTTTTATAACTATGTCAAACTGATAATCTATGTTCCTATCTGGGCTTTGCGGAGATGGCCTAAAACCAAACATTTGGATTTTGTTTTCAGCTTCTCGCCATGTGCCAGTGTTAAATCTTTCATTGCGATAGAACTACAAGCATTCGCCTCTGCTCTGGGTACATTCCTCACTTTAGTGAGCAGGGTAGGGAGTTTATGATGCTGGAGACGGTGAGGAACGGGAGTGGGTTCTCTGATTAACTTCCCGCTAGGTGCCTCTGCTCTCTGACCAAAATAAATATCGCTGCTGCCATTTTGACAGCAACTGTCTTCAGAGGGCAATTTTTTTTGAAACACCCCATGATCCCGTTGGCTCTTGCATGGAGAATCCATCGTCATACCACAGGCATGAGCCATAAACATGTGGATGCCTTTCAAAGACCGTGGGGTGGAGGGAGGTAGCAGAGGAGGGGTTAGCCGCACTCACCAGGGCTCCATTCTCCACATTATTGTCATCTGGTCGTTTCCAAGCAGGAAGAAAGAGGAGGGGTGCGAGGGAAGGATGTGTTTAGATCACTGGGCCTGATTGAGTGGTAGCTTTCTGGTGCTGCCTTTTGTAGGCTCATCTTCACCGTTCGGATGATCAACTCTCTGTTGATGTTATTGCTATCGGCTTAGCCACAGATATTCTAATAGTGCAGATTACGCTTCTGATGCAGATTGTGTTTACCACTGCAGATACTCCGCAACTACAACGTGAAGTAAAAAAAGAGACTTGAGGTAAATCATTCATTGCTCAGTTGGGAGACATAAAGTTGTTTGGTTCTACGCTCTAAATGTGACTTTAATGAAGATGAGGGACTCTGGAAGGGTGTTTGAGACTTCACTTGTCATCCTCTGGCAGAGGAATTAAGGCATATGAGCCAGCATCAACAACCGTAAAACATAGGACATAGAGTCAAAAACAAATCGGTCCAAGAGAAGGAAAGAACCAGAACAGTCAAAGCGGGCTGTTTTCTTGTTGTCATGACCCACAAACAGGATTGACTCCGCCCCCACGCCACTGTGCAGCGTGCACGCTGATCTTGGCCATGACACGGTCAGAGATGTAAAGCCAACATTCACCAGACGGGGTGTAAATGCCTTCATTTATGATTTTATTTGATTTTTTACAGCAATAGTAACGCAGTCTTTACAAGGATGGGTTGCAACAGCCTTCGCGAAGATCTTTGAAGTGTGCTCGAAATTTTTAATAAAACGCTCCAATCCAGACTTCCAGCTGTGTTGATGATTGATGTTTCACAAAGCGAAGTTGACCAAAGCAGATTTGTGGGGTCGTCGAACATGTCTTCTTTTAAATCCACCGGCTGATTGGTTTAAACAGAACAGTTTCGTTGTAAAATTGATAATAAAACTTATTCCTGCTCATTAAGACGAGGTACTTTGTTTTGATTTCGGGAATGTATTGATGGTCTACTTGTATTTTTCCTGAACTGGAACAGATTAAAGTTGACAGTAAGTCAAGTTTCCTCGTTGGACTAATCGTAGCTTGAAGCAGGCCCCCGTATCGGAAGTCCTCGCGTTGTATTTAGATAAGCGGAGATGGTTGGAGTGGGCTCATTGTACCTCCTCTTTCTGTCTGCCAGACCTCCAGTCCAGAGCTGCTGCCAGCTCTCCTGTGGGCCTGCGAATCTTTTCATCTCCCCATCCGCAACACGCCAGACAGATGAGGATGCACATGCACGCAGACATCCACAAAACCAGAATGTGAGAAACATGTAACAGACACCGGCAAATATTTAAAGAGGCCCCACAAGTAGAAGAAGTCGCCACATTATCTGCTCCCTTCCTCAGCCCGGTTTGTTTCGTCTTTTCCCCCGGTCTCGCGCTCGGATGACACGCGCCTGCTTGTGTATCGCATATCATTGTGCTTGGCCCGGGAGAACAATGTGCATGCCACAGAAGAACTGGTTTTTGGAGGTACGCGTCTCATGGAGACGCTTTTTCGGGCACTGCAGTGCTCCCTCACCAGTGGTCTGGCGAGAGGAGAAAAGAAGAAAGGCGTGGAGTCAAACAGGGGAGCTTGAAAACATCTGGTGAACAGTTGCTCTGGCTGAGCCATCAGGAGCTCCTCTTCCCTTAACTCCTCTTCCCACATCCCTTTCCTCCATTTCTCTATCTCTTGAGGCTGTCTTTATTAGAGACATCGCAGCTTTTAATTACAGCCGGTCATTCCCAGTGAGGGCTGTTGACCCACTCATAGCAGTGAGACTGGACCCACTGTGCAGACATGCAGACACAACAAACATTCAAGTACAGGCCTGCTGGCCCTCGCCTGCTTATGCTTCTGGGTGTTTTTTGTGCACTGACAGTGATAAATACAGGGGGTGTTGACTCACACCACCGCCATTACGGTGGTAAGTAGAGGCCAGAGCCAGCCTAAAAGTTCTGAAGACTGCTGCACTATCATCAGTATGAAAAAGCACAACACAAGGTGATGTAACGAGGAATTTGCACATTTCTGACCTTAACACAATTTGTCACTGCATGAAAGACATATCTTTAACACACCCCTCTTGACTAGCAAAAGCTCTGACTTATTGCAGCTTGACTCAAAGCAAGTTTAGAGTATTTAACTTTTTCAATATGCGTACTTTAGAATGACTTAAAATTACAGCCTTTGTTCATCGCTCTGCTTTGTACAGAAGATCAGGTATTGAGAAACGAATGCTTTGCTGGAGGTATGGAGTTTCAAATTTTATCCAATTGCTAGCATTTGGCCATGACGTATGCAATGCGCCATGTTCGACGCTATGAAGCTTACCGGAAATTGCCTGTGCTGTAAACAACCATCCTCTACTGCGGAGAGAAATTTGCTGAGTCGAACGAGATGGCTCAGTGCTTTGTCAATGTTAATTCAATATTTGGAAGCGTGGCCAAAACGCACTGAACATCTTTGTTCGCTTCATCTGCCGCCATTCCCGAACTGCAATTATAAAACTACAATTATAAAACAGGGCCGAAAATCAACGCCATTGTTCACAACACCTACTTCTGTTCGCTGATAGGCCCAGTTGAAAATGTACGAGAGAAATCCAGCTCAATGGGAGAAAGCCCAGACGCAGCACTGAAGAGAGATGAGAATTGAGCGCAATCCCAGTATTTTATAAAACTTTTTTGGACAATTAGAACATAATGTAAATGGTGAAAAAAATAATCTCATCGTCTCATTGGCCAGACACAGCGATGACAGCATCATGGTGGGGGATGCTTTTTTTTATGAACACTGATAGATGGTCAGAGTTGATGGGAAGATGAATGGAGCTAAATACATGCTAGCCTTGAAGAAAACCTGTTGATTGGAGACGTTGGTGGAGCTTAACTTTCCAGCAGGCGAACAGCATTAGAACGCTGCATGTGTTTAGAATGATCCAGTCCAGACTTGAATCTTCCAATATTTTAAGATTTTTATTTGTAAAAATCTTCTTAAAACCCATCTATCATTTTTCTTGCCCATCACACTTATTTTGTGTGGTATCACAAAAAAAAAAACAGTCCTAAAAATGATCTTTAAGATTGTTGCAGCATGCCAAAACATGGAAAAGATTTGACATACATACTCTTGTAAAGTACCGCATTGTTTGAATGAGATATCTCTCCAAGGAAAACTTCAGGACACGATTAACCGGTCAATGTCATGACACTCATGCCGTTCCAGGTACCATGTCAAATCCTTTCAAAACATAAATGCGCCATCCCGCTGAGTGGCAGGGTTCAAGAGCATGATCCCGACAAGCTATGAGAGCACTCTTCCGGATTAGCAGGAAGGGAGGTTAAATATCCCTTTGAGTTGGTTTCTGTATGCTACATTCTAGTGACATGCTACAAACCTCTCTTTGGAGAGGTGAGACCCTCAGATGACCGTGGAAATTGCGGCGTAATCGTGCTCAGCTAATCACAACAAGAAAATGCCTGCCATATGCGTCAAGGCCTACTGTTTGCGTTCCCGTCAATTGAAGGCGTATTATTGACAAGAGTGTGACTTGTGTCTTCAACAGGCTGTGACTCTTAGCTGCCCCTAACTGTGATCATATCTGTCAGAGCCACTCAGCTGTCTGTCCGCCTGGTGTTTGACAAGTGTTTGATGCAGTGCAGGCCTTAAAAAGGATCAAGCCCTTCCTGCACTGGCTTTTACCTCTGTGCCTGTGCAACAGGATCTCTACGAACATCAAAAACGCCCCCCACCCCACCCCCTTCTTCCAATGTCAACTAAGATACTATTTTTATCAAAAGATATGCGCAGTCCGCTTAGTCATCACAGGAGACTAAACAAAACCCACGTTTGAGAGTTAGCCGAGGAATCAAAGAAAACAAAAAAGAGCCGGGCCGTCTTGATTCCTTCATCACTCGCCATTGCACGGGGATTGTGGAGTGATCCTGATGGCCCCTGTCTCTGTTTTTGTGTCTAAGCCTGTCGGACTTAGCCTGGCTTCCCACTTGTTAAGAGCTGGTCTTGTTTCGGGACAGTTGTGCCCCCCATGACCAGGAGGGATTTCCTTCTGAATTTCCCTGTAGAGGGAAGGAGGGGGCATGAAAGTACTTGTGCAGAGATGAGACATAAAGAGACTCGTGCTTGACAATTTCCTTCTACATCCTTTTTTTGTTCCCAGTGCAGTCTCACTGAGACATTGGGGATTCAGCCATGGTGGGAAAAAAAGTAAAGAAAAAGAGGGACAGTGTGCGTGTCCTCTCTGTGGAAAACACTAATGTAGAACATAGTCGACAGCATCTGTCTTTTCAGGCCACATATGGTCTCATTTTTATGTCTTGATATTTCCATATCACTCTATTTAGCATTGTTACGACTGTCAAACCCTCTTGCACAGTTCGTATGCATATCCCAAATTTGAAACTTGGACACAGCCGCTCCAATTTCTTCCGTTGGTTTTTGAACTGCGGTGATGAAGCTTTGGGTTTGGCATTCGGCGTCTCAGTCTTTTGTGAACGAGAAGAAGTAAGCATGTTTGGATGAGAGGGTAGAGTTGAAGACAGATATTTGAAACGCGATAGTATTTTTGATCCCCAGTACACACCATTGTACCGAATGTGGAAAAGGACCACCTCATCACTGATCAGACAGAGTTTATTGAGGTTGCATAGCCAGCTGGCATTTGTAGAGGCCTGCTCAGGCAACATTCGCCTTTAATATTTACAACTGTTTCAGCAGACAGCATTTGCAACAATGTTTAGGAATTCTACTCAGTGGTTTCACATCACAGGCTACCATTTAGACCACTCACTTAAAATTGCACAGAGGCAAGGTCGACCAGAGGGCACGCATCATGAGCCGAGCCTGTAGTTTATGAGTGCGCGCACACACAGAGACACACACGTTAATACATTCCAGAAAGAGCACAGCAAAGCAGCCGTAGTGATTCTCACACTAAGCCTCGCTGAAACAAGTTGGCATGGCCCCACTTGATGCTATTAGCACACTGCTAATCATGTGTTTCTTTTCGGATCACTGCTTACGGCGCTCATGGCTTTCTGGGACTCGCGAAAACACTGTTGCAACATCACATTAACATTTAGCATCTGCTAATCACTAGCCAGTCGAAGCTGCGTTACCTTCTTTGGTAAAGCTCTTGTCCTTTTTTCCTAGAATTTACTCTTTTCTACAAATACTTCTCCCAAGCAAAAAATAAAAAAATAATAAAAAAAGAGTCTTTGCCTACTTTGTCAAAAAGGTTATAAACCTCAATGCTTGCCTAAGTGAGATAATATGATTGGCAAGATTTATTTCTCAGTTTGACAGAGGATTAGCTTCCTGCAGGAACGTATGAGACGTGATTTATGCAATTCTAGCCTATTCTGTGGCGTTATGGAATAGATGCATTTTATGGCACGTATTTCAACAAAACTGCAGAGACAAACACTGCTTGGAGAAGATATAATTGATTTCTGGTTATTATGTAACAATGTCTTCTTTCCCACAGTCTAAAATGTGTTGTGTTAAAGCTCACTCAGTTTGGGTTATGTTGCCAACTCAGTCCAGGGTCAAAAGAGCCATGTCGATTAAACAAAATATCTTGGGTTTTGGGTACGATTCATCATATTGGGTTAGGCTTTAATAAATATCTAACTCTAAGGTTATTCAATAGTAGCCAAGAATGACCCAAAACCTAAAGTGACATTTTAGATTGAAGTAAGTGGTTTGTATGTGTTGTTTAAATCTTCAAAGAAAATGACCTTGTAATGTCAAATATGACTGTTGATTAAAAAAAAACCTGATACTAAAATTCATACTCGTTATATTACTATTATAAAAAGAGCCAATCTATACTGACTTGACCATTTAGTGTATGTGAACGTTGCACTAGTCTGTAAAAGCTAACATCATCTCAAGCGAACAAACTTGTTCGTTATTTTTAAGGACTTAAAGCAACCCACTGATATTAACATTACTATACAGCATAATTTTACCAGCTTGCCAATTCTTACTTTTCTCCTGTAGAAGAGTTTCAGTGAAGTCTGATTAGTTTATTGTTTTGTTCATAATGGCGGTCTGTGAAGAAAGACTTGTTTTAGTCGCTTGTCTAAACCAGCAGACTGGGTCATTGTTCATTGTTTGAGCTATTACCTTGTATCATCTTTGCCAACAACATAAACCGTGGGCTTATCTCCTTTGGTGAGAAACAAGGTACAACCGGAACAGGTCACCAATCCGTCACAGAAAAAAAATCAAACAGAACTTAAACACACACAGGATTTACATGCCAACTCCATGCAGAGAGACCCCAGACGGAGAAACCAGGACTTTCTTGCTACAAGGCAACTGCAACCCTATCCAAGATAACAACTAGAGGTCTAACTTCAATTAATATTAGTCCAGTTCATTTCAGCACAATACAATCATAATCACATTACAATTCAGGTGCATACAACCCAATGCCAATCCAACTGTTGTGGAGTACAATTAAAGTCAGGTGATAATGGCAATAGTACATAGATGTCTACCTAAGGACCACATTGAATTATTGAGTTTGCGACAATCCCTCCTCCTCCTCAGCGAGCTCATGAGAGTTAACAACGCTGCATTGAGTTATTAACTCAGCAGCAACACCCCAACTAACGCAAGCATGTAATCACAGTTTACTGGCTCTTTACTCCATTTCAAAAAAAGCTCTTTGACTAAGCAAAGGAGCGGCTGCAACCCCTGTTTATGGAGGGCTGGCTTTAATTGTGCATGCAAACATCGTTCCGAGATGTTGACAGCTCGAGGGGTTGACTTGAGAAGGGCTGTGGCAGCTTAAAGAGACAGTCCCCTTTGTGCCCCTTTTTTATGACAAATTTTGTTACAGGGAAAGAAAAGGGCAAAGAAAAGCAATGTGGGTGCATGCATGCAAGCCAGTATCCCTGCGTGTCTTTTCACAGCTGTTAACTACTGTTTTATTCCTCCTTAAAATGAGGGCTCAGGCAGTATCGTGCAGGAGGCCGGGGGGCGGGAGGGAACTTTTGGTCAAGGATTACATGGACATGGGAGGTGGGTGAGCCAGGTAAGTCCCTATGCCATAATCATCCATGAGGGTGACCCCCTGTTACTCAAAGTCCAGACTAACATTATACCCAATAGATCCCGGTGATTCAGCTCCCTACCCCCCACTCAAACAAATAATGAATGTTCCACATATTTGCTAAATGCCACGGGGGAGGAATTCACCTCCATTGCAGGATTTGCATTTCCTGCCTTGATCCACTGCGGGCACGGGGGTGCTGTTAAAATTGCACAGGTAATCCTGGTGAGGTGCCGGTTTACACGGACACGGGAACATTGGTGAAGTCTCGTTGAGCGAATGTTTGCGGTTCATTCCACTTCGACTGTGGACGCCGAGCCTGGTTTGCCGTAAGAAGTCAATGTGTGCCGAACTAAACTTCCTAAACTTCCTTTTTACTGGCGTTCACTCTTTTGACAGTGGGTGGTGTGTCACTGTAAAGTGGTGCAAATGTAATGACAGTTATATCACAGCCTTAAGCGGAGCTTTTTACCAAAGATTAAGTAGAGCAAGTACATCTGCGCCGGGTCTCGTGCCTGCTGAAAAATGATACATTTCATCAGCTGAGCACAATACACTTATCGGTGGCTAAGACGGATGACTATCATAACTCTGCGAGACATTTCCTGCTTTATATCTCAGCATGTGGGAATTATAAGACGGATCAAAGGCTTTACGGAGATCTCGTCTCGCTGCCGAAGACGTGGAAATTAAAGTTGAGCGCCACGGTTGTTATTGTCTTTGAGGGAAAACAAACAGAGAGCACATCTGTAGTAACTTACGGGCTCGAATGACGAATTTGCTACTGTATATCCCAGCAGGTTTCCTGATCTCTGGATCTGCGGTCGCATGTCAAGCCGCACCCTGCAGCGCCCTTTTCCCCCCTTTTGACATACAACAAGTACAATAACAAACAGACCCACACCAGCAGCACGCCCTCAGGAGCGTCGGCGCGGGGCCTCCCTTTGATAAGTGCCCGGCTTTATATTTTTCTCATCAGAAACGAAACACAACATTAAGCCATTCATTAAAGTCGACTGAAGCTAATTATCCCTCATTTACCCGAGCCGCCCGTGGGGGGCAAGAGAGCCCCCGCGTACTCAGGCCCAGATGTGTGGATGAGTAGTTGGGAGATAGCAGACCGCGGAGGGGGACTGCTCACATCTCTTTTCGAGTCTTGTGGTTTCGGAGCGCATCTCTCTGCCCCGGCCGCGTGTGTGTGATTGTCGTGCAGCGCCTGGCTGCTGACGGTACACTCATGAAACTGTGGTGCCACGCGAATCCACAGCACACTGCAAGGCTCCATTTGCTGACGAGGGATCAATAAGGATTCAAAGCTGTTGTATGTCACTGGCTAAATTATTCTCCACATTTTCTTTCTTTCTTTCCTGCGAAGTGACTCGCACAAACATCGGGCCTCCACTCAGATGACCTCCTCTTGCTGCAGGGGGCGCCGATGTTTACTCAGATTTCTGCTTAAAAGCCAAACTATAAGTCTTTATATTTTGGCAGCTGCGAGTGGAAGTGGGAAAATTGTAGCAGTTGGCAGGAAGTCGCAGACCAGAAACCGTATTACGTCATATGATCTAACTCTGCAGACCCAGTTTCTCCTCTTCGGTGTCTGGTGCCCCCACCAAACGATTTGGAATAATGACCGAACTGCTTTACCGCTACGGATGAGGACATCTCGCCCCCTGTTGCTGTGTCCGGCTGTCTTCAGCTCAGACATCTGCTTTTGAGACTTCAAAGTGGCGTCTTATTTCGTGTACAGCTCAAAGAAGACTGGAAAGAATTTAGCCAAAATCACTCCCCAGTTCATCCTCATTTTTTCGTTTCAGTCCCATACAAGCCTTTCAATCGATTTAATTGATAGATTAATCTTTAAAACAATTGTTACGTTTACCACATTTAAACATCTGTTGCTCATGTCGTTGTCACGCACACGCTAAAAAAGTGAGGCGGCTTTGCAGATCACGGCATTGTTGCTGTTAAAACTCGCTGTGATTTTAAAACGCCGCTTAAAATAAATGTTTAAAACATGACAGGGTGTCTTACTGTCTAAAAAAACTTAAACTTTCAGTCAAGAATTGACATTGAAGAACTCTTATTTGACCCCAGCTCCATCAGACGAGACTTGACATTTACCAACGACTGGCGCTGTCGTCAGTGTTGAGGTGTGAGACACAGTCTGGTCACGAATGCTGCAATTCTGCCTGCCTAGCAGAATAAAAAAAAAAAGAAAAGTTTCTAAAGATTCTAAAATGAAAATATTGTGCAGATAAAATAAGCAATGGGAAGCAACAGGCAACGAGTATAAGCAACAAAAGGTCTTTTCAACTCCTAAAAGAAGACAAGCAAAGCAATATTTTTGAGTAGAATATTTAAGTAAAACATTTCTAATATTTTTCATTTTGCAAATGAACACATTTTTTTCTGCATGCTCATCAAAAATATGATTTCTTTTTTGTTTTTTTGTCAAAATTATTTTAAGATTCTAAAGCCCAGCTTGGAGGTTTGTGCACACGTGTACGCTGAAACCTTCTGTCAAAAGGTTTGAGCTTTTGACAGAAGGTCAAACCCTGAGAGAGCCTGATGACCTCTCGTCACCTAAGCAACGCGAGGCAACTTTTGAACACTGGCCGGATTGTGAAAATCGCGGTGAGTGTGACTCTAAACCCGATGTGGTCTAATGGAAAAGAGCGTCCCCGCTCTGGGGCATCAACTCTACCGTACCCTTTTTAGACAGGCTCTGGATGCGTCTTGCTGCTAAAGAACCACTTCCAGAGGGAGAAAAATGGCCTTTTCACCACTCGCCATCGGAACATTAATCACCGTGTCAGTCACACGTGTTTTGAAAGGATTCCTCCTCTTCGAGGCTTTCGAGTTGGGCTTTCGCTTTTACTCACAGTCACTGCAACGAGGTGTCAAGGAGCCGAAGAGTGAGCTAACCTGCGTTCTTAAATCTCCTGGCAAGTCCAGAACCAGTCACAGATGAGAAAATAACGACCAGTCCTCTCTCTCAACAGCAGGTTTTTGAAACTCGGAATGCGTATGCTTTAAATCATTCGCACCCAGTGGCACAGTGATAGTAAGCAGAAGCACGGGGGGGAGAAACCGGAGGACAGACTGAAAACATTTGAGCGAAAATGTGTCATCCAGAGTAACCCTGTTAGTGCTAAGTGACGCTGTGCAGAGAACCTCCTGTCAGACGGCTAGCAAGATGAGCTTCTTGTAATTGTTGTTCCTTCTCATCTGCACATCTGCCCCTTCAGTTTCCATCCAGTACCAGGCATTTTTCCCCCCCTCTGCACCCGCGTTCGCCGAACATTTCTTTGCGTTTTAACGTGTATTTTCACTAGTGTCGAGTTCTCCGCCTGAACAAATGTCATATAGCCCTTCTAAAGCCCTTCCACCGCACGTGGAGTTACAGCACAAAGCCCCATTATAAGCTTTGGCTTCTCCCTCTGGCCTGCGCCTTAATGAACTATGGGTCAGTTAAGGTCGTATCATTCAGTCCCACCTATAAATCAGCTGCAAAACTAAGTTGAACAGTAATACAGGGCAGTGTCAGCGTCCGTAACCTTTTCCCAGACAGAAGGGGTTGTCAGTGGGTGACTGAGGAGAGTACTGGCTGGCTGCAGATCTTTCCCCCTTCACAGCATTATAAATGTATGTGTGAGGAGGCCCTTAATGGCTGCTAATCCAATTCCTGCCGCTGAAATCAAATCTCGCTGGCGCCAGTAGTTTTCTCCTTCCCTCACAAATAATGGCCTCCGCTTTGGCCTGTTTGTGAAAGAGACAAGGAGCCAAAAAAGACTCCGGCCCTACCTACCGTGAGTCCTGAGGAATCTCTCTTCCAAAACGGCGTGGATGTCGTTGTCGTCGCTGCCTCGACCTCCCGTGTCCCCTCCGTGTCCTCAGACGGGGAGGGGGGGGGGTTTAGTGGACCGCCTGCCGTCGGACGGAGGGATTGAGTAACAGGAGAGCGAGGGGCGCGTTTTCAGCAGCAAACGATCCCATTTACCGTACGTCTTAATGCCTTCTCGAGGTTAGCCATTGATTTTCCTCAAGCCACAAGGCAAAAGGAGATAAGATTAGGCCTTTCAATTCCTGCACTGTCACCAGAGCGTTAGCGGACGACAGCACTCGGCTCATGCCAACGCTCAAGACGCTTTGCTCCTTTTTTTAAAAAATTTTTTATTTTCCTTGGGGGTCACGGTTTCAGCGATTAGGCAGGAATTTAAGGATGCGGGTTGAAGAAGAAGAGTTATTTTTCTTTTCGAGCCGAGAAATCTCAGAAGACCCGGTTTAGTGACAAAGTAAACAAAAGTCACATTTTTATTGGAATGCAACGCTGACACATTTTCTTGAATTTGGTCCCTTTTTCCAAAAAAACAAAGATATTGGCTTTGACCCAGACGAAGGGAGCTTTGGCTTCGGCTTCCTTTCCTCTGGATATGGATTTGACTGATTATCTTTCAGTGCATCAGTCGGACAAGCAGTCGCACTGCCATTCCGCAAGGAGATATAATTCTGGCGTCCGAGCGTAATAACATGATACGCCTTAGGCTGCTTAACTCTTAGCGGGATCTCCAGCAGACACACATTCCACTTATTGCTGAGCGCCTCGAAAAGCATCAGAGCAACACGGAGAGGAGAAAAAACGAAATGTGAAAGAGAAAAGAAGGTTTGGTGGACCGGTTCTGAGAGGTTACTCCATCACTGTGAGCGCAGGGAGGTTTACCATTTCTTTTCACATGGGTATTACAACTGGAAAGATTGGAAATGACACTAAGTATTTCTCAAGCTCACAGAGGTGATGCCGAAGATCACAGTCACTCGCTTGCAGGCTATGTGTCTCAAACTCACACACACACACACAGAGACAGTGTGTTTTTTTTTTTTTTTGTCTTCACGATTTTGGTCTTAGTCACATCTGTTTCCAATCATCTATATGTCTATATTTGATCATCAGACAAAGACAACCTGAGAAAAGCAGTCCTTAAATGATCATTTCATTTTACAAGAGAGAAAACAAGCTTTCCGAACCATGTAAAAAAAAATAAAAATAAAAATTGTCCCATTTGTTTGCCACACTCTGACCTGATTCCTGCCAGAGAATCAAGAAATTACATGTTACCGTATTTTTATGTACCTTACATTGTACTTTTTTTTTTGAATAAAAATATAAATAAAAAAAAAAAAAAAAAAAAAGAAATTAGCTGAACAGAACCTGTCTGACAACAGGAAGTAGGTCACAAGATGTCTAAAGCGTCACACCATGCCCTGATCAAAAGAAATTCAACAGCAGACGAGAAATAAGGTTATTGTCATCTGTCAATCCGGAACGGGTTGCAAAGCCTTTTCAAAAGTTTTAGGACTCAATAACAAATGGAAAACCATGGAAAAGTAGTGAACCTTCCCAGGCCATCCTACCAAAAATGACTTCAAGAGCAACATTATGACTCAGCCAGAGGATCACACATCGCTTTGTCATAAAACGGTGAAGAGCTGGACCCATTAGTGCAGACAGGAGGCAAAAACACTCAAAAAACAAACGTCCAGAGCGATCCGAAGCACCACGAGAGCAACCCGGGGGAAACATGCCAGTGGGAATAACAGAATGATCCGACACTGAATGAGAAAAGCATGTAGGATTCATCCGAGGAAGCTTGATTACTGGAATGAGTCCAGGAGGAGATGGGTGACGTCGGGGAGGGTCTGAGGAGGAAGTACCTGGGTAGATCTGGGAACACGAACACTGATAGCAGAACTGCAATAAGGACTACAGAGAAATGGGTGCAGTCAGGAGCGACAACAACAGTTTTGTCCTGTAACCGCCCCAAACGTTGTGTCCTTGGGGGCAAAATACTTCATCCACTTTGCCTTGGTGGTCTGACAGTCTAGAAAAAAGGCCCAGAGAAGCACAGGACATTTACCATTCTACAGGTTGTGACCCCAGAGCCAACAAAGACACAGGAAATTAGGAACTAAGATCGATTAACCGTTACTACAGACTGCAACTCAGAGCAGGATAGAAATTTATATAAAATACTGACGTATAGAACAAAGCCACAAGGAATATTGAAGCCAAAGAATGAGCTGAATGTGAAAGCCTGAAAAATCCTAAAATAAAGCAAAGCACAAGACTGAAGTTCCAAGAATCACCTGCCTCCGTTAAGATCAGTGTTTATTATTCTACAATAAGAAAGAGATTGGGCAAAAATGGCTTCCACAAGGCACTACAAGGCAAAAATGAAGGTCGTTTTTGCCTTGTAACAAGGCCTTCATTCTTTTGTGGAAAAATGGAAAGGTTTTGACACATTCTGTTACCTTTGGCATCAAATTATCAAGGGAGTTCAGAAAAAGAGCATTGATCCAACGATCAAACATGGTGGTGGCAGTGTGACAGCCTGGGCGGATTGGCTGGGTCGGGATGTAGATCAGTTGTCGTCGCTAGCAGCGTTTCGAGTACAAAACACGTGTAAAATTTTGTCGATATTCCACAAAAGTCAACGGTACTTCTGTTAAATAAGAATCACAATTAAGATCACACGTGAAAAAGTTTGTTTGATAAATCATTCAAGAACATGTCGCGTCCATCGTCCTACCAACCACTTCCTGTTGTCGTCTTTGTCTTTTCCGCCAGTTGTTGATCACGTGACTCGGGTTTCCGCTGCAGTTATACCTTTTTTTTTTTTTTTTTTTTTAAATTGACGTGTTTCCATTCAGCAAATTTATTTTTGTAATTCCAATCTGCGTCGATACGTGTTGATGCAACAGTGAGTGCTGCTCTCTTCCGGAAAATCCGGCAGCAAACGTTCGACCATCGGTTATGTAGCAGGACAACGATCCAAAACACCCCAGCAAATCCAGTTATCAAAGGCTGACAGGAAAAAAAACAAAAAAAAAACAAAGTTGAGGTTTTGTCGGGGCCTAGTTAAAGTCCCAAATCTGATCCAGTGGCCGGGGCATGACCTTAAACGAGCGATTCATATTTGAAAGCCCATCTGTTGTAGATGAAATAAAAACAATTCTGCCAAGAAGAGAGGACTAATATTCCTCCACACTTATGAAAAACTCACTGAATTCTGGCTTTGGCCCAGTTGGTGGCGCCATGAGTGGCAAAAGAAGGTTTTACATTAAGGGAGACATCAGTTTTTCCTCATTGAAAAAACTGCAAGAAAAAAACTTTAGTAAGGGAAGTGCTTTTTCACTGAGCTGCATAAATACAGTATTTCCTACAAGAAAATGTCTGCTCTGACAGTGGGAGGGGGGGGAACATGCCACCGCAGACCTTTACTCTGATTCAGAAATTAAAAAGAAAAGAACAACATTTTGATTTGCTCCGGAGACTTTTGTTTGCTTCTTTGATTTATGTCTCATTTCCAAATTAGACAAACTCCAAGCCGGCAAGGGGAGGGCTCGCCGAACGACGAGCAAACATTGGCAAAACTGTGGTTTCGTCGGAGCGATTGTAAATGCAAGCAGAGTGGAAAGAAACTGTAAAGATGGATTGTGATTTACTTATAAAAGCCGCAGTCCTCTCGTTCCGTCCAGAGTGGTGCCAGTTATGGCGCAAAAAAACAAAAACAAAGAAAAAACAAAGACAGACAATGATTTGAAACCCGCCGAGCCTTCCAAGACGAAATTATCTCCGCATACTCACGATTTATGAATTTGTTCTTGGTTTTGAAAGCAATTGAGGGAAATTAAACTGTTTCCCCTATGAACCCCGGTAATCAGCTTAAGTGATTACATCGGTTGTAAATATGAGATGATGAAAGCTCAGTGCTCAGAGTGTGTGGTGCCCCCGAGGAAAAGGCTAAATGGGAGTTCACAGGGCGGATGTGATGGACAATCTAACCGGGTCTGCGTCCGATGCGAGAGGGGAAGGGGGTCTTCTGTGGGGATTGGTTGCCCTCTAGCTGTCAACACCGAGACTGGGTTCGGTGAAGTATGATTCTCGCTGAGGTGAGTTTATGAAGTGACATCGGTTAATTTTTTCTTTTTTTTTTTGCCGGAGCCCGACCCGAGGCTTGATTTATAACGACGAGCCTGTTGAGGAAGGAATATAATTGGAAGAAATCAGCCTCTGCTGAGGATGTGTTGGCTCATAAAAGTCACAACTTGTCGACTGAGTGCAGTAAGAAATGGGTATAACTCTCCAAAGCTCAAGGAAGAGTTTAGCACAAGCAGAAAAACGTAAAAAAATAAAATAACATTTAAAAAAAAGACAGCGGAGGAAAGACTGCAGACAAAGAACCGGATGAAGCCTTGAAATTAAAATGCAGTTTAGACGAGAAACCTGAAAACCGTGTTTGGCGTGACAACCACCTCCCCTGTACTTTGAACTACGTACTAATCCTTCAGTGTACACTTGCAGAGACTTTAATTGGTTGGCTGGTAAGTTGTTTCAAACATCTTAAAGAACTAACCACAGATCTTTAGTTGATGTAGGTTTCCTCAGATCCTTCCGCGTAATCACAGACAGATGCAGTGATGCTGAGATCAGGCCTCTGTGTGGGCCAAACCATCACTTCTAGGACTTGCTGTTCTTCTCTGCGAGTGAATATGGCTCCTATTAACGTCGGTGTAAATTTTGAATTCTTATTTTTTCCCTTTTTGTTCCGCTGTTAATAGCGCTGCATGATGGATAAGAAATACCTGCCTGTATTTCTTGGTATTCTGGACCAAATCTCCAAATCCAGTCTTGGAAACGCGTCAGCGGACTAGTAGCAAACCTTCAAAGTGCTTTCGTTGTAGCCAGGCGGTCCTGGATCCTTCAGTGAAAAACTGCCCCTGTGTTTCAGACAAATATGTCACATTGTGATGCACCTGTTACCATTTTTTAAAATCCCAATTCTTATGTTTTTTGTGTATAATTTAGACCTTTTGCTGTTTCCATATCAGAGGTAGTTTTTTTGTTGTTGTTGTGGCAAATTCTTCTCAGAACAGAACTTCGGTTCAGACTTGTCCAGACGGTGGATGGGTGTCCCAGAATCCCAGTCCTTTTTGCCAGTCCTGAGCTGATGAAAATGTTGGCCGTCTGATAAGACTGCAGTGTTTACCGCCCTCAGTATTGCCCATTTCTGGCTCGAACCGCACGCACATCTTGAGACCCGACAACTTTGAAAACTTCATCCACCTAATTAACTGCCTTCCATCTGGTTTTTATGCTAAATCTCGCGATGGTGACCCGGTTTCCCCAGCCTCACGTTGGTAACAGAGAGTGGCTGTTCTTCACTGTGGCGTTAGGATTCCCACTCTGCCTTTTCAGCTGTTCACTGTGTCTCAACCGAGATGCAATCTTAGGTTTCTACCTGCCTAAAACCTTTCCATTATATTACGCATGTTGTATGAAACACGCATAATACATTCAGCATTGAAATACCTGAAATAGATCATCGTTATTGGTTTTAAGATTTCAGGATAGAGTTAAAGAGCATAAACTTTAAGGTTTTAAATTAAACCACGAGAGAACAATGCTGGGTATTTTGTTTCAACTAGAGATTTTTTTTTTCAATCATATTTTCATGATTTATCAGTGTCTGTAAAGCTTTGGCCTGCTGATTTGAAAACTAGTTCCAACAAAAACTACTTGTTGTTGAAACTTTTGGGGTTTTTTTAAAACGCCTTCACCATCTTGCTTTAGCGGCTGGCGTGGAAATGTGGCTGACCTTACAAAAAACAGTGGCCTCTTTTGAATATTGTTGAGAATATAGTGTATTCTAACATTTCCAAATCCTACATGTTTCTCATCGGACACAGTTTTAAACCTGAAGAGGATCGAACAGAGCAACTTTGCTGTACTTCGTCTGGGCTGCCTGTAATATCTGCTGCAAGACTCGTTTTCTCTCGCAGCCTGAACGAACCGCAGACATGTCTTGGGTAAAACAGTCACAATAACAAATTTTGCTGGACAATATATTGCTCCAGAATTTATCGCGATAAACGATAATATTGTAGTTTTGAGACCATTTTCAAGTAACATGGCGGTGATGGCATAATAATGCAAGAACGTTATTCTTTCTAATGAACATTTAACACTGGAACTAGAAGATATTTGAAATATCCAAAATAAATTAAAGTAAGAGAAACGACAAATAACATAAATCATGAAGTCATTGTAAACAAAATTGTCCTTCAAAAAAAAAAAAAGGGACTAGTAGAGACCAAGGCACCAGACTGAAGACTTCTGTCATCCAGCTTTTGGTAGAAAAAGAGAGAAAAAAGAAAAACAATAAATCATGCAAGTGGAAATGATTGTGCTCATTTTAATTTGCCGTGCCATTAATTCATGTATTGCTCAGTGCGACCAAACATACAGTGCTGTTTCCTGTGAATAGCTTCTTACCTCGCGATGCTTCCTCTGACTTTTGACACTGGAAGTTGCAAACATCACATCCTTTTCACCATTGAGTGATTGTTGTCAGTGCAGCCTGGCAGTGTTTTGTGTGGATACAGTTTGGAGAAAATCCGATCCTCGAGTTCGCGACTTACCCGTCAGGGCCGGGCAAACCAAAAACCTGCCTGTTCCAGTCACCAACTCATTTCCCCCCGTGCACCTTAAGTTCAAACTTTCCTTCCTATCTTAATGTGCATTTTCTCTGGATTGCTTTGCAATCGTCCAACCCATTCGCAAAGAATCTTAGGGGAACTACTTCGCTCTTATTTCCAGGGATTTGCCGTAAACATGGGCCATCTCGCTTTTTAACGTCGTCTTGCGTACAAAGAACGGCCCGCGAGGGCTTAGAGATAGTCTAATGCTGCACCACACACTGTATTGCCATCAAGTGTAATTCATGTCAAGCTGGAAAAAAAAAGAAAAAAACAAAACATGTTTATCTGGCACCTAGCAACACTGTTTTTGGATGGAAATGACTTCTACAGAGCAATTAGGACCATGAACATATACACCAGAATGCCTTTGAGCTTCAGATTGGCTACAATAAACATTATTGTACAGTAATTCACACAGAAAAATCTAAAGCGGAATCAGCAAGTGTACAAAGTCCCCTAATAATCTTTTTTTTTTTTTTTAAGTTTAAGGGCATGAGAGTGAGATGGAAAAGATAGAATTCAAAGGCCAATTTTTTTCCCTAGAACTGTGTGCGGGAAGCTTCACTGCTACAGTATAGATCAACAAAAAGCAACAAGAAAAAGAAGAAGAGGAAAAAAAGAAAAACAAGATTAACAAGATTGGGTTAATTGCAGGAAATAGCTCGGAGACCCTACTCGCGAAGCAATATCTCTCGCTTTCTCATGTGCATCAGTTTAAAGAGTGAATATTTTTGAAAATGTACCTCACAGCGCGGTGCGGACAATGAGAAACAGGTCTTCTGTAGGAGGGGGGAAGCCACGGGGGCCCGGCATGTAAGGAGGCAATTAGCCATAATGCCACATTTCACACACCGTTACCTACATTCTGTGTGAGAAATACCGAAGCCCGAACAAGTGCAGTAGTAGGACCCGGCACTGGGTCTCTGCATGCGAGAATTGCAGTTCCTGCAGCGCTTTCCCGCTCTTCACCCCGTCGACGAACCGTAGCGCGGCTTGTTCTGCCGCGATCCAGATCCAGATACCGTCTCATCATCCAAGCCTCGCGCCGCCTTCCCCACGCCATTTAGAGATTTTTCTCCCTCAAATTCCCTCACAGTCGCCCCCCAACAACCTTGCCCCCCCACACACACCTCGTTATCTTATTTGTGGCCTTGGCAGCCAAATTGTTGCCTTGTGGTTCGGTAGCCAAAGTTTTCACCGTCCCAGAGAGAGCAGTGGGCGCGCAGCCTCCAACACGCAAGCAGAATTTTCCCAGGGTGCTTTGCCCTTTTCAGTGAAACCTGGGACGGATTACCCTTGGGCAGGGGGACCTTTCCAAAACTTTGAAAAGGAGTTATGCAACATCCCACACTTATATCTTCCCTGTCTGTTCTCGTAGCGTCCAAATGTGTCGGGCTAAACAGACATTTCTCTAAAACTGAAATGCAAGACAGGAAGAAATGCAGAGAAGTGAGGCGAGCTGAGCCCCAGTGCTGACAGGATGAAGCATCGTCAAATTGGTGGTAGCTCCCTGAAAGCCCAAAGTCAGTCTAATTGACTACTTTAAATATGAATTATTCATGTTTCACTAACCAAGGCCTATTCTTTTACACTTCTCCAGAGATCTACAAAAAAATTAATAAAACAAACACCCAAAACATTCAATTTAAATAAAAAAAAGAAAAACTGGAACTTTTTCTTTCTCACATTTGAAGACAAAGTCAATCTGTGTAGAGTCGTTTAAGAAAGCTTCCACATCCTCAATTGCAAACATAGAATTTGGGTGGGTTGCAGGTACAATGTCAAATTGAATATCTGCCAAATCCAGTCACCAAATGGTGTGTCCATAAACTTTCATTTTAAGCAGCAGTTCCAGTCCCAATGTGTCCATTGTGTAGCAACGTACCAGGCTCAGTGTACCTGTGCTGTCCTTGCTAATCGTTTCCGTTGTATTTCAGTTGTGCTAAAAGTTTTAACAGGTAAACCTCCATATATTGAAATCCTCTTTCTGTTGTTGGCTTTATGCATCTCCCCAGCAATTTTGACTGTCTTTCTTATCCTTGCAGAAGTAACACATTCCCACTACTATCATGTTTAGCTTTTGGGGATTCGCTGAATGCAGCATCTAGCATCTAAGCCAAAAACTAAAGTTTCGATTTCATCCGACCTGAGCACATTTTTCCGTTTGTGTTCTGCGTCAATTGTGAACTGAAAGCAGGATTTCTTACTGCTTTCGTTCACCGGTCGATCCAACAGAACCAATCATTTCATACAGAATCTTTTAAGATATTATGATAGAACTGGCTAAAGTCTGCCATTTTCACATTTTTATTCATTAAACAATGTGTTGAACAATTTTACAGTCAGGCGTTTATGAGGAATTTTGTGTTTGTAGTTATTTTTGTAACAGACATGGTTTTGTAAACTGAAAAAGAAAAGCGTTTTTTTTTCCTGACTTTTCTTGTTTTCACTGTATTTCTTATTTTTATGTATGAAATCGTATGAGTGTTTTTATTTTGTGCCGTTTGCTTTATGGGACTGTGGACGGAAATTAGCATTTTGCTAAACAACGTTGTACATTCATTAATATGCACTGTCTCACACCAATCAATTAATGTACTGTTTCGTGTTAGTCTATCACATAAATCCTGCAGGCGAACAAATCAGACTGTGCTCCAGTGAAGAATCACATTAAAAATTGAATTAATCTTTTGTTGTTGTGTGTGTGTGTGTGTTTTATGCAGGTAATTCAGGGAAGCACCGATCCAAAGAGCCAAAGAAGAAGAACAAGCAGAGGCTGCGGTTTCGGGCCCAGAACCAGCACAGCGACCACTTGGCCTCTGCGCGCTCCAGCCAGTAAGGACTGAAACCTCCCAGTGAACACAGAAACCAACGCAAAGCTGCTAGCCGCCGCTGCACCCATACTCTGACTGACAACTTTCACCCACCACACCCCCTCCAGCTGCCCTCCTCCCCACTGACCTCCCATTCCTCCTTCTCTCTGCCCACCAGGACGCAAACACCGCCCCCTTACCCCACCGACGACCCCACACCCCAAGAAACACGTGCCGTACAAAGCGAGATATCAGTACCTGTACGCGCTCTGCCTCCCGCTGCTTTCCCGCCGCCGCCCCTCCCGTTGCTGCGACCGGCTAAGGTGACTCTACTTTCTCCCAGCTCCATTCCCCCCCCCTTTTCTTTTCGCCTTGCGGACCTTCACAGTTGACAGAACTGAACTCACTTCCCGTCATTAACGAACAACGCGGGGGCGATGGAAGACGGAGGAGAACTCGGAGGGCGGGAGAGCCAGAAGGGCGGCAGGTAAATAGGAGGAAGGAGTCGGGGGGGGAGTTGGCGAGCTGAACTGCACCAGAGGGAGCGGATGTGACCAAAGTCCATCCGGGACGAAGAAGCAGAGAAAGTTCGGTTGTAGCAAATGATGCTAATGGACTGAAGAAGAAGAAGAAGAAAAAAAAAAGGCATCTTGAAACAAGAGAGACTGGTTGTTTGTTTTTTTTTTGTTCATATATTTATGTCAAAGCTACCCCCCTCCTTCCTTCCCTCTAAATGGAAACAGAGTTTTCCCATGTGTGGCCTTTTATGTTATGTATATTTTCCAGAGTAATATTAAGAAGAAGAAGAAGAAGAAACAAATCCAATGCATAGTTGCGAAATATTTTATTCTCAGCACAAACTGTTTACGTTCAGACCGCTTAATGCTGTATCTGTATAGTGTCAGTTAATTAAAGAAGATTTAGTTGTTCAACTAGCATGGCAACAGACTTGTACATAGTTGATCTAATTATAAAAGCCTATTACTGTATTTTCAGTATTGAGTCAGTCACCATTCTAAATGTTTTAGAAATAATAATAAAAAAAATGGTTGTAATACAAGATTAAGATAAAAGATTAGATTACAGATTAAAATAATGAAAAACATAAATTTAGCCACCTCATAGCAACTTCATTCATATGGTATATATTTGATTTATTTATTAATTCAGTTTTGTACTTTTTTTTTTCGTTCAGTGAGAAATTTTGCCTCACGCTGTCGGTCTTTTTCTGAGACGTCCTCTCCTTATATCGGTGCATATCTCTGTCATGCAAGTGTTGTAGGCTGTTCGTTTGACCTCATCTACTGATTTTGATGCTTCATAAAACGAGAAAAAAAAAATTTAAACTATGCTTTGATGTATTCTAGGTTTAATAATTAGGCTCCAGCTAATGTATGGTCATAGGACTGCATCTGTGTACATTGTGTTTTATTAAAACTGCATTTCATGTGACTGTATGAAAAGGCCTTTCATTACTGTCCGTGGCTATAATATATGTGGCTAAAACTCCGAAGCTGTTGTGTTCTTGTCTCACTTCCATCTGCAGTTAGAGTGAAGGAAAACAAGACTGAACATTAAATATATATGTATGTATATCTATATATTTTTTTAAATTAATTTATTTTTTTTATTTCCTTTATTTAACCAGGTAAACCCCGTTGAGATCCAGATCTCAACGGGGTTTTCAAGAGGGACCTGGGCAGAAGTCTGCAATACACAGCAACCTGGTTACAAAATAAAACTAATTAATACATATGCACAAGTGTAAAACAATAGAAAACAATTTAAAAGCAGCGACAGTGTTCAATGGAATCTCGTTGCCTGTTTTTAAGAACCGCTCGAAATAAATCCGATGAAATCAGATCCGACATCTTGAGTTCAGACCGGAGCTGATTCCATCACACTGAATGCTTGCTTCCGCTTTTCAGTTCGAACACTTGGAACATGCAAAAGAAAAATGTTGTTAGAGCGTAAAGAATGGGGAAATAGCAGATCGACGTAAGAGAGAGCTTAAGTATGCTGGAGCCGAGCCGAGTAGAGATTTATAAATCAGGATCATCAGGTGATTGTTTCTCCGTACGCTTAAAAGACAAATAAATTTTTCATATCATTGAAAAATGTAAAGGTTCTTGAAGGGCATATCAATGGGGGTTTTTCTGTAATGTGACTTCTTACTCTATTGAGGTTGGTAGGACACATTAGCTATATACATTGTCAGAGAGCATTTTCGTACTGGATTAACTTTATGCTTACAAACAACACCAATTGCTAGCTTAGTGATCTGGCTGTTTTATCCATGCATGAGATATGTCAGTGTCTTGTCCTAATTTCTCAGCTCTGGGTTTTTCCCTTAAATAGTTTTATAATCCAATTGGAATCCCAATCAAAGCAAAAAGTCAACAAAGTTAATTGGACTTCCCTACATCCGTCTACATGCACTGAAATCCTTAATGTTTCTCACATAGATGAATGACCCTCGCAGCAAACATGCTGTGTCTTAAAATACTAATACATTTTCAAAAATCTGCACAGAATTCATGTTGTAACACCTGGCTACACGTTTTCCTTCAGGATTCCTTTTCTTTTTTTCAAAAATTGTGTAGCTGAGTGTGTCTTTAGGCTGAATACTAATGCCTCTCAAAACAAATCAATTTTTCAAACAATTGACACCCTAGAGATAACCATAGAAAGTTGACTTACATCACTCACACTGAGCTTCTAAGCCAAATTAATGTCCATAACATAGCAGAGCAAAGCTCAGTTTAGCCTTTTAAAGAAGAAAACTGTTAATTCCACTGCTAAATGGCTTTTCTCAAGGGTTGGGTCAAACAAGCTTTTCAGCCACAGGAGGTTCTTCATTCTGAGTCATGCTGTTCTTGCTGCAAGGTGAAGACGTAGAACGATGAAAGAAATCAGAACATAAAGGGTATAAGTTGAATATTAATGGAAAGGATTTGAAACCCTCTCTGATTTAACACCTGCAGCTACCTGGTAAACTGCAGCATGAAATTGCACATTCAGAGCAGTTTGTCAATGGAGCTTTCAGCAGATAAAGCAAATGAAATGCAGAGTGGAGGAAACATATTGGACTTCTACACAACCTGATGTTTCTTTGAATATAGCGTTCCTCACAATAACAGCGACGGCTGGTAAAGATGTGCAAAAAGGCATAAAATTCATCTTTATCACAGCTGTATTAGCTCACAGTAAAAATTAAAAAGGAATCACGTCTACAAAAATGTCTCGGATATTGGCATCCCTAATGGTAAAATAAATCAATGCAACCGTTCTTGTAATTAATCATTTAGTTATTTCCTGAAATATAGCTATGACCCTCAGTACAATGTCCCTCATCCACTTTTCAAAATGAGAAAAACAAGAAAATACAACCTTCAAGTAAAGCAAATGCTCTTCATAAGTCAATAAATAACTTATGAAAGATATTTGCCTAAACTCGCCCGACAAACAGTCAGAAACGCTGAAACGTTTTAAACATCGGGAACTGTAGCAAGGATTGGTGTTATGAGGGTCACCAAGATTCTGTAAAGATCATTAAACACTTTAAAAATACCAACCAAGAGTAAATTTGGGGGAAACAGCCACAACAACCAAGGTTTGCTGAGTATTCTGGTATAATAAATAAAGGTGCATAATTATAAATTAATTTATAATCAAATTAATTTGATTGTTTCTATGAATAAATTGGCAACTATAAGGGCGCATAGCCAATGCAGTGTACTCAGTGTACTATAACCCTGGCGGGCCACCATGCTTTACTTGCCCCCCACCAGGCTAAACATTGTTTCCTTATTGTAAATAAAGTTTTTTTATGCACCAGTAACAATGACTGTAAAGAGGAATTAAGCTAGGTTTATAGTTTGTAGTTGAAGCGTTGTACTGGGCACGACGGGGTGCGCACCAATTGCTCCGTCCTTAAACCTGCCTGTTGGCTTCAAACACCATTTCCAAATTATGATGCCTGCTTGTTCACCTCCGAATTTTTTTTACATCTAAATTTTTTTTAATACAAAAACAAGGTGTGTCGCTGGTAGACTTCTCTAGCAAATAGATTCTTTTGATGCATCAAAGAGTGATGTCATCACTGCTGATGTCATTGTTACCAATGGAACTGAACATTCTAATAGTTCATTCACATCAAACACGTTTTGAGCGTCAGGCGAGTCTGGTTTACATTCAAAGTCTATGTGGAGTGTTGGACGCCATGGACTCTCTTGACGCGTCAAACGGCCACATCGGCCCTCAACGCGCCTCCACATAGACGTTGAATGTAAATCAGATGCGCCTGACTCTCAAAACGTGTTTGGTGTGAACGCACCATTATATGTCCTGTGTCATATTAGTTCCATCATATTAGGACCAAAGCCTGGTCCTAATATGATGGACTCATTGCTTTGAGTCAGGGGTAACATTTAGAGGTAAAATGTGAATTAAGTTTTAGATAGGGTTAGGATTAGGGAAAATGTCTGTGTTAAGCAAAATCACAGCAACTAAAATGAAGGGAAATGAATGCAAAGTTCTAATATGGGTCGAAATAGTTTTGATAAATCTGTATAGCATTTTGTTTTCTAAATCATTCTATAAATAATGATGATATAATGTTAGGTTGTATTTCTGCCAATTGCATAGCTGCAGTACATTAGTAGTCTAATGTGTTGAATGTGCTGAGACACATTCAACGCATTAGAAACCAATCAGAACCAAAAGTTTGTCTTTTGGTTCTGATTGGTTGTTTCTGGACAGCAGCAGAGTCAGAGGAATTTTCAGATTCTCAGTTTCATATTTTACTGTCAGACACTTTTAACAAATATTCATCTAACACACTTATCCTTGCGCACACACATTCACACTTAGGACAATTTAGAGAGACCAATTGTTTTTTTTAGAAATTGTACCTGCTGCAGTTTTTATATATATAGGAAAGTTTTAATAATGTTTATTTTGGTGTTTTTAACTCTGAAATTGATCTTGTGTTTTATGCATTGGCTTTGGAGTTAGGAATATTATTTGCCTGTGTCTGTTTTGATTTCCTAAATTTGTGTAAAGGATATAAATACACTGCTGTTTAAACAAAACAGCGGTGTATTCATTTGGCACTTGTGCATATCAGCCCAACAAGGCCATACTGGATATTTTGGAGACAAACACATTTATCCTTGCGCACACACATTCACACCTTAGGACAGTGTTTCTCAATTCCAGTCCTCACGCCCTCCCTGCCTGCATGTTTTAGGTGTTTCCCTTCTGCCACACGCCTGGATTGAATAATGGGTGATTAACAGGCTTCTGCAGTACTTGATGGTCACGCAATCACTTGAATCAGCTGTTCTGGTATAGAGGCACATCTAAAACATGCAGAGCAGGGGGGCCTGAGGACTGGAATTGAGAAGCGCTGCCTTAGGACAATTTAAAGAGACCAATTAATTTTTTAGAAATTCTACCAGCTGCAGTTTTTATAGATAGGAAAGTTTTAATAATGGTTATTTTGGTGTTTTTAACTCTGAAATTGACCTTGTGTTTTCTCCATTGACTTTGGAGTTAGGATTATTATTTGCCTGTGTCTGTTTTGATTTCCTAAATTTGTGTAAAACATTGAATTTTCATAATGCCCAGTGTTGGCAAAACCTGGGTTTGGATTGTTATCCAGGTTAGTACCACCTGGGTGTGGGTCGGCGTAAAGGCCGAGCTGGGCTTAGACTGGCCTTCAGGCCAACGCCAACACGAAGCCCCTCCATGCAACCAGTGGAGGTTGGTCGCATGGACCTCGATGTTTGATTGGAGGTCCATCTTTCCTCGGATGTCCCTGTTGGATTGGAGGTCCATCTTTCCTCGGACCTCCCTGTTGGATTGGAGGTCCATCTTTCCTCAGACCTCCCTGTTGGATTGGAGGTCCATCTTTCCTCAGACCTCCCTGTTGTATTGGAGGTCCATCTTTCCTCGGACCTCCCTGGTTGATTGGAGGTCCGTCTTTCCTCGGACCTCCCCGTTTGATTGGAGGTCCATCTTTCCTCGGACCTCCCCGTTTGATTGGAGGTCCATCTTTCCTCGGACCTCCCCGGTTGATTGGAGGTCTGCTTCTCCTCGGACCTCCCTGGTTGATTGGAGGTCCATCTTTCCTCGGACCTCCCTGATGGATTGGAGGTCCATCTTTCCTCGGACCTCCCCAGTTGATTGGAGGTCTGCTTCTCCTCGGACCTCCCCAGTTGATTGGAGGTCTGCTTCTCCTCGGACCTCCCTGGTTGATTGGAGGTCCGTCTTTCCTCTGACCTCCCTGGTTGATTGGAGGTCCATCTTTCCTCGGACCTCCCCGTTTGATTGGAGGTCCATCTTTCCTCGGACCTCCCCGTTTGATTGGAGGTCCATCTTACCTCGGACCTCCCCGTTTGATTGGAGGTCCATCTTTCCTCGGACCTCCCCGGTTGATTGGAGGTCTGCTTCTCCTCGGACCTCCCTGGTTGATTGAAGGTCCATCTTTCCTCCGACCTCCCTGATGGATTGGAGGTCCGTCTTTCCTCGGACCTCCCCAGTTGATAGGAGGTCTGCTTCTCCTCGAACCTCCCCGGTTGATTGGAGGTCTGCTTCTCCTCGGACCTCCCTGGTTGATTGGAGGTCTGTCTTTCCTCGGACCTCCCTGATGGATTGGAGGTCCGTCTTTCCTCGGACCTCCCTGATGGATTGGAGGTCCATCTTTCCTCGGACCTCCCTGATGGATTGGAGGTCTGTCTTTCCTTGGTCTCTTCTGTTTGCAGGGAGTCTTCTTTTTGCAGGGGGACCTCTGGTTGGGTGGAGACTCTCGGATGGTTGTTTTCCAGAGCAAGTTTCAACTTTATCTTCAGGTCTGCAACCTGACCCTGCAATGATTTCACTTTTTCCTCCTGTTCTTTGATTTTGGAAGCTTGCTCAGTGTGAGTTTTGATCTGTTCCTCAAATTTAAGTCTCTCTTTGTATCCTTCAATCATTACTTCAATCAGACCTTTATTGCGGGATTCATATTTTTCTGCCTCCCTCTTGAAGTGATCCAGCTGTTGAAGAATGCTCTTTGATTCACCTTCACGTTTGACTTGCAGATGACGTTCTCTTTCCAACATTTTTTGCAGCTTATGAATCTCCTCCTGCTGTGATTTCACTTCAGCCTGACATGCAATCCTTTTGTCTCTTTCCTCACGGAGTTCAAAAATCTTACTCTGCAGTTCTTCTTTAAGATCGTCTACCTGCTTTGTGAGATTGATGACGTGTTGGCTAGACTCTTCCTCGTCTTCCACTAAGGGGGTGATCTCGAAGCCAGCAGAAGGAGTTGTTTTCTGCTCGACTTCCAATGATCTTGGGCTCTCAAAGTCGCCGGAAGGACTTGGTTCACCCTGGATCTCCGATGATTCATCTTCCGGCTCGCTGTCATCGTCAAAAACAAGGATTTCGTCGTAGTCGACTTGGATGTTTTGCTCCATCATTTCAATCCATGAAAGCTCAGCTGGAAAAGCTTCATGTTCACAAGTATTCTGTTGTTGCTTCATATCTATATTCTGGTAAATTATTTCTTCTCTGAAAGGATTAATTTCGAACGTGCTCTAAAGAGTGATCTGTCGCGATTGAACTGTGGAACAGGTCTGAGAAAACACTGTCTGTGAGCTACAGTCAAGAGAGAGATTCCTTTGTGATATCATAGTTATGACATCACTGCGGATGTCATTGTTACCAATGGAACTGAATATTCTAATGATGCATTAATATCAAACTCCTATAGAGGGTCAGGTGAGTCCAGTTTACATTCAAAGTCTATGTGGAGTGTTGGATGCCATGGACTCGTTTGATGTCAAATGCTCCCAACGGCCGCTAGGCGCTCCAAACGCGCCTCCACATAGATGTTGAATGTAAATCAGATGCGCCTGACTCTCAAAACGTGTTTGGTGTGAACGCACCATTATATGTCCTGTGTCATATTGGTTCTATCATATTAGGACCAAAGCCTGGTCCTAATATGATGGACTCATTGCTTTGAGTCAGGGGTAACATTTAGAGGTAAAATGTGAATTAAGTTTTAGATAGGGTTAGGGAAAATGTCTGTGTTAAGCAAAATCACAGCAACTAAAATGAAGGGAAATGAATGCAAAGTTCTAATATGGGTCGAAATAGTTTTGACAAATCTGTATAGCATTTTGTTTTCTAAATCATTCTATAAATAATGATGATATAATGTTAGGTTGTATTTCTGCCAATTGCATGGCTGCAGTACATTAGTAGTCTAATGTGTTGAATGTGCTGAGACACATTCAACGCATTAGAAACCAATCAGAACCAAAGTTTGTCTTTTGGTTCTGATTGGTTGTTTCTGGACAGCAGCAGAGTCAGAGGAATTTTCACAGATCCTCTGTTTCATATTTTACTGTCAGACACTTTTAACAAATATTCATCCATCATCATCTAACACATTTATCCTTGCGCACACACATTCACACTTAGGACAATTTAGAGAGACCAATTGTTTTTTTAGAAATTGTACCTGCTGCAGTTTTTATATATATAGGAAAGTTTTAATAATGTTTATTTTGGTGTTTTTAACTCTGAAATTGATCTTGAGTTTTATCCATTGACTTTGGAGTTAGGAATATTATTTGCCTGTGTCTGTTTTGATTTCCTAAATTTGTGTAAAGGATATAAATACACTGCTGTTTAAACAAAACAGCGGTGTATTCATTTGGCACTTGTGCATATCAGCCCAACAAGGCCATACTGGATATTTTGGAGACGAATACTTGTGCTGTTATGCCATTTTTGGTCGGAAGGTTGCTGGGAACACTTCGAAACACACCATTTTAAATCAAGATCTTTTGAACTATGCAAGAAAAGAATGATAGTGATTCAAAATAAAGTCAACATTCCTCCTATTGAACACCTGAGCTGAAGAGAGGACAGAATGAGAGATGACACAAGAGTCTAGACAGTCTATAAAGAATAGGCAAGGTCTCAATCTGAATGTGATCGAGAAAGATTTTCACCAATCCACTACAGAGCAACAAATTACCAACAAGAGGAACCTTTATAAACGTCCACTTAAAGTTTAAAGTAGTTTACAACCTCTAGTTAACTAAACATTGCTCCACCAATGCATAGAAATTATGCAAGGTCCAGACTGAAGAGCTCCAACCAGGAATTGATCACAGTACCTTGTTGCGGCAGAACCATCCATTTGACATTAAATGTACTCAATTCAATGTTGTGCAACTGTGCTACAGTCATGAGAGGTTAATTTATTTTAAACCTACCAGAGCTTAAAATATTGTCAATATAAGCCATTGTCAAATCTGCTCTTTCAGTAATTGCAGAGGCCAATGCGTATTTGCTAAATGTATGTAAAGCCCATTTTCATGTTCACTGATTTGAAATGCAGATTTCTCCATGTAATTGTAACTCCTTTGGGACTTTCACTGTCATACAGCGGCTTTCTGGATCTGCCAGGCAATCCAATTAAAGGAGGCCATTCAGCTTTTGCATACAACTCACAATGAAGTGTAAGACGCCTTCTGCCGGTTACAAACCTTAAAGCACAATGATACACAGTTTTCAATGATTGAAGGCATTTGGTCGAAGCATTCATATATAAAACATCTCCATAATCCAGGAGTGGCAGGAATGTTGCTGCTACCAATTTACTTCTAGCTTTGAGAGAGAAACAAGATCCATTTCGGTAATAAAACCCAATCTTCATTTTCAATGTTCGTAACAAATTTGCTATGCAATTTTTTAAAAGAAAGCTTTTTATCTAGAATAAAACCAAGATATTTAGAATTGCTGTCAAACTCAATTTGTGCTCCTACAGCAGTTGTAAGCAATAGAGGGATTTCTGGTAGTTTTCTGGAGTGTGAAAAAAAACCATTGCTTTTGTCTTGTCCACGTTCAAAACCAACTTCAGAGTTTGTAAGCGGGTTTGAACGACATTGAAAGCAGACTGCAAATACTGCATTGCCCGTGATAGTGATGAAGAATAGCAGTAAATTACTAAATCATTTGCATAAAAATGATAAAAAGCATTTGACAAATTGTCACACAAGTTATATATATCGACAGAGAATAAAAGTGGACCAAGAACTGAACCCTGTGGTACACCATTTAAAATAGTAAGAATAGAAGAAGTGAAGCCAGCCAATTGAACTCTCTGGGTTCTGTTTGACAAGTAATCAGCTACCCACATGGTAGCTTGATGTGAGAGCCCAATCTTGTGTAGAATTTCAATTAAAAGCTTGTGATTTACTGTGTCAAAAGCCTTTGATAGATCAATGAATAAAGCAACACAATGTTTTTTGTTATCAAGAGCCTGGATAAGATCATTAAAAACCTTTAACATGGCAGTAATAGTACTGTTTGTTTCTAAAACCAGACTGTACATTTTGTAAAACACAATTTGAATGTAAAAGAAATCTTCAATTGATCTGCAAGTAATTTTTCAAACTTTTTTGCTAGGATACGTAGTTTAGAAATTGGTCTGTAATTGTTTACCTGTGACGATTCCCCACCCTTATTTATATATATATATATATATATATATATATATATATATATATATATATGTATATGTTAACTAAATGTATTCCTAATGGATAACTGAGGTAAGAAATTTGTATAAATTAATCCATAAGTGACATGGACAGACATGGGAAATAAGTATCGAACACATTAAAACCACAAGGTGTAATATGGCATACAGAAGCTGTGTTTCCATTGACTTTATAGATGCGCAATTTGAGATTTAGAAAATAAATTCACTCACTGGAAACTGCGGTTTCGAAAAACCTCATAAATTTTTTGATAAGAAGATTTGGCGCAAGGATGTTCTTCGTAAATTTATCAAAATTGCTTTATTTCGCAAAACTGCAATGGAAACACTTCCCCCCCCCCCCCCCCCCCCCCCATCACACGGGTCACATGATCAACAACCGGATGGTTGCTCTTGGCGTAAACCACGAAGAAGAAGATGAGAAGAATTAGTTGGAGGATGATGGCACAGCATGTTTTTCATCATGTGTGATTTTAATTGCGTTTTGCAATTGTGACAATGTGTTTTTTCAACGTTAGGTGAATACTGACAAAGTTTTGCGCTAATTTGTTATGGAGACCCAGCTAAAGTCACGGAAGTAATTGAGGTTTACCAGTATATAGAAAGCTACCCTTGTTCCTATCAGAGATAATAAATGCCAGATGATTTGGTCCTAAGTGATGGCCTATAAAAAGGTTTCTCATTACCAGAACCACCTCAAGACTTTTGCAAACGTTTTGTGCAGGACCGATGAACATCATGAGTTACATACACTGTATTGGCAAGAAGTTTCAGTCTCTTGCCTTTACACATATGAACTTTACTGAATATTTATTTTAGGTTTGGGCCACCCTTTTCTGCTACAACGGCAATACCTCTCTACAAGGTTTAGGAGTGGGATTACGGGAATATTTCATGGGTCTTCTCTGGAGTCAAGCACTGATGTCCCATCTAAACCGGACTTTAAACTCGATACAAGGCAGACATGGGAGCAGTGTTTCCCTGGCAACTGCCAAACTCAGACTCGTCCATTGGATGGCCAAGCAGAGAGGCATGATTTGTCTCTTCAGAAAACAATCTGAAGGAACAGTTTGTCCAATCCATCAATCCACCCCCTGAGCCCCATCACAATCGTTGAGTCAGAAGTTTGGAGTTCTGACTCAACGATATTGGCGACCTCGCCACACCATGCGCCTCTCATGTTGGACCCGCTGACCCCACTACGGGATTTTACATGGCCTGCCCTCTTTGCTGTTATTCCCAATCCCCTTCCCCCTTTTGTTTGTAGGCTAGTTAGTAGTGAGGAAATTTCACAATGTGACTTGCGAAGCTAGCATCCTATCAGTGGCTCCTGATAGTGAGCTATTGCTTCACAGATGTTTGCAGAAGCAGTCTGTTTACCTTGGAGGTTGATTTTATATACACAAGATCATAGATATGGCTCGACCACCTAAATTCAATGATTTGGTTGGGTGAGACAAAACTTTTGGCAACATGGTGTAACTATTTCTAAACTTCTGAATGTTCCCGTGAAGACTATTGGGGACATGGTGTAGAACATCACGTTACCACAAACAATCTACCATCAGCCGCTCCTCACAGGATGTCCAACAGGAATTAAAAGATCTAGAAGATCTGTCTCTGAGCCAAAGCGTAGTCTCAGAGAGACGTTTCAAACATCACTAAGCGCCTCCTCTTCAGAAGAAAAAAGTGATGTGGAAAAATTACAATTAGGTTACACCTGCTAGTTGTATTGCTATATGTGTATCCTAACTTCCTGTATATTCCCACCAAGTTAAAACTATTTGGGTTACATGTACAAGGTTGGACGTTGTTTTTCACAGCTGCATGGGAACCAGTCTGTTTCCCATGCTTTGGATCCCTTATCCCTTTGATAAAACTCATGTGTTGCCTCTGCCTGGAAGAGCTTTTCATCCAGACCTGCTTCATTACTGATTGTCCTACAAGCTCTCTGTATTGTGCACAATATATGAATAAACCTGATTGAGTGATTTCACCTGAACAGTGCTTGGAAATAGTTTTTTTTTTCCACGACAAAAGGAAAAGTTGATTTTAGTCCTTTTTGAACAGTATTTGGACAAATCAATGACTGAGAAGAATATTGTTTAGATGAGACCAACGTTTAATTAATGTATGTTTTAAAAGGGCATTGTGAGAGACCACAATCCACCCCCTGAGCCCCTTCTCAAAAACTATATATATACTGTATATATACAGTATCTCATACTGACAAGGCAGGGAAGTGTGGGGCTGTTTTCCAGGTGATGACAGAAAAATAAATGGAGAAAAGTACCAAGAGCTTCTAAAGAAGAGTCTCAAACAAAGGACAAATATTTCAGCAAGTCAATGATTCCCAATAAGTAAAATCCTTTCTGGTTTCAAAAGAAGAAAATAAAGCTGCTGGAGAAGTGCAGTCAGTTGCCTGGCTTAAGTCAGGCCGAAAATCAAAGAGAACATCTGAAGATTGGAGTGAATGTATAGAGGCTCCCTGAACCGTCAGGGTGCATGGGATTGTGTGGCATAATGGGTCAAGATCACGCCTAGATTCACTAAACAGGAAAACTGCTAAAGTGTTACAGTAATTTCATTGATACTTTTCTCCTCCCTGTGCTATTTCCACACAAATATAACTTTATTTCAGGAACTATTTCATGTCAGCTCTCTGTATGTGTCAATAAGACCAACGCGAGAAAGCGTTGACGTGTTCAGTACTTGTTTTCCATGCTGTACTTGAAATGAAATAGCATTTGGGAAACCCATTATGTTGCGCTACATGACACAGTTTCTGCCTGCAAGCCAGAGGATTGGACACGGTCGACTGGGCCCTGACAGCGTGATGGCATCGTTAACAGTGACGTACTCTGGTGGAACCAGCGCCTGCCGTTGGTGGCTCATCCATCTCAGCTATTGTGTAATGCCCCGACAAGCACATGGGTGTGGAACAGTGTTGTATAGTAACGAAGTAAAAATACTTCACTACTTTACTTAAGTATATTTTGGAGTACTTCATACTTTCCTCGAGTATGAAAATTTTTGATGACTTTCACTTTTACTTCACTACATTTCCGAACTTAATTGCGTACTTTTACTCCGATACATTTTCAATGTGTGGTTTAGTTACTCGTTACAAAAAAGCGAGAGAGAGAAACAAAGTGTTTTGACCCCACCTACTGATTAGCAAGTAGGCTACCGAACAAAGTCCGTAGCCTGCTTGCCTGGGCTTGTTCATCACCTCCAATAGGATACACCTGTTTCGCTTCTCCCATTGTTGGGGAAATCAGAAATCAGAACACCGTACAGCGAGCGGGAGGGAGGGACGAACACAGAAGAGTGCTGCCCGCACTGACGCGGCTCAGGGATTACGTGACACGCAGCGCCGTGCCCTATAATGCACTGTAAGCTATGTAATGTGTTTGAGGCAGTTGACCAAAATCCCGGACAATATTTAAATTCCCCCCGGACATCTTTTTAGGTCTGAAAAGTAGGACATGTCCGGGAAAAAGAGGACGTCTGGTCACCCTAGTTCAATGGGGGACAGAAGCCATAGCGATAGCAATTTAGACTAAATTTAACGAATATAGGAAAGGCATGCAAGTTCAAAACCACAAACCATTAACATGTGCTACTCTTTAAAACTGGAACAATTTATTAGCAGGTTTCATTTTGCCTGCACTTGGTTGGGTACATTATTTTAAGTTTATTTGACAAGTTTACCAAAATATAAGAAATGTCATTCACACTTGCCTTGTTTTACTTTTTACTTGTACTTTTCATTACATTACTTGAGTACATCCATTTTTACAGTAATTTCCATACTTAAGTACAAGACGTTTCAGATACTTTAAGACTTTTACTCAAGTAACATTTCAGTCAGTGACTTCGACTTTTACCAAAGTCGTATTTTGGAGAGGTACTTGTACTTTTACTTGACTCTGAGATTTCAGTACTTTATACAACACTGGTGTGGAACTTGTCTTTTATCGTGCAACACCCAATCAATCATCCTCTTATTAGAAGCCCACTTATTCATTTTTTGTGTGTAATACCCTCTTTGCTAAATCCGTCTGGTTTCGGGGGCCAGGGGAAAATGCTTTAATGCAACCTATGGCTAATTTAACCCAAGATCCACACTGTATAATCAAAAAAAGGTGGCTCTGGGGGGGGATTCGTATTAACCAGACAGCTTATAGATGCACAGTAGCAGATGGATTACGTTGTGTCACACGCTTTCCCTGGGAAGATCAGACGTAACGCCCTCCACTTTGGTTCAGCCCCCTGCGCCCCGCCGCAATCCCCTTTAAATCACATATGAAATTTCCGTAGGACACATGTCAGTCTGGAAATCTCCCATGTCCATTTAGAGCGCTAACATTTTTCACAGGTGGCTTGGCTACTCATTTATAGAAGTTCACAATTTAACCGAGAGACGTTATGGCAACAGAGCTAAAAACCCGGCAAACTGAAATCCCAGAGTGAACTCGGACCACAGTGCTCTGCCAAAAAATACTAATTTTATTTACAACTGAAGCATAAAGGACTCGACTCTCAAGAATCCAATATTTCTCAATACACACAGTCGCTTTAGGCCATACGAAGCGCAGGAATGTCCCTTAGAGCACATTAGGCGAAATAACCAGCGAACTGTGCGTGACGCGATAAATGCGAAACACATTTACCCGGGAAGGTTGGAATTTTGTTATGCAAGAAAATACAACAGAAGATGCAAATTGGAAAGCAGTCACCTCTGAAACTAAACAAATTCCATCTGGTCAGCAACATTGTTGTTGCGCACCTCTTTCCTGGTTTGTGTTCATGAGCAGCTCGGGAACATTTGGCCACGAAACCCATTGAGACGAGCAAAAAACTGTGTTGGTCAGAGAAGCAGGCAAGAAATCCTGGTACAGAGATCCACATGTCCGGTTGGAGATTACCGTATGTTGACAAATATTAGTCTTGAAATTCACAAATCTGACCTTCATGTACTCCCAACTATTTGTTGTTTAATCTTCTGACCTTTTTTGAGATTTTTCTGTGTGACGCAATTCCAAATCATTGGTGGAGAATTTGCAGAGGACTATCCATACATTTTCTTCGTAAATCGTATCTAAAACAGTCAAATGAAAATACAACTTCAGAAATATCTAGGGATAATGGTACTTGAGATGCTATTGGCTGGTATTTGCAAAGTGATCAATCCTTGAGCATTAATTGACTGTATCCCCAAAAGGAGAAATAATTAACAGCATCAAGGTTAGCTTCTGCTAATATGGATTCCACTGTCCATATTAATGCATATTAAGGTAAATTTTATTGTTTGAACTATTAAATTCGTAAGTGATTTTAAAGTGGGCTTGGGTTTTTATTGATTTTAGCTACTTGCATGTGGTTGTGTTGCCTAAAGCCAACGAAGACCAGGGGCTCACTGTAATAGTGGCAAAAGAAAGCCTTAAGAATTCAATTCAGTTCAAGTTTATTTATTCAAGTATAGCACAGTAACTCAGGTTACATGATAATAACAAGCAGCAGTTGTTTTCTAGCCACAGGCTGATCTACAAACCCAGTCCCTGGTTGGGCATAAAAAGAAAAAACCCCAGCAAAATTAGAAAGTAAGGTGCACACACACACACACCCACACACACACACATATGCTGAACTACTGTAACTATTAACTGTCAGCTTCTGGATTGTTTTAAGCTGTTTTGGGGTTTGATTTATTGATTCTAGTTTCATTATTACTCTGGGTTCTTTAGTCTTTTTCTTCGATTAGATCAGCATTGTTTGACGCTTTACCCACGCGTCATGATATCAACTGGAAAATACATTAAAATTCATATTAGAGAATATACATTGTCCACACCAAAGTAGGTCGTTCTCATATTTGTCTTTTGTTTCAGCCTTTGTTCCACCAGGGAATCAAATGCTCTAAAATCTAACATTATTATTGCTGATGGTAAATTGTTCCAGATACAAAGACCCCTAAAGTCTTGTCAAGTTTGCCTCAAGCTAACATGATGACAAATATGTGGAGTAAGATGCTTTGTTTAGATGAGACTTTATTTCTTTTAAACTTTTTCCTGACTCGCAAAACACTATGTGGCTTCATCGCCATTGGTTACAACAAGGTAGTGGCAGAATCATGCTGTCTGGATTCTTTTCCTTTGATCCACTGTTAGTGGTCCCTTCTGTAATCCGCTTCAGCCTCCAAAGCTGTTCCAAACTCAAGAGGGGTAGTAGGCAGCTGAGAGGCGTAGATGTTCACAAAACTCAGACTTAAACCAACAGGTGAACAAACCTTCAATTTCCAACGTTTATTATCCCTACAACATTCCAAAGCCGGATTTCCAAGCACAATTCTGGCCAAAACTAGAGGCCATAAAAAAATTTACAAATTTGGCAAAACGAGTCAAAGAAACCAGCCGCTGAAACTGCCCGTTTAATTTCAAGCCGACAAGAATCGACGAGCTAAAGCGACGCTTACATCTGTGTGCCAGTCTTAAAATTCCAAGACATTCATTCCGTTTAAAACGATATAAAACACGCATGTGTTTGAACGAAGGACTCAGGAAGCGAATCCTTCTGCCAAGTCCATTTTCACTTCCAACTTGTTAAATTCTGATGTTTGGTCAAGAGGCCTTCGCTAGCTTCAATTTTTAGAGCGCTGGGCAACCCGCTTTTTACTGCGTCTTCCCAGTGCCCTGCAGCTGCGTATTCCCAGTTATCCTGTAAGCGGCGGGCTGTAAGTGCCACGCCGACTTTGCCGATAGTAAACTCCGACAGGAAATGTCCCGCTGCAGCGCTCATTTGAAATAAAAGTAATGTGGCTGCTTAATGATCTCAGAGGGACCGACGGGGAGAGGCGCATGACCCGAACGCATGAGATGTGTTTTGTTTTTTGTCCCAACAATGGAACTAATGATCTTATTTTTTTTTTCTTCTTCTTGCAACATTTGCAACATCATCAGCTCGGTCGAAGTGACGTTTGACATTACATCCAGCCGCGTCTGGCAACGTGTCAATCAAATGGAGTGTGATTGTGAAGAGAGGTGGCAGAGAGATTGTTTTTGTTTTGTTTTGGTTTTTTTTTTGTTTTTTTTTTTGTGGACATCTGCTGCTGATTAGGAGTTAATGAACGATTCGCAGATGTCATCCTCTGGGGCCAGACTGTCACTGCTCCAGACAGGAGGGGGGATTAAACCTAGTCTCACCGAACACCACTAAACTTAGTTTTATTAAGCAGACGGCCACCAAGGCACACATTAAAGCATCCAGGAAGAAGAAGAAGAAGAAAAAAAAAAGCTAAGAAAACCCAGAATTTTTCTGCACATTCAGGTGAACAGACATCCGCGTCTTGATTTACCTTTTTCTTTTAATTATTATTTTTTTTTCCACCTTGATTGTTTGTTTGTTTTGTTGTTGTTTTTTCACCATCACGCGACGGCGATGAAACGGGGCGCGTGACTCCGCGCCGTGAACGGAGTTGACCCGCGCCGCGCGCACATCAGAAGGAGCGGTAAAAACCACTTCTGTGCGCTAATGTTTGTGCTGAAATGCGGTCGGGCGGCTGAGACTGAAGCTCCCTTTTAATCTGACAAGAGAGCATTTTCATTAGTTCTGTTGGGTCCTATTATTAAAGCCGGCTTCAAAGGCCCGACAAGTGAAACCACCAACAGGAAATGGCCCAGTGGGCTTCAAACTGTACAGATCAGTCAGTGACAGCAGCGTGTGCTTTTTCTTTTTTTTTTTTAAAGCGGCCTGGTGCAAAATTGCCTGTATTGCGAGTTGTGTATTTTGCACAAAATTCATGCACAGTACCTTGCGAAAGTACACCTACCTCTTGAACGTTTTTTGAACCACAGACTTCATTATATTTTTTAAATGAGGTTTAATAAGATAGACCTACACAAGCTAATGCATAATTGAGAAGTAGAACTCAAGTGACATGAATTAAAATTTTGTTTAAAAGTAAGAAATCAACAGGCGTAGCAGCTTTAGAGCCCGGAAGAAAATTTAGTGCAATCACTTTGGAAGTCGCCCCATTAGTAATCATTGTTGATTCAGTTATTTTCAGTACCAATCTGTTCTGTGAAAACCTCAGAGTTTCATTAGAGAACATCAGAGACCAAACAGCATCACAAAGATTAAGAAATGCCACATGCAGGTCAACTATAGAACAGAACAGAATGAAACAGCCTTTATTGTCCCGCAAGAGGGAAAGTTAGGCTGAACAGCAGCAACACACGCAGCTCTAGAAAAAGCAAAAATCTGTATTTATTTGCGGAAAATGAGAAATGGTCAAAATAACGAAAAAGATGCAGTGCTTTCAGACCTCAAATAATGCAAAAAAAAACCAACAAAAAAACCCCAACAAAAAACAAGTTTATATTAATTTAGAAACAACAATACCCATGTTTTAACTCAGGAAGAGTTCAGAAATCAATATCTGGTGGAATAAGCAGGAGGTTCTCGACGGGGTTCAGTGCAGTGGGCTCTTCATTTTTTCCAGAACTTTAAATAAAGTTCATAAAAAAGTGCTAAAAAAATTATATATATATAAAGAAACAAGATTAACAGCAGCAATAATAATAATAAAATCCGATACAAGACTATAACAGAAAACACAGTGCAGATTTTAGGAATAGGCATATCAGACCCACAATCCCAGGGATGTTCACTGGGCCAGATCATGTTCTCAAAAATATACATAATGTGCATGTGTATTAAGCATTGAAAAACACAGACTACGTACAAAACAGTACATCAGTGCAGTAAAAAAGATTCAGCAAAAATAGCAGAAATGTTATTTAAGAAGTTACACATATGTATATGTATACATACACATGACTACTATATTGTTGTGGAAAATTTTAAAGCGGGGTTAGATTTAAAATATATATCATAACTTTTGAACATCGCAGGGAACAATATTCAAGCCAATGTCTGGATATGAAAAGACAGAGACACCTCTGAAACTCTACCAGGACATTCCCCAAAACATATTGGCTGGGTGAGAGAAGAACATTGACTACAGGAGCAGCCAAGAGGCCCATGATGAGAGCTGCAGATATCCACAGCTGGGAGATGCTGTTGACAGGAAAACATTTATGCACTCCAAGAGTCTGGCTTTTATGGAAGAGTGGCAAAAAGAAAGCAGTTGTTAAAAGAAGGGCTTTTAGACACCCCATGTAGTTTCCTGGAAGCCATGCAACTGATCAAAGGAAACATGGAAAAGGCGGCTAACAACCTACCAGCGAAAACTGCGTTTTACTTTTCTTTATCATGGGAAGAGAGGCTGCTCAAAGTCGATGAGAAGTTTGATGGAGCTTGAAATTGGGCAATAGAGTAAGAAAATCTGTTGGAGGAGGCAATAGATTTGAGACTATCATCCAGAAAGACAACCAGAGCTAGAATGGAGCAATTGGGATCAAACCAAAGACCAAACTGAGTATCTGTGGCAAAACTGGTGTTCACTGATGCTCATCGCTCAAACTGGAGCTATCTGGAAAAGAAAGATTGGTAAAACTTTCCGTCTCTGGATGTGGAACGCGGGCAGAGACGTTCCCTCCGAGGAGTCCAAGCGGCAGCGAAAAGGCGATTCTAGATTCGAGTCAGGACGAGTCGGATACAAAGAGATAGAAAACCTTCCCTCCCAGTTCCCGTTTATGCGCTACTTTGTGTTGGTCTGCCGCATAAAACGTCCAATAAAACACACTAAAATTTGTGGCTTTAACATGACATGAAAGTTAACAAGTTGAAGGAATACTTCTGTATGGCTGCATACAGCGGCCCTCAAAAAGGCGCGCATATGTGGGACTTATGACACATAGGTTCCGACGCAGAGCGGCAGAAATGGAACTTATGACACTGGGCTGGGCAAGCCGCGATTGCCGTGGATAAAAATTATTGTAATAATGTTATTTTTTAATAACTGTATAATAAGCCATCACTTGCCCTTAGAGTTGATGGAAATGTGGAATCAATAACTTTTTATATGGCTCAGGCATCGCATTTGCCATGACAGCTACAAGGAGTGGTGTCAGCGGAGTTGCGGATCTTAACATTTCCAACTGCTTTGCCATATGTTAGAAATCATGGTGTGTACAACCTTGCTAAATGGTGGCAATAATGAGTGGCTGTTATTGCCAGAGTTGTTCCTAATTGCAAGTGTGCGATTCAACTGCCAGTGCAGGATTTGGGAGTTGCATTTGGGAGTTGCTATGTAACAAGCTTAATCCCTTAAACAAACACGGCCTTCAATAAACGTTGATTGCATGTGACAGTTATTTGCGTTGCTGCAGAACTATTCGAGAAAGGAAATTGTAAAAAGATTAATAGCCGGACGAGCGGCGAGCTGCTAAATCTGTTAAGTTGCTAATTTGATGCGTGCAGCCCGGGCCCCTCCAGCCACACCTGCGGGACAGAGTATGCAGATTTCGGACACTTTGCACGTTAATGCCAGCAGACCGGCTCTTTGACACATATGAAGCGCATGTGCACAATTACTTTTGTTGTAAATCCAGAACGAGAACTGGGGGAATAATGAAAGATCTGTAATGAGTCAGTGTATACAATCCAGTTGGGATCCATTTGAACAGGTGCAGAGGTGGGTTGTGGAATTTATTTTAATTTTTTTCCATTTCATTCTATTTTTGTTACCGTCAAACCTCGGAACAGACGGCTCCTTCTATACCGGCCTTGTGCGACGTTTCCTAAGGGCGTAGTTTGAACTTTTAATTTTTTTTTTTTTCTTTTTTCAGAGCTTATTTAACACCACGTTCCACCGGAATACCTGGCCTTTTCTTCCGTTCTGGGATCCAAACACAACACAAGGCCATTGTCCCTGTTTGCTTGAGGGGGAATAGAAGGGAGGGGCAGCTCGGTTATTCCACTCAGGATGTGATACGAACGGGGGGCTTTACGATGCGCATGAACCGAATCACACTGCCTACCTTGAACACATTACGGAAACGGGCAAATATTTCCTCTTACTGCTGCTCTGAGAGCCATACGCGCGGCCGTTATATTGGCCCGGAGAGCCAGCTGGTGAGGACAAATCCATAAGGATTCCTGTTTCCCTCTCCTGACTCTCTGGCAGCCCCGCTCCATTCATTCTGTTTTTATATGTGCCCACTGACTGGTAGCTGTGCTACTACCGGTTTCAGGGGAGAATTAATCAAAAGCAGGTCTTATTAAAGTATATTAAGGCCGGTCGAATTGGATATTATGTGCTCAATAAGGGCCCAGAAGGACTGTATGTGGGCCATGGTTGACACTTGTGGCTTCTACGAGTCAGGATATTGTTGCTGTGTAGTGGAGCGGTGTCGGTTGCAGGGGGGGGGGCGGGGGGCAATTCACTTGAGCCAAATGTTGCATTGTGGGTAAGTAGATTTTAAGTGGGCATGAATACAGTAGGGGGTAAAAGGAGGGCTTCATAGCCCAGGAATGTTTATCCCCCAACCAGGCCTTCATTCGGGGCTGGATTATGCAGCAGCATGGTCCCCGTGCAACCTTTGCCTCCATGTGGAGGGTCTGTTGGAGAAACATACGTCCATACATATCCACATGTACAAACAGTCGTTACCTTCGTAATGAGAAGCCAGGTCTTATTGCCCCCTCAAGGCATGGTAAGGAGGAGGGAGTGCAGCCACTGCGGAGGGGTGTTGTACCTAAGTATCTCAGAGGAGCTCGGAGGAAGCGGCGAATGCATCATAGAAATCATCTTCCTCCACACAGCACATTTAATTGTGTCGTCCGTGGGTTGTGGAAAAGCGTCGGGTCGGCCCGGCCGAAGTCGAGGTCTTGACCTCGCGGCTCGATAACGCGAGTCTGCGTGTGAATGGCTTGCTGCCTTTTGCTGCGGAGTGTGATCTAAATCTAGTTTCTGCTGTTGCCGGTCCTAGCAACTAAGTGTAAGAAGATGATGACTAATCTGTAAAAAATATTGTAAATAAACCTTTCTTTACTTTCAGCGATCAAGACGTCTATATGCCGAGTGCTCGCTCTCTAAATCTTGACTTCCTCGGTTTTAGTTCGTCTTTCAAATAAAATAATTCTCCAGTTGGGCGAGGGAAGAATGGTGAGTACGTCTCTGTCAAAAACCAAGTATGAGAACACTATCAGAAAGTTTACTTTTTGCCAACCAGAACTCTAAGAAGCAGTGGACCTCCACAGGTGCACCTGGCCCCCCTGCTGCCCACTGTTGTCTGGGGTAAACTTACTTCTATGCAAAACCAGACTGGACAAGCTTGTAGTGTCAGATTTTGACTGAATGTAAACGAGTCCAGTTAACGCTAATAGATTTTTGACCTTATTTCGAATAAATTGGAACAAAATTAAACAGAGCAATTTAAGTAATGTTGATTATCGGCCAAATAGTTACAATCATTTTGGGGTGCTGTGGTGGCCCAGGGGTTAAGCACAACCCACATAACGAGGCCTTAGTCTTCAACGTGGAGGTCAGAGGTTCGATTCCCAGCCTGGTGACCTTCCCTCTCTCTCATTACTTTCCTGTCTGAGGACTTTCAATTTATATATATATAAAAAGATTTACAAACCTTTAAGTACTATTACATAGCCAATTCCTTAATTTTTTTAATTTATTTTCTTGTTAGAAATCAGCCTACCACTACTAGCATATTAGCTTAGTCTGTCTAAGCAAGTGACTTTTGGAAAAATGTGCTTCTTGCATAGAAAAATCAGCATCATATTTTTTAAAATATATATATTAAAATAATACCCAATCAGTTCAAACAAACAAAAATAGAAAAACTTGGGATTTGCTCCTGTCACATCCTCCTCCAGTTCAGACAGTTACCAACTTTCCAACTGGAGAGGAGGAACACGCACGCACAGGGACGCGGGCCGTCGTCGCACTTCATCTCCACGGAGGTTTTCCCTAAAAACACCCATTCGTTTTTTCCGATTTTTTTTTTTGTTGCTTTTTGTCTACTTGTTTGCCCTTCTGCTTCTGTAAAATCCCTGTTTACCACAAAGGTATTTTAGTTTGTTCTTTAAAACACGAGCAGGAGGATTTATGGAGCTACTGTAGTGCAGCGCGCTGATGAACAGGCCCCCTAATTGCTGCCTGCTCTGCTCTGCATCTCCTCCGCGTGTATGTGGGTATGAATGAGAATACTAAACCGCATGGTCGGTGTGTGTGTGTGTTGAAGGGGGAGAGAGGAAGCGACTAAGTACCCTCTGCATTCATTTACTATCTCCTTGTGTGGTTTGGCAGCAGGCGCTGGCTGGTAAAGGGGGGAATGGTGGGGTGTGTGCAACGGGCATGCGTCTGGACGCGAGGCAGGCCTGGCACGCCACGGCGCTCCCCTGCGAGGCCCGGCATGAGGGTGGGATCAGAGCAGAAAGCCTCGCTCGGCTCCAGACAGCCAGTCTGTGCACGTGCGTGGATGCGAGCAAATGCGTGTTTTTGCATGCATGTGCACTACTGTGAGCACAGGGGCAATTAAAGTAAAAACCACACAAGCTTAACCAGCAACCAAAGGTTGGCTATTGTTCCGCCTGTCACTTTAAGACGTGTTGACCTCTCCGTATGGAGTCTCACCATTCATCACTCTGTCACACGGCTTGTCCGAGTCTGTGTGTTCCCTAATCATGTCTTTTTTATTTTTTTTGCGCAAATTTAACACCAGGCTGTTTATTTGACCTCTGTGGTTGTTAGAGCTGTGAGGCGCGATCAAGCCAAGCTGAAAGCAACACAATAATATCCACACCGCCGTGGCAGCTCGCCATACCTCCCTGTTCTCTGCTGGATAATAAGTGAACCGCCACGAAGCCGAGCTCGGTTTGCACTTGGACAGCACAACTCCCTTGGAAGATAATATTTTTGCTGGAAGTATTGTTTGTTGGACGCCAACACAGGATATTATCTCCTAAACAGCACCAGCGATGGAAATCGTGTGACTGGGCTGAAGTTCTGAGGCCTCCCGCGCTCAAATCTGCTCGTGAAAGTTAAGACGTTTAAGGCAAATGGTTAACAAAAGCACACAACGTATAGCGAGTTTAGCTTATTATTGTTTTGCTTTCCACAGCAATTCCTTTCTCCGCGCTCGACAGCACAGCGGAAAACGATGTGGCGTCTGAACCTATGAACGCATTCGGTGACGTCGCGTGTTTAATTGAAGACAACAGGAATAACTAGAAAATTCCTGAAGAAATTTAACCGGTGGCCTGCCAAAGTGTGCCCGTCGGTTTGGACCCAGCGTTCTGATGCTAAAAATTAGCATCAATGCTAAGCTTAGCTAAATTGTAGTCAATAGCCTGTGGAGAGTCACAAGCATGTTGACTAACATGGACTTACGCCATTCAGTATGTTAAAATTAGTGTATAAGCTAAAATTAGCCAAAATGCTAATGTAAGCCTAAATGCTGCCAGCGGCATCTGGGGTATCATTAGAATGTCGTCTTACATTGACTTCCTACATTCAGAGTGCTAAACATGGCTAATAAGTGAGAAAAATAGATAAAAGCTTATTTTAGGGAAAAGGCTAATGCTAATATATTAGCCTTTACCCAAGCACATTGTGCTATTGTTAAGGCATTAGCACAATGTGAAGTCAGCCACTGCCTCCTATGCATTGCTATGGGCAGGCCCCAAATTTCAGTCGCAGCACAAGCCACAGACATCTGCAAGGCAGCAGCCGCAGCAGAACCGGCATCTGGCGGGACCAGGGTATTCGTTTTCCTTCATTTCATTTTCATCAACTTTCGGTATCAGACACTCGTTCATTTTTCCAAAAGTTTTTTAACCGCGCAGTAACAGTTTTAAATCGAATCTGTTCAAAATCCCAATCTGCGCTCGCGTCGTCTCCGCTCCGTTTCGATGAAATTTCAAACGTGTCCTGAAGAATGACTGACAGGGAAGGCTGGATGGTGACAAAGGAAACAAAAGCTGCATCTTTGCCAACCCGGTGTTTAGCCTTGTTGTCTTTTGATGTCATTAGTATCACTGTCATCGCCACCTGCTGGTGCATCATGGCTATTTCAGTGTTTTGGATGATGGAGTGGACAAAAGCACTTTTCTAAAGCTTTGATTTCCTATAAAATGGATTTGATTCTTAAGAGTGGCTATGTTCAATTTTGACTCTATGCACCGTGATTGAGTTTGCGTGACCAACTTGCTTAGCAGTAGCCAGCTGACTGAGTGAGGATCCACGGTATGCGGTTTGCTTTTGAGGTGGAGGCTGGGAAAATTAAAACCAGTAGCAACACGGCGTGCCATGTTTTCAGATCTGATACATGCATTGTTTTCATCCTCCGTGTGGAATTAAGCTTATAAGAAAAGCAGTACGCTGTAAGAAGAAATCAGTCGTGGTATCAGTAGGTTATGCGAAGCACTTTCTGTTACTCACAGATAACATTTCTGATCTTATGCAACAAACATAAGAACCCGATGCCACCTCTGAACTCTGTACGGTCAACACACCGCCCAGAAATCGGCTCAGTGGCTTTCTGTCTGCAAGCTGCTGCTTTGTTCCAACAATAGAAATGAAGCCTAGGCGCAAATTCAAACTGGAAGACTCTTTAGCCCCACCCGCATCATCCAATCGGCGCGTCCCGCTCATCACCGCCGACCTATCAACGCTGGACCAAGCCACGTCACGTCCAATCACCGACCAAGGCCCAGTTGATAAGGACCTCCATCCATGGCATCTTCCGCTTTCCGCTGCGCTCAACCCTCCTCCACCCCTTCTCCACCTCCACTCTTCAGGCTCACATCCTTCACCGACCTCCACCACCAGTGTCGGGTCCCGGGGGATGACATTCCTAACCTACATCGGGAATGCTCATCCGAGCTTATCGCAATTCACAGCTCAATGTCCTCAGCCGGGGCCCGAGCGCCAAAGAACTTTAAATTCATGCATGTCAATAAACCTTTTTAATCGCTGTTTTTTCCGTCTGAGTCTCTCCAGATTGAAATGGAGGTTTACCTTGAGCTGACCAACGAAATAAAGGGGATTGTAGTAATGTCTTCATCAAGTATGAAAAAAAAAAAAAAGACCCTGGATTGCATTTCAGAAACCGGAGCACCTCCTAAGGTTATCAGTAGAAAGACAGAAGTCTTTTAGCATTTTGCTAAATGTATAAAAGGTTTGCTTTATTTTTTCACAGTTCTTACAAAATCTCTGATGGTCTTCGCTTCTCTTTCAGTACTTTCCTGGTTTCTCTTTAACCCCTCCTCCTCTGTATAGTTATTTCCAGAAGATTTTTGAAATCAGAGCTCATGATGCACTGAAAAGGTTGCAGTCATGATATTAATTAGTGTGTGTGGGCGTGTGTGTGTGTGTACCACGTTCACAGTATTTACTAACAGCAGAGGTCATTTTTGGAAAAGCAAGGACCTTTTCCCACTTTTTTTGCAGTCCTACTGAGCTCTGCTAGTTATCTCTGGAGCAGGAGTGTCAAACTTAGTTTTATTTTGGGCGACATTAAAAATCTGAATATTCTTAAAGATCCAGTTGAGCCAGAATGTATTGGTAAAACCTATTAAACTGTTAAAATATGTATAAATAGCTGTCCCTCCAGGATTTTGTGATTGTTTTTGTGGCTTTTTGTAATCAAAATCTAATATATGATGTTAAATATGTTTTTTTTATTACTCGCCTTATCAATATACTATAACTTGACATCAAGTAAGGCTGAAGGAAACCCAATGTTTACCAATTTTGAGAAAAAATTTCCCGTAAAATCAAAAATAATGTGGGGATTTTGTGTGAATTTTGGGGACTTGTGAAAAACTGGAGGGACTTAATGATGCAATTTGGTGTCTTGAGGGCCACATAAAAAGCTGTGGGGGGCCAGATTTGGGCCCCGGGCCTTGAGTTTGACACATGTGCTTCAGAGGTGTGAATAAAGTTTTGGTTAAGGTTAGGTCTGGGAATAGACTAGTAATAGTTAGGGTTAGGGAACATTTCTGAATTAGGCATAAATACAGTGACTAAGATGAATGGAAGTCAATACAAAGTTCTCATTTTGCATAAAAGTACAAGGATGTGCGTGTGTGTGTCTAGCATCATTGCTAACCTTCTGGAAACCAATGAGTCTTATGGGACCAAAGCCCAGTTCTAATACAATAGACCCATTTTGTTCAGAGATTGATATTTATGCACTAATGTTCAAAAGGTAAAAATCCACAAAAAGATTCAAATAGGTGTAACTGTAACTACAGGTAGGCGATTGACTTTTAGTTTTTGTTGAATCTGGGAACGTAATTTGTACAAACTTAAAGGCAACCGTTCCCATTGCATGTACCTGTGCCTTACATTTACCACCCTGTAACTGTGGAAACTGGGTCAAACGTCTACGCTATTCTATTACATTGTAGATTATTTGAACGTTACAGTTTTGAAGTCAGCTTGTAGCTGCTCACACGCCACATGAAGAATGGTTACATTTTTTTTTTTTTTTTCACCTTCTAGTTTAGAGTCATGACTTTCATCATGCTCAAAATGTTTCCCCACCAAGCTTTCATGCACACTTAGTACACAAATAGATCAGATTCCATAACGAATTCAGGAAAAGATGAGCCTGCGTGTGTAAAATCTAAATGGATAAATAAATGGATAAATGTGTTTTCAGATGAAGCTCTCACCTCATCGACAGGGACGGCAGAGTTCTCATGAACACAGAGAGAAGGAAGCAGGAGGGAAACGGTGGCCGCGACGGCGAACGTCTTCATGCTACAGAGAGCTGGACAGATCTACAGTACAGACCAGAAGTTTGGACACACCTTCTAATTCAATGGGTTTTCTTTATTTTCATGACTAATCACCACTTATTAACCTGACAGGGCACACCTATGAAGTGAAAACCATTTCAGGTGACTACCTCTTGAAGCTCATCAAGAAAATGCAGAGTGTGTGCAAAGCAGTAATCACAGCAAAAGGTTGCTACTTTTAAGAAACTAGAATATAAGGGCTATTTTCAGTTGTTTTACACTTTTTTGTTTAGTGCATATTTCCACATGTGTTATTCATAGTTTTGATGCCTTCAGTGTGAATCTACAATGTCAATAGTCATGAAAATAAAGGAAACTCATTGAATTAAAAGGTGTGTCCAAACTTTTGGTCTGTACTGTAGATGTAATAGATTTGCTTCTGATCTTGACATCAATCCTTGAATTCCCTCTATTGATGGAGTGTGAGGAAAGTGCTCCTATTTATATTCACAAGGATGCAGCTGTTGCCTCGTCACCCTGGGAATTCCCCACAGTCGGATATTTGGGATAGAAATGGGATATTTCGAAATATTTGTAGATTTAGTTTGTGAAAGCTGTCAGCTTTGGTCATTTTTCCAGTTTAAAACAACACACAGCAAACAAACCTGCAGCTTAGTCATGCACTAATGATATGTTTATTAGTGTCCATAAAATAAACCGTGGCTTTCCTCCACAAACGTTTCAGCTTCTCATTTTCCTTTGATTGGAACGGAGAGGAAAGTCAGGACATTCTTGACCCGCTGAGAAACCCCCTGACACAGAAGCCAAGTCAGGTGTGTAATGTTGCTTCAATTCAAAGGCAAGTTTAGCAAAGTTTGTAAAATGTTTACCTAACAATGTAGCGTGAGTTGTACAAAGATGGCATTTTGGCGAGTTAAGTCTTTCTGTCGATGAAAAGAAACCCCAAAAAAAAACCCCAAGGAGTGAAAACAAATGTCTCTATTTTTTTCTTCTCAAGAAGCTTCTAGACACATTCATGGCAGGAAGTTGTTTCTAACAAGTACTGGGGCGTAAAGTGTTGGGTTTTTTTTTACATACAGCTGAAACCAAACGTTTACATGTGCCAAATAAAAAGAAACATCTTTTAGTTTCGTGTTGCAGAGATAAACGTCTTATGGTTCAAAAAGGTGCAGAGGAACAAAAACGACAGATTTGGTGAATATGTCTGTTTGATGGAAACGTCATAAAATAGACAGCACAGTCTCTCTCCTCATGTACGCCATTATGACAAAATAAAAAAAAGCAGTACAAACTGTAGCTACACTTTGATGCTTTATGATAAAAGCTTTGCTTCAATGATAAAATGTATTATTTTTCTGCTTACACGTTGTTTCTACTTACCTACCGTCTCGTGCGTGCGTTCATCATCATGAAGTTGGGAGTTATTAGTTATGTTAGTTAGTTACAGGTTAGTACAACTGCAGCAAATTATAACCTGATTAAACTGGCTTTAAGTGGCGCAGGTCTTTGTGGATAAGTGTCTTCTGTTTCAGATTTTTTTTCTGTTTTAGATTACCACGCAAACTTACGTAACATTTAAGTCCAGAGTTTGACTAGGCCGCTCTAGCACCTTTCTTGTGAGTCGGCCATTTCCGGTGAAATCCTCTGAGCAAGCGAAGTCTGTCAACGTTGTGGCGCCGACATTTTGTGTCACGCCCGGCGACTCGTCACTTAGAGAGGATCCTCTGATGCTGCGGGAACCTTAAAAACTCCTGGTTTTAATTCACAGGCTGCTGGGGAAATTAGTGAAGTCAAACTAAAAACGACGTAAACATTTTTATTATCTATTATCCCGATTGAACAAACAGATTTAAGGAAACAAACTGCATGCTAAGAATTCATTTCCATTTGAAACAGAGTTGTTGTCTATGAGTATTTGGACATTTGAATCCAACAGATTCACTCTGGCCTTTATGTCAGGCTGATGATTGAATGTGAGAAATCAGCTGGTATTTATACTTGGGACAGTATTTACTGCAGCAGCTTTGTGTTTCCCCCCCCCCCCCCCCCCAGTGTTCAATGGCAGGACGTGGATGGAGGGCAGCAAAAAATGTTTTCTGGATGTTCTTACCTGTAAACCGAGTTTTTTTTTTCTTTTTACGCATTTCTTCAAAAAGGGGAAGCAAGAAAATAAAACGTCTGTGATTTGTTATCTTTGAAAATGAGACGATAAATCCGAGCCGTTTCCCGCAAAGCGGAGATTTCCGGCCCAGAAGCTTTAATTTGTTCATCGTGGTTGTTGTTGTTTCGGGGGATGAGAGGGCGCGACTGAGAACGTTCTAATCCGAGGGAGAACAGTCTGTCCGCGTAGCCGCACGGCGCACGGGGAGGGGAGTCGGGTTCCTCCGTCTCTGACGACGACTCCAAAATATTTGCGAGCTTAAGGCGCATGATTGGACGTGTTGCTTTGTGGCCAAAGTGAAATTGGTCCACAATATTCCGACGGTGATCTTTCAAGTGCTGACCGAGAAAACGGCCCCAAATATCAGTCAAAGCATTTAGGCTGCCCGATGAATATTTAACCAGATTTAGCAACTACTAGTGTGTGAATTATGTATGAAAATCCATTTTCTGTTGGATACTGAAGAAAGAAAAGATGAAGTGAGAATGTCTGGAAGCAACAAAGTTGATGACAGTTTGGTGTTTAGTATATTTATTAGGCTTTTCACATTTTTATGTGAAAAGCCTAATCACAATTCCAACAAGGAAAAAAATAAATAAAAAAAATAAAATAAACCCCACCCAACAAACAACCAACCTCCCCGTAAATACTGTCACTGACAAGGTATGTAGCAAGAAATGTGTTAAAAATGTACATTTAGACCATACAAAAACCAATGTCAAGATTTCAATATTCCTGGACCTCTGTTGTAGGTTTATTGAAAAATAAAAAAATCATGACAGATGTTCCAGGTTTTATGAAATCTTTTTTCAGAGCATCTCATCAGTCATGACAGTTTTATGACTTTATCTTGAAATGTTAAAAACAAGTAAATCAGCAGGTAAATTTACAAATGTTGATATTTAATTATTGCTTTTAAGCTCCACTTGTTGGTGGTGTCTCAGTATAAACAATGTAATTAAACTAAATTATTTATGAAAGATCTTCTGTTTTACTCTGTACCGCATTGGAACAGCAAGTATTCATTTCTGTAGGTTTTCTTTTTTGGCGAACGCCAAGACTCCCCCTGATTCAAAACTTCATGTTCTCAGTGTGGAGGACACAACTATCTCCTTTTTGATTTGCAAAAATGATTAATTAATGTCTAGCATGTTTTTTTTGTTTTTTTTTAAAAGTCATTTAAAAAAAGTAAATACAGAAATTCTAAAGTGTATTAAGCAAAATAAAGAGGAAAGTGGAACCATATGAGTGGAACCGGGTGGTGCATTAGGTTGAGAACAGTGTTTACATAAAATGGCTTTAAATTCCCACCCGTTTCTGGCCCTTGAATGCATCATGCCCCGTTTCCCCCACCTTCACTTCCGTTCGCAGCGTTTGTCGGGCTCATCAGTGTGTATGTAGGCACCAGGTGTGCCCGCCAGGTTTAGAGAGTCGGGTCCATTGTTGGATCTGGCGCCGCCAACATTTAAATCCTGCACATTTGTGCTGCTGGTAGGATAAATGGATTTTTGTCGTCACCTGTGTTTGGTTCTCTGTAATGTTGGGTCGCTTTTTATATTGTTGCTACTCTCTTTCTGACGTGCTTTCTAATTGCTTTTTTAATATGCATTTCAGCGGTTCTTTACTGCAGCATCTGAGGGTACGCTGTTGTGGCTGATTAAGGTAACAGTTTTTCATCTTGCCTTAAGTGGTTTTATTATTGTCGGCAGACACTTTACTGTTCTTTTTGGTATTACAGATTGCTGATGTTGCATATTTTGCTCTCACCTGGGTGCTTTTTTTTTTTTTTTTTTAGATGCTTTCGGTTAAATTAATAGGTTGTGCTGAAGGGCTGGAGTTGTAGCACAGGCACCGCAGAACCAAACGGTTAGTTCATATTTTAAAATGATATTTGATGAGATTTAAGACGTCTACCAGTTGGCTTTAAGGCCAAGTCCTCTGTCACAATCTGGTTCTTCCCCCTTGTTACATAAGCAAGACGTGAATTGAGTTTTTTTGGGGGGAAAATGAGGAAATAATGTAATCAATTCTGTTTATTTTTTTTGTGTGTAGTTGTTTCATAGACGCCTCCCATTAGAAGTAATCAAATGGAGTCCCCCTGTGGTAAATTCGGTTGATTGGACTTGATTTGGAAAGGCCTCTCTATGTAAAAGCTGATGGTGCAAGTCAGCTTTTACACTTTATGAAAATCTCTTTATAAAGAGAGACAAATACTCTCTCAAAACGAGAGTATTTGTCACCTAATCCTCAGAAGCAAAAATGAAGGCACACAAACAATACTTTCCTAAAAGTAAATAAACAAAATTTAAAGTTTCAATTCAACAAGGTCCAGGTTCAAGGCAGGTTGTGAGTCGGCGTTCTACCTTTAATAATAGTTTTGCTTCAGAAATCCTGACAATTTTGTTTTGAGTAACAGTTTTCAGTCAGAGGCCTCTTCAGGTTTGTTGGAACACTGACTGCTGCCAAAAGATCCTTTCTGCCCATTAACATTGGTTCTTTGAAGATACTTGGACAAATGAAGTTTTTGAAATGAAGTAATTAAGTGTTTTTGAACTGATTATTATCACATAATTTGACGACTAAATCCTCAATGATGATTTATATTAGTTCCTGTATACTTTATTTACCAGAAATTCTGCTAAGCGTGAAATAGTAATTTTTTTCCCCCCCACATTCTTTAACGCAGGTCTCTGATTTCTGTAATTCAAAAAACTTGACATTCTAAAATGTTTCCAAATGAGAACGGATTCCACGAATAAAAAGATGACAAAAAAACATGTTAAATCCACCACCGCCCTTAAAGACACAGAAGATTAGGGAAGTTTGATATCATTTATTGTGATAAATAAATAAATCGATTGTTTTCAAATACAATTGTAATATCAGCTCATCTCAAACAAAGAGATTAAGTAAAAATAAATACCTTGTGTTGCAATCACACATAATCCTCTGACACCTTGTGAAAATGTGCTAACAGGTTGAAAACTTGTGCAATAAGTATGCTGTGTTGCTTTTTATACGTTCATGTTGTTGCTACGGCGGCAGCAGGACGTCCTCAGAACTTGCAGCAGGTTCCACAGCCAACCATGTTGGGGCCGCAGCAGAAACGACGGCGACCGCGCAGCTGGACTGATTCGTACGGCGTCTGAGGGACACAAGGAGAGGGTTTCATTAACATCCCCCACATCTCCCTTCCTTGGCCCACAAGTGAATTAAGAAAAATCCCTTCATAAATACTCCCATTCGTTCATCTATCCAGTTAACCCTTACATCCATTGCGTCCTCGGGTATATCTTGATCCAAAACGAGTACGCCGTAATCCGTCTGCAGCTCCACCAGATCAGAGCTCTGTTAAACAGTTCATTCAGTACATCTAGAATCAACATGGTAACATTTCAACGGTGTAAGGCTCAGATGAAGCTCTTACCTCAGCAGCTGGAACAGCGTCGCTCTCCTGAACACGGATGAACGCCACGACGGCGATGGGGAACATCTTCATCTTGACTGGGTGACGTACTTAAAATCTGAAGGATTTGCTCTGACCTTGATGTCGGCTCTTTATTCCTCCTGCCTGATGACGGGACGTAGGGAAGGTGCTGGTATTTATACCCACTAGAGCAGCTGTTGCATCACAACCTGGAGCAAGTTATGGGATCAGCTCGGCATTTCCCACTGTAGGGGAGAGATGAGCAATATGCAGAAAGTTTGAATTTGTTTAAAAGAACAGAAAGTTATTCCTTCATCGTTTTATAGATTTATTATAAAAGTTCTTTTCACTTCTAAAAGGCAGAAGTGGATCTGCTAAATGTTGAGAAATCTGAGCCACAGTAGAGACAGTTTGTGCGTTTCGTCTCTGCTTTCAGTAAGCGAGTCAGTTTACATGTTCAGTAGTTCAGAAAAGCATTCTTCTAGATGTTGCATAATTTTTATTCTTCTGCATGAGACGCAGCGTACCGCTCTACAGTCTGCTGATGATGTAATCTTCAGGGTTTTCGTCAGACCGACACACGCACACAAATGTAATGAAAGTTCTTGCAGAGGCTGTGTGCAGGCGTCCGCTAAAGTGATTTATTATCAATGGGATTAATAGTTTACCACGTAAACCTGGTAAACTAACAATAACATGAGGAACAGCTCCGATGGGGAACGTGTCGGGTAAGCTGAGCTGACTTTGAACAGAAACTGGAATCAATAGGAGAAACGGTGATCTAATCAAATTAATAGAAGTATATAAGAACACTAAGAAACTAAACACGAGGACTAAAATGAGTAGCACTAAGTAATGAAGGACGAAACCCAAGATACTAACTCTAGAACTTGACGGGAGTGACGACGAGAAACAATAAAAACAGTCGAATCTTAAGAATAAACTACAAAACTAGACGGAAGAAAAAACAAACTTGCATGTCTAGACTTACGACTCCGACTGAAATAAAGCAGAAATGAGAATAATCCAAACAAACACGCAGACACTGAACAAAATAAGCTATTTAGAAAAGGGAACTCCTTTCCAAACTGGCAACATAGACCCGACAAGAAGAGCTACTACGGCAGAGCGATAAAACCAATAAAAAATTTTTTAAAAATCACAAGCCAAAAAACCCCCACAAACATCACTTTGATAATTCATCTTCCTTTTATTTGTGTCAACGAGGTGAATTATCATTTTTGCTTGTAGGGTAAATATGTTTTCTTGTATCAGAGTTGTGGAACACCAAAAAAAAAAGGACAGAGATATTGCGCCACTGAAGGAAACCCAGCTTCACTTTGTGTTTCAGTGCAGCCGCTGCTGCAAATTACAGGCATGTTATCATTATCAGCACACAGTGTTCTATGTGACGACGTGTGCTGGGATTCGGCTTGTTTTCCTTAAGACATGAAGAAATCTGTTCTACAACTTGATAATTGCGCTATTTGTTTGTTAGAAAAAGAATCATTTACCCGTCTTTTGCAGACTTGCTTTTCGTTGTTGTCTCCATGTTTAGAAAACAAACTCCAGTCCTTTCACATTTCCATATAGTCACAAGTGAGTCATACATTCACTCACTTAGGATGAAAATTCTTCATCCTAAGAAGGAATTGCTGCTTTTGAAAATGTCTAAGTCCACGCCAACAAAATCAAAGATGCGATTGGGTCATTTTGTGCTTTTCAAACTGTAATTTAATGGAGAAATTGTGAAATCTCAATTAGTCAGAGTTGAACAGTTTGTACGTACAGTCAGGCCCGTCCACACAGAGCATCTCATCAGGCCAACACGTTTTGTTTCAGCTGGAGTCGGTTTAGCGCTTTGAAATGTTGACTTCGCTTCCTGCGTAAACGTAATCTTTTCTGCCGGCTTTCAATGTCCTTCTGACTTTAACGGTGTCGGTTTTGACGCCCTCGTTAAATTGCTGAGTTAGAGAAAAGATACGATTAGTTATTAGTTCAGTGTAACCAAAAACTTTCTCAAATAATGTTTCTGCCACCCTGTTGAATCAGTGGGACAGAGAATTGTCCGGGTTAAGGGTCGGTTTGGCTGATTGTTTCTGAACCCGCGTTTGTGATATTTAAAGCGTTGCGGCCTTCTTTACAGACGCATCTTCCGCGACATATTGAAAATCCTGACTTCATGTTATGCTGTTGCAATTGGCCTATTGACTTGCAGACCTGTTTCCTTTTCTTGTTTTTCATCATTGTTGCCAGTAAAGAAAGCCTCATCTAACCTTTAACCAGCTGTTTGTGCCTTTATGTTACTGATTTGCTAAAGTCATCTTCTGTGGAAGTTAGAGTTCATCATCCTCAAGTATTTCCATCATAGCTTTAAAGATTTGTTGTTCTGCATCGGTCTTTTTTGCGCTTTGTGGCGTCCCTTATCAATCTCCCACCGATTTAGAGGTGAAAAATTGAAGTTCCCGATGACAAAGTAGGATTAAAGCTAAGAAAAAAAAAATTACAATGACTTAAATGCAACAGAAAGCCTTCTTAGACTAAGACTTTCTGTTTCACTCGCTGTACCTGTTTGACGTTGACCCCAAACAACATCAATAATGTCCGACTTTACAATGTCCCAAACACATGGGTGGATAGTCATTATTTACTTTTACTTAAGTAACGTTTTGGGGGTGAGAAACAGTACCTTTGGTCATTTTTACGACACTGTACGTTTTACTTTTACTTGAGTAATATTTTTATAAAGTATCACTACCCTTACTCGAGTAAAACTTCTGGATACGCTATCCACTCAGCTGAATGAAGGAAAAACAAGAAATGCGTGAGATGCAATCAGCTACAGTTTGAGTTAAAGTGAGATTTATTGTTTGTTTTGTTATTCTAACGATATTTTCTTCCTTTATATTTCTCTCTTCCTAGTAAACTTGCGTTACCAACTCATACAAGTTTCGTTTAAGTTTTTTTGTTTCGTTTCGTTCTTTTAAAGAGTTGGGAAAGTGTTTCTCGTGCCTTGATCTGTTGTTTGGCAATCAGGTTATTTATTTTTTATACATTATTATTGTTTTTTTTATTTTAGACTTCAAAATAGCACAATTAATAATTTAACATCGTTGGTTTATTTGTCTAACGACATTTTAAAATGTTAAATCAGATTATCTCATCCACTTACTCGCTACTTGAGAAGCCTTTTTAAAAAAAACACTTTTTTATTCTTGAGCAATTTTTGGACAGTTTCTTTTTACTTTTGAGTAAAAATATGTTGAAGTAGCACAACTCCTACTTAAGTAAAGTTTTTGTATACGCTACCCTCACATGATCATGTAATTACTACAGATTTATCTTTACTGAGGAAGATCCATGAGAGGAGCTTATTAAAAAGAGAAAATTTTGCCCTGCTTGGAAAATCTCTGAGCTTTGAGGAACTTTAGTTTTGTTTAAAAAGTACTGAAAAATCTAAATGAGCCCGACTATAACAGAAGTTAAATGTTGTGAATGAGAATTACAATTTGCTAAATAGATGCAGAATCTTATGTGAATTACAGCTACAGTGGAATGCAATCGACAGCAGTAAATATGCAGATATTTAGTTTGGGAAGAAGTAAGCTTAGAAACGAAAATGAAATGGTTGTTGAGATTATTGTAGTTCCATAGATGAATTAAGATGTAGGTATAAAAATTCATAATTTTGTTATGTTCAAAAACAGCCACTAAACCCCTGAAGGTGTGCTGCAGTGTCTGGCATAAAAGCAGATTTTCAAGAGGTTTTATTTTTGCAACTTAGCAACAAGTTAGCAACCCGCCAGCAAAGCCAAACCCGAAGAAGCACACACACGAAGAAACGTATCGAGGGGTAACATTTATTACGGCAAAAAAAAATATCACACCTCTGCTCAAATCAGCACCTTCTGCAGCGATTTGTATTTTTTGCAGGAAACGTCTGCGTGTTTCCACAAGCGATATGGATGAAAAGATGAAATCCACTCACATCCTTCAAAAAGTAACGCGATATTCAACTACATCTAAATGAGCGAATGTAGAGAAGTGATTTTTTATTTTTTTTTTAGCTGTAGTTGAAAGTTTTCTTCTGGCTTCTCAGAATCTGCAGCAGATGCCGCAGCCTCTCATGTTGGGGCAGCAGCCGCAGCAGAAACGGCAGCCACGGGCGCGCCTCTGGAATGAGGTGTACGGCATCTGTGTAGGGACATAAAACAAGTGTCATTTAAAAGAATAAATCAATTGAAAATCCACGACCTATTTAATAACGCGCCTCCCAACTACTAGTGTTACAAATAAGAAACTCACAAACAAAGCCATGATATTGATATATAAAATGCAGCTGTAAGGCCAATAAAGGCAGTTTTTTAAAATATTTAGGACGGTAGACGTCATTTTCAACATGTTCAAGTGCAAATAAAGAAAAGAATCATACTTCGAAAAGCAAAAAAGAGAACCTTATCAATAATTTGACATCTAAATCTGTCTATAGTCAGACTGACTGTACTTTATTCAGCTTACCTTCCAGGAGTCCTCTGGGTTGTCTTGACCAGCAGCAGCTGGGTTGCCGTTGGTCAATCCGTCCATCAGTTCAGGTCCCTGTAAAAGAGTTTTGTTAATGTACACCAAACGTCATCAGTAATACAAACTACAAATCGGTGTCGATGAAGCCCTCACCTCAATCACCAGATCGGCAGAGCTCTCCTGAACCCCGATGATTGCCACCACGACGGCCACGGCAACGGCAAGAGTGAGCGCCTTCATTTTTCAGAGTGTCGTTTTTCCGGCTGGAGCTTCAGAAACCCAAAGTTGAGTCGCTTCGACCTCGATGTCTGAATGTGAGCAGAGTGCTGGTATTTATACCGACTTGGGTGTCTGTTGCAACGTCGGTCGGCCGAGCAGAAGGGAAGTATTTCAAAAAGAATTGCGAAGGCGAGTGGCTCAAAAGTTTCAATTCATTAAAAAAAAAAACCAGTGGTGCATTTGGAAATGTGGCTGTTTTCTTTCTTCCCTCTTTAAAGCAACGTGCAGTGGATGTAACAACTGAGCAGAAATCTTTTGAACTATCGACCTGCTGTGACATGTTTGCAGTTAAAATGAGGATAAAAACAAGTGTAATTCAACCTTTTGCACTCCCCCCCCAAAATCTGTGAACTTCACTGAAGTTGTGTGAAGTCAAAAATGCTGAAACCAAAACTATGCTTCAGCAAAGAGCCGTGTTAGCTTAGGATGTTTGCTTTTATGTTACCGGTTAATTCCACTTTTTATTTTAATGTTTTACTTTTTGCCCTGCGCAGATTTGTTTCCTATGAATAATCTAATGCCATTTCAAATATAACGTACATTTTTGTCTTAATTTGCTCAGTAGCTCTACATTACCAAGGCCTATTTTCAGCCATTTCACAGATGGCTGACAAAAAAAAAAAAAAAATCTAAATTATGATTTAATACTCTTGTTCAAACTCTGAAGAGCTGTTTCATAAGATAAATTTTGCATTTTTACATTTTTTTTAGATCCTGGATCTTCATGATGCTGATGGTTCATTGATGTTCTCTTAACAAGCTTTCTCAGATTTGAATTTTTTAAATTTAAATAACCATGTGAGCATAGTTTTTTTTTTTTTTTTTTTCTGCCTCTTTATATTTGTCTGTCAGATGCAAAACATTGCAGCTCGTAGTTGTAATGTGACAAAATGTGTGGAAAATGTCAAGGGGTGTGTGAACACTTTTAGTGCATTTATATTGAACGGATAAACTTATTAATGAGCGGCTTTCAGTTTTACAGCGATCCAACTGCAAACACAAACCAAATGAAACAAAATAAGTGCATATATAATTTTAAAGATGTGATAAAAAAAAAAGAAACGTGCACTTTCATCGTTATATAACTCCACTCTTTTTATTGCTAGAGGAATAAAAACCTCTTAGTTTAAAGACGCCATCTTCAACCTAAAATATTGTTTTCTCACAATGTAGAAAGAGAAACGCCGTTGGAAAAACGTAACCGTTCTTTTGACACATTTCTGTTGCTGCTGTCCCACAGAAAGAAATATCAAGTTGCCTCAGCCAACCATGTTAGTGGTGAAATAACAGACGCTCAGCTGTTTGAAGCCCTGTACGTTTTTAACATTGAGTAATAAAACAGCCGAAAACGAACCTGACCTCTGACTCCACCTGTCCAAATCCTCAAACACGCAGATGTTTCTTATTCTCATATTCATCATTTATATATAAACCAAACTGGCAACTTAGTTGTGCGGTTTCTTTTATAGCAGGTTAGAGGCATTTTTGCTTCCCTTTTAAATCTCAACATACCTTTGACACAGCAGGTCCTAATAATGCTTCATTCTGATTTTTATTTATGATGAATTCATTTGCTCTGGTTATTCCACTCGCTGTCAGACTGTAGTGTGGGTGAAGTCGCTGCTTCACGTCTGCTCATCTGCACAATTTTAGTAACAACTTAGCAAATTAGCTTCAGTTCAGACTACAGATGCAAATATAATTGACATTTAGCACTATTTGTATTGTTGTAATTTATATTGTTGTACAGTGAGTGTATATATATACAGTATATAGATATTTTTAATGTATGTTTTGTAATATTAGACTGTTTTATTAACTCACCTGCACATGTTAGTCCATGTGCAGGTTTTTTTTGTTTTTTTTTAACATTGTTACTGTTATACAAGTTATATAATAAACTAAACTAGATCCTGCAAACTTTCTTATTTTATACATGTAAGATTTATTTTTTAGGCTCTAGTGGCCTTTTCTTAGAAAGTGCTAAGAGAGGAAAGTAGGTAATGAGAGGGAAGACATGCGACAAAGGTCGGGATTCGAATCTGCGACAGATGCTGGACAGCAGCGTCTGCTGCTGTCCTAATTGTCTCCGTATTGTCATTGTATCCATCAGATGGATTTACTGATGCATACAGTAAATCCATCACTTAGTTTAGCAGGGTTCTGGGCTTTGCCACCTATAATCAAGTGGAGTATGATCCTTTATTTTTGCCTGAACTAGTCAGTGTTGCTATGCCAACATGTTTTTTTTTTTAAATTATTATTATTGATAAAAGTTATTTTTTACTGTGCAACGCAAGACTAGAAGTTGAGGCATTGAAGAACAAAAGCCATACCCTGCTGAAGTGCAGGACTGTAAAAAGCGACACAGCGATAAGACGGACGCTTTTCAACATCGAGCTAAAGGACACAAACAATGTTCGGTAAAATATAGAACATTTAAACCTTTCCCCAACACAGTGGCATGATTTAGAGAAGTCAAGAGTGTAAGTATGCTGATTTTTTTATTGAACTGCCTCTGGATATGGATAATTGGTTGAACAACGCCATGTCAGGGAAACCATCCTACTTTCCGCTAAACCAAGACGAGATAGCTTAATGTTGCCTGAATAAGATCTTACTAATGCAATAGCAGGATCTTTGTTTTCCCCCCCAACATTATCTGCTTCTGGAGTTATGCATGGTGGCGTAGTGTCAAAACTTCGACTAGATAGTTTGGTCACATCTACATTTCCAAGAACCTTTGACAACTTTCAAACTGCAAAGGCGCACTTTCTGGTAAAACAACAGCAGCGTTTAAATCCTCTTAAGACTTTCAGTTTCCTTCTAGTCATGGGAAAATCGCATGCCCATATGTCGCACCAAGTCATAATTGGTTTATTCTGTATTCCTGTTCCCCCCCCTTCCTTCTTTCCTTGCCTGGCACTTAACACGGCAGTCATGAGCCGTGAGACACTTTGACACAATGCTGGGAACTCTGCCAAAACATGTGTAGCACAGGAAGAAAATTTAATGCAGGGGCAATGTAATTAGTCTAATAAATGTTTTTTCTTTTCTTCCCTTGGATGTATTAGAAACAAAGCGGGGCTTATCGTGACGCGCGGAGGTTTTTTACTGGGAGCGGATCGTGTCCTCGGCGCGGAGTCAGAGGGCGCCGCTTTTCGGTGGCAATTAAATAATTTAACAAGAGCGAATGTAACACTCGCGATGTGTTTACGGTGAATAGGACAGACAATAAGACCAGCGCTAGGTTCGGCTCCGGGAGTAGAGAAATGTGTAAGTGTATAAATGACCACAGGCCAGAAAATAAGTTCAAACTCCCGGCTTATCATTTGTTGAAAAGAAAAAACAACAATGCTGTTTTGTAAAAACAATATTACAAACAGTTGACATACAATGACACAAAATTCAAGCCAAAATAGTTTCCCCGTTTCTTTCAGAATATTTTATTTAATCCCTGTTTGAAATTTAAACCTAATGTTAGGTATTAAAGGATACTATTTATTTAAACCAAGGTTAGAGTTCTATTTAAGTTCAAGTCGATACTGTTAAATCTATTTAATTTACAGTCTGTTTGTTTTAAATCTATTTTAGTTATTTAGTGTTCTTTTTAAGTTAGTTAGAACGCAGTCAGTAAAAAGTAAAATGCAGAAAGCTCCTCCTCCAAAAATGGAACAAGGTTTCCAGACAGCAGGTACTTTTTAATCGTCGATTTTCTCTTATCTCTCTTTCACAGCACAACTCTTCGGCTTCTTCCTTCTCTCCGCTTCTTCTTCGAGCGCCAGAGAGCGTAGCGACCCGGTTGGCTGGAGCAAGTCACATGGGCTACACGTCAACGTGACCCTTCAGAATAAGAGATTTTTCTCACACTTAACCGTTTTTAGCTGCTGACAAAATAAGTCTGTTTTGTACGTTTTTAAACTAAATAAAATATCATAACATGAAATACAGCATTTATAATGTCTGTAATTATTATTTTTTATATTTTTAGCTATTTTAAGACCAATTTATCCTCTATTTATTTCTTTATTTATTTTCTATTTATGCATTTTGTAGCTATTTTTATGAAAAGGCTTATATTTAGTGAGGGCTATGTTAACCTGGGTTACAACAACAAAAACTGTTTTGCTTTCATCATTAAAAAAAAAAAGATCTTCCTCTCTGGTTCCTCGTTGGAGAATATGCGGTGCCTTGAGAAAGCATTCGTACCTCTTGTTGTCACGTCAACTCCAGACTTTGATGTATTTTACTGTGGATTTTACGCGATAAGCTACGTAAGGTAGCGCATAGCTGGAAAATTATACATGGGTTTCAAAATATTTTACAAAACACAAGAAATAAAAATTCGGACATGTGTGCTGTGCATTTGTTTCCAGAGTCAGTAGGATTTAGCCAACTTCTAAAGCAAGTACGACAGGACATTTTAGAGTTGTATTTCTTCCAGCTTTGCATATTTAAGAACCAGCAAAATAACTCAAAATCAGTCAGAAACGGATTTAGAATGTGAATGGAAATCTGGCGACAAATACTCGATCGGAATTGGGAGCGGACTTTAGCTGGGCCATTCCGACGAACAAACTTGCTCATATGCAGTCGCAGCTCTTTTCCAGCCTGTACGCATGATGCTGCCACCGCCATGTTTGATCATGGAAATGGTGCGTTCAGGGTGATATTCGATGTTGGTTTTTCGCCAATACGCAGAGTTTTACTTGTAAGCTTAAAAAAGTTCTGCCTTGGTCTCATCTGAATGGAATGAGACCCATTTTCATTCTCTTGAGAAACTTCTCTTGCAAACAGACCTTCTGTGTTTTTTTTTCACCGACTGCCTAAAATGTCGGTACAACAAAAATAAAACAAACCACGTACCATTTTCCTTCCACTTCACAGCTATCCACAAGGTATCCAGAGGTATGCAAAATGTCACGTATGCAAAATGTATTTGCAAACGTATACAAAATAATCAATTATTTGTCTTTCCGCTGTCAAGCAATTTCCACAACAGTCGTCAATTTGAAGACACGACATTACAAGACACAAAGATTTGAGTGTTTAGCATTGGCCAGTTTGCTCGTCTTTAACAAGTCGGCAAAAATTAGGCAGAGCCTGCAACCGTTTGGCGACAAATGGCTTCAGATACGACTTTTGGTACGTGTGGATTAATGCGTCAACTGGGATCGCTGGGATGGATTACCCACTTTGGCTGCATTAAGACTGGAAGTGAACTGAGGTGAATTCAGGACAGTAGTCTACAGGGTGGTTCAAGAATGTTCCCTTCTTAACATTCTGCCATCAGGCCAGAACTGTAAACAATTTTTGGATGGTTGATTTAGCGTTGCCTTGTAAAAAAAAAAAAAAAGCGTTGGTGATTATTTTATGTAGGGATATTAGGGGTGGGGGCGAAGACGAAATCACACCACGGTTTTCAGCTTGTCATTTCTAAAAATGATACTGGGCCAAAATGAAGCAAAGCTAAAGAGTTGCAGACAAAACGTTACGAGACGCCACAACTAGCTACCTCAGCTAGCTCAATTTAGCCGTGAAGTTATGTCCCTGTTTTATTGGCCAATTCAAGAGATACGATGGACGTATATGACGGCAATTCCATGTCCGTTTTCTTTTATGGTCAGCTATATAAAATCATTGTTGATAACTTTCATCGAATCTGCAGAGCGGCTCTGTTGCTTGCGAGGAGCATCCAGAAAACTGCTCAGCATGGCCGGTTAAAGAGATTTAGAGGACCCTGGAAACTGTTTAAGTGTTTTTCACAGAACAGAAAATTGGCATTCTCTGAGAAAACATTTTTTTATTTGAATCTGTAATTCCTCCACTAGTAGATGCACACACACACACACACACAGGCCGAGTCCTCGTTGGGCTGTGTGTTTTAATGGGCTCTCCCAGTCAGCGCTCCAGTGATAGATGTGGCTTTCCAGACGCTACAGAAAGAAGACTGGAGGGGTGCAGAAAGAGTGTCGGGCACATTTGCCTCTGGGTGTCGGCCGAGTCAAAGTGTTGCCACATGAATGACATTGTACGCTCTTCATTAAGAATAAAACTGACTGTACAGTAGCATGCAAAAGGATGCGTAGCTTTTGAACCCAAACCATAATGTGTTTTATTGGGATTTTTGTTTTGTTTTTGTGGATAGCTGTGAAGTGGAAGGAAAATGGTACTTGGTTTAGTTTTATTTTTGTTGTTTTTTTTAAATGGTTTTAAAAAGAAACAACAAAAAACATTAAAAGGTTGCCACACATTTTTAGCTCGCTGTTCACTTAAAAACATTTTCCCCCCACTTCACAAATTATCACCATTTTTTTGTTTGTTTTTATTGGCTCTACTGGCCTTTAATGGATAGTGAATTGACAGCAAAGTGGGTAATGAGAGTAGGGGAAGACATGCGGCAAAGGTCACCAGGCTGGGAATCGAACCTGCGACGGCCACGTCAAAGACTAAGGCCTCCAAATGTGGGTTGCGCCACCACAGCACCCCGATATCACTGTTTTTCAGAGAACGTTAGTGAATGAGCAGCATCACAGAGACAAAGGAGCAAAGAAGAAAGACGTGAAGCCGTGGTGAATGTTAAAGCGGGGTCAGGTGACGAAAGCTCAACTCTTCTGTAAAATCGGCAACCAAAGTTTCTCTCAAAATGCTGCATGCACAGCTGCTCCAACGCATAAGAGGCTTGTTGCTACAATGCCTGAATAAGATACCGACATTTCCTCTGATGGCTGATAGGTGATGAGCGCTGGCGCCTTGGCTGAATTACAAATATATCTCATGTAACTTTAAACCCAAAGATGCCATGATTTTTAATGAACAAGCGTATTCACGCGTGATTTTCATTCAATTTTTTTGGATTCTTACGGAAACACGGTGTGAAATTGTGTTTTTTCAACCTTAGCACAACAAAGACAAAGACTTGCGCACATTTGCAATGGAAATGCAGCTTGCGACTACAGTTTATGTTGGATACTTTCTGTGGGATAGCATGCCATGAAACTGGATTCACTGCTGATTCAAACTCTGTTGCAGTGGCCTAAAAAAACCCCCACCTGATCTTAATCCTATGGAGCAACTCAGTCCACTCTGTGGTACAATCCAACAAATCTTCAGCAGGTGTCTGTGTCTACCAAACTCTCTGTGGAACGCCAAACACATTTTAAGAAGACGCAAGGCTCGGCTAGGAAGCCGGAAAAAGTGGCAAGTAAGTGCATATTAATAAATGGCGGAATGCCATTCTGTGTCAAAGCTGCGACGCATGGAACACGCTGCGAAACATCAAATCAAAGCGCTCCCAGCGGCCTCTAATTTGCTTCAGCCAAACTCCCGCGTTTGTTAATTAAACCACAAGGTGAAGCCGGTCACAGACTCAACAGTTGGCCCCGGCTGCTTCCTGGGAGGCGGTATATTTAGCCGTCCCGTGTGGCCCTGTGGGGTTGGCTGTACTGAGGTAACAGGGCTGTCTGTTGCGGCCTGCTCGGTCGCAGCCTGTCACGCCTGTAAAAATGTTTGTGAAGTGAAAAACCAAGAAAACTGTGGTCCCTGTGCCAAAAAAAGGCTCCTCGGTCCCGGCCCCCCCCACGGCCCCCCTCCTCTCTGCGCCTAATGACAGAGCAACAGATGTCGCTCTCAGGGAGTCGCGAATATCAGCCGTCTCTGTGAAGTCACTTCGGCCCGAAACGAGAAGTAAAGTTTCTTTTTCTTGTTCTGTCAAGACTTATTGCAGAAATAAACATCAACGAGGCTGTGAATGTACTCGTGAATAACCCATCTTTCATGCAGATCTCCATAAAATTACCAAGACTGTAATCAGCATGGAATCTTAATTTCCCTGGAAAGTTAATTAATCCATATAACTTTCAAGGAAGGCTCGTAAAGCTCTCCGCTCATATGGCTGTAATACGTTATTTGGAGGCATTCGCAGTGGAAATGCTTAGTCTTCCAGCCACCCAGGAGCATTTAGTAAGCAAAATGGCCTTTTCAGCACCGCATCTTGCACCCCCCCCCCTTCTTTTTTTTTTTTTGCAAGATTCTCAACGCCCACTACATATTCCGTGCAGCCGCTCAAAATGAGGCACCCTGGAAATTGCTTCTGTGTTATCCATGTCGTTTTTTTTTTTTGTTTTTTTTTATAACGTAACGTGGCAAGCATTACACGATGAGGGACTAATGATATATTTTCTCAGCTGGAACGTGGGAATTGCACCGCGGACCTGAAACAGTGTTGAGTCTCAGTAAATTAGCGTGCGCCGCAAAAGCGAGCACTTTGCCAACTCTGTGCTGGCTTGGCGCCCCCTTCCACCCGCCACCCAACAGCCGCCCCTGATCCCCCCTGACCCCCCCCAAATGTGAACCGGCTACGCTGTGGCGGGCGGAGGGGGAGCTGAAGGAGATAGTGAATGGAAGCCGGAGTCTTTGCAGGCCCAGACGTCACCAATTGACAGCTCGGAAATATCCGTTTTAATAAGAGGAGAAAAGTGGATTTGGCCAGACGTCTTCATTCCTCCCATGGAAACTCATGCGTCCTGGAGGAAGACAACGACCTCAGCTACTTCTAAGTGAAGTGTAGTTACTGCAGAGCTCAGCAGACCCACAGAATCTATCTCTGGTTTCTTATAAATTAACCTCTCGCCTCCCCCCTCCTCCGCCTTGCATCTGTAGCCATCTGCGGCGCTGGGCGCAGCCGCTCACATGGAGGCTCAAACTTATTTTTCGTGGCATTATTATGACCTTTCATGTTGTTTCTAACTGCTTTCCCGAGAACGCTGTAAACGTCGAAGCGACATCTTCCAGCTACTATCGCACATTAAACGTCTCCTGCTTGCTTCAGCTGAGATGGGCGATGGCTCCCTCGACTCTCGTAGGACATAGAAGACGGATTGCTTCGTCAACGCTGCCAGTTTGAACTTCCCTAGATGTGAATTTCTTTCAGCTCGGCGACTTAAGCTTTTCCAAGGAGCACAACACATAACCTGAGGAGAGAGGAAGGGAATGACAGGGGAGCGCTTTCTATGAGGCCTTCTTCCACTTGGTGTGTTTCTGCCTCACACCCCAATAAATACATTTCCTACCTGGTTTGGGACCAACACACTGGACTTTAAAGCCTATTAGGAACTTGGAACCTGCCTGGGTAGTAAATAAAGCTTGAAAAAGCAAGGCTTTTATTTTTAAAACAGTGTGAGCTCTTTGAAAACATTACACTGTTTGCACTTTCAAACATGTTTTCTTATAAAAGTGCCAAACATATTAAGTGTAAGTTAAAATATCTGCCCAAGAGGGCAAGTTAAGCAAAACTAAACCAAGTTCTCTCTCTTCCTCACCCCAACATTTTAACCAGTCCCAGTTTTTTCCTGATAAAAACGACACATTTGGAAACCATAGAAAGTTTTATACGAACTATCTTTGCTACTGAAAACTAGAGCATGGTTCACAAGGAAAGATAATTGTGACTATTTTTGACCTAATTTTCCCACTCCGACAATCTTACAGGCGCTCCAATAAAAGAGATGGCTCTAAAGATAATGTCAGGATATATTCCTGCTGTGTGTGTGGCGTGTTAAGAGTGACGCGGTCCACTCCAGACTGAAATCAAGAATACTGAACAGATTGGATTGTCTTAGCTCTTTGTCAGGACAAATCAGCAGACACCGAAGACCAAACAACTGCCGTCGCACCACAAGAAAGACCAGGAAAAAAAACAACAAAAAAGGTTTTGTGTTGTTTTTTTGCTCTTATTCTGCAAACTATCGCCTTCGCTCGTCAGCCGTGTTGGTTTGCTCTGAACTCAATTTTGTGGCCTCGAGATTTTTGCGAGATTTCCCGTCTGACATCTGAATGTCGGTGAGTGAAATCTGGTGTGTTGACTTTGCAACTGTGGGACCAAAACTGTCATTTAAAAAAAAAAAAAAAACTCTTTTGTCACATGCCGGTATCGATTGTGAACCAGGCGTTAGCCGTCCATGATCCAAAATTTAAACTGCATATCTGGGCGACTTCAAACTTTTGTTCGTTTTTTTAATTTTTAGTCGCTCCCCCATTTTTATTTGTATGGCGTTTTTTGTGTGTGCTTCGACAGAAAACGACGTCGTTTACAGTAATTCAAAATGGCGCCAAAAGCGATAGCGCGCATCGCCCTTCCGAGCTTCACGTTTGAATAAATGAGAGAAAGCATTATAAAACACGGTTTTGACGTGTGCTCACAGTCCACTGTAATCACTTTATTCATCAGTCAAAATGCTAATGTCTGTAAAAAATAACATTTTCTACTACTACTTATAATTATATTAAGTTTGCAGAAGAAACACTTGTTTTGTTTTGTTTTTTTAATCAAAACCTCCTAAATATTTATTTAACAAAACGCCGTACAATGGCTCACAAAGGCCGTAACCGAAGATTTGCTACATTTAAATGTTTAACAGAGGCACATTAGCTTTTTTATGATTTTGATTATAATGGGGTCTTATTTAAAACACATGGATGTTGTAATATTCAGCAGCTGCACAGCTCTGCCTCAGGGGCACTCTTTGTTCGGCTAGGAGGAAGAGGGAGGCGTGTAGGGTGGTGGTGGGGGGGAAAGGGAAAAGGAAAACTTCCACATGCTAACATTTACAAAGTGATTTCTTTTAATTGCACTCCGCTTTTTAATTTGGCCTGGACTAATGCTTTTAAAAGTGGGGCTGGAGGTATTTTATTGAAGTCATGCCTCGCGCCGGACTAAGTTTCCCCCCCCCCCCCATCCCTTGATTGCCCTAGCTGGCTCCTTCTTACCTGACAACCTGTGTTATTCCTTGCGTTGGCTATGTCAAACATGCCACGCTGCATTTGTCCTCGGAGGGGAGAAGTGGGACTTCGCTGGCTGGGGCAGCTTCCACCAGGTCCGCTCTTCAAAGGACGGCGATAACTTAGAAGGCCCTCGCGCCGGTCGCAAAGTCGAAGGGAATCACGTTTAAGAGCGAGGCTGGAAATGCAGATGGCCCTGATGGATATATATATATGTTGCGTTGTTTTTTTTTTTGAAGCGAAAGAAGAAGAATGTAAAACCGACCTCGACCTAAGCAGCCAGAAGGGAAAGCCTAATATTTAGTTATACACGTCCAGCCATAACAAAACATCTGTCAAAGAGGAGAACATACATCCCGAGCTGATGAGCGGGCTTGTGTGTCTTGGGCTCGCTCACATCTTGCATCCTCTGATGCTGCAGACACGGGACACGTCTCATTAAAACACTGATAAACCGCAACCACCTCGCAGTTCAGCCAAACATCTCTTGAGTTTAATGTCCTCATCCAACACCCTGAGACTTTTTTTAATTTTTTCCTCCTTCACGGGCAAAAAAATTAAAAAAATACGCCTTTACCCTGATGAGAAAAGCAATAGTGAAAATTCCGTCCTGAAATTTACGATTATGAGCTGTCAGTTGCGTTGGGTTTTATATCTCTACTGTCTGGCTCCGTGCAGTACGGCAGCCGCCACCAGGGTGTGTGGGGAGTCTGGCAGGCCCTGGACAGTAAAACAAGTCTGCATCTGGTGACGGCTCTTTCCTTCTGCGTATTGTGATTTTATTTTATTTTTTTTAAATGATATTCACACACAACCGGTTAAGGACAGAAACAAACACACAGATAGGGACAACTGGCGAAAGAAAACCGTTTTTTGTTATTGTTATTGCTTTTGCCACACCTAAATGTTTCCAGTTGTCAAACACAATTTAAAATCAGAACAAAGCTTAACTTATGTAAATATAGAAATCAGTTTTAAAATGCTGCTTTTATTTATTAAGGAGAAAAAAAAAAGCCACATCCAAACCATCCCGGGTCTGTGTGAAAATGGGAGTCGCAGCTTGGTTTTATTTCATCATGCCATAATCCACATGATTCAGTCCAGTTTCTGAAACTTGGAACCTTGGAAACTGCAGTTCTGAGGAGGAGCTTCATCCTTAAAAGGCGGGGCTAGGCCCACCCGGGCGTTTTGCAAAGCTGACTGGTTGCCACGCGAGATTAAAGGATTTCTCAAACATGCATGAAAGAATCAAGGCAGCAATCCAGGTATGTTTTTGTTGAGGAAATGAGATTATTACTTGGTTTGATTATTAAACACAGTAACATAACTTACGGCCTCAGTGGTTGCCGGTTGTGTCCAAGATACACAGCCGGCAGTTCAGGCTTGAGTGTTTATAGTAAGGCTTTTGGATTTCTTCTTCTCTTGCTTCTTGAACATGCTTCGCCTCTCTTCCGAAAGCCTCCTTACTTACCGAACGGCCCTTACGTCCGGTAATGAAAGGCTTTAGGAGTCGCTGGCATAACTCTTCATTTGATTCAGTGTTTTGGTCGTTGTCGCTTGTAAAATGCCTCCTATTATGTAAGCTGTCATTGTCACCTGTCTCAAGGTTGTGAGTGATTGTAGAGCTGCCCGGGTTAAATCAACACCCACGAGGCGTTGATGAAACCCGAGGCCACCTCCTCTGTTTTAGCAATTGAGTTTTTCAGGGCCTTTTCCAGTCTTCCCTGTCCAAAATGTGCACATCGCTGTCTTCAAAAGAATGTCCTCTGTCCATGAAATGTGGACAAACTGCTGGCTCATCATGACCCCACTGAGCCTGGTGTTGTGCATGGGTCAACCGTTTTGTGTAGGGGCTTGTTTTTTCGTATGCCCATAAAATGCTGCAACTTTTAAACATCTCAGAGAGGACTGACTGTCCAATCTGACATCTAAATTAAAATTAAAAAATGAAAAGACAATGGATGTCCACCCAAACTTGAGAGGTAGGGTGAAGACAGCAAAACGTGTGGCAGAATGTGCCCTGGTCAGTTGCGACCAAAATTTTACTTTTTGACCACAATGAGACATGGCGGTGTCAGCAAGGTGCTTTGATTGTGCTTTTCTATAGTAGGTTTAGGAATAGAAATACTCGTCAAACTTGATGGGGGAAAGTTAAACGGAGTTAAATACAAGGCAACCTCTAGACAGAGGAGGTTAAAGTTTTAGCAGGGCCACAAACCTAACCGTACGGCCAAAATCAAGTTAGATCAAACCCTGATTGTGTGATAGAATTACCTAGTCAAGTTCCGCACTTAAATTCAAATTATAATTGGTGGCAGTACTTGGAAAACGTGGCGCTTAAACAACTCGAATCTTATTGATCTGAGTTATTTTGTGAATGATGGGCAAAAAACTTAAGTCTCTACGCTATATGGAGACATACTGCATCAGGGGAGACTTGTAATTTTGACAAAGTGTGGTTTGACTTGCAGGGGCTGAATACCAATGCAGTGTATGCATTAAAAAAATAAAAATCAACATTTTTAAAAACCATGCCTCATTTTCCATCCACTCCACCAACTATGCATTGCTTCATGTTGGTCTGTCGCATAAAAATCCCAGTAAATCCCACTAAAGTTAGTGTAACGCGACAAAATGTGAAAGCGATTAAGGGGTATGAATACTTCTGCGAAGCCCTATATGTGTGCATTAAACAAAAAAAAGGAGGTATTTCTTTACATCCAATTACTTTTAGAGGCCGACTAGTTGGGATTGACTGTTTCCAGCTGTCACACTTGGGTTGTAATATTTCTACAACTGTGGGGAAGAAAAACATGAATTTATTGAACGTTTTTTTCCCCCTTCTCTCTTTGGAGACGACAGGAAACTAGTCACAACTTTCAGTATACGCTGCGTACGGGGAAATTGTGTCTTGCTGACATCTTTCCTCGTCGCATCAAAAATATTTCAAGATGGCTAAACACTTGAGTCTGGCTCGGTGTGGATGCTTTGCCCGCCTGACACGGCGGTTGCTTGGAAAAACACACAAACGCTTCATTAGAGGGGTGAATGGAACTGCGAGTGTTTATGATCCCAATTACCACCTTTGCTTTAGTGCCTACTTTAATCACGGCCATATTCCTCTTCCTCTGTCGAGAGTGCAACACACACTCTCACGTCATCGACAAACAGTCGAGCTAGAGCTGAACAACGGGTAACGAAGTTAAACAAAAACATAAAATCTAAACCTGAGATCCACTTTTAAAGCTTGGTTTATGACTTGCTGCCGATTGAAAATGTGCGGAATAGGTTTCCTGAACGGATGCAACATTTGTCAAGTCTACCTCCGCCCCATCTCCGCCCCCCACCCCCCAAAAGATATCCTTAAGGGGTTTCTAGCTTGTAGAGCTAGCAAACGTAGACAGTTCACACAGTCAAACAACCTGTGGCACAAAATGTTTCACCACCACGGTCATCATTATAGTTAATCACCATTCATTTCCAGTTTCACAACTACCCACAAGATCAAACATGGAGTATTTTGAGCATTTTCCTAGGCATTGGCTGGAACAACATTTTGGGAGTAATTGAAACAATATGCAGCATATCAACACTCCCAGTTACTGAACCATCACCACAGGCTACAGTTATTGTGAAAATGATGTGAGCTTGTTTTTTTTTTTTTTATACATCTTTCTTTGTTGCTGCCACAATGGCAGGCACCACATCTGCCCCGGTGTATACTATACACCGGCAACACCATCTGGTGGGCGTAGCAGGGAAACTCAGCCACCATAAATCATACACAGTCAGTCCCAGAGCACAAGAACCTGTGGCGATAAACAGCTTAAATATATATATACATATATATATATGTATATATATATATATATATATATATATATATATATATAAATATGTTGTTGAGGGCCAACCAGAAGAGAGCTGTCTCAGTTTCCTAAAACCCAGAGGACAGATTAACCGCAGTTGGTCGCCTCCATTTTTTTGTCCAAGAGGCTGCATTTTCTGGGTTTGACACATCCTTGTTTTTGTTGTTTTACCATGTTTCTCCGGGTTTTCCTCCTCATGCCGGGCACTGTGCGCGTCGTGAGATGCGACAGCTCAAATGCGCTGTGGTTCATAAAAGACATCCTGTTGGCCTGCCCTCTAAACCCACGCTGGCCAGACCACATCAGCGCCCAAAGCTGGAAATCAAAAGACAAGCGTGGCCAACCATACACACTGTACCATTTTCATTCATAAGTTTTCTTTTTTTTTGTCTATATTTTTTTGATAGCTTCTTTTTCCTTCCAAATTTCTCCTTTTGAAGTTTCCTTAAAGATGACAAAACACATAGAGGACCGCCGCCCTGGCAAGGAGGGGTTGCAGGATAACTTTTCCTACCAAACACAATCATATTATTGCAGGGTAGACTAGCGGATTGCCGGTAGGTTTTTCGTATCTTGCATATATGTTATGTCTTCCAGGATAGTGTTATGTTATGACTTATGACTGAGGAGGGAAATGTGTGTTGATTAATATAAATATTTTCATATTTATTTATAATCAAAAGGGGGGGAAATGTGATGGAAAAATTAAAATAAGGTCACATCTGCTAGCCATGTTATATGAATGATTGTGAACTCTCACCAAAAGAACTATTTGGGTTACATGTAGAAGGTTGGAAGTTGTTTTCTACAGCTGCATCAGATCCAGACTGTCTCGCCCCTTGTTGTTAATTCTTTATCCTTGGTATAAAACTCATGTGTTGCCTCTGCCTGACAGAGCTTCTCATCCAGACCTGCTTCATTACTGATTGTCCTACAAGCTCTCTGTATTGTGCACAATATATGAATAAACCTGATAGAGTGATTTCACCTGAACAGTGCTTGGAAATAATTTTTTTTTTTTCCACGACACTCCATTTGTGCAGATCGTTGCAGGCGGCACTCTGTGATGTTTTAATGTCGCGTTTGTAGTGGCTCGGCTGTCACAGCACCTTCAGACACAAATGAGCTACTCCGCAACTTCGCCGTACTTCAAATATTTAACGAGACACGTTCTGCTCAGAGTTGGTGTAATGAAAGCAAGAAACTTGCTGGCGGTTACTGATGCCGTTGGGTTGCATCTCAGGAAGCTGAAAGGGAGTTTTGGTTTGGGTAAGGCATGTTGCAAGAGTCACAAGTGTATGCGAATCAGATGAATGTGGTCAGATTTAGAAATGGCTAAATCCTTTTAGCTACTTTTGTAGGGAAAATGCAAAGGAACAAAAACAGAAGAAAAGTGGATCTGTGAACAACAGGTATCATTGTGGAAAGCTGACATTGAGGGGAAGAAAGTTATAAAGTAAAAATTGTTTCATTAGCCCCTGTTTGTTTCTATAGGAAAATTAAAACTCTAAAGGACTTTACTGTTCTCTAGATGATAAACATATTCACCACGGTCTGTTTGAACACACAGTTAGCCTAAACTATCTTCTCATTTTCTGATTTTGCAACCAAAAACTTCAAGTTATTTTATGTGATAAACCAACATCACAACATAACATCAAAGGACATCAGTTTTCATGTCTTGCCACAGATTTACAATTAGATTAATTAAGGTCTGGACTTTGAATGGGCCATTCTAACGCCCACCCATTGTCTCCGATGATCCTGTTTGGTTCTCTTTCCCCCAGCAGTCAGTGGATGAGAGGCGGATTGCGTCCTGGACAGGTCACAGGTTCCACCGCAGGATGACACAGTGACACGCAGGACAAACTATCAAGCACAGATACACAAACACAACAATAACTAATGGCAATTTTCCCATGTATGTTCTTGGACTGTGAAGCAGAGTATCCACACGGACAGAGAGAACATCCAAACCAGACAGAAAGACTCTGGCCAGGACTATTTCTGGAGAGGAGGAACAGTATTTTCTTCTCCAGATAATGGATTTAACAGTGCTCCGTGTTTACAAAGTGTGGGATATTATTTCATAACCTAACCCTGTTTAAACCTTTTATGAAAGTGACCTCTGAAGGCAGTTTGTTGCTGGGAGTTTATTTAGGCACAGCAGAATAAAAGGAGCCCATTGCAAGTTTATGCACTTTTCAAATTCTTTTTTTTTTTCCTTTCTGTAAAACATTTTGAAACTCGTATCATCTTTCTTCCAACTCGCATACATACACTGCTTTGTATCGGCCTGTCATGTAAAATCCCAGATTGTGAAAAGTTGAAGTTGTTTTTTAGCAAGCCGTTGTATACGGGAGTCGTATCTAGATTACATCCAAACAAGTCTCCACAGATCTCTCTGACTCCTTAAGCAAAGAAAAGTGAAATGTCCCTTTTACTCATTGCCGGCGCAACGTAAACATGTGCTGTCATGGGATTGTATTCCCAACCAACGTTGTTTGCTCAACCCCGACATTGTAGATGAAGCCATTTTGGCCAGAGATCCTCTTGTACGATTTTCATTTTTAAATCCCTGAAGCTGATCGTTAGAGGTTTCATTTCTGTGACCATTTTAATGCCAGTTATGTTATTTTTCATTTCTTCACATAGATCAGCTAATAAAAAAACAACTTGTTTCCATCTTACAGTGTCATTCATGCTCCTTTTAAGCTAAGATCGATCTGAGGCAATCTGAGCAAACACACACACTAAAGGTCATATAAATGCCAACGGGTGTCGACACAAGTTGCTTCGAGATTTCAAAACTGAGCAACACCTTTGATGTTACAAAGTTAGGAAAAGTTCTGTGGTTCGGTGCCACTTCTTCAAAACTACCAATACACTTCCCTTTCTTTACTAGCACTTTCGAAATGCACAATCACAGCAGCCTGGGAGTGTGTGTACACTACCTATACACAAAAAAGTTGTATTTTGTTTTTAAAATTCCTGCATAATTGCCATAAACGCGCAGCTCTGCAGATGTAGCAGCAGACCGGCAAAACAGGAAGTCTCCGGTTTCGGTGCAAACCGAGCCAAAGTTTTCAAACGTGTTTAACAGCACAAACAAATGCTGTGTGAATAAATACTCCACAAGCAGCTAAATGTCTTCGATTAGTGTCCATGCATGCGTGTGCATGTGTGTGTGTGTGTGTGTGGTGCAAATACAGTAGCCGGGTACACACAGGGCGCTCGTCCAAACAGCTGGTTCCCATCTGTTTCTTCTTCTCCTCTTGCGGCCTGCGGCTCAGAGAGCGAGGTGCACTGGCATGCGCTGTCTGGGTTCCGACCAGCAGTCGGAGGGGAATGCGTTACAGGAGTGTGCCGTCGCGTATGAACGCGGTCGGTGTGGAATAAGCGTACTGTGTGGACGCGCGGAGCGGTATGCGGGTTCCGAATGTGTTTATGTGCGCCTCTGGCCATTGCAGTGTTCTACTGTGCCCATGTGGTCAGACCGAACGAGCGCATTTAGCGGTTGATGATAAGTAAATTATATATATATGTATACATAGATATATCTACTTAATGTTTTGGACGGGCAGCTGTATCTTACAGAAAGCATGTGACTAGGTTTTGCCATGCCCGAGCAAACTCCCCCTTGTGATGCCATCTTCTCCAAAAGTGACTCACGGCGGAGAAGCCGTTCAGTCTTTCCGATTGGCGATAATGTAAATCATACAAACCGAACCTAATATCTATGCGATCGCGCTCCAAATTTCCAATCATTATAATGGTTTTATAAGTGTGATTGCTCCCCGAAACTATGCGCTTTCCATTGCACACACACACACACGCCCACGCACCCCCCCCCCCCCCCCCCCTCCCCACACACACACACACAAATACAAGAATCTTCTTGATACCTTGAGAAAGAAAAGCAGCTCTTAGTGGTTAAAGCGGTGTTTCCGTTGGTGAGCGAAAGGCTTAAGAACCATGCAGAGCTAGAGGGAAAAGATCGTCTTCATTGATGTGGCAAGTGTTATGTCTGAGGGCTTTGCGGATGAGACAGCCTTCCTTCCAACTGGTTCAATGAGATTGTATAAAACGTGGGATTGCTAAAATAATCCACAAATTCCCTGGAACTCAGTCCTGAAGTGAACAGCATTTTTAAACAGTACTTTTAAAACGCCACTAGAGGGCAGTGTTGGACCACTTCGGTGAAAATTCCGTTTTGCCAACAGCGGTGACTTGGAGCCTCTACGAAAACAATCAGCATTTGGACAGATTCAAGTCAAGTTACGTTGAGTAAAACTGTGGGTTAAGACTGTGAAGATATTTTTTTTGGCAAATTACACAAAACCAGCAAATGTCAATTTTAACTAGTAACGTCAAAAATAAACTAAATAGTGGATATAAACTGGGAGATTCACAAGGTCATCTGTCCTAAAAACAGACAGGATCAGACATGACTTCAAAAGGATGCAAAAAGACCAAATGCAAATCGAGATACAAATTAGCCACAAGGAAAGTGGAGCCGAAACATTATCATAAATGTATGCAAAACACTCAAATGTCAGCTGGATGGACTGTACTCCCGCTTGAGAACCATCTGGAGGCTCAGGAAGTGTCTTTGTTTCTGGGAACGTAGAGCTGAGCATCAGTTAAACGTGATACGCTTGTTCTGACCAGACCTGGACTGAGTTATGTCCCGACACACTTTATGTAGCGCTAAACGATTTAAGGCATTGTGGGATTTTTTTGTTTATTTATTTTTTTGGTGCCTCTTCAGTTTGACAGAGAGAGAGATTTTGTAACATCTGGAAAAATAGAGGGCAAAATCCGACAGGTCATCTGTTACATAACGCTGTAACAGAGGTGAAATTGGTAACTTTTGTGTTATACTGTGATGCTTTTTAAAATAGTTTAATGGGCTGAAAGGGAAACTGACCCTTAAAAATGGACGAGACAAAATAAAAATCAAAATAACCAAATTGTCGTAGTAACAGTACGGCACTCTACATATTTTTTCAATCCCTTGTAAAGATGACTTCTTTCTTTGTTGTATAATTCAATTAATTTTTTTATTTATTGATTGCTTTTTCACCAGCACTCATCACAGTGACATAACTGCTGAATTATTTTTATAATTTATACTTCATGTTTTTAAGTTGATCAGTGCAACTCATTTAAATGCTTCTTTATGGGTTTAGAAATGGCAAAATGTTGTCATTGATTTGTATAGCATATAAATAGTGTCCATAGTAACATGAAATGTAACTTTAGGATCATTTCACAATTTTTACAAACTAAAAATAACACAATTGAAACTCAATTTTTACTTTGTACAAATAAGCGCAGTTGTTTTTTTCACATGAGTGAACATTTAATGTTAAATCACATTTTATTTGAAAACAGTATTTTCTCAGATGCTTCTTTAAAATTGAGAAGTTTACATTATTTTGTACGATTGTCTTTCACACTTTGTGACTTGGTGAAACCTTTAGGTGTATACTTCCTCAGGTTTCTCATCATTGTTTTCTTTGATTTTGTGTCAGTCATTGTCTCTTAGAATACCCATTTGTGGTCAAATTTTACTTCCTGGTTTATACTTTGATATGTTGCTTGGATATTCCCACATAATTGTCTTCAGGTTGTAAATTGGCTTTTTTCTGAAACTTTTGACATAATGGCTTCTTCCTCCTTAAGTGACACTTCAGCCCGTGTCGGTACAGGACTTCATTTTGCATAAAGGCACTCTCTTTCCAGCTACTTATCAAGTTCTTTTGCTTTTATTTTGGGTTTGATGCACCAAACACTAATTTCTGGAATTCTGCTTCCTCAACGGTATGTTGGACTCGACATTCCCGTTAAGTTTTTTTTAGAATGCTTGAGTGTAAAACTTTGTAGAGAAGGATGTAGCACCGTCAAGGTATGGAAAGTGTTCTCAAGGATAATTCAAACTTGTGCAGGTCTATAATTACCCTTGATATGTTGTAATTTTTTTGTTAACTAATTTCCCTGTCATGTGGTTGCACCTTAAGATTATTTTTCCCATTTAGTACAGACATATGTCATGTGTCGATACACTTCCAATTAACTGGCTAGCTGTGACCGACATGCTAAGTCAGACGTAACGGTGCCGTGGTAACTCACTGCAGGGTGTCGGTTTGCTGCATCTATAATTAAGGCACAAAGTAGGAAACAATGAGGTTTTTCTCAGAGCAAGTAAGGAACGTTTTGACTTGCTTCCATCTACCAAGACAAACTCCTTACTGAAGTTATCACGAGTAAGCAAAAAGAAGAAAAACAACAAAAGCAAGAAAGAAGTAAAACTCTGTTACGTTGCTTAAACTCTCATTTGTCTGGTTCCACTCTAGTCCACGACTATCCAGTCCAGTGCTCTGCTGGGAATGTGTGCTTGCATAAGCTTCTGACTGTGGAGGAAGAGAGAGGCAATTGTCACTGAGAGCATAACTGAGTTGTCCCTGACATGGAGAGGTGAGGGTGGACCCAGACAAGTTCTGACAAGCAGGGATCGTTGACCATGACAGGCCGGATAGTCGGGGAACAGAAAAAAACAGGAGATACTTTAATATTTATATGCTTATTAAAAGTGTTGGTGTGTAACTGTAAGGCAAAATAAATGAGGAAAAAACGAACCAGTGGGGTGAAGGCGTTCACTTAGATCTTGTTTCGGTGCTGCTGTTGATCCTGTCCCACATGGACAGAGAGATAAGGTCTTACCAATTTTCACCACTAGATGTCCCTGTCGTCCATGTATTTAACTTATGCTTCTTCTGGCTGGATCACAAATGTCTTTATTTAAAACGAACTGAACGGACTCTTCCTCGTTTTTGAGGAAGGGCTTTTATGGTCGGGGCTCCTGGTTTGTGGAATGCTCTTTCTCTACATTGTATTCTAGTAAATCATTTGTTAAAGTTTACTTTTATATCAAGGCCTTTAATATTTGAATATCTTTTGTATTTTAATTACTTCATTGCTGTCTTACTTATGAATTTGAACTGATTTTATGTACAATTTGCGTTTTCTTGTGCCATTTAAGATGTTGTTTTTGTGTGTAGACCATTTTACAGCATTTGTTTAAAAAGCTGCTATACAAATAAAATAATAATCATTATTATTATTATTATTTTCATAATCATAGTTATTATTATTATTAACCATCTTAAATTGCTGAAAGAAACTTGTATTTGTGCAGTGTGGTGTCAGTTCCAGATTATTCTTATCTAAGCAAGGTTTCAAATTAGAAATTCTCTCTATGATCTTTTATGCAACAGTCTTCACCATAATATGTTTTCATTAAGCAGCCATTAGTTCACTTATATGTATGGATTCTGTCAAAACGTTGCCTTCATTTTTGACCTCCTACAATAAATAATCCACTTGTGCAGAAATCCGTAAACTAAATAACCTGGGTAGGAAAATGGCAAATTATCTAAAACTTTGTAATATCAATACTAATATATATATGTCGGGAGGGGGGGCGCGTGTGTGACTTTTATTTGCACAAATAAAAAGTGAGGAGAGTTCCAGTGTAAGTCTCCACAGTGTTACTGAGACGTCCTTCAGCGTGTAAAGTCACAATAAAACCTGCTGCAATGAACAGGGCCAGTTGTTGAGACCATAGTAAGATCATGTTTAAGCTAAAAGCTAATGATTCCAGTAGAAAATAGGACAAATGACACTTAGGATCTTTTGCAATAGTATTCCTACCTTTTTTAATTAAAAAAATATATATATATATTTTTTAAAAATATTTTTTGACGACAAAAACCTCATTGTGTTTTACTGGTATTTTGCGTGATGGAAGTTAAGGAACTGTGACTATATATATATATATATATATATATATATACGATTAAACTTTAAACTACAAAAAGAAAGCAAAAAAACAAAACAGAGATGTTTTGCTGACTAATATTTTTGTTGACATCCACATCCGATGTTTTTGCTGTGTCATGTTGGTTAGCTGGTGGCATAATCCAATCATGACCTCTAGCTCAGGTTCAGTGACGGGCTGACATTCCACCTCATTCTAACACGGAAGCCCCAAACATCGCTGATGTTCCAAGCGTTTCCCCGTACAGGTCCGTTCCGTGGACTCAACAAAAGCTCCATCCGCACCGGGACGGCCAGCCCGACTAATCGAACAGGGAGTCGTGCATCTTTTCGCCGCAGCAACCAGACCCAGCTGGTGGAGACACGCAGTTAATTGCTGGTCGATCGGTAAACAGACCCCCCCTTCTTCCCCCCCCCCCAACAGCGGCATCGATCGCCTTGGAGAAAAGGACGCGGGTCTGCTTCCTGTTGTTTTCTGCTGCAGTCATAAGTAGACGCTGCGTGTAGCAGCTGTCTTTTCTGTTTTTTGTTTTGTTTTCTTCTAAATCTTTGAATTGAGGGGAGGGATGCTTTCCGAGCGGGACAGTCTGAGCGAAGCGGAGGCGGAGCATCACAGATGATTGCGGACTCGTCCCCGCAGCCTCCTTCCTTCCTTCCCCCCCAGCGGCGCTGCATTCCCTAAAAGGAGCGGCTGCTTCACCTGACACCGGCAAACACATGCAGCGAGCTGTCTGTCACGGGTAGCGGCCTTCTGTCAGACGCCCTGTTTGTTTCGCTGATAGCGCGCAGGACTCGGCAGTGATCGGCACCGGCACATTTATGGCTGCCTGACACGCTTTTACGCACTCACCCAGCTCCGCAGAAAGGTAAGGGCGAGACCATTTCACTTGATCCCGTTTAAAAAAAAAAAAAAAAAAAAAAAAAGCTTGTCATTCAAGGAATATGCGACTTTTTAGAGACAGCAGAGGTGTAGTGTGTGTTTTTAATTGCAGAGGCACATTTGCAGTTTGCGTTTTTTTTGGCTCAGGAGGTTGTTGGATGCGCATCGGGGCAGTAGGACCTTTCTTAAGAAAGCGGGTAAAAAAAAAATAGGCACCTGATCCCGGGATAAATGTCCCAACAGCAGCAGGACTGGCTCTCAGTGCTTCTTGTCTTCCAAAAAATACGACACTTTAGCTGTTATCGTCAGATGCAGAAACAACAACAACAACAACAAAAAAAACAGTAGAAATGCTGGAGGGTAACATGATGGAGCGCTTTGGGAAATAGTGATTCCTAACAATATGTACATATCAAAAGTAAACATTCAGTTAGCACAAGAATTATGTTCAATCAAAAAAATAAATAAATAAATAAAACTACTGGGTCAAAAATAATCCTACTTGGTTTAAATGTTAACCCAGTTTTGGGTTAATTTTGGATTGATCCAGTCATAATGATCCAGTTATGGTTTTGCTGCAGATTATTTTTTATAAAGTTTTGAAACCCTTATATGAGATGAGAAGACTGAGTTGAGAAGAGTAACCCAGACAACAACAGAAGCAATATTTGGTCTTAAATGGACGTGGAAATCTTTGATTTGAAAAAGTGATCGCACTACACAATGTCCAATAGGACATTGATATATAATTATTAAAAATATTACTGGGTTATACTGATTTTATGCCCTTTTTTTTGATGAGCTGTGAACACAAGCTAGTTGTAACTTTCTATATAAAAGGGTAATGTTATCTGAAGTAAACAAACTTGCTTCCTTTATTAGAACTCCCAAAAGCTAATACAGTAAAAAAAAACAAAAAAAAAACTGCATAAAAATAAATGGTTGCAAAAAAAAACTGGCAATTGATCATTTTTGGTCAAAGTGTGAATGTTGAACATAGTGAGAACTAGATTGTGCCAACAACTTAACAATGATATGGCTAATGCTAAGCTCATTCTCCAGTGTGAGCTAAAGTATAATAAAACATAATTTGACCATTTTACCTTCTTACTTCATGCAGTTTAGTTCATAACGTGGGTCTGTGAAGAATAATGATCTGTTCTGTAACCCAGGAAACGCGGTCACAGTTTGGTTTTGGCTCAACATTGAGTTAAAAAAAAAACAAACCTGTTGTTTTTGTTGTTTTCCTTGTGCGATGGAAACAGCAATGACTGCTATGCAGTATTTCACCCAGCTCTTGTGGATGCCACAGAAATGTACTAACTGCTGTATGTGAGATCTTTGCCGGACAACGAAACTGTGTGTAGACCTAAAAAAATTGAACTTTTCTGATTAAAGTTGGAAAACCTTTGTGATTTATATTTTGTTGTCTTAATACACATCTACAAAACGTTAGCAAACGACGACGCGTATCATTCCATTTCCATTACTCGCCATAAGTGTGCTAAGTGGCTGATCCTTGCTCAGAGTTTATCTCTCTTTCTGTGGGCGTGTCTCCGCCATATTTCTTTTTCTCGGCTCGTATTCTCAGATGTTAAATATGATGCATCATGCTTTCAATGATCAACTTGGAGCATGTCACCGGTTTATAATGTGAGCGACGGTGTAATGTGAAGCACTTCCTTTTTGGCTGATGCTAATGTGCACAGGGTTTCTGGGTCCTGAGGAAACATTCACTTAAAGCTGACTGAGCACTTTGAAAAACTTAGGCGTTTCTCCATTATGTAGTGATTTGTGTGTGTGTGTGTGCTGATTTGGATTTGAGGCACTCTGCCTTCTACATGCAGTCAGAAGCATCCGCACAAAGCAAAACTGAAGAGGAGTTGAGCTCATGACTTCATAAAAGCTTCTTAGAAACACCTCGTCTTTGCATGAGCGGGTACAGGTCCATAAACCCATTATCTCTTTGCCATGTTGTCTCTCTCCCCGAGGGCATCTTCACATGTGACTGATAATATATCATAAAGTTGCACTGTGCGTCGGTGCACTTTATGGCACCCTGCAATCGTGTGTTTTGTGTTTTATCTCGCCCCGCTTTGCGACTACTGTCAAACATTTCAAAGCTGCGGTTACCTGAAGCATGCTGTAGATCCTGGATGGGTGCAGTAGGATCTTTCCTTTTCTTTTCTTTTCTTTTCTTTTCCTTTCTTTTTCTTTTTCTTTTTTACCACCTCGGTTCCTGGCAGTCAGCTGGAGGATTAATAATTAGCTTGAGGCTTGCTTGAGGAATTTGAAGTTAGGAAGTAATGATGCTTTCAAATAGTAAACGTCTGGCGGTCTACTCATTTGTGCATGACACATTACCTTGGGCCAAAACATGAATGTAATGTCTCACTTTTCCTTTCAGTCTTTGGCTCTTGTTTGCAGTTAACCCATTTACTTTCTAGCCACAAAACACTTAAAAAAAAAAAAAGAAAAAGACCTGTGAAAAGTGTACCCGACTTAAATTAGATGCAGTTCTTGAACCCTTTGGAAAACCTACAAAAGCTTGATTATAAAACTGTAAGTGTGTGTAGTATGAAGCTAAAATAAAACACCCCTAAAAACTCAATAAATCCCCCCCCCCCCCCCATACAGTCTGTAGCCCTCGGTACATGCGGGTCTTCCTCTCTGTTCTTTAATCTTTTCATTCGGCAGGTGATGGCAACTCGAAAGGACAGGCGCAGGGATCGAACCCCGTTGGAGGAAACCTGTGAAGAGAAATACGGCGTCCCGTCTGCTGGGGACACCCTGCCCTGGAACCTGTCCAAACTCCAGAGGGTCAAACGCTCCAAATCGGCTGCAGGAGAGGTCCTGGATCCAGCGGAGAGGGCTGTAATTCGCATCGCAGGTAGGAGGACCGTTAAACAAATGTGTTCAGAGATAAGCTGCTAGCTTATGGAAAACTTTAGCTGGAAAGCTAGCTTGTATTTCTTTCCATGTAGCTCACCCTTTTGTTTATCCCCTCTAATTTATTATTTTCTCGTTTTACCTCATTCAATCCATAATCAAACCAAAGCAAAATCACTTGAGGTCGTTAGCCAGCAACTGTTTAGCTTTGTAGAAAAAAAATATAAAGACCAAGTCAACAAATAAAATTCAGATAAGGCTTCCAGCAAATTATTATTGCTGGATAATTTGAAATGAATAAAAAAAATAAATAAATAAACTGCTTCTGCTGTCAAGCCTTTACAGTTTCATACATTTTGTTTCACACTTAAACAAGCTCTTATTGGGTACGTGGCAAAGGATATCAAAATATGGCAAACAGTTTTAACATAAATTTGATTTGCCGCCCTTACATTCCAGATATCTCAAATTGTTTTATGACTACACGTTTTAGCGATTTAAGATATCTCTGATTATATTTTGACTAGACAAAAGACCTATTCGAGATATCTTTAATTACATTCTGACCAGTTGAAATGACGTCAGATTTACCATTGAGTTGTATGGAAACTTCAATTCAAGATATCTACAATGAATTACTGACTATCTGACATACACATTTCAGATGTCTACAATTAAATTATGACTAGTCAAAAAGTAAATTCAAGATATCTCAATTTTAGTTTTGACCAGTCACAATTCTAAATGAAGATATCTGTAATGAGTCCATAATTCAAGATATCTTAAATTTACTTTTGGATAGGAGAAATGTAGTTTTGACTAGTGAAACCTAAATTATAGATATCTTAAAAGCAAATAATGACTAGACAAAACTAAATTAAAGATGTCTTGAATTATAATTTTGACTAGTCAAAATTCCTTTTCAGATATCAACAAATGAATTAGCGACATCTTGAATTACTCAACTTTTCTATTTAAGATATCTTAAATTAACATTCTGACTAGTCAGAATGACATTACTGATATCTTGAATATGTATTCTCCATCCATCCATTTTCTTTCACCCTTTGTCCCTAATGGGGTCGGGAGGGTTGCTGGTGTCTATCTCCAGCTACGTTCCGGGCGAGAGGCGGGGTCACCCTGGACAGGTCGCCAGTCTGTCACAGGGCAACACAGAGACATGACTAACAACCATGCACACACACACTCACACACCTAGGGAGAATTTAGAATTTAGATAGACCAATTAACCTGACAGTCATGTTTTTGGACTGTGGGAGGAAGCCAGAGTACCCGGAGAGAACCCACGCATGCACAGGGAGAACATGCAAACTCCATGCAGAAAGACCCCGGGCCGGGCATCAAACCCAGGACCTTCTTGCTGCAAGACATCAGTGCTACCAACTGTGCCACTGTGCAGCCTGAATATGTATTCTGTATAGTCAAAATGTCCGACTTACGTAGCATTTTGAAAGTTTAATAAAGCAATGAAAAATAGAAAAAAAAACAAAAAAAGATGTTTGAAAATGCGCAACTTTCATGTTGAAAATTGTTTGACGGTAGTTTTATCTTTTCAAAGCTGTTTTTAAGTGCATTCGGTTTGTCGGAATTTAATTAACAGGAAATTCTTTCCAGATTTCTGAAGCAGTTTAAAGTCCACGAAGTTTTTGCGTTCTTCGTATATCCAACATTGCCGAGCTCTTTCTACATTGTGGCATTTACTGACAGTTTTGTGCAGGAAACATACAATTCTGCAGGCAACTGTTTGGACGGCACAAAGGGGCTTCCACTTAATTCAGATATCTAAAAATTAAATTTTGACTCGTCATAATTGCGTTCAAGATATCTTAAAGTGTTATTACGGATGTGTCCCTTCAATTGACAGATCCAGTGACGTCATTTGAGATATCTTGAAAGGAATTTTGACTCGTTAACATTTAATTGAAGATGCCTCGAATAATTATTCTCACTAGTCAGAATGTAAATGCAGATATCTTAAATTAGCATTCCGGATAGTCAAATTGTAATTTTCGTTTAGTCAAAATGCATTTTTAAATATCTAGAATGTAACTACGGATAGTCAGACAAAGCCGAATTTATGTTAAAACAGCTTGCCATAACCAAAAACATTTTACTCTGAAACCTGTAAACAGGTGTTACCAAAGACATTAACGGCAGCTCTTCTCTCTTCATTTGGCCTTTGGTAACACTTGTGTTAATCTGTGAGGGGAAAATGGTGGCTGTATAATTTTTGAGAACAGCAATGTGTCTTCTCTGATTATATTGATTATAGCCATAGTCCAGAGACATTTCCTTGTTCTTGCTGCCATGGCTGCAAAGACAAGAACAAAGTTCTTCCCTGCCAGCCTATTTCATATTTCACAATAACTCAAATGCAGAACACCCAGGAAATCTGTAACGGTCTCTCCCACTGCAGGACAACCCGCTACACAAGAATATGAATTTTAGATCTTGCACTCCTGGGAGAAAGAACAAGTGGATCTGTTCTTATAGATACACTTGTATCTATAAGACATCGGCTTTTAGTCTCATTTACAGATTGAACTTACACAAAGTTTTACAAATATGAACTCTGCTTAACCTCTGCCTCTTCTTGGTTGTCTTTTTGTATTCCAAAGTGCAAAATTATACTTATTACTTGATTAGGTTTGTACTTGATTTATGAACTGTTTGGTATTCACAAACTTCTGAACAGGTATTGTACACATGTCCATGTATGTTTGACACCCTTTTCAGTGACTGTGTGCTTTAAAAAAATGACTACAAGAAGGAAGACATTGCAAAACATTCAAATAAACTTAAACGGAACACATTATGTCTAATTTTGGCATATTAAACAAATGAATGCATTATTTGTGCTACTTCGATGAGCCAGGTGTAACTGGGAGGTTCAGTGCTGTCTATTTGTTTTTCTAACATAACTAGAAACCATTACAGGATACTTATTCTATTGACGCATTAACCTTAAATTAAAACTTGATGACATTTTCAAACGGTGTTGGTTGGATGTGATTTCAAGGTCACTGAACCACGTTAAAACTACTTCTGATTTGCTAGGCTGGCGAAATGGAGTGTACATAAAGGGAAGGAACATTGCTAGTGGAAATGAGCATAATTTGAGTTTTTTTAAGATGCCTTTTAATAAAACGCCATGGCAGCAAATGGCTGGGGAACTTGACTGAATCATTGTATGTCCTGTCCCATGATGGTTGCAGCACCTTCTATCAGAATGCGCTGATCACTTGGGGCTGATGTGTTACATCCATTTATAAACTCCTTGGCCAGAGACTAACTGCAACAATAAATCGGCAACCACATTTTAATAAACAGAGTCAGTCTGGGTCATTTATTACATGCGATAGCTGCCGTCACTTCTAAAACAAGACTTGTTTTATTAATATAACAGTCACTTGACAAGTAAATGCATCTCACGTTGTAAATCTCATTACCATGTCATTGCTACTCATTTCTTTGTCGTGACTGGCTCCTGCTTGGGGCAGCTCCACTTTGCAGGTGGATCTTATCGGTCTTAATTGTTTTGTGTCGCTGATGTCTGAGCCTTAAGAGTTGCCAGGCAAATGGCGACATTCATCAAAACGTGTAGGAATGTGATTAAACGCTCGATTGAATTTGTTTTCAGTGTGTTGAAGGAAGTTTTGACACCTCTAGTGGCTTTTAATAGACATTTGCTTCGGTTTGTCTCCGGTGTATATCAGCAGGCCAGGCTGTGTCAGCCCCCTGTGGGAGGGGCTTAGATTTTCTAAGGGCTCTGCTGACTGACCAGCTGGCTGCTGCTGCAACACTGTATGCAGATTACATTCATAATGTGCTGCAGACCTTGGACTCATAAAAAGATTTAATAAATGGTTATATATTCAGACACAGATTGCAGAATGGACAAAAAGTTGCATTTTTATACCTGATTATTTGTTTGGTAAATTAAAGACTCTTCATTCTGTTCTATGGTAATAATGCAGTAGACTTCTTAAGACGTCAAAAGTCCTAAATGAGAATATCGGCATTAAAATCATTTAATGTTCCACGTTTTCTTTTTTGTTTTTTGTTGTTTTATTTCTTTTTGCAGTACAGCTACAGATTTATTTGGGTTTTTATGCAGTAGGGAAATGATAAACATTTCTTCATTAGTTTATGTGTGATAAAATGCTTTCATATGATTATTCCACTGTTTTTCTGGCTGTATATTTTGTCCTGCTCAAGACTTTTGCCTCTGTCCCCATCCCTTCAGGACACTTTACTGAGGAAATTTTGGTAAAATAAAATCTGATTTCACTTGAAATACGAATAATAATAATAATAATAATAATAATAAATAAACAGGGTGTAAAACATCCATTTTCAAAACATATAAAATGCTAATATATATGTGTGTGTGTGTGTGTGTGTACACACACATATACAGTATATATACATGTATATATATAGGGTTAGGGTTTTGTGTCTAAAATTGCAGATTTAATCCGACATGAACTTGTACATGGTACGGTGCCGTTTTTAAAGAATCTGGATCAGACGCAGCGCTGTGACGTCCCACTGGTTGCATTTTTCATAGTCTGATTTGTCAGTTCGAAGTGTCGGTTCATAAACACGGATGGAGACTTGTTACTAATACAGTGACCTCTAAAGGTTAAGCTGTACTTTATTTAAGGGTGTCAGAGAGGAGGGGGGATAGATACGAATACTGTTTTCTGGTATTTCTTGTGTTATTCAGTGCAGCACCACACAGATCAGCTTGCATGAACGCCAAAAGCCACATTTTGATCTTGTCTGGCTGGATTACCTTCTTCCATGTTTATTGTGTCCCCTACATGATTTCTGTTGGATTGCGAGACGACATCTTCTGGCTTTCTTTCACAAATCACCTTCTGCTGGCCTCTCTTTCGAAACGGGCAGATATGTGGAGGGCTTGACTTACAGAGGTCCTGTCAACACATTCTCCCACCTGAGCTGTAAATCTCTGCCGCTCCACCAGAGTTGCCATGGAGCCCATTGGCTTTCTCCTTTTAACTGTTTCGAAAGGAGAGGCTAAGTTAATTAATCACTGTTAGGTTTAAAATATTTTTTAACTGGGGCATTATTTTATTTTTAAGCTACAAGAGGCATATTTAAATGTCAAATGTTGGACATCAAACTCAGTATATTTATATATAAAGTAGTAAACTCCTTCTTTCTCTGCTTTAGCAGGCAGAGGATTGATTAAAGGTTCCTATCAGTAACTGATTTGACAGCTGACTTACAGGTAGAAAAACAAAGTGCACAGTTTAGTTTTTGAATAACTTTGTTTGGGAATGTAATCGCATGGCTTATTATTAACTATTGAAAACCACTTCTGCAAATAGGAGGAGACCTTATTGCTCACTAGGAACTTTAGTAAAATGCATTGCGTTTGGAACCTGGTTATTTTAATGACGGTTTGTGAAAAGGATAGAGAAAACTTCTAGGAATAATGGATATGTCCTCTCTATGGTTTCATAGACTGGAAAACTTTCAGTTCTGTCCTTTAGGAGCATGAGACATTTATATGTACCGAAAACGCAAAACAAATTCACATTACTAGCAATAATCCGCACATTTCTGAAACAAAGAGGTAAATATTTCAGCAAAAAGACAGAACACAACGAAGTGATAAAGCATCGGAAGACTGTGTTCACGGGATGACTTTGGGGTCGGTGCAGTAGGACGATAAAATGCCTAAGGTCATCTTTCACGTTTGGCTGAGGAATGTGTTGTGACTTTTTTTGTGTTCTGGAAGTTTTTACTCATTGCTCAAGTTCGTATTTTGACTAAATAAGGTGAGATTTCACAACGTATTCGAGTCCACGCTGGCGAAGTTCATTCTGATGCTGCAGATCAGGGTCTGTTGGTGGCGCTTTTTTTTTTTTTTTCCCAAGCAGTTTTGTAAATCCTGAAAACTCTCATGTCCCGCTGGCCATCACTTATAATGTGATGTGAAAAACAAATTTCCCCCCCAAAAACTGATGCTTTGTGGCACACTCGAATGTTTTAACTCAAGTTTTAACATCGAACAAAGGTCATTTCAGTAAATGTAAAGTAGTTTTCTTGGGGGAAGAAAAAAAAATCTATCCAAACCAATCCAGCTCCATGTGGAAAAGTAATATATCTGAGGATTTGAGTTTTTTGTGTGTTTATTTAGGTTTCTGTGTTCTGTGGAGTCTCTGTTGTCCTGTCTACCCTTTGATTGGTTACACCTGTTCCTTGTTTCCCCTGATTGTCTCTCTGTGTATTTGAACCCACATGTGTCCCTTGTTTCCTTGTCGGATTCTCGTTTCTGCTACCATCTTGTCTAGTCTAGTCTATCATCGTTGTGGTTGTAACCAGTTGCTACCAGTTTTGAGCTTCTTCCCTTCTGCCCACCTGTGCTGCCTGGATTATTGTGCTTATTTATCATAAAATCGTCACTTTCTCGCCATAACCTGGGCCCACCGCATTTACCTCACCACCACAAATCATGACAATATCATGAGTTAACTACGACTACACTTTTTCATTTCACCGCCGCACCTCTGCCTGGTTACTTTATGACCTTTTAAATTGAAGAAATCATTCTCTGACAACAGGAAGTAGACTGAAATTTCAAAAAGAGAAAAAAAAAGCAACACTTCAGCCCCCAACCCTAAGAAACCCAACAGCAGATTAGAAACAGGTTCAATAACAACTATTACTCTAAAAAAGGTTGTAAAGAAATTTCTAAGGCTTTGCTACTCCAGCTAGCCTCAGTGAGATCTACTATTCAAAAATGGAGATGCATTCCTAGTCCAGTGCTGTGTCTCCTTGGGCTCATACCCAGTCACCTGGATACTCTCAAAGAGACTGTGCAATTCCTATTGATGTTGGCCAGAAAGTCAATAATGCTTAAATGGGTTGGTTGCATCGCCCCTTCGATCCAGCTATGGAAAAACTTAATTTCTGAAGTTATTGTATTAGAAAGATTGAGATACTGTCTTAATGGGAAATTCTATCCTTTTAAAAAGAGATGGGAACGTATTCTTGAATATTTCAAAATTAAAAGACCAGTAATGTGAACCCGAATGATGTATAACTTTCAGTTTATATATAAATTGGTTACTTTTCTCATATAATTGCTCTAACTTACGTACATGCCTCCTGTTTTTTGTTTTCTGTATCTGTGCTGTATAAGTTTTGTCCTGTTGCTCTTTTTCTGTATAAAATTTTCAAAATGTCTAATAAACATATTAAAATAGAAATGGAGACTACATGGAACAGTTAACAGATAAGTGGCATTAACAATCTGCATATTGCTTATGAAAACTAAAATCTCTTGGTGATTCTCAACACTGATGAAATAAAGGAGGAACTTTATCAAAGGTCTGCCTCCAGTTACGTCTGCCGTAAAACAGTGTTTCGGAAATGTGAATGTTTGAATGGCTATAAAAAAAAATACAACAAAAGAAACCTATTTTTAGTGGCCTAGTCGAATTCTCGACTGAAATCCAGTTGAGATTCTGTGGCGTGAACAGGACATGCTCAGATGCTTTGACGGTTGTGAATGAAAATGATTCCCCCCCCCCACACACACACACAAAAAAAGTGAAAATAATTATCCTGAGTGAAAGGAAAGCTGCAGTTGTTGCTTCCATCAGTAATTTGGTTTTGGGGGCATTTCTGATTGGTTTGAATTGTGCTTTCCCTTAGTTCATAAAACTATCATTTGAAAGCAACATTTTATCTTTATGATTAAGTAAGAGAGAAAAAAAGCAGAGATCAATAAAACCCACTACGGGTAAATACTTTTTCACTGCAATGTAAGAATTTGTCTTTAGTCACTGCCACCACCGTCTGTTTTGCCAAAACAAATTGTAATTTCATACAATCACAAGTGCTTGTACACACCTCTGCGGTCTGGATGACATATTTATTCATCATCTCAACTATTTATTTAAAAAACTAAACTAAAATAAAAAAGAACTTGGTTACGTCAAGCCAAAGGACGTAGGTTGTTGCTTACTATCAAGGCTATGTAGTGGATCTATGAAGGATACCCAACTAATTTAGCATCATGGCGTAATCTTACAGAGTTACTACCCACAATGCAATGTGTCTGTCAATGTAAGTTATGTCTCTGTAATTGAATTGTATTTTCTAAGAGCAGACTTCATGGTGTGTCTGCTCGGGTGTTGGCTGTTAGGCGGCCGGCAGCAGACATCTCCACAGAGTGCTGCTCAATAATTCATGACCAACAGGCTACGATCTGATCCTGAGAGAATGCCGCACACAGCTGCACGCTCCCTCACTCACACACACCTGCAGTATGCGGGCATGAATCACGTTTATGAGCGGAGCCCTGAATATTTCAGCGGTATGATGTCGCAGGGTGCCGCACGTTAGGCAGCGAACTATAAAAATCAGCCGCGACACGTTGTGTCGTCATTCTGCGGTGCGATGAGAAGGAAAGAAGACAGGAGTCTTTACTCACTTTTTATTTGTCTTGACTGTGAAGTGAAATGACAGTGTTTTATGCGTAAGACTCAGGAAAAGTGTGCTGTGCATTTGTATTGAGCGCCTCCGAGGCAATACTTCCACACTCTTCACATCTAGAGGCAGAAACTTTCAGCCCTCTGTCAGTTTGGACAGAGAGTGTCTGTAAACATCAGTTCTCAACTCTTGACTCAATTCGAGGCGTGTACTTTGACTGGGGCGCTGCAACAGACGAATTTGCTGAGATCTAAACCATTCGATTGTAGCTCCAGGTTTCTGTTTAGAGGTTTTGCTCTGCTGAAAGTTGAACTTCCAACCCAGCATCAAGTTTCTTTTGTTGTTTTCTAACCGTTTTTCTTCCAGGGTGGTTTGTTGTCAGCTGCATATTCCCGTCGGCTCCTCGTTTAAGAAACACCCCCGTTCGCTGTCAGGAGTGTCTGCCATTGTGTGAAGCTTAAAATGTTACATTTTTGCCTCATCTGACCAGAGAACCACCTTCTTCTCCTGTTTTTGCTTTTGCTGCGTCCTCCACATTGCTCCCGTGAAACTGCAAATGGAACTTCTCATGACTTTCTTTCAACGATGGATTTCTTTTTGCCACTCTTTCGTAAAGGCAATGAAGCTTTTCTGTCAAGTCATTTTACAGCTCATATATTGTGAGGTGTTCAAAGCTTGGGATACTGTTTTCAAACGTAACTCTGCCTTAAATTTCTCTTCCAAGCCTCTGAGGCCTTCACAGAACAGCTGGATTTACCCTGAGATTAAACTACAAAAAGGTCCACTAAGTTTCTTCTTAAGGCAGGAGCGTCAAACTAATTTTCCTTTTGGACCATATAAAAAATCGGAATGTTCGTAAAGGGCCGGTTTTGCCAGAATCTATTGATAAAACCCATTAAACTGTTAAAATATCAACAAGCCGCTGTTTGTTTCACCATTCACTCAGTATTCCTTAAATTGAAATGATATTAAACATCTTTTCACACTGATCAGTCCATCCAGGGGTGTTTTTTTGTGTTTTATTTTCGCAATCACAGTCACAGTTTTGTGTTGACAATTTAGAAATATTTGTAAGGAATTTTTTACGATATTTGTGCTAACATATGATGTTAAATGATACTTTCTTTTAATCGCCATGTCAATCACAGACTATAGCTTAACTTCACATCAAGTATCACTGAGGCAGCAGTCGCTTAAACCCAATGTGTTTGACCAATTTTGAGAAAAAATCTGCAGTAAAATCAGAAAAAGAATGTGTGGATCTGTTGATTTTGTGTGAATTTTGCAGATTTCTGAAGAACTGGAGGGACTTATGGATGTAATTTGGATAAAAAGCTACAGTGGGTCTTGAGGCATTTGGGTACACTGGATTTTATTCAAATCAAATTAAAAGGAGGATGAATACAAAATACCATTTGAAAGCCATGTAGAACAGTCCGTACACCAAATAATTATGCACTACTTTGTTCACTTATTGCATAAAATCTGAATAAAACAAACTGAAGCTTGCTATATCTTGAAGAAAGAGGAATCAATACTTTTGCAAATTGTCACTACAAGCAGCCTTCATAACAAAGCATATTATTAAAAGAAAAGAACAAGAGTCTATCTTTCTGCTGATACTAGACAATTTGGCTTATGGACTTTTCTCAAGTTGCAGTTCACACGTTTGTCCAGCAGGTGGCGATTCACGCTAGAAGAGGCAGGTCGGCTGGCAGTATTCATTCTGAAAAACCATCACTGCGTCTGGAAAATATGTCACATTTTCCATCCTGTTCTCAAGTAGCACTGACTGCACAGTGAGCCGCTTGTGTCCTCTCTCTGACTGAGCTCTGCTGTATTTCAGCAGACAAAGGGTTGCCTGCCGTTTTGGGAAAGCCTTTCAGACTGAACTGCTTCATTTCTTCAGTTTAACAGACTTGTCCTTTTGTAGCTTTCTTTATTAACAAAAAGAAAGGGAGGAATTGGAAAATGGAATGTGGACACTTGTAAGTTTTGCCTTCTGGAAATGAGTCACGGCACAGTTTGGTGAATCTGGACAGATTGAAGGATAAGCGGCAGTTTTTGTTTGGGTTATCCAGAAGAGGGAGCCAGGCTTGTGTTCGCTGTGGTCTCCCACGCCTTCTTTGGCTGTCCATGGGAAAATATTACCACCCGATTGCACCATTCAAACACTTTTTATAGATGTGACAGCAGTGGTGTTGAGAAAAGTCGGAGGATAGATCACGGGTTGGTTAGGGGGAGATCAATCTGAATACTTTTCACATTTGTGCAATTGTAGTTTTTAGATACTTTTTAAGTTGTTTAAAAAAATGTAATCTATCAGCTGGATGTTCAGTGAATGTTCTCAGGGTTTTCAATCACCCATACAACTTATGTAATGTGTTTGAAGAACATCAAAACTGCATAAACCACTTTAGTTTATCAAAAGGTGCCTGAGGGTAAGCTGAGATAGAGCAGGACATTCGTTCCTCGACTAAAACCAAACTCTCAGTCAGTCGGCACGAGAGATCTCTGTATTTCTGTGTTTTCACGCTCTGTTCTGGAGAAACATACTTTCATAATCCCTCTCCCTGGATGCGTTGACATTTGTAAAGACTTTTAGTGTGCTGTCCAATCAAATGGTGTGAAATAATCCTAACACTGTAGCTGTTCTTGTTTCGTGAGTCTAGTCAAGTAGATTATCAAACGAAAGGAGACATGGCTGAAGGAAACAACAGGGAAAACGGGATCAGAGTTTACAGGGAACCCGTGGGGACTGTCTGACCGGACTCAGTGAATAATCTCCATGTTGAAAATTTGTTTATCATAAAGGTACTCCAGAGGTAAAATATATAAAAATGCATTGCACATTTAAAAAACTCTGTTGTACCAACAAATGGCACAACTTGAAAACAAAGAAATCTTTTTAACCGTTGTCCATTTTGAGAAACATTTATTGCAGTCTACTATGCATTTTTAGAAGTTTGATAAATCCTCTCTGATAAACGTACGCTATTTTGAACCTTTAAGTAACTGTTTACCCAGAAATGTGTTCTGGTTTTGTTGTTTCCAGCTCCTTCCTTCAGGTCCTCTCTAAGTGACATTTGCAAATGCGGCTGGAATGCCGCCATTAAATACTTGTCTGACCAGAATTAGCACATGCAGACTGCATGCTGCAGTGGGAGACGCAAAGTCGGTGTCAGATTGTTAAATGACAAAGCTTGGGTGCGTACCTTAAAGAATGTACACATGTGCCACTAGCAGCCCTGCCCGCACCTGTTGATTATTGTCGAAAGAGAGATGTGGACAGCAAAACACTCTTCCTCTTCTTTGCAACTTCACTGAGCTTTAAATTCTCTCAGCTAGATTCACAGATCTTAGACAGTTTCAGTTTAGCTAAACAAACCAGCCTCAGCTTCATGTAAGATCATAGGAAGCTGGTTTAATAAAGCTTGTAAAACTGTTAAGTGTCTTCAAAGTGAAAGTGATCTTGTAGGAGCCTGTGCCAGGGACTGTTTACAGCATGTGATGTGTTAAAGGTTTACTCCGTGCAGTTGACTCTCACTATTTAGGACAGCTGCTATCTTGATGTCACAGAGTGAACATGGTAACTTTGCCTTTGGCTTCCTTCGTGTAAGCAGGCGTGGGATCACGCTACGATAGCCTCTGGTCAAAATACAGTTTTGCAGTGTCATGGTACCGACATAGAGATGCGAAACAAAAATGTCAGACATGTGACAGCATGTGACACAGAAAGGCAGTGAATATTCCTTTTTATGTTATAGTATATTTATACATCTTTTTTTTTTTTAATACTTAGTAGTGGGTTTCGATTAAAGTTGCTTAATGTTCAAACCATGATACATTATAAAGTAACACTGGGAGTTAGGGATTTATGATATATCAGCACTAATATTAGTATCAGCATTTTTTAATTTATCGGTATCGATCCGATGAATAAAACGGATCATTTTCATCCCCAAAAGGTAGTAAAACGGTAGTAAAATATATATAATATCAGACAGATGAGCAATGTTAAGATTCGATATCAGACCAAATTTTCATATCACTGCATCCTTATTTGGGAGTCTATCAAGCTCGTTAATTAGTTATTTAGTTCAGCTTTTGGCTCAGATAGCTAGCCTGCAGTCTGCTGCTTTACAGCATGGTTTTCCAAATTCAGTTCTGAAATGGTGTTACCTGTAATAAGAGGTGGTACTTTCGTTTGCACACCATGACTGTGTTTTGTTCTTATATTTTTACAGGGTACCCCCAACTAAATGATCCTTTGCTGCAGATTATTTCTGTAATGTATTAATAACTGTCTGCGTTTTGCTAATTTAAAATATTTCCCCAACAATTAAATCTGTCATTCTTGCCAGAGAAATGTTTCCGGGCGTCCCTCCAGCCAGCTGACCATAGTTGTGTGGCCAACAAGTATACATTGTGGTCACTAACACTTTTCTGTGAGAAATGATGATAAGGTTTTCGGTTCAGATGAACTGTACGAAATGGAGTTTGTGGTTTTGAAACTGTAGCAGCAAACAAATTTAAACGGTAATTACAGTCTGGAAACGCATACCCTTTAATTCTGTAATATAAACAAAATGGCGAAGGTCTGCAAAGTCTAAAAATGCTGGAGAAAAAGACAAACCCCTGTGTATGTGGTGGAGAACTTCCCCTTCGCTCGCGCTCCTGCTGCAGCGCTAACAACAGGGAGTTTAGAGAGTACTTATCGTGTTTCCTGTCAGGAAGGTCTCCTGACTGATGTCATTTTGGCCTCGGCCAAAGAAATGACTGATGATGAAGCTTTGCAGAGACTTTCCTTTTCCTACATCAGATCTCTTCTGTTGTGCCAAGAGCATCAAGAAAATCCCCTAACAAGACATCACTGGATATCTCTGTTTGCTCAGACGATTTGCTGTTTGCAATTATCATGTTATTAGGCACATCTAATGCTGCTGGTATTAATTTTACATCTTGTTTGGAGCTAAAGTGTTTATTTTTTATTTTTTATTTTACAACTGTGACTTTGTTTTTCTTCTTTTACTGACTTGACAGGTTGAACCCTGTACTAAATATTCAGTAGTTGCCCCAAACTTTGATCTCTGTGGTGGGTGTCAAGGCCCATGTCTGCTCTGAATGTGACTATGAACGTATTAATGGTGAAGCAGGCATCAGATTTTCTTTTCAGAAGATGACTAAGGCAGGAACCCAGCTGGAGAAGTTTACTGCTGGACAGGCAGGAAGGATGTTCTCCGACACCTGAGGCCTGAAATTAAATAGAATTGCGCTTATGAGTTACTTTGGCATCTAGAACTCAAATCTTCTGGTCCTGAAACATCATTTTTCCAGTAATTAGAAAACGTTTTACTAGATAACTCCAAAGTGTTAGCTGTATGTTGTAGCTCTTTCAGACCTACTTTTACCTAAATAATGTTTTACATATTGGCACATTTTATTATTTGGGTCCATTGCCATAACCACCAGTATTTGGTGGAAAAAAGTCATTAATAAATATGTTTTTACAAGAATGTATCGCAATTGTTAATATGTATAGCAAAGGTGTTCTTTTTTTTCTTTTTCTGGGTAGACCTGAAATCTCAGTGCGATGATCTAGTCTAGATGTACAAGGTGACCAAAACATTCTCTAACACTGCTAATCTAAATGGAGTTACCACAATACATTAGCGGGAAACTAGCTGACCTGAATGCTAGAAAACGGGATGCAGAAGTTCCTTAAATTCTTTACGGTAATAGTGAGTATTAAGATGTATAATAACTTGTTCTGTTTTGTAATGCTTTAGAGCTTACAGGCTTTAAATGGATTGTGAATCAACTTTGTGGATCAAGGGGCCCAAATTAGTAGAAATTGTAATCCATAGGGGGGCCCAGAAAATCTTTGTGAACCACTGCATTTGTCAGAAATCCGGCTAATGTAAGCTAGCCTCCTCTAAGAATGACGTCTGTTTTGTACAGTAGACCCCCACCTATTTGTGATTCATTATTCACGCATTCACCTATTGACATTTTTTTCTGTGGTTTGTAACTAGAAATTATTTGGTGGAAATCTTCTTATTTGTCGATTTATTTTTGTAGACCAAGTCTAAAAAAATTTTTATAGAAAATGCAGCTGTGGAGGCTGAATGACCTCGGCTCAATGCTAACAGACATGCTATTGGCTGGAGCAGCCAATAGAGGAGCGCTATTTGTTTTCCTTGGCGCTGATTGGTTGTACCCCCAAGAACTGGGACAAAGAAGACTCTTTTAACTTATTTTTTCATGAGTGTCAACTGCATTTAAAATCAGAAACAATTAATTGTTATGGACAGAAACTCTTTGAAACCTATCAAAAAGGATACTCCAGGTATAGTTTAATGCTTTTCACATCTGTAAAAAATTAGCTACGAAATGAACTACAACTGAAAAATTACAAAATGGCAATGTTGGGGTGAAAGGACATTAAGTCCATTTTTTAATTCTTGTTGTAGTTAATAATGTTATTATTATTATTATAATTTTTATATAGTTTTCAAATAAATTTGAGACTTTGGATCTTATGTCTAATCTAAACTAACTCCCAGACTAACAGAGCCGGAGATTCTCTGGACAGCGTTCTGCTGCTGTCTCATTTCCTCTGCTGCTGTGTTGGTGCTGTACCAGCAGAACCCAGTGTGTGTGAGTGAGCCGCCTGCGTGTCTATCTTTAAAAGGTGGGGCTTCGCATTTCTATTCGTACTTCTGACTCAGGCAGTGGGAGGGTGTAGAGGAGAAGAAGGGTGGGGCCATAGTGAGGGGCTGCGTTTAGGGGGGAGTGGCGTTGGGCTGCTGAGTGAAGTTGGGAGCTGTGGAGGTTTCACACAGCTGAGAGAGCAGGCAAAAGGACAGCACAGGCTGTCTCACACTCCATTAAAAAATCCCAACAAAAAACACAACATAGAGGAAAGATAGAGGAGGAGGAGGAGAAGAAGAAGAAGAAGGCGGAGGTGTTAACGGCTCGATGGCTATGTACGAACCTGCCTACCTGCCTCCCAACGCTGAGGAGCAGGACTTCATTCAAGCTTATGAAAATGTCAGAGAGAAATACAAAGGTGGGAGCCTACGGCACTTCTATCAGAGTGATGACAGCTAGAGCATGAAGCCATGTAAAAGATGGAAAGGATGTCTTAGCATTTGTTGTCGTTCTGGGAAGGTCAAATTCATCTGTCTATTTTTGGTGTTTCCGACTCCACACAGGTTGCAAACATGCGACCGCAAACACACCTTTCTCACGCCAATCTGTGTGTGAGGTGGTGTTTGTGTGTGTGTGGAACAAAGCAGCAGTCACGCATGCTGCGTCTCTTTGCTGCTGAGTGTTTTATTGATCGCCACACATGTTTGCTGTCACTCTTCCACTCTCGCGCGTATTATTGCCGAAGTCCAGTGGATTTGCGGGAGTGCTTCGCTTTGAAGTGCAAACGGAACGGCCGGCTCAGTGTGCTGACCTCTGACCTCGGTGTTGAAGGAGGGTTCGGGGGGGAGCTGAAGTCTGAGTGCCGTTGATGGTTATTGTCCATCCAGACGCAGCAAGGACATTAACAGGTGCTGCTGAGCAACAGGGAAATTCATTAATTCCCCCGCAGGCGGGGTGTTTTGCTTTTCGTCTTCAGTTTTAAATCCCGTTTTATACCAGAGTTAGCTGCTGGGCGTCGCTTCACTGAATTACTTTACATAGTTTCCTTTTTATGGAAATCCTCATGCACTTCAGCAAATAAAGCAAAAAAACTAGAAAGTAAACCAGGAGAGTTGCAGATGAATTAGTGGAAATGTCTTTATGGCTCATCTTTCCTTTTTTCACTTTCTTCTTTTGGGGTGATGCGAGCATCATCTTTTATTTTAGAGCCTATAGTTGCCTATCTTTCCCTCGAATGTTAGCGGTTCTCCACTTTCTCTTTCGCCCAAGATTTTTTTTCGCCCCTGCTGTGTGTTCAAATATTTAAAAGAAGAGAAAGCTTCTTTCAAGGACTGGCCCAGATTTTCTCCTTCCCATCCTGCTTTTAAAAGATGTTACCTGTGACTGTGTGGCTTATTGTCTGCAAAATGCTGGCCGGTGTGATTCGACCAATGGGATTTGTAATGTCGAAGTTTCTCTTTTTGCTACTAGAGGATAATGAGAAGCAGGAGCTGCCTTTGTGGCAGGTGTTTATGTTCCATGTTCCTCCGTGTTCCCTTTCTTGATGGTGTCTGTGCGCCGCAGTGGTCCACCTCTCCTTATTAAGACACACAGATGACACAGCCAGTTGGAGAGTGGCCTCATACCTGCCATGTTTCATCTCCCCTCCCTATTCAGAGTATGTTTCATTTGTATGTGTCTGCTGTCAAGGAATAACGTTTGTCGGTGTTCATTTGTGCCACGTAAATGTGCAAGATAATGGGTTTTCAAGGCCGTGTTATCAGCGTGTCTGGGTTGACGCCGACAGAATGGCTGCTTTGACTTGCAAAAGGCAACTTTTCCACATTTTGTCACGTCTCAACAAACGTCAAAGCATTCTACTGGGATTTTATTGGATGAGGCCAATTTGAAGTAGTGCTTAATTGCGGTAGGGAAATTGTACATGATTTTCAATTTAAAGAGCATCCGTGGGCAGCAGTTTACAATCCGTGGCAACGGGTTCTCAGTTGAGTTTAGCTCTGGACCACGTCACTCTAACATGTTCATATGAACTATACCTTGGTCTCGCCCAATGACCCCACATGAGCGGTATAGACAACGGACAGATGAATGGATCTTCCGTTGCTGAACGTTCGCCTCAGTTTCGAGTCTTAGACAGATTTTCTTCCAGGACTGCCCTTTATTCAGCTTCACCCATCTACAAATCAACTCTGACCAGCTTCCTGCTTCGTGCTGAAGAAAACCCTCTCCTCTACGGTTCACAGTGGGGATTGTATTTTCAAGTTTACTTGACTCCCATCATGAATGGTTTTGTCAGGGAGATTGAAGCTTTTGAGTAGAACAACTTTGATAAAACACTGTTGCTCTTCACACAGTTTGTGGCAAATTTGGTTTTATTTCAACAGTGGTTTTCTTTGTTACACATTTTCATGTCTAGTATAGTAGCTTCTATGTCCAAAGACTTTCTCACTTGAGCTATGGTAACTCTGCAGGAGCTGGAAAGCTCCTGCAGAGTTACCGTGTTCCTCTGAGAATGCTGTTCTTCTCTTGCAACAGAAGCATTGATAACACTTATTAGGGGGAAAAAGGCATACCAAATATCACCACTTGCTGTTGGTTTGTTACAGACAATCCCAACAAAATTCATCGAACTCTTGTGTTTCTACGTAATGTAACGTACCAAAAATTAAGGATTATAAATACTTTTGCATGGCACTACAAATTACGCCTGTTCTGCAATCTGTTTATGTCTTCAAATCAGATAAAGTTGCACCACTCTCATTTGTGTAGGCCCACATTTACGCCTGACACGTTGTCATGCTTAGTTTTGAACGTTTGAGAAAAGTTTTCCCCCAATCTCTTTCGTGCGACAACACGAAAAGTTTTATCTAACTGCTTAACGTTTAAACCTTCGGATGACTCAACTGTCCGCTGCTTACAACTCCGAACTGATGTCATGTAAAACCTCTACTGGTTGTTAGAAAGTTGCTTCTTGCTATCTTCTACATGCTACCATGCAAAGAGCTAATTTGACTATGTGATTAACAAGTCCTTCTCGCTGCATCTGATAGGTGTGGGGGTGGGTGTGTGTGTGTGCCTGCTAGTGCAGTGAGTGTATGCTTTGTTGCAGACTAATCCTCACATTGGCATATTTGTGTTTGTATGTTTCCCATTAAATCCCACGGCAGAACCGCAGCAAGAAAGATTTTCCTACCTCTCCATTCTTTCTTTGTCTGATGACACTGAGTGTGTGGGCTCTGTGTTTTCATAGTAAAATGATAAATGGTATTTAATATGCTTTCTTTCAACTCCTAGCAGTAAACTTTGTCCCATGCTGCTGGTAAAAAGGCTTTCCAACTCACATTTGTATCGAGGAGAGGGTAACTACCTCGCCCTGTGGAATTATCCATACGCCTTTAAAACATTTTTCCACAAACCTTGTTGCAGTACAACCATGCCTTAGATGTATTTTTGGGGGATTTTTTTATGATAAATCAACACAAAGTATAACAAGAGGAAGCAAAAGGGGGGAAAAAAAACTCACTTTCAAAATGTCTTACAAGTATAAATCTAGAAAATCCAGTGTGACTTTGTTTCACTCAGAAAAGGTATTGATATCATTTGCAGCTGCTCTGCAAAATTCTCAGAGGTTTATTGTCAAGAAGTAGCGTCATGAAGACCAAGCAACACAACTGACAGGTCAGGGATAACACTTTAGTGAAAAGTTGGAATGGTTAAGCAGTACAGTGGATCCCTGGTATTCGTTGAGGTTAGGGACCACAGCCACACGCGAATATCTAAAATCTGCAAATACTTGAGAACCCCTCTAAAACTGCTTATAACTGCCTATTAAAACAACAAATAGGTCTTAATATTCATGAATACACTCAGTTGAAACCGTCTTAGCACTACTGTGGAAGCTAACATCTGTAGTCTTCCTGATCTATTCATTTGGGGGTACAGCCAATCAGCGGCAAGGAAAAAAAAATGTTCTTGATTGCGTGCTTTGTCAATATTAGCAAATACTAAGTAAAGTAGAATTGTGCCTTGATATTTCCGCTGCGTTTTCCTTTGAATATTTTAGATCTGATCTAGAAGCAAAATCCACGATTTAGCAAATCTCCGCCAAGAATTTAAAGGTACATTGAACAGAAAAATCCTCGAATAATGAACTGTGTAGTTCACTGTCTGTATCCTAAACTTTAAACCGTCAGTTCAGTCCTGGTTAATTCATTATCCCAAAATGCAGAGTATGAGACGAGTGCAATCCTACCAGAACATGGCCGTCCACTGACCGTACTCTGACAGGCTGAGCGATGAGCTCATTAATCGGAGAAGCTGCAGAGATCTGCAGCTAAGGTGGAAGAATCTGAGTCTGTGGGACAACTACTGATCATCCAGTTCACCCATTTGAGCCAGGAATAAAGTATCTTAGTCAAGCCTAATGCAAAGTACTATGAGTACTATTGTATATTCCAACACAAAACATAGGCATAAACATCTGAACATACCCTTGCAGTGAAACAGAGTGACGGTAAGCACCATCTTCTAAATACTGGGCAAACTTTGCGAGAGGCTGTGAAGTGCATGATACTTGGGCAAAGACTCGCCTTCCAACAGGGCAACATCCCCAAACATACACCCAGCACTTTGACAGAAAAGATTGTCAAAAGCACATTTGTGTGATGGAGTGATCCAGTCTGGGATCTAAATTTAAATCCAACCTTTTGGATTCAAAGATGTTGACTCAGAGGTGTTCCACTCCGACTGTTCATGACCTGTTCTGCAAAATCTTCAGTTTCTACAACGCACAAATCTGGTAAAGAAATCAAATGATTTGTTGTTGCAGCAAAACTTGCTCCTGCGTAGGATGGTGCTGGATATGAAATCCTGTCAAACCTTTTTGATTTCTATTTGTCACATTAAAACCCCAGCTCGCTTTGTTTCAGTTAACAGTTACTTTCTAGCTCCCGCACAACAACCACTTGGGACAATATTAGCCAGCGTATGCCTCTCTGCTGAACTGAAGTCACATGTGTCTGCAGTCTTTCCAGTCCTTGTTCTGTTTTTGCTCTTTTGGTTGGCGTCTTTATAAGTGAATTTCCTGCTTCTGATGCTCAGTGGCAAGGCACTGAGGGCAGCTGACCCTGGAGTTCATTGAATAGTTGCCATTGTCAACAGTTTATGTGTCTAAAACAACTTCTTAGGTCAGACCATAAGTTATGGTCAGACCACCTTTCAAGAACACAATCCAGAACTGAAAATCCGACTTGATTTGACATCACAAATGCTTTCCAAATGAATTGGGGCCCAGTTATAGTTTATCAGTCAGTCTTGTCTAAGATTACTCACCGCTGTCTCATTGCCTTCTCTGAATTGTAGACGGCTGGACGGTCAAGGCTTGGCTGTCATCCCGTTGTCCTCCCAACTCAATTTGTCCCGGCAGCTGATGCTGATGTTACTGGGCTTCTTTAGCGGGGAATTGCCCCGATCACGGTGGCGGTGGGAGCTTTTCATAGTGCACAGCCACAGCTAACCTCCATAGTCTGTCTAAATATAGCTGCAGTCATGTTCAGTTTAGTTATGAGATATGAAGTTTCCAGAATGTTCTTGGCTAAAGAAATCAGACTCTTTTGAAGGATGAATAATTTGATTTCATTATAGAATAAAATTTTGACTCATCTCTGTAGCTTATAGAGATGATTTTGTCTTTGTAAATGCTGTATCCTCTGCTTCAGATATAAAACATCTTTGAATTTGATTTAGTCATGTGTTACTATAGAAACATGGGCTGCAAGGTTGTTTAGAAAGTAGTTTTTCACACTTTCAAAACTAAGAAAGTAGCAAAATTAGGTATATACTGTATATGTACTGTATATATACCAAAAGACCCAGAAACCAGCTTTTCAAGACTTCCCAAAAAAAGCAAAAATATCTAACCTCAATGACCCACATGTACCTTATCAGTGTATTCTCATCTATAGAAAGGCTGCTTTTACTTATACAAATAAGAAATATTTTCAGAATATGTGGAAATATATTCTGAAATTAAGAAAGTGCTACCTGACGTGCTATGTTATAATTCAATCAGTCAAGTTTATTTGTTTTGCATATTTCAGCAATAATGCAGTTCAACATGATTTACAGCACAAAAACATAAAAATCCTCAATTGAAACATGGCATTTTTTCCAAATGCCATCATGTTGATGTGTAATTAGCCTTTCATGGTGTTAAAGTAGCTCTAAGTAGTTGGGTTTTTAGTGTAGATTTGTTATGTACTTAGTGAAACCAAAGCCTAGCGTACTTTCATTGATACAAAGGATTAAAAATGTAATTTCTTTCATTGGGTATCTTACCTAAAGTTCTTATAATAAGGCAAAAACCTCAAGAATCTAACTTGTCAATACTGGAACAAGAGATGTTATTGACTTGTTGAAATGATGACATCAGTTCAATTGTTTTTCACATCTTTATTTTATTTAAGTTGCACATGAACACAACAAAAACATGACTACTGCAGGAGTGAAAGGCTGGATGGGCATATGATTTTGAAACAATGCTGTAAATGACAGAGCAATGGAAATCTGACACATTGGCTGCACTCATAGGATGCCGTACGATGTAAACATACTGACACATGCAAACAAACCTTAAGGGCAGCGCTTTATAAAAACTTGCCAGCTGTTTTTGCTAAGGGGAAGATTAAAGTAAACGAATTTTTGGGGTTTAAAAGCTGAAAAAACGGATTATTGTTTTCATAGTAAAAACAAACCGACTTGTGTCCCATCTGAACCTGATGCCAGTGAGATGTTTTTCATTCAGTTCTTCTGCTACTGCTATGAGAGTAAAACTGTAAGAAAATGTTTTCTGGATCATTAATATTTTCTTCTTTCTTGGTCTTTCCCATGTTTTCATAGTCTTGTGCTCATTGATTGCCAGAGGCTGGGAAGTGTTCGGATGTCAGACCTTATAATATTTCACCAGAAGAGCACTTAACTAAGAAATTGTTATGTATGACGTTTTAAGCTATCTCCATTTTTATTATTTCTCCTATTTTTGGTTTCTGTTTTAGTCAAACGACTAAAACGTGTTTTCACTTTGCAAACCTACTTTTCTTCTAATAACGGCTCAAATCTGGCCTCTATTGAGCTACAGTAACTTGTCATGGTTACTGATGGGATGGAACAGATGAGGTGATTATCACAGGAATGCAATGAGATTTTAGCTCATCTCTTTTTCATAAACAGACAAAAAGTTTCACTTCTCTGTTAATAATCTTAATATCGTACATACCTCGTTTTTTTTTTTTTTACTTTCCTCCTTCCTCAGTGTTTACATCAGTCTGTGATGGACTGACACATGCCACTGGACTACAAAACCCAGATATTGTATAGCATTTATTCATAATACGGTGACTGAAGTGGTGACTTTCTGCTTGTCAGGCTGTTGCTTTATTTCCATTTGTTTTTGATGTTTTAAAGCATAGAAAACGATTATCTCAGCCTGTTCTGTTTTTGGATTCGCGCCAAGCTGTTGGGTTTGATTCATCTCCGCAGCTGCAGTACTATTGACAGCGGCCTAATGTTGCTTTTTAGGTTTGACTTTTAGAACGCGTTGACAGATTTAAGCCAGTTTTATGACTTCAGCTGGTTATGTAAAGTCAGTACTTTATAATAAATCTGGCACTAGACTCTATAGGAACTTCAACTGACATGGATATTATCAGATGTTTCTTAGATTAGTTAAATTCAAAAACAAGGTGCGATCACCAAAATGTATTCATCATTCATTCATTCTTTTTTTTTTTTTGTTCAGTAAAACTCCACTATTTCTTTCTGTCTTGATTTCATATAACAAACTAACAGATTCATAACTGGCATTCATAAAGTTTTACCTTCTTGCTCAGCTGTTTATGGCTACTACCATTAGAAAATCAGTGTTTCATTTATCTGTAGTTTGGCCAAATTTCATATGTTTCTCATAGGAAACTGACTTTGTATGTTTATGTTTTTATAAAGACATACACTGCAAAACACAAACTCTCACCAACTAGTTTTGTTTAAGTTTCTAGCACAAATATCTTCATACACTTAAAATAAGTTAGCTTTCAAAATTCTTTAAAATTGTAGAAAAAGTACTAGTTCCATTGACAAATTAGTTTTACTTATACCAAGATATTTTTCCCATGTTATAAGTGGAACAAGGCTGCACAGTTGGTAGCACTGTTGCCTTGCAGCAAGAAGGTCCTGGGTTCGATTCCCGGCCCGAGGTCTTTCTGCATGGAGTTTGCATGTTCTCCCTGTGCATGCGTGGGTTCTCTCCGGGTTCTCCGGCTTCCCCCCACAGTCCAAGAACATGACTGTTTTTGGGAAATTGGTCTTTCTAAATCCTCCCTAAATGTGGGTGTGTGTGTGTGTGCATGGTTGTTAGTCATGTCTGTCTCTGTGTTGCACTGCGACAAACTGGTGACCTGTCCAGGGGGAACCACGCCTCTCGCCCTGAACGTTAGCTGGAGATGGGCACCAGCACCTCCCGACCCCATTAGGGACAAGGGTGAAAGAAAATGGATGGATGGATCAGTTGGAACAATCTACTAAAGGAACTGGTACTTTTTCATCAATATTTAGGAATTAGTGACTAAAACCAAGCTTATGTAGCTTGCTGGAAAGTTACTTATAAGTTAGTTTTGTCTGTTTTTTAGTGTACTAATATATTTGCACTAGAAACTAGTCCAAAACCACTTGGTAAGACTTGGCGTTTCTTGCAGTGCACATGACATTTTCGGTAGAGTTTTCTCTCATCTGCAGTCTAGTCAAATGAGGTCAATTTTTAAAGTTTTTAACAACTCTCTGGCACCTTTTATGCAAACTAGACGTGAACAGCCTTGGCAATGGAACTTTCCAGCGACTGTGCTTCTGTCGAATATGAATTAAGATAAAGCGCAGCAGTCGGTGCCTGTCGGGCGTAGCTCGATGAATCAGCTGGGATAAGCATTGTGCTGTGACAGCTGATAAAGCAGCAAAGGGGGAAAAAAAACATTTCGATGTACTTTTTTTTATGTAGTTTTTTTCATTTACGCCCACACCTCCCCTTTCTGCCTGGAATAGATCAGTGGTGACACACAGCTGAGGGCGGAGGTTACGCCGGGGCAGGATGTCGTCAGTACAAATATGCCGGGATTCCTTCAGGCCCTTTTAAGGGAGAGAAAGAAGCAGCGCTGCAATCTTCAGCCAATCTGCTGACCTTTGTGTCAAACAGCTAATGATTTTGCAGAACAGAGGCTGTTCACTCTTTAAACGCCTGATGCTCTGGTGTTTATGCCTGTTTAGCATGCGAGAGAGACGGAAGCCGTAAAAATAGCAAAACAGTGCAGACAGGATAACGTTTGATCCAGAGGTGCGTTGCACTGCAGCTACAGAATATTCCCATACATGCATCATTTTAATTTACACTCATAAATACTAACGGTGTAACTGTGTGGGATGTAAGGTTTTACCAAACTTGGACATGTTAGATTAATAACACAGAGGCATTTTGTTCTCCTTTTGCTTTCAGCTTGAATAGTAGCTGACTGCGCCGAAACTCAGAAATCCAATCTTTATCCACTCAGTGAACGTATCACACCCAAGCGCTAAGAGAACGAGCTAACAGCAACACTTTGGTGTGATTTCTGTCTCATCATCAGCTCAGTTAGAGAAAACACAGCAGGTGTTGAAAGCTATTTGAGATACTGTGTCTTTAAGGGCCTGCTGCCGATTCGAGATGCTGAAACAAAGCCAGAGTTGTGTGTGCTAGAAATGTTGCTACTTTGCCGTGTCATGTTGCAGTTTTAGTTGGTTCATACCTTCAAGCTGGGGAGGGATCAAGTATATCTGGACGACTTTCTGTAAATATCTTTCCTGGAAGCTTTCTTAGTTAATTAATTTGTTTACTTCAGTCATTTACACTTTGAAATAAACGTCGCACGTGTTGATTTAGATAGAAGAATTCAATGAAAGAGTGGTTTGAAGAAAAAAAAAATGTTACATGGTTGACTATACCATAAGCAACAATCAGCCAATCCATACAGAGAGATCTTTAGACATGAACCAAGCAATTTGTATATATAGAAACTAATAACAAAGGAAAAATACTCTTTGTAATGTTGCCACACACACAATATATTTCATCATACCTTGAAAGAATATTATGTTTGATTATTTTCTTAAAAGTCAAAATTGATCTGTTCTCAGATTTGTACTGCAAATTTGTTACATAAACTTCATAAAAGTAATTAATAAAAAAAACTGTTAATAATGCTTTTTAAGTTTAAATTGACAATAAGAAAAATGAGGTCAAAGCTCAATAAAAAACAGAGATTGGAAATAATCTACAAATCTCTGATTAGAACATACCTACAGTATTATCCACTGATTGATTTTTATGTAGTTTTTTTTTTTTAACCAATTTGGTTCCATCGATTGTTTTAGCTTGTATTTCTGTACACCTACATTCTTGTGTTTTACTCTCACATGTAAGAGTTTCATAGAAAGTTGATCTGTTTCATTCGTCTTTACAAAGTAATGCCAGTGAATTAATTTGTTGTGGGCAGATCAGAGTATGGGCTGAGCCATTCAGCCTTCGCTCTGCCTGAACATTGCTGAGTCAAGCTGTTCCAGTGCCACTCGGCGATTTTGTAGATGACGATGTTTGCGTTTTATTAAATCTGACGTCGTGTTTGCTCTCACACGACATGCAGCGCACATCCCGACCGGCAGCCTGAACAGAGTGGCAGCTGTCATCCAGTCGTCAGCGGGGCTTCCAGCTTTAACGTGAGCGAGAAACGTCAAAGCTGGAAGGTATTTCAACTCCAGGCTCGCCCTGATTTTCACAAGAGCTGTAACACACGGCTTCCTGGTTTTCCTCGGAGGAAAACCAAAAGGGGGCTGGGAAAACACATTTGTGTGGAAACCATTTAGGTTCCAACACCTGTGTTTTGTCTGATACAAAGACTTTTTGTGTCTTCGCTTTGTAAGCGGGGCAGGGCCGTGAAGCTTTATTAAGGCTGTTATTAGTCTGGGTTTGTTGCTCCAAGGCTCTGCTGGGCTGTGAAAAAGTTACAGGGGAAAACAAAAAACATCCTTAAGAGAGGCAGGAGGATTTACTGCATGCGTGCAGGAGAGTCTGTGTGTGTTACTGCTCCAACACACCACTAAACATGGACAGGTCTAGTTAAAAAGCTCCACCTCCAAAACAAGCGAGAGAATCCCTCCCACTTGTTTCCCAGCCCCTTATACCAACATAATTATCTTTAATGACGAAAGAGATATGTACTTACTGTACATGGCTGTAGAAAAACCTGGCTGCATGTACATAGTCCCAACAACATGCAAACATGTAATCTGATTTTCTTAGAGGAAAAACTCCTGCTCTCATACTGAAGATGTAGTTTTCCAGCAGTAAGCTTAGTTAGGTGTTTCTGATTGATCTCAAGTTTTTACTAAATTAGGAGGAAGAAAACATCTGATCAATCTCAACTGTATACTGTAATAAATTTTGTCAAGGAGAAGCCAATTGTGCTTTTTTTTTTTTTTTTAAAGAAACCAGGTGTGCCGTGGTGGCGCAGTGGTTGGCGCGACCCACATTTGGAGGCCTCAAGTCCTCGACGCGGCCGTCGCGGGTTCGACTCCCGGACCCGGCGACGTTTACCGCATCTCTTCCCCCCTCTCCTTCCCCCTTTCCTGTCAGCCTACTTCATGAAAAGGGACTCTAGAGCCCACAAAAAGACCCCCTGGAAGGGTTAAAAAAAAAAAAAAAAAAAAGAAACCAGGAGACCACTTAAAATGATTGGTTTCTATGATTTTACAATCTATAGGTATATGTTTGAATAAAGTGAACATTGTTCTTTTATTTTATGAACTACTGACAACATGTCTCTGAAACTCCAAGCAAAAGTCTAGTATTTATTAGCAGAAAATGAGAAATGGTCGAAATAACGACTAAGATGCAGTGCTTTTAGACCTCAAATAATGCAAAGAAAGCAAGTTTATATTGACTAAAACTTTGCCATAGTGTGTGTATATATATACTGTATATATATATGTAAATACAGTACAGACCAAAAGTTTGGACACACCTTTTAATTCAATGAGTTTCCTTTATTTTCATGACTATTGACATTGTAGATTCACACTGAAGGCATCAAAACTATGAATAACACATGTGGAAATATGCACTAAACAAAAAAGTGTAAAACAACTGAAAATACCCCTTATATTCTAGTTTCTTCAAAGTAGCAACCTTTTGCTGTGATTACTGCTTTGCACACACTCTGCATTTTCTTGATGAGCTTCAACAGGTAGTCACCTGAAATGGTTTTCACTTCATAGGTGTGCCCTGTCAGGTTAATAAGTGGGATTTCTTGCCTTATAAATAGTCATGAAAATAAAGAAAACCCATTGAATTAGAAGGTGTGTCCAAACTTTTGGTCTGTACTGTATATATATTATTATCACTATCAAACTACCATTAAGACAATTTCCAAAATCTCCTGATCCAGAAAGGCTCACAACAGAAAGCGGGTGGAGGCTCGAAAGCATCAAATCGAGCTATTTTATTTGATTACGTTCAGCTTTTCCATTAAATGTGCCCAAATCCGATCCAGTGAAGCATTTCCAATCAGAGGCAGATATTATGTGATAACCTGCAGCAGCTGGCTTATGTTACTTTACAAATCTGGTAGAATTTGACCAAAACTACAAAAAACAAAATGAAATGACTGGCATAAAAACCTAGCTCAGTGTGGTAGCAACCTAGTTAAAATGCCGTCCGGTTAACTAGCTTGTTACGTTTCTGCTCTTCCTCTGACTCCACTGTTAAACACCTCACTGATGCTGAAAGTAGCAAAACTCGAGTCTAACAGCAGCAACTACTAAAACCACAGAGTGTTTTTAGCAAAGACCCGGTAGCTTTATGGCGCGTTCAGTGATTGTTAAAAAAAAAAAAAGCTTTAATGTTGAAGCTCGCGACCGGTCGGTCAAAGTTCAGAGGTTTTCCAGCTGAAAACATTGGGATTCTGGTCGCCCACTGATTTCTCTCCTCATCTCCAAATGGGTGCCATCTGCTTCACGGGAATAATTAGAAATCTCTGTTTCCACTTTGACAGGAGCTCATTGTTGTTCAAAGACAAGAACTTTTTATGTAGACTCTGAAATTTTACGCACACTCACTCTTGCCCAGATTCCACCTGGAAGCTGGAGTAAGAGGAGACGTCGCCCGCTTTATTGCCAACTTGGGCTTCTGGGTGATTTCCTTAACACAAGATCTGATGGTTGGTAACGACGTGTGCGTGATGAGGCTTACGCGAGTGTGTCCTTCTCTGTCTTGGTCGGTCCCGTCGCTTCCCAAACACAGAAAGGCTATGAGTTTATTGCAGGCCACTGGTATTTGGAGCAACTGGAGCCACTCGGCATGACGGCCTCCACACGGGGCCCGGAATGTCCCAGCAGGTCACCCCACACAGCTGACGGCTACACTGTTATGACATTGCATGCTGGGTTTTCACATGGGACAGCAGATTTGCCACAACGAGTAACTTGTTACATTCTTCTCTGTTAGCGGAGCGATAAATCTCCTTCGGTCCGAGACACCGATGATGAAGAAGAGGAATGAGTGAAGCTTGTTTGCTTTGGCGATGACAGAAATGTGTTTTATTAAAAACTACCCTAAATGGTAAGGATGCCTTTGAGGGTGTGTGTGTGTGTGTGTGAGGTTCACCAGCAAGAAAAGCAGAAACCAGGGTTACATGATAGGCATGGTCCAAAAATGCTTCCCAGATGACACGTCAGTGCAAAAGTAAACAAGGCCTCCCACACTGTAGCATGCCCCGTCGAAGCGTCAGGTCCCCGGAGGGCGTTTCCGTTCTCTACCTAGATCAGAGGTCAAACGACAACACTGGGGGGGGGAGAAAACGGCTGCTGTTTGTTTTCTTATCTCAAAGTTCAAATCACTGGCAATTCTGGCTTTCCTGCAGAACCGTCGCTACACTTTGCCCCAGCTGAACTCTGCCGTGTTACACTCAGCTGTTCTCAGGGAGTATTTGTTGTGCTCCATGTAGTGTTTTCACAGATTTGACTCATGTGATGTTTTTACCTTTTGACTTAGCAGATTGTTTTCTGCTCCTGTCCACGGGTAGCTGAGTGTTACGACCTCTACTCGTGTTCTTCAAATTCATACTAGGATTTTAAAGCTGAAGGCCAGCAGGGGCGCAGATGAAAATCCCTTTTCTCGTCAGTCAAAGCATGTTGTCTAGTCAGAGGTGAGTCAAAGACGGTGACACAGCCTTAAAGTTGAGATGCGCTGAGAATTGGCCAGGTGATCGGAATCAGATGATTTTCAGCTTGAGCTGCCCTGACAGGCATAATCTCTAAGCCCTGCCTCACTGGCAATAACGCTCTTTGTTGTGGATGTCGTTACTGAGTGAAGAAGAGTCAACTTTTACTATTTTCAATGCCAATAAGGTCAAACAAAACACAAAACGTGTAGAAAACGTCTAAATTGACATGTCAAGGTTCATTTAGGCGCTGAGAGAGCAGGATTTTCCGCAGGTAACAGGAAGGCTTGATGTATTACAACAAATTTGCTATTTTGTCTGGGTGACTTTAAAACATCTGAACACTTCAGTTAAGGTACTAAGGGTTCACACTCACTAGAAAATGAACAAAAACTCTCCTCTTTAGGTAATAACTGTGCTAAATGTGCTAGCTGTGCTAATCACTAATGAAATATGCTAACGCTATACTGCCTTTACTTGTTTGTGGTACAAAAACCTGACTCAGGTCCCAGATTAAGAAATGTAATACACAAATAAAAAGAATAAATAAATAATAAAGTAATTTATGTGACGTGAAGATATGTATATTTAAACAGTTTGTGCGTAAATAAATAATAAGACCTTTTATAAGTAGACGTAACATTTTACAGCAGCCTGTTTCTCACTCACACCGTGTGACATCACTTCTAATGTAAATAATAAAATATTGCACACAAGAGAAAAGGCCAGAAAAAAACAATGTACTCTTCTTGTTTTCTACTGTATTTTACTTATTAAAGACAAATAATTGCTGAATGAGCTAACATCAGAATTCGCAGGTCAAAATGATCACCTGGAAATTGGCCAAGAATTTCATATCTGTGCATATCGACTGCCTTCTCTTTGGAAATTAGAACAGAAAAATTTTATATGTTAAGAAAAGGTCAACTTTTTAATGTCACCCAGATAAACTTTCTTAATGATGGTTTAACACTTAAATGTAATCCAGTTGATCCATGAGGACACCAATGTCCTAGTGACAGTTAAGGGGTTAAAACATTCACTTGTAGACCAAACTACGTGTATTTCTGGTGACTTCCACTAGGAGACAGTATGTAGCTGAGGGCAGTTGCAGAATGAGTCATTGGTGTCAATTCTTGGAAGGCTGAAGGGTCTCAGCAGGAATCAATACAAGTCACTCACACACACCGGACAAGTCTCATCACCTTTTCTGGGAGCAGAACGTTGGGGTCAGCAGCCAGAGTGGCGCCGCAGGCAGAAAATCCCCGTCCTGTGGAGCACAGACAGAAAAAAGATTATGAGGCACTGAGAGTGTGGGAGTGGAGAAAAACAGGAAGCAGAGATACTGACAGCGGGACAAGCTGAAATAAATAATAGCTGATTTTTTAAAATTTATTTATTTTTTTATTTTTTGGAGGAAGATGTACCAGTGGGAGCAGGCTCCCTTTAACTTGGCTCTAATCGCGTCTCTGGTTGTTTCATGCTGAGCAGTTAATTGTAAATAAACAAGAAAAGGCAACAAAGCGACATTGGCTTAACATAACTATATTTAAAAGGTATGAGTCTGAAAACTAAATACACCCTTTTATCGTACCGAATCCCGTCATAACGTTTAATCAGGTTGCGGTTTGGACTTTAAGTGGGCCATAGCACAGCTATGCTGTGATAAATTGATTGCTGTGTTTCTGATCATTTTCCAGTTAATGATCCAGTTTTAGTCAAGTTTATTCGTATATCGCATTTCAGCAACAAGGCAGTTCAAAGAGCTTTACGACACAAATACATAATACAGCAACCAGTTATGATCTTCGTCAAACTCATCAGCATTAATCAAATATATTCATCAATTTTCCAGTTATGCTGAGTCAAAGGCAACTCTAAGTAGATTGGCTTGTAGTCTAGATTTAAAGGAACTCAGTGTTTCAGCAGTTTTGCAGTTTTCTGGAAGTTTGTTCCAGATTTGTGGTGCATAGAAGCTGAATGCTGCTTGACCATGTTTGGTTCTGGTTCTGGGGAGGCAGAGCAGAACCAGAAGCAGAAGACCTGAGAGGTCTGGAAGGTTGATACTACCACAGAGGATGTTTTGGTCCTAAGCCATTCGGTGATTTTATAAGCGAGCAAAAGTATTTTAAAGTCTATTCTCTGAGCTACAGGGAGCCAGTGGAAGGACTTTAGAACTGGGTGATGTGTTGTTAGGCAGACCTGTGAAGACACTGTTGCAGTAATAAATGCAACAGAGATACACACATGGATAAGTTTCTCTAGATCTTGCCAGGTCATTAGTCTTTTAATCCTAGAAATGTTCTTTAGGTGACAGAAGGCTGACTTTGTAACTGTGTTTATATGACTCTGAGGGTTCAGGCCTGAGTCCTTCATTACACCCAAATTTGGGACCTGATCAGTCGTTGAGATTAGCTCTAAAAAAGTATGACGGGGTGTGAAGTGTGAGATGTTTGTGGTGACATGCTGTGAATGGTTTTCTTCTTCCGTCGAGGTGACTAAGCATCTCTGATTTAGTTTTCTTCCAGCTTCTCAGACTCATTCTCCTTTTGATTTTAACATTTAACACACTAAGGCCTGCGAGTCCTAAGATGGAGCACTGTTTTTTTCTCATACAATTTCTCTGATCTCTGGACAGGCTGACCTCGGAATGAATTTGGTTCTTTTCCCTCCGGGGAAAAGTGTCAGTGGCTTTAAATATTTTCCGCTTCTGGATGATCTTTCTCATCTAGGACGGTAGTGTCCAACTCCCGTCCTCAGGGGCGTCCTGCATGTTTTGCAGATGCCTCCCCTACGAAACAGCTGATTCAGCTGGACAAACTGCCTCTTCAGCACGCCATCAGTTTCTACAGAGGCGTTAAAAATGAACTATGCGTTTGATTCAGGTGCTGTGAATACAGGACACATCTGAAACATGCAAGACACACAGCAGTCCTTGACACCTGAGAGTGGAGTCTTATCGATTGTCTTCAGTTTCCCTCTTTGCATTGTGTTGAACACCTTTGAGGTATTTAAGGTTAGGGCTTTCATCATGTGTGCATTAGTTAATGATTGTTAAATGTCATTTTGAATGCATAAGTTTGTAAGATAAAATTTGATCATTAGCCTCATTATTGCCAGGCACTAGGAGTTTTCCTTGTGTTCTTCTGTGGCCTCATTTTTCCCATGACTGACCTTATTCAGACATTACAGGGGAAGCACAGCCCCTAGTGGACCATTGTCCTCACAACAACAGACCTGACTGTAAAATAAAGGATCCTAGAAAGGATTCAAAGTTTTGACTCGACTGTATCAGCAGCCAAGAGAGACGGTTACTTACCGTATCTCTGAGCTTTGTGTGTAGATTACTCGGGGGATGTGATCACATCCCTGATTAGCCTGTTTATTCTCACCAGCTGAGTCTAAATAAGACAGAAATGACAGTAGTCTCCAGTGTGCCTGGTTCAGCTTCTGAAAAATGAAGTCTGTGAACCCTGGCGTGGGTGGGACGGTGGGGAACCATTTGGGTTGGGGGTATTTTACTCCCTTACCGCTCGTCAAAGCTTTGTTTTTTTGATTCGTGCTTTTCTTCCCTTCCTTCTGTAAAGAGAATATTTCTCAGAGCAGAAGCTTTCAGTGTTTGTGTTTCTGTTTTCATGCAGTCCAATCCCCAAACTGGTTGTGTATTTTTTTATTTACATTTCCCCCCCCCCCCCCCCCCCCCCCCTCGACTCTTGGGACAGATGGAACCTGTCGTTTTGGTTTTTGACGGTCGGAGCTGGGTTCCGTCACTTTCACTTCGCTTCGTCTCTCCTATTTCCCAAGACTCTGCATTAATTAATTTTCATACAAAGGCTGAAGGAAAATCCCTCCCTTCAGAGGTTTTAACAGCTGGCTCTTTGCCTGTTCGGACGGAAAACAAAACAAATGTCATCTTTCTAATCTTCTGCTTTTCTGCACAAATACAACAAATCAGTCACACTTCAGCAAGTAAAAAAAAAAAAAAAGAAAACTATGTTGGCTTTTATGCAACACTGAACCAAAATGTAAACTGTAAAGACATCATTTCTGTGCTGTGGGAATTTCTTCCCTCTGAATGAAATGTTTTGATCTGCAGCGTTCACACTTTTTTTCTCCCCTCTCTGGAAATGTTTTATCACAGGCTGACTGGGGAGTTTGCTCTCCTGCTGACTGCTGCCTGGAGCTTTAAGCCCCTGCATTGGGCTGGAGATTTGACTGGCTGAGTGACCTCAGGCAGGAGGAATGTTTTGTCTGGACGTCCGCAGCAGGACTACCAGCCTGATGCACACAAAGCACAGAAGCCGCTGAGCCAAAAGCCAGCAGCACTGTACGTTGTGTGGAGATCGTTTTTGTCTCTAGGAGTTTGTTTTTTTCTTTTTCTTGATTGGCTACCAGTTTTCTACAGAAAAAGGTGAAAAATAATGTCTGCATAGACAATAAGACTGTCTGTGATGTGGAAACAGAGTTGATCAAATCACTGATCATCACAGAAGATAAGGGAAATTTAAAAAAAAATGTTTAAGTTTCAGATTTGGTGAAAACAAGACTAATAAATAATGAATGAAAAAAAGAATAGGTTAGCTAAAACAGGATCGAGATTTTAGCGAGTAAGTGTATGAAATGTAAAATTTCAAGAATTAAAAAATTTTTAAGGCAAAATGTAAAAAAATAAGGTAAAAACAAAAAACCTTTGCTAATGTCTTTAGTTTGCCTTTAAGGCTTTGACTACTAAATTAGCTAATTTATTTCTGCTGTTGCTGTGTTTTAAATTATATTGAATGGCTGTTAGATTTCATAAAAAAATAAAATAAAATTGCCACATCCTTGGCCAGAGGTTTTGCTCGTTGTAATTCATCGGCCTGTTTTTGATTTTGAACAAGCTGTAGTGACCTTGGCAGGAGGCAAAAACCCCACAAATCCACATTTATCTAGAGGACACATCGAACAAACAGGCTCAAGGCTTCATTTTCTGCTGACCAATTTCTTCCATTAAGCCACTCGGAAGAAATAGTTTGTGAAGAAAAATCTTTCCAGAAATGCTTATTTCAGAGAAAACAGTAAAAATCACATTTGTGCAGATGATTGATTTCTCCATGGTAGAGAAGGAAAAACAAGACTTAGATATTTTTTTTATTTGCCAACAATGTGTCTGCTCTGTTCTCATTATTGTACTTTATTGATATTACTGGATGAATTTTCTATTCCTTCAGTTATTTTACTAAATTTCAAAGTGTACACAAGCTTCACTAGCGAACCCACAGCGTGGTTTCCTGGTCGAGATAATGGCTAAAACTTCAGATTTAAAGCCTCCAAATGATCAAAACCAGGCTGCGTTTGAATGACTGAAGATTTTTTTCATTTGTTGCTTTTTTTTTTCACATGTGACATGCCAAATAACAGCAAAGGAAATGCTACCTTCTTTTTTTTTTTTTTTTTGCATTTTTAACATTCCTACAGATATGAAATCTTAGCGATATGCATCCGGAATGCTCCCCTGATAGATAACGGATTTATAGCAGTTATTTGCTTTTTATTGAGAATGAGACATTCCTGCAAAGGTACTGTTAATATGACATCGCATATTCACTGATCGCACCGCAAATTCATCAAAGCAACAAAGTAAAGAGAGAAAACATACCAACATGTGAAGTATACTCCAGCTTTTGTCCTAATTATTTTTATAAATTAGTTTAGGGGGAATTTAATATAAAGCCTTCTGCACCAGCTGTACCTGTGCTAGATTGTTTTTATTATTATTATTGTGAAATAACTTGTTCCACTAGCTCGGCACGTTGAGTTGAGCTGCTGTACTTTCCGAAAGGTTTCTTGTAATTTCCTTACACTTTGAGCCAGTATTCCTGTACTATTTATAAATGGTAGAGGAAAACTGTCCAGTGGCCAATTTTTTTTTTTTTTTCTTCTCATTTTCAGTCCACTGTTAGACACATTTTTAGATCTGCAATCTAAAAATGTGTCTAACAGTGGACTTCTGTAGTGAAAGGACGACAAACAGATTAGCGAATAAGCTATGGGGGATTTAGGCCTTGTGTTGCTGCTTGTCATAAAGACACATTTGTGTGCAACATGCAAAGCTAAAATATATATATATTTCTAAATCAAAGATTTAGAATCTGTTACCATTCCCTTTTTTTTTCTTTTTGTGATATATAGTGGATTTATGTCAAATCAACTTTGTTGAGCTTTACATCATGTTATAATGTTAGTCCTTCATCAAAAACCTACTTTGAGTGCTGCTTTAATTGTTTAAGAGCACTTGAAAAATCCTTTCGACCACAAAGCTCCTCCCAGGAGCTGCAGTTTCCAAGCGTCTGAGCAGCTCTTCCCCACTCGGCTCCTTCAGACTAGCCAGCACCACCAGGTGTTTGCTAATTGCTAACCAGGCTCTCATTGGTTTGCAATTATTATACGAGCTCAGTAGCTCGTATAATAATGAGCTACTAAGAAGTAGCTCATTATTATACGAGCTACTTCTCAGTGCAGCACTGTTAAAAATGTTGTTCAACAGATTAACAGAGGAGCGATGTTGTGATGTCATATTTCAAATGTGCAGCGTTTTTATAACAACTGAAGCTAACACAGTTGCTAACATAGTGGTATGTGCCTGAAACGCACACAATCCTGCTTCTTTACTGGGTTATTTTTGGCTTTTGTAATTCAGCAGTAATAAAGTAAACAAAATCAATCTTAGGTTTTATTTCTCAAACAGTATGGGTGATTTTTAAGCAATATGTTTCTTACTGCTGGCATTTAGTGATAACTGCAACTCATTTTGGTCTGTGTAGAAATTGAAGATGCTTCCATGTATTCCTGTGTTTGGGATTGGTGGCAGGTTTAATACAGGGGTACAAAAAGTGGTGCTGGGATGCTGTTACTAAGCATTTAGTGTCTTCTCTCTCTCCTTTTCACACATAAACATCACCGTCGTCCTTTATTCTCTCAGAAGAAAAACAGATCTTTACTTTATTCTCTTTGATTCTCCCCCTTCCTCCTCATATCAGTCTCTCTGCACCAGCCGATTGCTCTGATTAGCTTACCTGAGTCCGAGGTAGTTTTCTCTACTGAGTGAATTTGCAATGCAGTGAAGATAACAATCCAGTTGTATTTGAAAAAAGGAAAGGGAGGAGCTTTGGATTCTGCACAGAAAATACTTCAGAGTGTGCATATGACTGAAAATGATTGAGTGTGTGTGTGTGCGCGCCTCACATTGTTTATGACAGGAACCAAAACAGAGAAGAGAGTCCCGGTCAGCCGACCTGCTGAGCAGGAAAGTGGCCAAAGAGAAAAAGGAGTTCAGACACAGGAATCTGCTCAGACCGGGAGACGTTTCTGTCGTCTCGTCAGAGGAAGGACACCAGACTACAGAGACAATTATTTTTCATTCATTCTTTGAGAAAAAGAGGCTAGGGACCCCAAATGGAGCTTCCCATGTCCATCCAGAAAGAGATCACTTTGCTGAAAGGTATTGTTTTTTGTAAATTCTGATTTTAATTTACAGAGAAAAAAAAACATGCTGTTTTTCTGTTGTTGTTTTGTTTTGTTTTTGATAATATGAGACTTGCAATGGAAACAAAACAGCTAAGATTAGAGAACGGAGAGACATTGTGCTGCGGTATTGTTAATGCATCGGAAGGGAGGGGTGGCTGGCAGTTATTGTTAGACAGGCTGAAGGAATATTGAGCTTACGCCGTGTGAGAAACCTCAACTCTGCTCCTCATTGTTGTTTTTAAATGGTCTGGTAAAACTTCATCAGGGCGCGTTTAACCAGACTGCTGCTGCAGGGAAAAGCACAAACTAACCCTGTAGAGCTGCACCATCTGTTTACATCTTATCTCATCCCCCATTACTAGCATGATCACGCCTAACGAACGTTTGTAGTTTAGTTCTCTTCATTTGTGCCTCTGCATCAGCATCAAGATTACAGCTGTTATGTTACTATGGTTACGTCTCCCCGACACGTTACTCGTCAGGTTTCCGCGTCACCTCAGAACCAGTTCTGTGCGTGCATGTGCCGCTTTGAGTTTCTGTCTTCACCGATGGTACGGTGATATGACGGCCGGACGCTAAGAGTTACATTAACGCCGTAAACTTCCCCGCCTGTCGAGTTCTTTTCAGTGGATAGGTTCTTTTTTTTTTTTTTTTATGAAACCAATGAATATCTGCTCATCTGGTGCTGGAATGCATCAAGATTCAAACACTGATTAGCGTTCTGGGAAGCTTTAGCTTGAGAAAGGAGTCATGAGTCATTCGTTATAAATTGCAAGTCATTATTTTAGCAGTTGATCTGTAGATTTGACAATAGTGTGAGAATCCAAAGGGATTAGATGGATAACTGTAACATACATACCGTATTTTCCGCACTATAAAGCGCACATAAAAACCTTCAATTCTCTCAAATCCGACTTATAATCCGGTGCGCCTTATATATGGACCAATATTGAGCCACAACAGGTCTCGCAACTACGGTAAGCAGCCGCCGACTTCATTTTCCCCCATAGAAGAAGAAGCGCGCGGTGCACGCTGGGGTTTGTGTAAAGACCCCAAAATGGCTCCTATTAAGAGACACGCTGACGACGCAGAGTTTAAGCTCAAGGCGATCAGTCACGCAGTAGAACACGGGAATAGAGCAGCAGCGAGAGAATTTAACATGAACGAATCAATGGTGCGGAAGTGGATATATATTGTGATTGCACTAACGTTTGATTTACTGTAACAGTATCAGACTGTTTTTTACGTGTTTATTGAATCAAGGAAAAGTTCCCCTCCACTATATCTTATACCTTGCTGTTGTTAAAAGATAAACTGTGTCACGTCACTGACTTTACCTCGGGGAAAATAATAAAACAGCTGTTTATTCATTTTGGGAATGAACAGAGTTTTCAGAACGCTGGTTTGTAATCTATTAATAAAGTTTGGCTGACCTATCTGACTATTTTGTTGACATTCCCTTTAGCGCAGTTCCACCTAATGGATGCATAACGTAACCCCAGCCTCTACTGTAGCGTCTATTCTATGCGCCTTATAATGCGGTGCACCTCATATATGAAAAAAGTTTTAAAATAGGCCATTCATTGAAGGTACGCCTTATAATGTGGTGCGCCTTATAGTGCGGAAAATACGGTACTTAAAATAAACAAAAAGGAAGTCCATATAAAGCAGCCAGGTGAGGTGTGGTTTATTTACTTCCTGTCTGTATTCGACAGCTGTTCCTGTTACCATGCAGGAACAGCTACAAGGGACATGATGTCCAAAACAAAACAAACAAAAAAAAAACTTGAATGTCTTAAGCTCTGCATGATGCATAAACACACTTCTTTTCATGTTTCTTACGCAAGTTTTCTTATAAGAAAATTTAATCTTTGTCGGCAATGGATTAAATACCGGAATTAAATATGATTTCAGAAGAACATGTTTTTTTCTGCTGAAATCAGGCAGCAGAAAACAGAAAAAGCAGAAAAACCATGTGGAAGGTGATAGAGCAGAAAATAGGAATTTTTTTCACCGTTCATTCCAAATAGTTCCAAAAACCATTTGGGATGAATGCAGCGCTATGTTTTCTAGCAATATGAGCTTCCAATTTCTTATTTATCTTTGTGTGACCGCTACTGTTTTGGCATCAATCAACGTTTAACTGGATTTACAAAAGAAAAAAAATCTAATCCTCATCCTTACTTATCCACCAATGATCCTTAAGGAGATCCAAAATACTCCCACAGTTTGGGCCGCTGGATTGTGTGTGAACTTGCTGGGCTGTGCATTTATTGACGATTAGCGCGGCTCATCTAAAATTTACTTTATTAATTACTGCCATTTATCGTTCTGTGAAGGACGTGTGTTTACAAAACTGCCACCAGTGTCTACTGTTAAGCCTGAGATGTGGATGATTTCATCAAACGTTGCGTCACTCAGGTCTGTGTAACTGCAGCGGGATCTCTGACACTTTGGTTCTGTATGTGAGTTGAAACGTGAGTCACAACACTTCTCTTGTGGGTCTTGCAGCTGTGCTCAAAACTTGAAAGCATGTGGAAGGTAATAGAGTGAGGGTCAGCCTTGAAAATAAAATCTGCAATATCTGCATGCTTAGAGCACAAACCTTGAACGTTTTCTGGAAAATATGACATCAAAGTGATGTTAAGCTGTCAGATCGAGTATTTGCTGTACCCTGACATGCATCACTCCCTTTGAAAAGAGTTTAAAACAACACCCTTTTCAGTAGCGATGCACTGAGGTCAGATTTTTGGATTTCCGTACTCAAAACTTCTGCCACCAACATCCGAAACTGCTGGAGTAAAAATTGTGAGGAAGTGAAGTGACCAGCAGCTGCCAGAGTTGAGCTTTCTGTTGTAGCAGCTTGAACGAATAGCTGACATTCCTCTGCAGATCTAGTTTCACTTTAAATGACTTCTTACACCTTTTGTGCTTCGTCTGACCGCCTTTGTAAACGTCTCACTGATGCTGGAAGAAACACTGATACTGGAGTTTTCTTGCTGCAGTCGCAGCTTCCGAATGTGGGAGTTTTGTTGGTAGCACAGCGTGGTAATGCTGACATGTCATCAGAAAAAGATTTCATTATGACTATTTCTTTTATTGTCCAACTGGTTGGTCACAGATTGAAGTCATGTCCCATGGAAAGATCTGCGAATACTACAGCCGATTTTCAGTTTGATCAGACCCTAATTATTCTTGGAAAATTCACCTGTTTGAGGAGTCTTCCACAGGGAATGCTTGGAATATTTGAAAGAAAATGCAGCTTGGAAAACTGAAATGTCTTGGCGCGATGCTACTTGACACACTTTTGACTTGTGTTTGCAAAGCATCCAATCCAGGTGCTCCATTCCCCCTCCCCTTTGAGCTGATTGGCTGTACCCCCAAAAAGTGGAAATAAGGAAGACTGTGAAAATTAGCTTCTACGGTAGTGCTTAGATTGTTGCTTTTATAAATATTTGGTGTTTGGCCTATTAAAACAGGCGATTATAAACGTTTGAGGGGGTCAGATTTGAGGAAGGCTGTAGCCCCTATACCCCTGGAAATACCAGCCGTCCACTGTACATTACATAGCAACGTGTACGCCACTAGAAAGTGAAGTCACTTTGGTCTTGGCATTTCTTCTCATCACGTCATGAAAGTAGGAAGAAAAAAAAAATCAGGTTCATTGCTCGGTCATGTTAATCAAACATCACAGTCTTTTTACTTTCAGTCAGTAGAAAGCATTGAAGACAGTGGAGTAAGAGACTGGGTGTGTTTCCCAAGTACAAACTATAACTAACCTCTGTCATCTGAAGGAAACAGCTGTATAACACAAGAAATGTTCTTAGCCGTAATCACGCTTGGATGTCATTCCAGGACAAAAAAAAAAGGGAAATTGAATCTGTTTTCATTTCCGTAGACCTTATTGAAACGCTGCGATAAGAGCTTACAACAGCAGTTTGGGTGGCAAATATTGATATCAAATATGGCTGATTTCATTCTAGTTTACTTCACTTTTATTATATAGAGATATATATTTGTAATTCTAAGCTATGTAAAATTTTGACATAATTTAGTGGGGTTTAAAAAAAATTTTTTTTTGCTCTGTGGATCTTCAGCTTGCGACTTTCTTGACAGGACACATTTATTTCTGTTATTTTCGATCCATTTGCCACATCTTTGTGAAAAGGAGAATTTCTCACACCACACTGCTATTTCTACTGACATATTTTAGGGGTACGACTTTCCCATAGTAGCACACAGCAGAGCGAGGTGCTTGCAGGCGTGGGTGAACATTCTTTACGCCGGCGGCAGTAATAAATCGCCAGGTGACGCTGTCGGCGGTTTGCAGGAAACGGAGAACACCGTTTGCACCTGGGAGAGTTTCAGGCTTGTGTTTGTCGCCTGGCAAGAGGAGACGCCACAGTGCGGCCTCTTGATGGATGTGCTGTCAGTTTCAACAGAGTGAGAAGTAGGAGAAACTCTTCCCAACAATGCAGCACTTCATACTGACATGAAAAGGTCATATGTGGGAAATGCGTGCATGAAGGTTGCTACGCTAATGTAGCAACCTTTTAGAGCAGCTGTGTGATGACGTAGCTAATGGGGAAAACAGAGAAGCTCAGAAGCTAATTGTACTGAGCGTGATCCTAATCAAAGCCCTGAGTCCTTTTGATTTGATTGGATCGAGATCTCTCTCTTCAGCCTCATTTGTTTGATCCTACGTCTTGAAGTCTAGAAAATCAGGAACAAAAAAAAAAAAGAACAACTTTCTCCAGAACAGAAACTACAAAGACAGGAAGGAAAACTGCGAGCGCTTTCTGAAGTTTCAGGAAGTTACATCTCCTTAAATAGAGGTTGTTCTCTTTCCATTTTTTTTTTTTTTTTTGTTGCATGAGAAGCGTTGAAATGGATCTTGTTCGGCGTTTCAGAAGCCTGGAACAAATCGGTGTAATCTCTGTTGGCTGCAGTTTCAAAGTCTGGGTTGGTGCTCATCTGTCCGCGTGTATTTAGTCTTTGAGTCCAGCCGGCTTCCAAAAATTCCCCCAAAAAGGTAATGCACGGCTAAAAAGAAGCTGCAATAGTTTGCTGGCATGTAATGAATGCATTCATTAAGAAACTAATTCTTCCAGTTAAACTATCCAGAGAAGAAACATCAATCTGTAAAAAAGCTGTTTCTTTTTTTGAAAAATTCTACTTTACTAACATAATTTGATGCCAAAGGAGACACAAGCATTTTAATGGTCTATTATTCTGTATCATTAAAAATTTATTAAGGTTTTGAGGGTAAATGTCATACTTTTGTCAACAATAGTCAAACTGTTTTTTGTTTTTTTTTCTTCTAAAGTATGACATTCAAGTTCAATCAGTTTTCAATGGCCTAATAATATATAATGAACATTTACTCAGTTTCTTTGGTCAAATTTGTTTAAAATGTTAAGTTGCAAGAATTAGTTACAATGACACTTTTCGAATGTTTTTATGGTGTGATAACCAAAAATAACTTTACTTTGCTTCACAGTACAAAGATACACATTTCTGCCATGATCTATTTGATTTTATTTAAAACAAAAAGTACAAATTATTACTGTTGCAGCTACAGGAATATAACATATGGATCCTCACAACTGCATCAATGGAGTCTATGCTATTTTTTGAAAATTTCAATACACATACTTTCACAACAATTTCAAAGGAAACTCACAAATTTAGTAGATTTCAAATTGCTTTTGGAGAGAATGTCGCTCCTTTTTGTTATGCTGCTTGTACTTTTAACAGTTTTAGCTTAATAAGAGTGATGGGCGGAGCCTCTCTGGTTTACACCCAACCACGGTTTGTGTTTTATGCAAGCTAAAGCTAATGTTTTTTTATACCAAATCGGTTAGGTACCTAATAGTAGCTTATCATAAAATGGAACTGGTCATTCTTATTTGAGCAGCCAAAGATACCATGAAAGTTTTTCACTTTTTTTTTTTTTTTTTTTGAATGTGATGAAACTAACCTGAGAAGTTTGAGTTGTTTTTGTCAGCAACGCAACAATGTGAGTACTAACCACCTGGCAGGGTGTTGGCCTCAGTGCGGCCTACTTGCAAAAAAACGACAGCACAATGGATATTCAGATTCTTATTGTTGACATGCAGGCCTTCCATCCTTTCCTCTCATTATTCCAGTAATACACATGGGAATCTTGAAATGCGTGAACCAGGATTACTGTCAGGGTTTCAACAGTGACGAAATTGGACTGCAATCAGTTTTTATTCCAAATATTAATTTACATTCAAACCCGAGAGACTTTTAATAACCCTTCTTGTCTTGTACGTCAGCACTTTGCGGACATTCCTTCTTGCGGTCTTTAAATCTCGTCCCTCTTTGAACATAATTTAAGACATTCCTGCGACACACTTTTCCTGCACTCCAGCAGGAAATGCGTCACCTACAGTTTCCCTTCTGTTTCGCTGAGCTATTTTAGTGGCTGATGAGGCTCGGGGAATATCCTCAGGTTATAGTAAGGCTACTCCACAGCTGGGATTTGACTTATTGTCTTCCTCATAGTAAAAAACAAACAAACAGATGTTCATGTAAACACAGCATTCCTTCATTATTCACTATTTTTTCCACACTGGACTATGCCTGCTCATTTGAAATGCTTTGAAAGAAGAAGAAACTCTATTGATGAATTTTTTTTTATGGCATTTAATGGGTGAATGCACAGCTCTGGAAAGGTCTATAATTTGCACAGCAATATACACTTCTATCCTTTGTTGAGAAAATTATCCCACTGTTTATGTGCTAAATGCTTCTGTAGTCACTTACTGAGCCTGATACTCTGGTATGTTCCAGATAGTCATTTGATCTGCTGTATATCACAAAAAAAGGAAGCCATCAAAGTCCTGATGGTAGACTGGGCTTTGGAGGTTGGAGACGTGCTGTGAGAATGTGACAACAGTACATGGTCTTATCATAAGAAGAAAAATAAAATAAAAGTTGAATATTCCTTATGTTAGCACTGAAAAATCCAAAAATCTTTTAATATTTGATAGTAACATTATTTCCCTTGCAATAATATTTTATCTTAATAGGATTCCTTTAGATCATAGAACACCAACCCCAACATCAGTCACTGAAATGTCTTCAAATGACATTTCAATTTCAATGACATCTGAAATGTCTTATAGTTAAAAAGACTTTGAAATAACGTTTGGTAATGTTCTGCACAAGAGGTCCAACATCATGGATAAAATCCGGCTCAGATAAACGAAGAAGACTGACTGCAAACATAATAGAAAACTTTCCCACGTTGAAATAAGACTTTTCTTTCCTGTTAGCTGTTGCTTAAATAGCTGCACATCAAACCATTTTACTTACATGTACTGAATCTGATCTAGTTATACACCAAAGCGGAACAGATCACAAGAAAAAGAAAAAAAAAAACTTTAGTTTTGAGTTTTACTCTTTCTTGTGTTTACTTGACACCTCTAAACCTGGGTTAATGTTTCTGAGACTGTACTGTTGATCATTAACCATCGCTTACACCTCCTCCATTACTTCAGTGCACTGTAACGGCTAGAGGAAGCTGCAGCAGCTTTACCAAGTACATTATTGGAAGTCTGCTTGGTATTAATTTGATCAATATATGCTCACTTTTTGTGGTTCCAGGTTCTGGACATTGTCATCATCACATATGGCTCTGTTAAGTCTATATTGGCTTTGATCTGAGAAGATAGACTTGTTTTCAAGTAATTTTCCCTCTGCCCAATACAATGCTCTGAATGGTGCAACTAACTAAAAGCAGTTAAGCAATTTTACTGGTAATGAATCGTCCAAGGTTACAATAACCACCGACTGAACAATTCAGCACAATCCTTTAAGTCTGACCCTAGTTTATCGTTTTGGTTTTTTTTTACCCATCTTCTTGCTTTTTCCCATTCTCTTTATTGCCCAAATGCCAATGAACTCTTCGGCTCCACGCACGGTCATGCTCGCGCATTTACGTGAACAGAGGTATTATTATAGAGGGCGGCTCTGACCTGTGTAAGAGGAAGAGGAGGGAAACTCCTTTTTTTTTTTTTGTTCTGCACAGCTTGACGTGTTTGACAGAAAGCGCGGAGAAAGCACATAGAGGCACCAAGATCAAAAAGAAGAAAGGAGTTGTTAGGGAACGCTGTCGGGGCGGGGGAGAAAAAATGGCTTCGGTTCCAAAGGTTCCAAAGGTCTCCGCTCAGGAAATCTGCAGCATGGAGTCGTTCTATTCGAGCAAAGGTAAGCCTCAGGAATGAACAACAACACAGCTGAAACGAGAGAAAGGAGATGGGGAAACAAAGCCAGGTGGTAAGCTGATCCAGGTGGAGAGCAGATGAAGGGAGAGTCTCTGGATGGGAATGTACATGTGGTAAAATCAAAGGCATGAAGGAGATGACTTCTGATAATTATTAGAATTGCTCAGTGAGGATATTTTTCCCCCCCAGGATAACATTTGAAGTCGTCGAAGAACAGCCGTTGATAGCGGTTTGATAATTGGGAGATTTTTTTTGTCATTAGTATATGTTCTAGAAATGTTCCTTTCTGGCATTTAGAGATATTTCATCTGATCTGTAGAGTCTGGAGCACATTTTTAAAGCTCTCCTCTAACATGAACCTAAGTAAGAAAGTTCCTAAATATATATCCAACTCAACACATACAGCCAGAGTCTTTAATAAAGTCACGTTTTGCCCTCGCTATCGAAGGTTTTATGTGGAGCAATTTGCAAAAGTGCTGGGCTAACTTTAGCATGTATGATCTTTTTTTCATATGACTTGTTGATAATTCAGCTCATAACACATGAGCTGAATTTCACTAGATTTACAGCTCACCCTCATTTTAGTTGTGCTCTGCAAAGCACTATGGGATAGCTGAGGATCTCTGAACATGGCATTAAGCAGGTGAACTGACAAGGATAGGCAGTGAGTAGCAGGGATTTTTTTTTGTTCAATTAACATCATTGTTGATGTTAATAGATGATTGCAATTGATGATTGCTAATCAGATAAATAGATCAATAAGCAGGTCTATAATACAGTTTTAGAATGTTGTGAAGCAAAAATTCATAACTACAGATATTCAGCTTGGGAGTTTTGTCAGATTTCAATATCAATCAGCATTTGAATATCCAGAATAGTGATTACTTCTGGTTATATAAGTAATATAACAGTATTAAACAGACAAAAACAGAAAAGATATGGCTTTAAATAGTAACTGAACCACATGGGTATTGCTAATCTGCATGTATGGCAACATATTGGGTGATCCGACAGGAAGTAAACATAATTCCTCGAAATCCATTGTAATATTTCTGCTTCTTAGTCTGATAAATCATATATGGATATTGTATGATATGTTTGTAAAACATTTAATAGAAAAGCCAACAATTAATGAGTGAATTTTTTTCAGCACTGCTCTGTTTAAAATGAACTCACCACAAAGCTCACACTATCTTGAACTTTAAACCGCCTTTGTCCACATGGGTGGGTTTTAAAGGGTCGGTGTGTCAGTACTTAATCCAGGGTGCATCACTTTCCTTTCCTTTCAGAAACAACTACTACTGCTGCTACTGCTACTTGAAACTACATTTTGAGTAGCAGCTTTTCCAGTCTATTCTCATTACTTCTCAAGAATGGTAATGATCTCAGTGTTCCCATTATTCATTATGTTGTGTCCTTTCTTTTTATTACCTAGTTGTGTGGTTTGCTTTGAACTCAGTTTTAAACCATTTTAGAACAAAAATATGTGACTCTTGTTAAGTCTTAAATATGTCAGCACATCCGGTACATCTGGTCAAATGTTAAATCCAGTTGCAGCATCTCAATCTCGTTGTAATCTGTTGATGACAATGACAAATAAATCTTATCTTATCTTATCTTATCTTAAAGGTCTCAGAGTTATTGATTTGTTGTGTTTTGAAGGGAGTGCAGGATGCTGTGGGGCTCTCTGGGCCTTGCATGACAAAACAACATCTCTTTTCTTTGCATGAAGTTGGGTTTGTTCCCCGCTGGCTGAACACCAGCACTGGCCTCTGTCACCAGTACCGCTTGTGGTATTCATGAACGAGCTTGTCAAGGTGTAGTTGTGGCTTGGAAGGTGTCAGGAGCCTCCGAGACGAACCTTTGCCTTTTTAATTGTTGGTATGGGTCTGTTGGTTTCTTCTGGCCATGACCTCCAGTAGGCACTGAAGCAGTTTGCAGCAGAATGTGAAGTGGTTAGTCTTTACCTTAAGCAAAAGAATGATTTTTTTTGCTCACTAGAGGTGACAGTATACAACCAGAAGATCGTCTGTCTATGTTCTGTACCTTATCTCTGATTATGGGATATGGATCATGACAAAAAGACTGAGGTTCTAGATACAAGAACCTGACATCAGCTTGCTCAACACGGTGGCCAGACTCTGCTTTAGAGAGTTGGTGAGAAACTCCGACATCCAGCTGATCTTAAGTTAGAGCCGCGTGCCCTTCGCATCAAGAGTAATCAGTTGGGGGTCTGACCAGGATGCCTGCGGGGGACTTCCTTCTGGAGCTTTTCTGGACATGCCCCCCATTACCTTCCCGACTCAACATTGGATTATCAGGAAATTGATGGATGGATGGATGGATGGATGGAGTAGTTAGATTACAGCACCGTTGTAATACCTAATACCACAATCATGACAGTCTAGTCAAGTAAACGATCTTTGGTGAATACGGGTTCTATGTAGAACAGACTAATACTTATACTAACCTGCTTCACAGATGTTGCAGAGACATTCCAGTATAAACTGGATCTCCCTGTGGCTGTGTGGCCCTGTTCAGATTTACTGCTGCCTCCTCTTCATCAGCAGCTATCTAATATCCCAGTTTCTATCCCGGTTTCGGCACTTCAAGCAGTACGTCGTCCTCTGCGTGTTCTGCTGAGTGCTACTCACTTTCAGTCCAAAACCCACAGAGGAGGAATTTTGCTCTCGATCAAAGGTCTTTTTGCTGTCACCCTCTGTGGAATTACCATGAAGAAGTTTCCACTGAGCCTCCATCAGGCTGCTGTCTGGGTCCAGAGACCTCCCACAGAGTGAGAAGAAGTGTTGCAGTGTTGGGCTGCATCTGAGTGTTTTGCTGGCAGAGAGTCCTTCTGTCTGGCAGCACCCGCTGTTCCACAGAGAAGGGGGGAAAAAAGAAAAAACAACAGCAGGTTTCTAAGGTTGTGTTTACTGTTGGAAATACTTGTTGGCTCTTGATGTCAAAGGACAAGTTTAGGTGGCAACGACCATCGTTACTCTGGTGGGGGGGCGGGAAATAGTTCTGTTTCTTTTGAATTTAGTGAGCAACAAAATGATTGAATAAATAATCTTTTGACGTTTAGCACCGACATACCACAGATTTTTTTTTCCCCTTAAGCTGCAGCGATTGCTTCAGACTATTTGATATCTTATGATGCATTCCTGGCTCTCTACTCTGACATCTAAACTTATCTGCCCACTAGGGTGCGCTAGGATGCTGTTGCCAACTCCGACAATAAGACTGTCAGTCAAAAAGTTAAAAAAAACACACAAAAAAACCTGTTCACAAAAAGAAGGAAAAATAACAATATCTTGTGTTGGAAGGTTTTGCCAGTTTGTCTGTGGGGAAAAAAAGGACATTGAAACTGCACCGTTGTCCTGACGACAAATCATTTTATCTTTCTGGTCAGGTTTGATCTTATTCTTCTCATTCGATTGGACAGCGTGAAAAAGATCCCGTTATCGACCATGTGAAGCTGAAGCAAAATAGCATATCTGTCTATCAGAAGCAGTGACAGTCAAACATGATGTGTAAAGCAGAAAAAACATCTCTTAGCTTGTAGATGCTGCTCTCTGTAATACTGCTGTGTGTCTCCAAACGTCAGATTCAAATCTAATGATTTTTTAAAAGTTTTACAAGTGGAAAAATCGGAAATTTGCTTTACCTGTCATTTTACAAATCTAGATAAGTACAAGGGAATAGAAAGACAATTTTGTGTAAAAAAAAAAAAGAATCAAAATTGAGGCTGCATTTTTTTTTTTACAACATGAACATTGAAATCATATACTGTTCTAGAGTGATTTTTAGTTAGGTAGTTATATTTTTTTCAACCTTGCTTATCAAAGATCTTTTATATTTGGTTTGCCACTTCCAGAGGATCGTAGACTTTACTTTAATGAATCTAAATCCTAGAGCAGAATATTCAAGTCTAGATTGAACATCTAAACTTAATATTGAAGTTTAGATAAGTAGATAGATAAGTTTAGATAAACTTGAATATCAAGTTTGATAGATTAGAAATTAGCTCTAATTTCTAATCTAGAGCTAATCGGAATTAGCCTAAATACCAAAAAAACAGAAAGATTAAAAAAATATTCTGTGAATCGCTGTTGATTGAAAAATTTCTGGAATGCACAGATGATAAAGCCCTGGGAGATTTTGTTTCAGATAAATGTTTTGTTTATAAATGTACAGAATGGAAGATGTGGAAGTTTGGATTTGGAAAAATGTATAATTTCTTTTTGGAAAAACACATAGAAACCCACTAGCAGAATTTCTCAGCACAGTTTTTTACTTACTCTAGAAAACGTTTTGAGAAAATTTACACCATTTGTAATGAAATTGTTATCCCTTTTCTTGCTGTAAGTTATGAAAATGACATCTAAAATGATCCAAGTTAAATGCTTCACGGTATTCAACCTTAATCTTGCCATTCTCACCACAACGTGATGATTATTTCATGTAACGTAAAGGATCAGAGTTGTTATAAACACATGGACAGTGACAGTCAGCTGTTGAAGCACAAACCACACATTAGATCCTTGTTTTAGAGGGGCGATGCGTCGTGGATCACTCGCGTCGCGAGCTGATGATTTAACGCAGAGCCGGCTGTCGATTGGTCGCCGCTGCTTGTGTTCTGCTCATACACGCAGAAACCTCCACCGCTTCTGTGGGGAGGTCCGGCACGGTTTGCGGTGCCATGTGGGTGGTAAGGTTCAGAGGGCGTGACCTCAAAATGGGGGAACAGCTGTAAATCCTTTGATCTGCAACGGTCACATTACTATGGAGGTCTGCAGAGTTCCGCAGAGTTAGATAAGTCATTCCCAAACGCCTCACACAACAAATGAATGAAGTGTCTTCTATCACACACTTCCACTAAATTGCAATAGCGACACGAACAACTGCAATGTTGACAGAGCATTGCAGTCACTTTATTATCTCTTTAGGGAAATTTTCCTTGCAGGAAGGTGGGAAGAAAGAAAAAAAACCACAAACAGAAACAAACGCTACAAAATATTAGTACAAATATCAATGAAACGGGCTGAACGACGAACTCAGACCCGATTGCATTTTGAATTTACCCGAACAATGGCCTGGCTAATGAAAGTTTTTCCATCTTTGGGTTCTTGATTTGAGCGTTTCCTAAGACAGAAGAAATAACACATTTAATGGTTACCCTGAATGGAAAGTTCAAGATTTTTAAATTGAGGTTCAGTTCAGACTTTGTATGGTAATAAAATATTCAGCTTGTTGGATAGTTTGATCATTTGTGTAGTTAAAAAAAAAGGAATGTGGAGAGACAGAGCAATGGAAGGATTTAATTTATTTAGGAACGTTAATAATCACACACTATCCCCCCACCCCCACAAAATGAGTAATGAAAATGTGAATTAAAAAATACAGTGGGAATAAATAACATGTTATGGGACAGAAGTCATTGGGAATCTTTGTGGGGTTTGTCCATGTCCTTAACTATGTAATCCACAGGAAAAGCTAAAAAAAAACAAAACAAAAAAAACGTCTTCACTGTCTACATCCTTTGCCTTTACATTTTAGCCAAGTCATTATTTTTAAAAAAGACAAAGGTCATCTTACTAAAATCTGTTTTATTGAGAGCCATCTTAACTTACTATGAGTCATTAAAGAGACCTAAAAAGATTTTATGTTTGGTGCATTTTGCCCAAAACGCTAAATCATCTCTAGCTTATTGATTCAAAAATATTTGCTAACTTGCTCTCTCTCCAGTAGATGGCGATGTTAATCTGTAAAGTGGATCCTCGTTCTCAGCCTCCTGCCTTCAGCATTTTTTCCCCCAACTCTTCATTTGACAGGATTGACTGGGCGGCCCAACCACTTTCCTTGACGGCTGAACAATGATTTTATCATTCGACAGGGTTTTTTTTCTCACGCTGTCTGTAAAAAGACGGCGTGCCAAACTTGTTCTTTTCATTAACGACTCATTAGGTGTATTTATTTACTATTTATTTATTTTAATAAAGCTTATTAGTGACCTAAGCCTTAAAGTTTAGCCTCAAGTTGTTTCCCTGCCATGATGCTCATCATCTCTCTCCTGCTTATCGCTCCTTTTAGATAGCGCTAAATAATCTTGCTTTTATCGTCATGTTGTTATATAAAGTGGAGCAGTTCATATTTTTATTGACTCTTATGTGTGTTCTGCTTTGTGTTTTTCAGGTGAGTGCCCTATCCTCTCTTTTCCTATTCACAATTGGAGCGGTTGTTGCGTGAGGACAGCGGGGAACGGCTGACGAACAAGTACTCTAATCAAGTTAGCCGAATGCCACAATGCACACACACTTGTCTTAACACTTCAGTGTTAAGACGAGTAAAAAAAAACACCACATACCTGAAGCATGGATTTGACGGCCTTGCTGTGAGTTTCTGACAGGTTTTAAGCTGCAACAAATAAATGAGTCACGCCCCGGAGGAATCGGGTTAAGATTTGCCCTCACAGGCAATCCCTCTCGTCTGAGGTACATCTGGAATGTTTTTACACCCGACACGGTGGAACCATGGCCGGGGTTGAGGCCCCCAGCCCCCGGGGGCGAATCGCTGGCCCCTCTCGTTAGAGAGCAGTCGCCCCGCATCCTGTGATTTGTTGCCTCTTTGGTTGGCGCACCTCGAGTTATGTCGTGAAACGGATGACTGGGTTGCAGCCTGACAGAAAAAACACCACCTGCTTCGGGATGTTTTATTTGCTTGCCGCTCAGTGGATGTAAAATTGCTCGACTACGAATACTTGCGCAGACGAGTTGGGCAACAATGCGTGCTTAATTGCTCTGAAGTTTACTCACTGAGGGGGGGGGGAAAGAAAAGTCTAGCGTGTGCATAATGTGCATTTCAGTAATTGTAATGTTTTGCTGCAGAACAGATCTTGGTCTCCTCTGGCCTCGCAACAGGTCACAATGTACCGGGTCATATTTCTTTACCGGAGGGAGGGAGAGGTTGAACAGTTGGACTCAACGCAACCTGAACGAAGGCCTTGGCAAAGCTACAAAGGGAAGCAGCTGAATGCTAACAGGTGATCCAACTGGTTTTTGTTTTCAGGGAGCTGCTAGCATTATATTTCTTTGATACCTGAGTACAACGAATTCATCTGCTGTCCACAGAGTTCTGGGAGGCTGCATTTACTGACCACCTTTCACATATACATTTACTATATAGGCTGTGCTATTATAGAAGAAAAATAATATTTTATTATTTTCCTGACAACGAATCAACTACAATTAAAATGTGTCAATGAAGCATAAATTAAGCTTCTACTTTTCTCTTTTGTCTGGACTGAACACACTTTTAGCATACATAGTAGCTGTCAAATTCTTCAACATTTATCGTGAATGTTGATCAAAACATTCAAAATTATTCATCATGCCCTCAAATTAATCAATTTGAGGGCATGATGTTAATCAAAATTATTCGTCATGCCCTCTACAGATTTAGGTTTAGAATTAATTGACCTAGAAGTTTGTTTCTGATAAGTTATCAGTCAGCAATCTCTTTAAATATATTTATATATAAAATGTAATATATATATATATATATATATATATATGTTTTAACAAAAGAGAAAAACATCTAGGTAGAATTAAAAGATTACTTTAAGCAAGGAGTGTCCAAACTTTTTGCCACATGGGCCTAAAGTTATGAGTTGAAAGTACTTGCAGGCCAAAAATATGTAAATAATTTTATCCAATTTTTGTTAGTTGTTTTTTTTTTCGTAGAAAAGAAATGTCATTCACTGCAGATCTAAAGTTTAATACAAAAAATGTTGCACATTTTCAGTAATAAAGAAAGCTCATCCAGTTTTCAAATTCTTCTAGGCTTGATTGAACAATTTTTTTCTGTTTATAAGAAACAGATTTGGGTCTTTTTCTTTCAAAATACTTTCTTTATTGAGCGAAGTCTAATAAATCAAATAAAAGCTGATTGAGGTGCAGCAATGTAGACGTGGTTCTACTTATTATAAAAGCTTCATCATACAAATCCGTTAACTTTTTCCATTGTAATAAAACCCTGGTTAAAAATATTAAAGTTTGCAGCAAATTTGCTTCAACTGTCTGGGATGGGTTGAATTGGTACCCTTTTTAAATTTTGCAGGGGCAGCACAGAATCACTCCAAAGTTAGGTTGACTTCCCTTGTGTTTGTCAAAAATGTCCATATAAATAATTCCCTTAAACCGAACACGTTTTATTTATCTTGCAGCTTCTATGTTTGAGTTAGTTTTAGGCCTTTGTTCCCAGAAATTTCAAGGAATGATTGAGGTTCGGTTCCTCTTATACCTGAATCTAACAACGGCGTAATGATGAATGTCGGCGCTACATTTTTTTCACACATGAAATAAATGTTTTACAGAATAAAATAAGTTCAGCATCCTTCGGTCAAGGTTTAATCAGTCAATACAATTTATGCTTGTCTGATTCCAGAGCAGAATAGAAAAGTTCCCTGTACATTTGCTTTCATAAGGAGAAGAAGGTTTTCATGAATCCTAAATTGTGCTGTAGAGAATCAGATCACGGTCTGGCTGCACCAAAAACTTTGAGCTGTTCACTTGATGCTTTCGCTGGTTGTGCTATGCACTCTGCTCTGTCGGGTTACACATCCGGAAAGACAAATCATTAGCAGAAATACTTTTCTTGATGCTGTAAAAGTCTGGGTTTTTGGGACTTGGACATGCTGTTGGCAATAGTTGAGCTCACCACATTGTTCCCAGTTGCAGAACTCCTCCTCATTGGTTCGTTCCAACAGTGAAGGAAAAAAGAAACGTGGCTTTTGTTTTTGCTGCTGTTCTGCCTTTAAACGCTGGACCTTTGGCTTTAGATGTAACAAAGAAAAAGACAGGAAATGCTGCCACGCAAAAGGAAAGCGGAATGGCATCGCCTGCAGGAATGAGGACACAAGAACTGAGTGGGTGGGGTTGGAATCCTAGTCCTAAGCTGCTTTTATCCAATAAAAGTGGTTGTTTACTTTGCAGGTTTAACAATGTAGGGTTTACTTTAGGAGGCTATTATTGCTTCCAGTGTATTGTACTTTGAACATGTGTTTAAACGATCATTGTGTGCGTGAGCTTTGTTCCTTGGACCTCGGCCTTTGAGAGATTCACATGAAAAAAAAACAAAAAAAACCAATTATGTCCTGAAATCAATTTTTACATTTCATAAGTAAAGATGCACCAATAATAGATTTTGTAGATTGATTTTGATTGTGGGTTTTTCTAAAGTCTGGACCTACTGATGCTGACTTTTAGCTAGTTCCAGTTTCTCTTAGGAACCGAGTATAACCACAAAATACGATTTCTCTATTTTCTCTATACATTAATGTAATTTTCTAAGTAATATAATATTGTCATAAAAAAATAAATAAAGTAACAGAGCTGTTTTTTCCCCCATCAGTAAAATCAATGATGCTTACAGGATGTATTTTTGCTAATTTAACTACAAGAAATATAGGATTCTTCAGTGGAAAAGAAGATTTTAACTTAGTATGTTTGGCACACCTCAAAATATATACAATAATCATAGTAATGATAATAATAATAATACATAGAACTCCACAATGTCACGTAGCATTAAAACACTTCCTCAAGATTTATTCAAAATAAAAAAAATACATCTATTTTCAGTTGAATACTTGAGAAAAACAGTCGGATGTTATGCAACGTGTCATAATCAGTCATTTTGTTTAATGTTGCCGTACACACAGCTTTGTAAAGCCTACTAGTTCTGAACAATTTAGTTTTATTATTATTTACATTAGGACCAGAGGTGATGTTCCACAATGTGCAGGAAAGTGCAGGGATTGTTGTACCACTATTCAATAAAGCAGAACAAAACAAATATTTCAAAACAAAGAAAAAAGGATTTGAGCTACTGAAGTGACATTTAAATAGTTCCCAGTGTAGCATTTGGTAATGTATATTGCTAAAATGGTCTAAAACATTGCCTAACTCTGTTAATAATTATTGCTCTGTTGTAAAGTTCCATTTTTATCGTGTTATGTAGTTCTAGAATCACACTGATAGGTGGCAGTAGCGCTCCATAGGAGGTGAGAGAAGTGTGAGAAACCACACCCGTCCGCAAATAGCTAAAATCCTTAAGCACAAATACTTAAGATCCAATCAAAAGACACCGTTAGCTACCTATTTTTCATAAAATATATCTTAATATCCATAAATACACACAGTGGAAACCGTTTTAGTACCGCCACGGAAGCTCACATCTACAGACTTCCTTATCTCTGCTTTTGAGGATTCAGCTAATCAGCGCCAAGGAAAATAACAGGTGCTGCTGGATTGGCTGATATGGTAAGACCAGCCAATGGAGCATCAGGTAGCACTATGTCTAAGAATGTTAGTTTTCCAAGCTACATGTTCTTTCAGATATTTTCGATATGCTGGGTAGGATTTTCCCACAAAAATGTAACTTGGAGTTCTGCTCCACAGAAAAGTCTCTGAATTGGTAAATTTGCAAAAACTGAAACCTAAATAGGCATTGTATATGTAGAAAAGGTCACCCATAAAGAGAAGACTTTATGTCTCAGATACATAAACTCAGGGTTACATAAAAAAATACAGTGACTTGCATGGTTAGCTTAACTTAGCCTATGTTCTCTGCTGAATTAGCGTCACCGACTGCAAAAGGCAGGAAGTTTCATGACCTAAGTTGATTTATCTGCTCGTTTTAAAGACTTTGCAGTGATGTGTTCAGCTTTGTTTTATTTGCCTAAATCTCCTCTGCTGTTAAAAAGTAGCAACCTTAACAAAACGTTTGTGTCCTTCTGTATCGGAGCGTTTATGTCACGGCAACCTGTTACATCTGATGTATTCACGGTTCAGGGAAGAAAAAAATAATGATCAGATTTTAAGTTTACGCCTGCCAATCACCGATCCAGTCAGGTGTTAAATCATCAATATATGTACCTCTCCATCTTTGATCTTTGATAACATTCCATCGCTGCTCCTTGTGTCTCTCCGTCCTGTTTTTGTTTGGGTACCAGGCTATAAAATATCTTCTCCTTAGCATCCACTACATGAAACGGCATGCCGGGTGCGTTTCCACTCTACAAATTATACAGTCCCGCTGCAACATTCCCGAGGCCTTGTTTGAGAACATCTTGCGAAAGTGAGCAAAGCCTTTGCGCAATGCAGTCACATTGCCATCACTCATCGCTGCACATGGCCTGTTGCATTGATTTCTCTCGGCAGATAACCGTGTGAATTGAAAGCTGTCGGTTCTTGACGACTTCACCTCCGGGTTTCAAGGAGCGATCGTTCCCCGCTTATCTTCTTCAGATCACCTGAAAACCTAACCCTGACCTCCTGTGTTTCTTAGTCTTTGTCATTTTTTTCTCCAAATACATCGATTAGAGCTTGGACTTAAGAAGTTAATTGTCCCTTTTTATTTTTTTTTTCTGCTGTAGTTTTTTTTATTTTTCCACTAAAGAGTCACCAGAACCCTCTCCTGGTTGGTTTACCACAGAAATAGCTCATTTGTGGAAGATGCAGATGATGGCGGGGAGTCACCGCTGTCTGTAACTCGACTCCAGAGCTGTGGCAGAAAGGCCCTTTTCTCTGCCTACTCATTTAGTTACTTTACTGTATGACTTTTTTTTTTTTTTTTTTGGACAACAGTTTTCAGTCAGTTTTTCTGTTTCGCTCCGACGACAGAAAGAATGCATCTGATTCATCCTCACCAGAACTGGGAGGGTTTTCTGGCTTCGAGGATAGTAAATCTAACTATGTGTGGGATCTTAACTTTAGTTCGAGGGAGGAACGCACCTGCGTTCTGTTTGCCTCCGTTTCATTCGCTGCTCATCAGGATCTTTGTCTAAACTTAAAGCCCGCAGCCTCTTCAGGTTACAATACAAATGTCCACAAACGTGGCGCAGCGTCTCAAAGCCCCGCAGTCTGGACCTCGTGTCGGGTTTTTGTTGTTTGATTGCCGGTTGCCCCTGGCAGCAGCAACGGCGCACATGCTCTGCACGGCCCTCAGTCGTGGACGGCGGGGCATATTATTTGCCTAACCTGCGGGCTGTGTCGCTACAGCAACCAAAGTATGACCGCTCCCAAGTGTAATTGCAGATGATGACTCATAGAGACAACTATTTAAGTACTTCCTTTTTCACACACAAAAAAAAAAAGAAAGGGAAAAAAAAGCATAGTTTGAATGTGTTGTAGTTGCACAGATGTGTTGGTTTCTGTGTTTCTGGTTGGCACAGAGGGGCCGGACCATGTTGGCAGCTACTGGCAGAGCGGGCACACCCTGCAGCCATTTTACACCTTCCTCACTGCCCGGAGTGAAGCTCCATTTTGTGATGGGCAGCCTCTATTTCTATTTAATTATGATTTACATGGAATTATCCTTTGGGAAGGATTCATATCCTTTCAGCTTTTTTTTTCTAAGTACAATTGTTTTCAATAAACTAGAATATACCGAAGAGTCTCGTTTTTCCAGATGACTTCAGTGTAATGTGTTTCACTTTGGGCAGAAACACACTACAACGTTTAGCCAAATAAAACTCATTTAGAGCCGCAAATGTTGCAGGGTTGTTTTTTTTTTTGTTTGTTTTTTTGACAATACCGCTTTTAGATTAATATCTATTATCCTATTATCGGAAATTTGTGTCATTTTAAAGAACTGCCGTTTATTTCTATTTTTAGGAGTTAAAATGAAGATAAAGGTCAAATTTAGCAAAAACAAAAAAGGATGGATTTTTTTTTCAATGGGACAGAAAATTGTATGATAAACGTTTTTAAGAAGCACATAGAGTCCAACCTAACGACGAGGAAATCTACAATGGCATGTTAGGGCTAGGAAATACCTTTTTGTCTACATTAACAAGGGGATTTCTGAAAAATCTAAAATTTGCATGAATATTTGAGATTAATTTAAAAGATTTTTTTTTAAAAGTCCCAAATTTTGAGATTAAATTTAGAAATTTACTCAGAAAAAAATCACTGGGCGCTGGCTCCAGGCTCAAAATTGGGGTGAAAGTTCACCTTCCAGCAGGACAATCCCTCATCTTACAGCCACAGCTGCGGTAGAATGGCCCAGTCAAAGCGCAGACCTGGATCCAGTGGAGAATCTGTGGCAACTTGAGGTTCTCGTTTCAATCTAACTGAGCTTTTATTTGAACGGCAAAAACAGACGTGCAAAGATTTTAGTCTCATGGTGTCTGAAGCGAGCGGCTGCATATGCAGTGAAAGATGGCTCCTTTTTTTCCCCAAGGGGGGTTGAAATAAATGCATGCCACACTTTCCAGAATTTTATTTGCAAAACAATTTGAAAACCGTGAAATGTTTTCAGTCCACTTTAAAGTTATGTGCTACCGTGTGGTAGAATAGAAAATAAAAATGTTATTGTCCTACAGTGGGAAATTTAGAAAGCATAGGTAAAAAAGGTAAAAGAAAAATAATGATAAAAAATTGCATATTCAGATTAATAGAGCAAATGAGTGATTTTAGAGGAAAAAAAGTGTGCAAGAGTTTCTAGTTGGTGTATCACATAAAATTCTCATAAAATGCATTTAGGTTTGTGGTTGCAACACGGAGCTATAAATGTTATCTGAAGGCACTGGGACTCACGCTGCTGTAGGTTGTTTGCAAAGTAATGACGTCTCTACCAAAGATCTGCAATTGGAGTTTTCATTAGTATTGTTTATACCTGACTCCAATTTTAAATGAACTCAGTGGGTTTTTTTGTGCTTTTTTTTTACTTAGCAAAACGCTTAATTACGCCCCATAAACCTGAGGAATGAGAAAACAACAAACAAGGCTCAGAGCTGCTGATGGGTGTATTTTCCAGTTCCTCGGTGCCGCACCAGGGCCTTTGCTTCTTTGTTTTACTTTCTCTCTATCTCTATTGGGTTCCTTTGTTGTACTTCTCCTCCATTGTACACTCTTCCTCTTAATCTCCCGGTCTGAAATCTTGCTCCGTCTTTCGTGAACAAAGAGTCCAGTGTGTGGCGCCCAGTGGCCGGTGCCAGAGCGAAGCGTGGGTTCCTTCAGATGCATGGGGACGCGGAGCGGGGTATCCAGGGCAGCAGAAAGGATGTGTCCGGCCCGGCATGGGCCTCAGATTTATGGCGTGGATGTTCCTCTGCGTTTCTGGGGACAGAGATGAAAAGATTCCCTTGTTCTCTCTCTCTCTCTCCTCTGTCTTTTTTTTCTCAAAACACTCTTTCTCCCTCAACACCCTGAAAACAACTCCCTACTTTTGCACTTTTTTTTTTTTATCCCATATTTGCCCCGTCTGTGTGCGCATCCATTGGGGTCTCACTAGGGTGAGCAGAAGCAGCAGTTAGCAGCGTGGTGAAAAAGTTGCGGAGGCGCCTTTTTTGTTTTTCTTGCAGAAAATGTCAGTTCAGAGCTGGTTGGAGAGCGGAGATCCACTAGGAGATCGGTTCTGGCTCAGCCCTAAGAAAGGTAAGCGGATGGAAGTGAGCAATTCTCAGGATTGGTCACACAGAAGGGGTGTGGTCATTTTTTTTTGGTTTTTTATTTTATTTTTGCAGGCGACAATGTTCATTTCTTTCACAATTTGCTCTCTAAGGAACCGAATATGAATTTGGCAGAATTGTGACTCATCTTGTGCAATCGCACTGCAATCCTCCTGACTTCCAAATGGCGCAAGGCGTCTCTCTCTCTCTCTTTCTCTCTCTCTTTCCCTCGCCAAGCCTCGATCCCTCAGCGCCGTTTCAGCCCGAGCCAACGCTCGGCTCTCTCGCAGAAAAGAGCAAGAGAGAGAGAACACGAGAGCTGGTTCGGATTTTCTGTCCGGATCCAACTGCTGGAACTTGTTTACAGCACAAAGTGTTATTGTACTCACCAGTTGTTTGTGGAATTTACCATCGAGGTCTGACTTCAATTACGTTCATGTTAAAATGGAAAGGGGGGGGGAAGATATTTGGCTTTTGTGCAATATTCCGGAGGAAAGACTGTAAGTGCGGGATAATGGCTTAAAATAGTCGAAGGGTGGAAGATTTCCGTTTGTGCTGACTCTCAGCCTTTACTTTAACTCCCAGCAGGTGGGCTGCAGTCCAGCTTTAAGGGCTGCTGGGGGTCTTGCACGGTTGAATACACCTGGACACTTCAGCAGTCAGTGACACTAAGTAAGAATGAACGAGACTTGGCAAAACTTGAGTTCTCAAGCTTTTTTTTCATTTTGATGATGAGTCTGTGACTGAATTTCTTTCCACTCTAGAAAAGGAGAGTCGTCGTGATCCATGTCTTGTAGCGCCAGGAGTTAACAGAGCAGTGAAGAAAGTATTCCCACCCTGACGGGGTTGTTTCTGCTTCGTCACTCTTCAAAATTTCCAATCGAATTCAATATCAAATGAGAATTTCCTTCATTAAAAGCAGCTAAACCAACTTGCTTTCAAAACCTAACCTGGCCAAAATAGTTTTATCTCGACCACAATGGTGAATTTCAAAGCACGTGTAAAAGCATCTCAGTGGAGTTTAATTGCAAACTTTGAGTAGGCCACCCAAAGGGCTTTTTTTCCCCCCCTTTTTCTTTTTAAAGGTGCTGGTGTGTTTCTAAGATTTGGTCTGTTGGCTAATCCAAGTGTGCTTGAGCTAAATTGAGCAGCGTCACGATCTCCTTCAGGATTTTCTCAAATTTAATGGCGCCATCGAACATTTTTCCAAGGTTTCGTTTTTGCCAATGTTTTTTATTCGTTGTTGAAACATGAGATGCGGACCTTCGCTGAAGAAAATGACACCTGCACCACAGATGTTTTTCTTCGTTCTGTTTTCACCACCTGGACGATCCATTGATGCAACATGTCGCAGGGTTGTTCCATGTTTTCTGAATTTTCGCTGTAACTGTGCAGTACAGATGTCAGTGACTTCACCTATTCTCGCAATTATTTTGAGTTTTTAAAATTTGCTTCATGTTGTCCTGTTGGTCCAGCTTAGTGAGTTTTTTAGGTTTGAGTTTGCTGACATTAAACATTGGGAACACAAATAAAAAGAAAAGGCAGAAAGCTGAACTTGCTTTTATTCTCCGCTCACACAGCAATCACTTCTTCTTCTTCTTCTGACGTCAATTTCAGCTTCATGTTACAAAAGCTGAAGCTTAATCCTTTCCACACAACGCCACATTGACATTTTTCCCCCCTTTTCTCAGTAGTAATAGTTACACAGAGTTTTCTTCGGACAGAAAGACAGAAAACGCCCGTCTTGCTCCAAAGTTGCACTGAAAACACTCAAGTAACTCTAAAAGTATTTATGAGACAAGTAAAGCTTAGCTTGGCAGAACCACAAGAGCAGTTCCTTCAGTGGTTTGATTGATTTCAGAATGTTTAGCAGCGGAGCAAAGCTTCCTCCGGCGTTTTTAGCTTTCTGTTTTCGTGTCAGCCGTCCAAGAGTTGATTGTTTCTTCTTGCCACAGAGTGAGAAATGCCAAAGACACCTCTTTCACCGCCTCCTGTCAGACAGTGCTGCTTTGTTTGGAGCCATACCACGGTTAACCCCGGTTCTAACGATTTACAATTGCATTTAGAGAGCTTTATTTTTCTGGTCATAATTCTTCTGCCTGTTCATAGTGCCTAAACATCTCTAAAGCCAAAATTTATGCTAACAACATCTGGGTCTTCTGCCAACCATGTGCTGCCCAAATGGTTGTGACTGTGCAGACTCTTGCTTGCCAACCGACAGTCATATAGAGAGATAGTATTAGTTTTTAGGCTAACTGGATAGATCAATGCAATTAACCCAAGGGTAGATAAGTGTCAGTCTATAGCAGAAGCTAATGCTTTACTCTTCTTGTGTTTCAAAGGCTAAATTCTCTCCCATCTTGGCATCATGTGCATGCAGACCCGTTCGGACACAAGTTCATGTTGTTTTGAAGTTGGGAAGAATGCTTTGTGTTGACTGTGTGACGACCCTACAAAAGTTAGCTCAAAGTTTTGTAATAAGTGTTGTGCAAAAGTAGTCACATCCTTTACACTATTTCATATTTTGTGAAAATGAATCAGATAAATTCAATGTATTTTCACGTGACTGGATGTGATAGACCAACAGAAATGAGCATGTGATCGTGAAGTGTAGCAACATTGATGCATGGTTTTAAATAAAAGTGTCATGTGCATCTGTATTCAGCTCTTCTTTAAAGCTGCAGAATATAACTTTTGTAAGAAAAAAAAAAGATCTTTTCTCTTTCTTTTTTTTACATATTTATTGAAACTGTCACTACGTCATGACAGTTTGGTATGAGAGAGATAATCTGAGAAAAAAAAAACTTAGCTCCTCTATTGTCTCCCAGTGTTTCCACTGCCAGAAACAGTTAATCAGAGGCAGCAGTGTCAATCACACTCTTGTGTTGTTTTCTGGCATGCTGCAGAAAGCGCAGCCTGTTTTGAATGCTAATGCTAGTTAGCATAGCCACAATAATAGCAGATTAACGGCTTTTCTGTAATGTTAGGTTGTTTCTCCCCCATTACCACATTTAGCAGTGAGTACACTGGGTTGATTGACAGCGCTGATACCCTCCTCCCGGCTCTGATTGGTTGTTATTGTCCGGGAGCGGTGCATTTCTTCAGACAGCAATAGCAGCTCAGGGAGGAGGTGGATTATCTGTCTCATACAGTCATGACATGGTGACGGTTTTAATAAATGTGTAAAAACATATTCTTTATAAAAATGATGTACTGCAGCTTTAAAGGCCATAAATAATATCCAGTGTGTGACCCTTAGAAGTCAATTAGTTAGTAAAGAGAGTTCTCCTGTCTCCAAATTGATCTCAGTCAATCAGTCTGTCAATATATGAAAGCTTCAGAGGTTTGCTGGGGAACATTAATGGCCCTTTCTCCACAGTACCTGCTCAACGCAGCTTGACTTGACTCTGCTGAACTCTGCTCGGTTTGGATCATTTGCCGTTACATTTGAGTACTAGTTCTATGTAATACGCTCACTCCCTGCCATTTTTACAAATGGCAGGCCCAATTCTTGCGAGGGAGTCAGTGTTTTGACGCAACCAACTCCACCTTCTAGTCAATCAGTGACCGTCAGTCTTCTGACGCCATGTTTTCAGGCAGACTCGGTATCTTTAGTACGCCTATGTAACCCAGGTCCCCCAAAAATGGGATGGTCCCACATCCCAGCACTGTTATAGCCACTAAAAGTTTTATTACAGGCGAGATGAGTTTTATGCAGTAACCACTTTATTTCAGTGAAGGACGTTAGCTGCCTGTCTGCTGATATGTTTAGTTGGATTCAAAGATGTTTTTTGGGGGGCTTGGAGGGGAGAAGGTCAAACAAAGCAGTCTCTCACTTACAAGCTAGACATGCACTAGAAAATCTAGTGCATGTCTATTCTCCTTTATCCGGAGAATCAACACTAGGGTGAAAAACAAGTGTAGCTGTTTTATGCTGGTCAACTTTAAAGCCAACACCACATCACATATAGAAGCATTTTTGGACATTTGTTAAAAGTCTCTGTACCATGTAGCAGGAAAAACCCACAGCAAAACTTTTCACAGCCACTCCCATAGTCACATGTTATTCATCCAAATCAAATAATTTTAAATGTTATGAAAATGATTCTGACTACTGCTGAGTTGTTTCTATTTGAAGTCTGTTTTTGGCCTGTTAACTCATAGAAACGCCTCTTAGTGATTTTGACTTTTTTTGGGCACCCGTTAAAGAAATGCCTCAAAATGTCACTTCTTATATCAGCTTACATGAGTTTGTACTGAAATATAAATTGCCTCCCTGACTTAAAATAAATTTCCTTACAAGGATCCCCAAGTTTAGCACATTCACGCATCAGTTCTGTCTGGGGCAACACCTGTCCCATCGGGGGAGGGGTCACGTGCCTCACCAGTCCCACTCTTAGGACAGGCTCCTTAAATTAGAATAGGCTTTTCATCTGAATGAAAAGTGAGCGCTTGCACACTGCAGAAGCATTCATCACCTCAACAGAAGTACAAGTCATGATTTTTAGACATCTGTCCATGTTCATGTCTTGACCAACTCTGTTTTAACCAAATATTGATGATTGAACTATCCTAGCCAACTTACAAATAGCTAGCTGATGGCGATAGAACAGAAAAGTCCTTCTCCAGGATCAGTTTAAGAGATAAAAAAAAGAAGTTATCATCTTTGATTATAAGATATGAATACGTTTTGAGTTTTGACAAACCACCTGTACTGCAAGTTCTTTGATATTGATAACATTCCTGTGAAAACAGTTCCATGTTCCGAAATCTTCATCTTCCTTCTGGCTAAACATAACCATAAATGTGTTAGGTTGTTGTTGTCGTGTAAACGACATTACTGAATGTAGTTCAATGAAGTTTTTTGCTGTAAGGCGTATCTGCTGAACTTTATTTTTTTTTGTGGAATGCCTTGGGTTCGATATCAGGAGGGAGGACACACCATTGTACACCCCAGGCAGCAGACCTTTACTTTGGGCAATTTGCCATCTTCAAGAAGGTGGTGGTGACAAGTCTATTCTGGGAAATGGGGAGGTCTGACACAGCAGAGGCAGACTCCTAACTAGGAAGTTTCTCAGATAAGCCATTGTCCTTTTATTTATTCAGTCAATTATGTCATATTTCTTTCAGTTTTGCGTTTGTTTGTTTACTTGTTTATGATGTATAATGTAATTGGTAACGCATATCTTGTAGGGGGTATAATGTAATAACTCAGCCACCCTGAACAGATTAAAACAGATGTAGAAAAGAAGTGGACAGATAATGACATCTGTACCTATATTCAACCTAGATTTTACTGATCACTTCCCACAATTATTAGTGAACATGATCATTGTCATGACCAGCCAGTATTATCTGTCTGTGTTTAACATTGACAGTCTTAATAGATGTTGACATTTCTTCTTAAATCAATGACTTTAGATCACCAACGATGTTGCTAATTTCACCTTGAACTCGCTCCTAACAATTGCAGCTAAAGAGTTGGCGGAATAACAGCCAGAACTAATATATAGTAGTATTTCCTTGTAATTCTGCCTATGCGACACAATTTGATGGAAATTGTGACTGAGCTTTTTAGCTGTAGTAATGGTTATATAACCAAGGCTGTATTCAGTGTCATTAAATGGTTCTGTCGTAAATCTGCAAACACGAGATAGACACTAAACAGCCTCAGGCTGTTGTAAATCTTCAGACGAGCTGGCCTTATCCCACGCCCATCAGCCTTCAAAACGTCACCCAGCAATGTAAAGCCATGGACGGTGTGTAAGAGGAACAGAATGTTGTGTCTACAATGAATCAGCCATCAATCCACAATGTCAAGCACACCAAGGCATATATGTTTAACGCTCTATGGATTAACTTTTTGTTCTTTTGGGGAAAAAATATTGTCTTATTTTCCGGAAAAATATTGGGAGCTTAGTGGTCCCTACTTGCATATCAATCATAAAATCGGACCCTGACAGCTCCCGGAACCAGATTTGGGTTTGTTGCCTCAAGGGGTCTAAAACACCAAGGTTTTCTACAGTGATTATGAGAAATGAAATGCAAATCAAACAAAAACTAAATTTATAAAAACAAAAACTTTTTGTTGACAAAAATAAATCAGACCTGGTTCCAACTCACCAAATATAAAATGAACAACTACCTGTAGCTTTCATTAATGAATGGTACATTTAAGAAAATTACTAAAACGAGCATTTGTGTGTTTGTACGTGTGTGTGTTTATCGGACTTAGAATCACTAAAGATGTTGCCATCAGTCCTTTTTCCTATTATGTGTAAAACATCAGGGAGGAATTGCTTGCTGATGTGAAAAAGAGTGTATGTCACATTTCTGGTACTTGATTATTGACATAGCTATGGATCACAATGTGTTTATCTAATTATCTATGGGTTGTAGCGACCAGATTCACATCAGTGACTGGAGTTAGGGCTGCAGGTTCTTTTTTTAAGAGTTTGTAGTTCTGATTCCTTGGTAGAATTTGAGCCAAGCAAAAGCAACGGACAACATTTTCACCAGCTTCCATATCTGGTAGATTGGTGGTTGCACGACTTGCCCTGTGTAGGTTTTAAAGTTGTAAGGAACACAATCTGTACCAGTCATATGAATGACCCTGCAGCCCCATATTTTTGATTTTTGCAGGTATTGCTTCAGTCTTTGCCTGCCTTCGAATAGGGCCATTTGTTAATTGATGAGCAGCTTATCGCCCATTGGGACTGAAGTTAGTTTTGAGGATAAACAAACAATGAAATAATGGTGGCACAGTGGATCCTCATGGTTTCATCAAGAATGACCCCAACTTATGAACCATGCGCCTTTTGTCCATGAAATGATCTTGCATCCATCTCCTGTTGCTGTTAGTCATTAATAAAGTTAAAAAATTGGCTTTATAATGATTTTGTAAACATCTGCATATGAACTCACTAGAATAATATTGTCTGAATGAAAGCGCCCCAACTGCCCAATGTTGCCTTGAGGCAACAAACAAAAAAATACAGTTTTAGCATATAAATTATAAAACAATTGTCTTGAAATGATCTACAATGCTTCTTTACATACTCACAGACATTAAAATATTTTTAGTTAGAGTTACCCAAAATTTAAACATGAAGAAAAGTGATCTATAACTTACAAGTAGGAGGCAAGGTGCACCATGCAACTCTGCTTCATAAAAAGAACTGCCCCTCTTCCAAGTAAATGGTCACATCAACCTCACTACCTCTTTTATTTGGACAAAAACATGTCTGGTGGTACTTTAAATCTTTAAATGCCCCCCAAAAAATAAAACAAAGGAGCAACGTGAGGTACAGATATGTGGTTTGTTGCCATGCCATAGAGGGTTAAATATCTCCCACAACTAAAGAAACTACCACTGGCTGAAGTTCAATGGCAGAGACATACTGCACCTGTCCTTGACAGGGTTCTGTTGTGTTTATGTCTCAAATTTACCGTGACAGTAGGTCACACAGACCTCTTTCATCATTCCAACTTCCGAAAATCCTGTGGACAGGACGTCTTGTCCTGTGTGTAAAATGTCCGAAACACTCACAGTAATAGACTGTATACAACAGTAAACAGCAGATAATTAAGTAAAATTTGTTTGTTTACAATATTTGGGCATGGCAATATGGAGGCCTCAAAGGGACATTGGAGGAAAAAATAAATGATCTTTCTTGTGCGAACCAAATAGTTTGACGTGCACATCAGACAGCATCATGTACGCAATAGATACTATCTGCTATCGCACGAGATATGTGGTGCACACCAGAAAATATCTGGTATGCACAAGAAATTTTTTTTTTTTGTTGTTGTTTTTTTTTCTCTCGATGTCCCTTTAGTTGCACCTTATGGGGACGCCCACAGTGTACGAAACTACTGCATGAATAGTAAATTAAGAAAACCGACCTAGCAAAACAACATCTTCACTATCTTGCCACTGGAATGAGGGTAGGTAAATGGGACAAAAATAACACAAACCGGTTATAAATTGCATGCATGATCAGTTTTCTGTTACACAGAATTCCAATATTGATTTCTTTCCTGATTAGTCCATCTATTAAATCTTTTTTTTTTTTATAGAAACCGGAGAGCTTTGCCCCTGGGAACTCCAGGGTTTACAATGGATGGCACTGTATCATTAAAATATGAAAGTATCAAAGTCCACACATCATCTAGTTTTGCATTAACAGCCATGTAGATATAAAGCAGTTTTGTGCACAGCATGCCAGAGGATTTAAAGTCAAATAACCAACTTTACCACTCAGCAATGTGCCGAAATAAAGTATGAAATCTTTAACAAGCCTGTCTATAATGAAACTGAATGTCATAAGCTGTCACCTTCTCCACCTCTTCGTCATTGACAGGCCATCTCTGTCTGACAAGTCAGTGAGGAAATTCTTGTTTCGCAATGTCAGAATGCCTCTCTGGTCCAATAAGTACACCTGAGAATTCCTGTCTTCGTCTACTCCTCCCATTCTTTTGTAGTTTTGCCTTTACACGCATTATATGAAAAGATAAATCATATCTGCTGTAGGTGGATTGTTTTTGGATGTGACCTAAGGCATCAACTCTGATGTGTGACTCAAAAGCAACCGAGTAGCGTCAAATAGATTGTTTTTATAAGAAAAAGCTTAATAAGGAGCTTGAAGGAATTAAGCAAACTTATGATAGCTAACAGTGTGTTCAGCTGGCTGTTGGTTCTGTGCTGTAGACTGGAGAGAGAGAGAAAAACGTGTCTCCCTCAGACTTGGCTCGCTTTATTTGACTGTTGCCATGGTAAGCAAAAGGCAAAACAGTGTTTGGATGTGTAATGGAGGGGTTTCCAAAAGAACAGCAGGAGTGACTGCATTATTGCTTTGCCTCTCATTCACCGGCACTATAATTTTACTACCAGATCACTGTGTTGGTGTCCGGTGCCGTCTGCTTACAGTAAATCCCCGTCTTCTCCGTGCGATTGAACACGGGGCTGCTCCGCTCCGAGGCAGCAGTTGTCAGCTACCCTTCCAGTTTTCCTGGCTGGGGGGAACTTTCTCTGACACGCAGAGAGACGAACAGGAGACAGATGTACAGAGGAGAAACGGGATCTTGAGGATGGAAATCGGATACCTGGTTCAAGGCGGAGCAGGAGGAGGCATCGCTATAATGCGCAGCTCTTTATTTAGTTTCGAGAAAGAAAAAAATAAACTGGTTTACAAGTAGATGTTCTAAAGTTAGTGGTTTGAAGTAGCGACACAACTTTAGGCTGCTTTACAGGCTGTTGCATCAGTTTCATGCCCGGCTTTAGGAAATGCCATGTGCTGCTTCTTATAGGGACCTGGACACCCTCAATACACACATGTAAAAAATAGAAGTACACTTCTATTCATCTAGGCAAACTTAGTTTGTGAATCATTGCGTACCTCGTCCTCATAAAACACACATTTGCAGATGTACGTCTCATTTGTCTGTTTATTTAATGAAGCCACACCTCAAACTTTGTGTGTGGAAACCATTTAGTGATACCTGATGCGGAAATGTGTAAAACTTGACCCCTTTCACTAGCACGTGTGTGTGTGTGTGTGTGGGGGTGTGTTTGTGGGTGTGTGTGTGTGTGTGTGTGTGTGTGTGTGTGTGCGGGGGGGGTGTGTGTGTGTGTGTGTGTGTGTGTGTGCACCCAATCGACCCAGGAGGGTCATCTCGTTTTCTCCTCACTACTATCTCTCTGACATATTCGCTGGACTGATGAGACGGCATCGGGCGCGTGTGGGCGTGTGTGTGTGTGTGTCAGCTGGCTAGAGGTGTGGATGTGTGCGCTGAATTGGAGGCGTGTTTTCCTCTGTGGGTGGGTTTCTCTCTGAAAGTCAGAACAGCAGGACATGTGCTTGTGCACACTTTTTTAGACGTGCCTTGCTGTACTCATTTGACTCTAAATTGTTCTTGATTTATTTGGAGACAACTTCCCCCCACCCCCATTTTTTTGTTTTGTTTGTTTTAGTGGGAATTTCTTTCCATGCCCACTTCTTTTTTTTCTTCTAAGAATAAGAAGGTAGGTGGAGTCAGACTGCGAAGTGCGCTTCACTCCCTCCCTCGCTCACACGCTCTGCCTTTCTTCCATTCTGTCATTGCCCTCTCGGCAGAACTGAGACTGTCCATGCCCGGCCATTCTAAGTGAAGAGGGGACAGCAAACTTTTTGACTTTTTTTTAAAAAAGAGGAATTTTTCTTTTTCTTCACAAATATACAAAAGGATCAGCAAGACCACGAGGAAGAGACAGTAAGAAACCTAATGCTTTCATCTTTCAACTTACGTTAAATTGAATTGAGAAGCACGTGACAACTGGTTTTTCCACCGGATTCTTTACTACGAGTGGTTGACTTTTTTTTTTTCTGTTATTATATTTCAACTGACTTAAAGCACAATGGTTGCCGGAATGCTGATGCCGATGCATGAACTAAAAGCCATCTATGAAGTCTTATTTCGAGATGGCGTTATGGTGGCCAAGAAGGACAAGAGGCCTCAGATCAAGCACCCGGAAGTACGAGACGTGACCAATCTCCAAGTAATCCGTGCTATGGGCTCTCTGAAATCTAGAGGCTATGTACGGGAAACATTTGCTTGGAGACATTTCTATTGGTACCTGACCAACGATGGCATTGTTTACCTGCGCGACTACCTCCACTTGCCCGCTGAGATTATTCCAGCCTCTTTGCAGAGGGTTAGGAAACCAGCTGCTACCCTGGCCATTGCTCACCGCGCTGCGCAAGTCCAGTCTGTCCAAGGCCCTACGTCTTACGTTCCCAAGCCAGGTCGCAGGGACGAGGCAGAGAGTCAAGAAGCGTTAGCTGAACGCCGAGGCTACCGCTATAAAACGATGGATCCAGGAGAACGAGGGAATTACACCGATAGGACCCCTAGGTTCAGGGGCCGTCCACTTACTGAGGAACCAGTGAGGCCAAAGCAGGCACTTGAGGCTAGGGACCAGCATCAGCCTCTCTACAAGAGAGGAGCCAGCTTCAACAGCAAATCAGTCAAAGAGGTGGAAAGCACAAAACGATTTACTCATCAGGAGCCTAATGTGAGAAATGAAAGGCAGGTAGTGTCACAGGAGCGAAGGATGTTGGATGCTCAGAAGATAAACTCCAGTTCTGCTCCACTTCAAACAGCAGCTTTGACGCAGGATGAGTCCCAGGCCTCTCTGATCCCCTCCTCAGTGGCCTTACCATTATCTGTGGCTGCTGTCAGTGTGGCTGCGGGTGCAGCGCCGTCAAAGATGGCAGTTAGCTCATCTGCTGCTCAGAAAAGTGTCAAAATTAAAAATGTCGCAAAACAGGAGGTTTCTTCATTGAAATTCACTGAGGAGATCAGTCCATCAGCAGCCGAGCTTCCAAGTGGGGATGCTAAAGAAGACGAAACAAAACCAGCTGAAGTCACGGCACCTGAAATGCCAATGCCCAAACCGGTTCTTACAACGGAATGCACTCATGAAACCTCCAAAGTTTATTCTGGCTCTGTTGCCTCTGGAAAGATTAGACTGGTTGATGCTGATCCTAAAAAGCATGAGAAAGAGGAAGTTATTGATGAGTCAGTTAAGGCAACTGAAAAAAAACCCCAACACCTGGTGAAACCTGAAGTAGGCGGTGATATCAAAGAGAAAACTGCCAAAGTTAACAAGAAGACCACCAAAACCAATAAGGCTAACCAGACCAGCAGCCCATTATGGACCACTGATGAAGCAGATGGCATCTCCAACATCACAGTGACTCAAGAACCCGTCCAGGCAGAAGTAAGCTCACCAGTTCTCACTGCAAAGCCTGACACTCAGGCCTTCCCTCCTAAAATGGCACAAGTAGCAGAACCCTCATCACAGGAAGTTAACACTACTCCCAAAACTGCACCTGCTTCAGCAACTCAGACAAAACAGGAAGATCCACAACTGATCCAAAATAACTATACTGCAACAGAGATGATCATTAAACAGGAGGAAACTAATCTAACAGAGATGCCACATGCCAAGAAGGATGAAACGGTGTCACCCTCTAAAGTTTTAGGGCAGGACCTAAAAGTGCAACAGGTCATCCATTCATCTCCCTCCACCCGGAAGGATGCTGCAACAGAGGAGGGTAAAGATGCTAAACAAGCAGGTGAAGGGACCTCCAAGTCCAAGAAAAAGAAAAAGAAGTCTCCAGGTGAGATTTCCAAGATCACTGTTCAACAGGATCAACCTCAGTTAAAGGCAAATGAGGAAATGTCAGAAAACGACTCCCAGGAAGTGAAGGTAGAAACCTTCCATCAGAAAACAGTAATTACCTCTGAGCTCCTAACTGTGTCTACCTCTGTAAAGGCAGAAGGGGAAGCCAAAACAGACAGTGACCGTAAAAAAACTGGCAATCAGCTAAAGAAGGAGACATTTACAAAAGCTAAGATGAAGCCAGATGAAGTCCCACCTGCAGCAGCTCCTGCAGCTGTTCAAGCAAAAGATAAAACTGAGAGAATCACTGTCACTGCCACCACTCAGGAACAAATGTCTCCCAAATTACAGGCTGCAGCCCCTGACATGGACCCAGAAAAATCTCAGGAAATAACTGTTTCCAACATGGAAACAGTGACTGTGCAGAAAGTGAGTCAGGTTGAGCTCATGCGAGAGAGTGCGAAACTTGAGAAAAAAATACCAGTGGACCATTCAGACTCTGAGAAAGTAACTGCTGAGGCTACATCCCTGCAGAGCACAGAGAAAGTTGCAGACAAGCAGACAAAGGGGAAGAAAAAAGGGAAAAAACAGGTTAAGGTGTCACAAGAGGAAGAAACCATAAACACAAAGTCTGTCTCTACGACTGAAGGAGAAACACTGTCATCCATAACAACACTGCCTATGGCTGCAGGCAGGGATAGCCCTGCTGTGGCCTTTGAAATGAGAAGAACTAAAGTTTCTTCAAAGATGACTCCTGAAAGAATGTGCAGTGAGGAAGTTGGGCAGGCAGCAGCTGTGCTCTCTGAGGCCCCGACAGACAAAGGGGAGGTGGAGCTAACGCAGCCCTCTGCAGAAAAAACCAAGCGGGAGGTTCCGAAAGCAAAAACATCTTCCAGTGCGAGGAAAGCACCCGCACCCGAAGATTTAGCGTCAGCTGAGGCACAGGCCAGCCCTCTCTCCAGGCAAGAAGAGCCTCCCAGAGTTGCACAACATTCAGCCCGGCAGGCAGCAGAGTGCAGCACACAGGAAAGGCTCTCTGTCTCGGAGGCCTCAGAGCACGAAGAAGACAAGAAGAGGGACTTGTCGGAGGACACACCCTCTGCCACTGCCACACCCGCAGCCCAGCCTGACCAGCCTCACCTGGGGGACACCAGTGAGTCCTACAGCGCCGACACTGACGAGGCCAATATGAGGAAGAAAATAGTAGTGGTGGAGGAGATAGTTGAGGTGAAGCAAGTCGTTAGCCCTCAGGCGACCGGGCAGCAGTCACCTCCCCCACCTGTGAAGACAGCAGAGGAGGAGGAAGACGAGGAGCTGGACCTAGATGTTCTGGAGGAAATCGCCATAGAGCGAGCTCTCTTGGCCGGGGCTGCGAGGGTCAAGGTGCAAGGGGCTTCACCTGACTCTGACTGGGACCACTCACTGGCGGAGCCAGAGGACAAGACATGGCCTAACTTCATTGAAGGTTGGTTTGAATGCATGTCAACTGACCTACTTCCTGCACTGTCCTAATCTGTCTGTGCACGTGATGGAGGCTTTTTCTTCTTCTTCTTGCAGTTAGGATCCCACCTTTCTCTTTTGAAGTGTGGGAGGTCTTAGTTGAGGTTTGTAGATGACAGCTCTGTTGCTGCTTCAAGCAAACATCATTTACAGTTTTCTTTCCTCGTTTATAGTAGGGAGAGGAAAAAAAAACTACTTTTAAGTCTTTGTTATTTGCATACCGTTTATCTTGACGCTACATGTTGCGGAGGCTTATCCTGGATGTGGAGACGGTCTCCTTTTAGGAATTGTTTCAGCATGTGGGTGTGAGGAGACCATTGACATGTGGCTGTGATTTGGCCATGTGTGCTGAGACAGATCAGGCATTAGCTGCACTGCGGTTGCTGTCGTATTGAAACTGTCAGTGGCAAGACAACTTTTAGATATGGACGTAACGCGCAACATTTCATGTTTATTGCTTCATTAGCTAATTCTGCAGGTAATGTCTTCCTGCATAGAACCGGAGAATGCTACGCTGCTAAAACAATTACACATTTTTGGGTGGGGACTCCCTGTCTCATAAATACTGTGTCAAGGCATGTTTACGCTTAAGATGCATAATCTCCGGGGACATCTCTGGGCATTTGCCAAATGGATTATGCAGAGGTGTCGTCAGTCCGACAAGGTGGGGCTGTTTGCTGAGATTCAGCCTCACCACTTCTCTGCAGACATTCGTGTGTGTGAGTTAAAACCCATCTGAACTCCAGGAAGGTGTGGTTCTCTTCTGGGAGCTTTGCTCCAGTAATGCTGTACTTTTGGCTCTGGTTTACATTCCCTTCTTGTGGTTTTTTTTTCTTTCTTTCTTTATCCAGTCTGTCACTTATTAGAGATAAGTGCATCACTTGAATATCGTTCTGTAATGGTACAGCAGGAGTATGGGACTTATCTAGGTAATGTGATAAGGCCATTGTGTGCTCTCTGCCCTTGCTGTGGAAATGAAAGTTGCAGAAACTCCCCAATCAGGTGCCACGCAGCGCTGTCATTTGCGGAACTGAAACGTATATTATGAAATAAGCTATGAAACACGAACATGTAACATAATTGTATATTCCACATAGTTAAGACGTGGAAAAAGCTAGTGTTTTCCATCATTTGTGTGTGTTTTTTTTTTTCCCTAAACTTTTACATGAGATAAAGGGAGGAGCTGCATGGGCGTTGTCTGCTATGGGTGTGAAAGACTGAGGAAGCTGGAAAAGGTTTGTTCGCAGCTCCATGGGTGTGTTTGTTTGGATCCACACGTGACGGCAGATCTGTTTTCAATTAGCTGCCTGGCTTCTTGATTCGATCTGGTTACTCATGAGGAAATCAAGTTCAAGAGACTTTATGGCTCACACACAAACGCACATCTCATCTTAAGCACATTATGTCACTTCAGCAACTACAAATGCCTCTGGTACGCACTAACTGACACCAAACATTTAACTTCACCTTTGACTTTTGAGGTTTGTTAGGCAGTGCACTACTGTGTTCATTTGTGATATGAACACAGTAGTGCACTGCTGACATCTGCTGCCCATGCATCGTCTGCACTGACCAAATGCTCTGACTGCAGTCGGGCCAATCTTTTAAAGGAAAACTTCAACTAATAAACCTCGGTTTCTCTAATTTAGAAGTATTTATGAGTATTCATGAGGTTTTATTGCTGCCCTTTTAGTTTTATTAATGTTTTAGCCATTACCTAAAGTCATATATATTTATGTGCAGCGCCAGCTATAGCTTTACATTCCAGAGATATTTACTGCTGTGAATTAAATGGCCGACCCAATGGAGCTGACAAAAGCCTCACCCCTACATTTTTCTCTCTTTTTTTTTTCCAGGCATCTTCACTTTCGAAATGTTAGCCTTTCCTTTTCTGTTGCTTTGTATCAGTGAAGTGAATAACGAGGAAGGTGAAACATATTTTAATAAGTATGACTCATGATGGAAAGGAATTTGTTGAAATGAAACACTCGAAGCCGGCTTTTGCTTCGCTTCCAGGGAAGCCTTTGATATCCGCTTGTGGTCCCTTCCAGTCTTCTGCAAAAGTTGCAGTATGTGATCAAATAAAATGTTACAGTTTTGGTCTGACTGGACATACTTCGGTGCCGGGGGGGGGGCATGAGCGTAGGAGGAGGAGGGCAGCTTGAACTTCACCCACACATAGCACCAGAGGCAATTAAACTAAATCACATCCCAGACATGCCTCTGAGGTCCTCCCGTTTTTGTCCCGTTCTGCCCACTGCGTACATTATGTGATTGAAATGAACAGCTACAGTGTGCTGCAGCTCTGTGCCTCTCATTATGGTGCCGTGCCATTTTTTTTCTTTTTTTTTTATGGTATGACTCACGCTGGCCGGAGCTGGGAGTCTGACCTTTTTCAGCAAAACGGTTAAAACTGAAGGAGACAATGAAGGCGTTGACCCTCCCTGTCTAAAGGAGGACTTTGCTGGGATGAAGTTGCGTGAAATCTCCTGTTGCTGCTCTTGCCACAGGCCAGCAGTAATGTTTTCCCCAAACACACCAGGCGACCTTAAGGGACCTGCCATATCTTTTACTGTCGACTCTTGATGCTAAATCACTCCCAGTATTTTATCGTGAGTGGGGGAACATTGCGCTCCACATTTCATGAACTTGTGACACACGTGCGCAGACATTTTTACAATGAAATAGTAACGTGAGTCGCAGGTTAGAAAAAAAACCAACAGTGAATTGTGAAAATAGAAGCACAGCCACTTCATCGTTTTTTTTTTTTGTTTGTTTTTTTTTAGTGCATTTGTTTCCAATTCCAATTTTTCTACAAATCTGCCAATCTTCTGAAACAGAGTGATCGATAACATGTGGAAAATATTAAGGGTTTGGCCTGGATAGTTGTGGCATTAGTCATTTCCCAGGGAACTTGTTGTGCCTTATAGAAGAGGATGACTAACAGTATTTCAGATCTGTGAGAAATCTTAGAGGCTGCTTCAGCACGCATTGCAAAAGTATTCATAACCACAAGCTGGTCTTTTTAGGACGTGAAGACGATCTTAGGTGTATCTGCAAAGTGTTTTATTTTGTCCACGTGCGTCTGGCGTTTTGGAGAAATTGTCATTTTTGAAAGCAAGTCCCAGAGTGGGTGCATTTCAAAACGGCGGTTTCATGTTTCCGTGTGTACATACTATCCAAGTTTTTTTAGAAACGATGATGGCGAAGCTCCCTCGCTCTTTTTCTCTCTCTTTATCCCACGCGCACCATTCACAAAGAGGACGCCCTTCTGTGTTTGGTGTTTTGCGAGTTGTTCTGCAGCGCCGCCGACTGGCCTGGAGTACCCACTACTGCGTTGTCAGTGGTGTCCTGTTCTGTTGCAACAAATGTTTTTTAGAATCGTTCACAAAAATTTACCTCATTCATCTCCGTGTGTACAGGACCTTAATCTCAGTATAGAATAGCCACTTTGTGAAGGCCACAAAACGTTAGAAACACGAGGAAAAGGTTACAAGAGATTTATTTTTACTCAACAATATTGTGTTTTGAACATCTCATTTGAAGATGGAAAGAGATTGACAGAACTTTACTTAGACATGACCACCAAACCCAAACTGAGAGGCTGAAAGGCAGAGCAAGGATCGTATTTCTGACAACCAGGAGGCCCCACTGGAACTCTGGAGGAGCTGCAGAGATCCACAGCTCCCGCAAGAGAATCTGTTGACAGGGAAGCTATAAGTTAGTGAATGTGTATCTTCATGTGTCATGGGAGGAGTATCATGTCAGGCTCTTCAAACCACTTCCTGTGCTATAGATTCTTTTCATTTCACCGTAGGACGGCTATCTTTAGTAGCTTCAAATTGGTGACGCTCTCTAATCTCCTGCACCGTTAATGTCTCACACAACTGGAGCAGATTGTCAGCACAACAATCGACAGAGCATTGTGTACATTAGAGTTCTCTATATTTAGAGAATGCTGAGCATTAGCTTAATCCCAGCAGCTGCGGGTGATTTGCCCTGAATGCCTCAGCCATGATTTCATGGACCGTCTCTCTGAGGCAGGTTACATATCGTTAAATCCCTTCTCTGTTTGCTACCACTTTTCTTATTTATGGCTGCTGTTTCTATTTATGGGTTCTCCAACCTTTCCTCTGTTTGCACTCTTAATGTAGATGAACTAAAACAGTAACTGGTCAAATATTTCCCAAACAAGCTATAAGAACACATCTGAATTCAGTCTAAGTCACTGAAGATATGCGGGCGCGTCTTCGGTCTTTAATCAGGCCGATGACATTACCAGACGACTGCTGCGTTTAATATTCACATCACAGTTAAGAGAGTTGCTGGCTGAGATCTGACACTTGGCATCAGAGAAATTGACCTTCATCCCAGCATCTTCAAAGAGGCGAGCTAAGAGCCAGAGTGCCGGGGTGGAGGAGTGAGGGTGGAGGGCTGAAGGGGTGGAGGGTTGGTGTACACACACATGCACACACCAACACCAACAGGTCAGAAGCTTGTTGCACTGTCCAGATGGAGTCCTTCCATCAGTTTCTAACTGTGACACTGTGCGATCATCTGGTTCTGGAGGATATTTATAGGCCTCTGCCAGTTCTGGCCCTCCGTCCCCTGCACCCCACCCTACCCGCTGCCCCCTAACTAAGGCTCACCGTGTCGTCCCTCCTCCCCCGGCCACGGGAGAGTGAGGCTGACGGATCCGAGCAGCAGGCGCAGCCTGTCAAAATCTGAGACGAGGAGAGGGAGGCAAGGCAGCAGAGAGCAAACAAACAGGAACCTCTCTGGTACTCCTCATTCCCCTTCATCCAGCTCTGGCTTTTCTTCACCTTTGTCCTCCTCTTCTTCCTCCTCTGCTCTGTCTCTTAGATGAAGATCGTACCTGGTAGGTAATCAGTGTGTGTGTGTGTACATGTGTGTGGTCTGCGTCCATGGGGGTTTTAGCCGTGTTCGTCTGCCTGGTTTCTGGCTGTCGGCGTGTTCTTGGCGAGGACAGAGTGTGAAGTCTTGTTGTGATCTGAACGAACACGCGCACACACACGCCTACACCCCAACACCAACGGGACAGAAGCAAACACAGTGTCACTTCATAACATCAGCAACCTTTCGCGTCGTAGTCCTCACACCGTAGCCGACGTGAGTTATGAGCGTCATTAGTGCGAGTGTCCGTGAGCTTCGAGTTCTGACCACCAGCTGCGTCCGTCGAAGCTATTTACGAGGAATCCGACTTGGGTTTTGACGTTTTTGCTTTGCTAATCTGAAGATTTTAAATCAACAAAGTATAAGTCGTTCATTGGCTGTTTCCTGATCTATTGATGGATTTTTTTTCCACCACATTTAAGCGTCACTTTCAATAAAACTTGGAATTGCTTTATTAGTTCTGATGAACTTCTCCAGAGTTTACTTATTTGCCAAGAATGGATTGTAATGAGTCACAGATGCACATCTGATGATCAGTGCAATCAGTATATGGTTCTTTATGTTGTAATTTAGGCAAAGATAATGTCTTACTTTAGATCAGAACTTGATCTGGACTCTGGATCTCCATCATTTAAATGTAATTTGCTTCCATTTATAGGCGGTGTGATTAACTTTTACTACTTTAGATTCTCTGGAGCGCTTAGCCTACGGATGAGCCAAGTTTTTATTTCTTGTTGGCACTGACATCAGCTTGTTCTTTTAACTCCTTCGTTTCAAACATGTTGATTGGTTGTGGGATTTCATTTTCTAAAAATGAACCTGGGCTTATCCTGGGTGGCTTACTCTTGTCTGATTTTCACTGCATTATAAAACTGTTTTAAAATGTAAAATTGTGGGAGTTCTTCATTTTGAAGTGTATTTAGTAAAAAAGGATTTCAAAGCATTTGACCTGAAAACCAATGAGAGGCAGTTATGGAAGAAATGATTGATCCTGATGTCTGGCTGATTGATTGCTGCATCTCAGATTTGTTTCTCATAAGAACAAAAGTTCCTATTTGCGTTTTAAGTCAACACACCACAAAAGTTAACCGTTCTCTGTAAAGTTTTGTTTTAATACCAAATTGTTTATTCACCAAAGAAAAAAAGGCTTGAAACCCTGAACTAAATCTGCAGTGAGACCAGACAGATTAATGATGCTTCGAACATTTTAAGCAAGAGCGATCATAAGCTGTGGTTTCCATAAAATTCCAAATATGAAAGGAATTTTCTAAGGAACTACACGCAGGCCTCGTCTTCATCTTCTAAACGTCTACAGAATGGTTTCCATGCTAAAAAATGTAAGTTATTTGTTCACAATAATAGCCTTTTTGTAACACATTTGAGATGATTTAGGCTCATGAAAAAGTTATGAACCACTTTTTGTTTTTATTTAGCTTTTTAGATGTGCGTAGGAACGTTGAACCCGCCCGTCTCTGAAACACACTTTTACTAAAGACTTTCACTTCAGTGTAATATCAGTGAGAAAATAACTCTGAGAAGAAGCACATTTCTTGGTAAACACCTCAGGGTGTGGAGAAACGTCAGGAATGTCCCGTGCTGTCCCAGTGGTCCCTCCCCCTCCCAGTAAATCCCCACCTGTTACAACAGCCTGAACTCGCCTCATCTGCCTCTTACCTTACCATCAAACACCCTGTCAAGAGACATTCCCCCCAAAATGGTGGTTTTGGATCACTACTGGGCTCCAGTGCTTTAAAGAAATATAAAAATAAAAGTAGTCCATCTGATGATGGAGTCTAAAATCTAATGCTGGAAAAGTGAGATGAACATGAAATATTTTGGGTGTTTTCTGAGCGATGAGTCTCTTAGAGCTGATCAGAGTTTTTGAAGCCACTTTGTTCTCTGCCTACTTCTGCTCCGATGACAAAGGGGAGAAAAGGAGGATGAACATTTCCAAAGAACACACTGTTGCTGTAAGTTCGCCATAGTCTGAGAATACATTCTTAGACAGTAATCAAAAGTAATGGTCAGTGTAACTAAAGATGCACCAATCAGAGATTTACGACTGATTTTTGAGCTCCAGTTTTTGTAATGCGTCAATGCTAAAAATTGATTTTAGGCAACTAAAATCAGTTTAAATGTCTTTTAAAATATTTGCCCTAATTTAAAATGTACATATATTTTTAATGAACAAAAATGTACTCAATTTAAAAGAAAGAAAAAATGATCTGGAGTTGATACTTCAACCTCCGTTTAGAGTTTTATATTCGCAATTAGCATGATCAGCATTACGTCCTGTATATATGAGTCTCTCCACAGAATGTAGACCATCATTCCAACTCTTAAGTTTTCCACAAAAGTTGCTAATATTTCTGCTGTAGTATGTTGAGCTTTTTTTGTTTGTACTAAAATCAACTCCAGGCATAAAAAGGACCAAAACACCAACATACAAATTGGGGATAGACTGACATGACTGCAACATGTCCAAATTTCTTTTGTAGTATCTTAACTGAACAGTTAATTTTTATATACATCATAAAAAGTGTATTTTCTTTTCAAGCTTCAATTTGCACATTTGTTCTTCCTCAAACTTAATTTTCGAACACCTAATTTTCCAATTACCTAAAAATACCAAATTCTACAAGTAGCTAACTTCAGCTTCCACACAGAAGAAAGATGTGGTTAGCATGATCGGGTAGCACTTAGAAATGGTTACATTAAATAAATGTAAAAAAAATGTTGAGTTTCCAGGAAAGTTAAAGCTGAAAAGCATTCCATTCTATCACCAAATGATTTTGCTGCTCATTTCTAAAATATATGTAGTAATTATGTAGCTACACTGATATCCTACTGTGTGTCGATACTTACTAAAATGCTAAGATTTAGCACTTTAACGACTTTTTTTTTTTCTTCATTTGTACAGTAAGTAAAGTTGTGAAGCGTTTTTCTTTGGGACAAACAGCAAGTTGTCTGGCCAAAAAGATGCCAACATGTTTTCACGAGCTAGCCGAACTAAAAACTTCTTATCTGGCAGTAAAACTAACAAAACCAGAAGGTTAAAGATACAGGAGTCAGCCCAAAACAGAACAGCTAAATGAAGAACGAAAGCCTCCTCCTCGCTGAGGATTACCCAAAATACTTTGTAATGGCTTTTTAATTCACGGACACATTTTTGTCGCAGCAGGTGCAAGAGCTTTTGTTTAGCAGGATTTTAGTCTGAACCACTTTAGCTCGGCTGAATAAACAGTGAGATTAAAGCAAACTGCTCTCAGCAAAGCGCTGGGATTTCAGCAGCCAGTCTGGGTCTAATATCTGTAATCTTTATTTTTCTGCTGTTAATTCATCCAATCAGAAATGGCTTTGTCAAACCCTGACTTTTGCCATTTGTGTGTTTGATGCATGACCTTTACTCAATATTATGTGAGAGTTGCAGAAAGTCACATTGCTCAGCCTGTAAAGTGACACAGCTTCACGTGAGACATCATTACCCTGTCCTTTAGTCATGAGCTACCATGAAGTGTTTTAGACCGTGTTCGCTGTGTGGCCAATTCAAAGTAGGGTTGTCCCTCTGCTGTGTTGCTGCCTTTAATTGGAGCTTCTGCTTGGCTCACATTGCAATGATCACTTAACTTTAGTCGTGTTTGCCTGACGGGTGTAGTCTTTAGTGTATTACATCAGAACTGTGTGTGTGTGGGTGTGTGTGTGTGGGGGTGTGTGTGTGTGTGTGTGTGTGTAAGGCTGAATTCTTTCATGATACCTTGTCTAACAGTTGCTGCCCCTCCCTTAGAAGGCTGCCAACCTTTGGGCTTTCTCATTCCTAACATTTTTTTTCCCTCTCGTATGAACATTACGAGAGACTCACTGATTAGAATGTTAAATGTTTGTAAAGCTTTGACAAGCAGATGGTTGTTGATTCCAACTTGTGTTTATGAACCATTTTTAATATTTTCACTGCCTTTCCTCATGTATGTTTTACTTTAAAAACTGATGCCGAATCAGTATGAGAGCGCAATCACTGTAAAACAGAGTTTTATGGTAAAAATAAAAGACACTATAGGTGGCATGATGTGAACATCATGCAACTGCACTCAGCTTCAGCTGAAGTATATGAGAGCCTTAACTGATTACATTTAGCATCTAATATTGCCGTTTTGCTTTGTTAGCATTGTAAAAGGTAAACCTTAGGATGAACCTTAATGCTAAGATTTCCAAAACGTTGCTGTTCTCTATTCAGCCTTCCTCTTATCTGCTAAAGTCTCACTTTATCCTGAATGAACCACGGATACGTCTTGACATGTTGTAGGAAATAAAGTTCCCTTTAGTTAATAGGAATAGTTTGGTTAATAGGAAGGAAAACATTCCCTTCTGACCACGTGGCAATGGTGTCAACTGGAAGGTCGCGACTTGGGGCCTTAGCTGAGTGAAACCGGAAATACTCTGACACACAGCGTGCATCCCTCTGCGTTCCTTTGCTGATCTTTGACCTTTTGTTTTCGTGTGTTCAGCATCTCATCCCCAACCTCGGAGACATGCAGCGCCTCAAATAAATAACCTACTTCTGTACTTCTGCAACCTACTTCTGTAGGTTATTTATTTCCATTAAGATTTTAGCCTGGACCCACATCGTAACAACTGATTGTAGACAGAGAGAGGTTTGCTTTGGAACAAAGGTGTTAATTAAATTGTAAATGGCTTGTGTAAGTAATCTGTGAAGAATGCTAGTGCGGCGCTGAAGTGCTAAGAAACAGGTTGCACGTTTGTCTCTTTGGGCTGAAGGATATCTCAAACAGAAATAGAAATTTAAGTTTTGCACATAGGAAAGTAACGTGAAGTTGCCTTGAAATACCAACAGCAAACAAATGAAAGTAAGGGTTCTCAGAGAGTTGTCGTCCTCTGCCTTGGCCTGGTGGCTGGAAAAGTCAGCATTCTTTTAGAAACACCTCAAAATCCCACTGTGGAACAAACTAGCTGCACTTACTGATTCCTAGAACTGATTACTGGATTTAAGGGAAGCTGGATGGTTTACCCACCCCGTGGTTCCTGCTCAGAAACCAGGAGTCATCAGTCACTCAACAAACAGAATGTATCACTGAGGGGCATCATGGAAACCCAGAGACACACTTCTAAAGTCTGTTGGGAATAATAAATTAGCCAAGCGAATGGAACTCCCTTAGGATGTTCATGTTGAGCTGATTTATTTATAAGCTGCAGAGGTTCCATGGAAACACATCAGGTCCTTCGGTTTATATATACCAACTGTGGCTTCACCCGTCCATTGTTAGACGGTAGCTTCCCTGGGCCCTGTTCAAATTTCAGGAGTTGACACAGGATACGTCACCTTTGTGTTCACTTTTATTCATCAGCCACTTGTTTTTATTTTTATTTTCTCGGGGAACAAAAGGATCCTAATGTCAAAACACAATTCTCAAATCCACCAGTTTCAACTGGTTAACGTAGCATTTTTAGAGTTTAGGAAGGCTAGCATGTAGATTTCCTTCAAGTTTCTTTTTCATATTCAGTTTTTGGAACAGGGACACTTAATTCTGTATCACTTCAGGTTTATAAATCTACCCTAATAGCCCAAAAAAAAAAAATTTGATTTATGCGGAGTGTGAAAGTGTGGCTTTCAAAATATTACACCCTACCAAATTTTGCATCAAAGCAGCCTTTTCCAATCATAATATTCCACAAATGAATATCACTGTGATGATTCATATGTTGCACAGCTCTATTTGGCAGCATAAATCCCGGCTATATGAACATGTCTGAGAATTAAAAGGGATTTTTCAACTATTTTGAAATTCTCTCATGCAGTTACAATGCCTTCTGTGTAACATCTGTGTCGTCAATGCAATTCAGTTTCACATCTTAGCGAATAAGCAATGCTAGTTTTAAAAAGTCACAAAATTACGCTGCTATTTGTCATGTAAGATGAAATAATTAGTTTTTTGCTAAAAAAAAAAAAAAGTTGCCACTGTTGGTAACTTACTGGCTTTATTACTATACTTAAGAACTTTTCAGAAAGAAACTCTGTATCGGCCAAGTTTGGAATCGATCGGCGATTTGACCAGAAAACCACAGTCAGTTACATCCCTGTTTACCGCAGTATCTCCTTCAGTTCTGATGTAGAATAACTCAGCTGTGCCTGTCATCAGCGTTTTACTATGGTCAGTTCACGTGTCAAAGTGTACGGTTTCATTTGGCCCGACATCCAGATCATAACTCTGGCTGTAGTTTTATTGTATCTAAACATCTAAATTACTCCTACAAGCCACGGGGCAAAGATCAGGTTTAAAGCAGGTGTTCAGCTTCTGAATTTTCATATTAAGACTAAGAGAGCCCTGAGGAAACTGTAAATGCAAAACAAATACACAGAGATAGAATAACGCTATCGAAGATTTGCTTTGTAAAAGGCCTTGCCCTGTTTATTACAAAATTAACCTCTGACACACGCCGCGCATGTAAGGGGGCTGTAAAACACAATGATACGATAAAGAGTTCCAGGTGAAACGGGACAGTCAGAAAACAGTTCACACTGAGCACAATCATATGACTGGATTACATGATTCCAGGGTGGGATTTAGCACTTCTTTTATTTATATTCTCTGCGTGGATCACCTGTGGCGTTCTCCTGCTGAATGAGTGAAAAGCTGAAACGAGATTCGTCACTCAAAAGAAAATTATGTTGAATTACCTGTCTGTTATCTTTTGTTTTGTCCATAATGAAGGGGGCAGGGCACGAGAGCTTTATTTCACCGGTTAGAAAATTGTTCCTGTTTACGCATCACACACCATCTGGCTCTGGCTGTCGGAAACACAGAGGGATTGTGAGTGGGGTTTCTTTAATGCCAAGATTATGGATTTCATTCGGCCGGATAAGTGGGAGACCTATCTGCATGACATGAATTCATACACAGATCGACTCAGACACCTGCCCTCTATGTTGACCTTTGCAGGTGAGTGGTGATTATGATCTGCTTGGGGAGGAGTTTCTTTGTTGATCTGTGCTGCTTTCAGTGTGGTCATGCAGCGTGGGACACTGACTTGAGCTTAAAAAAAAAAAAAGATCTAAACCAGTGGTCCCCAACCTTTTTATTACCACGGACCGGTCAAGACTTGGCAATTTTGCCTCGGGAGGGGGGCAGGCAGGTTGGGGTGGTGGGGAGGGGAGGGGCGGAACAAAAACCTTTGTTTTTGTTCCGCAGCCCCCAAACAACAAACACCTTTGTTGTTTGGGGGCGGAACAAAAACCTTTGTTCCAACAAAGGTGTTTGTTCAGTAATGCTTCTGCATGTTGGTGTTCCCGCTAAAGCCTTTTTTTAAGTATTTTTTGCCCCGATTTTCCCTTTACGACAATCCTACAACGTCCTGCAGTGTGCGGTGTGTCATATCATGCAGAGCGGGCTTGGAATGTGGGAATCACCTACTGGGATAAATCCACTCTCCTGTCTCTTCTCTGGGCCTTTTCCCCTTCCAAAGACGTCTGATCTGTTTCTTACTCATTTTGCTGCTTGTGGGCTCAATGTTGGAGCGCAAGACCTAATCGAGAAAATCCGGTTAAAGGATTTTCAAAATAAAAGATCCTCCAGACTCAAATAATACATGAAACGGAAATATTTAATTATTCCCCGCGGTCCGGGGGTTGGGGACTACTGATCTAAACAATGAATAAGGCTTCCTCCGACTGAACTTTGCTTTACATTTCTAACTGTTTTTGTGCTTTTTCTACTTTTGTGTGAACCCCCTCACCCCCCCATTTAAAGTTTTATGTACTGTAAATGTTACAAATAAGTATAAAAGCGATCTCTGTGTAAAGGCTTCATTCATACAAAAGTAAGCACAGCTGCTCTCTGCAAAGCTGGCGTTTAATTTCATTTCATAAATGAAAAGGTAAATATTTTGTGTATATAGGTGCACCATCTCCTGATGGTGTTTCAGAGATATGAGTCACCGCACCTCACGCGACCCGCCTGCTTTGACTACACACACATTTTGTAGAACACCTGTCAGACAGGGTTGGGCTTCCTCACAGTGGGAAATCTCTCCCGGCTCAATAAGCAATATCATTTCTGCAGGGTCTTTAAGACGCATGAAAATCTTCAATTTAAACATTCCAGTGTCAGAAATTAGAAAGATTTAAATAAGTGCAAAAGTTTCCAATAAATAAGTTTAAATGTCTTTTTTAGGATGTTGACATCAAAAATTTGTGGTCACTTTTCCCAGAACGACCTTCTTTGGGTGAATCATCAACAGTTTCTAAGTGTTGAAAGTGTTAAGTGCTCACTGCGAAATTGAGACCGCAAAACATTCCAAAGGCACCAAGATCATTTAACAAACTTCTTTGGTTCTACAGTAGGTATAGACACCTCCATGCTTAAGAGGGGTTAGATAACGGACGGATGAATAGTTTGATCATAGGAGTTGGGCAAATGGCTGCAACCTGGACACAGAGCAACTCAGGAGGCTGTATGATGCTGTGGGAACGCCTGTCTTTAGCAGAGGCAGGCAAGCTGATGAGAAGCTAGATGGAGGTAAATACAGGGTAAACCGTACTGATTGAGGTGAATCTTGCATCTTGTGAATCTTGCAGTAGGAAAGAGACCCTAAATATATCCAAATTATAATGAATAATTCAGATCAAATATAGCCCATTTCTTCAAATGGTACAGTCAAAGTCCAGACTTTATTCTAATTGAGAGGCAACTAATGATCACAGACACTCATTATTCTACTTGACTTAGCATACTCCAAAAGACTTACAGTAGCAAATGAAGTGAAAAGTGGTTCCACTTGGGTATTGTTTCTGTGGAGAAAATGCATGCCACACCTTTCAGATTTTTAGTCATATAAATACCTAAAGCAACATATCTTTTTCCTTCCATGTTCTCTGTGTTGGTCTTTCACAAAACAATCACAATAAAATACCCTGAGGTCGCAATGGGACAAAAAGTTAAAGGAATATGAAGCTATTTTCAAAGTAATTAAGAGTAACGTTACTCTAAATAACAACATAATGAATCTGCAAACCTTGAACTCTCAACTTGAGTGCAAGATAAAACCTTCACCAGAGCTGGGGTCGTTAAGGTGTTGAAAACAATCAACATTGGAGGATCTTTTGGTAGAATATTGTCCATTATTTTGACTTTTTAACACCATTCATCTGCCTGTTGTCGCCAAATTGTCTAGAAGACGAATTAGAACCATGGCGAATTCATAAACCCTGTTCCCCTGAGGTCCATGGACTGTGGTAGGAAACTGCAGGCACAGCAAAAAAAAAAAAAAAAAAGGCAAAACACATCAACTCCACAAAAGAAGGTGCCAGCTGGCTATTGTGTTTGGCCACGAGTTTCTTTCCCCCCACAGGGCAAAACTCCTGGTAGAATATAAATAGAAGTCTTGTTGGTTTATACGACAACATGCTTGTTTTTTTTTCATTAACATATTTCAATTTCTTGCTTTAAAAGTTCAAACTTTATCTCTCCTGGAGACGCAGGCTGTACCTGAACGTTGGTTGCGTTTGTGCTCTGTCGCCACCTAGTGGTGAAACAGTTTCTCCACGCAGCAGGAAACAGTGGTGTAATGTTCAAAAGACGGTGTTTTCCCCCTCGTGTGTCAGACCGGTCAGCTACGAGACCTCCTCCCTGGTCTAAAAATACCGCCATGAGTAAGAGTCAGTCACAGTTACCCACTGAGGCGCGTGGTGCTTCCTGTTTGTAGACGTTGTCATAGAAACACATCTCAAGTTCCAATTTTTTCCGCGTTTAGTCGCCAAGCGTTGAGGCTAAGACGGCGGACGGAAACATCACGTGGCATGAAGATAGATTAAGATACCAGATGAGAAATGAGGAACCTTTAGATTTTCATCTAAAGGCTGGAACTAACCAGCCCGTGATTTTCTCCTTACTCATAAATCAGTCCTCTGAAACAGATGATGGGCTGTTTAACACGTACACCACATCAGTCTTTCCCTCCATATTCTCCATGTTCAGTTTTTTTCCTTACCTGATTTCAGACGGGGAAAATAAACTCGACCGTGATTGTTTTCCAGATTCCATGAACAAACCAATTCCTTGATCTCACCTGCAGAGGGAGACACAAGCTCTTTTTAATCTGCTGTGTCCTCACAAAACTGCAGCTCAGAGGCTTTTTTTTCCTCCCCATCCATCTTTTCTTATTCTTCTTCAACTAACACACACACACTCACCCGGACCCACATTTGGTCCCCTTCACAGACTCTCCTGCAGCTGGTCTATTTTTAAAACCACTCAGCTGCTCTGGCTAATCCGAAGGCTTGTTGAGTCTGTGATAAACTAGGTTTTCATATTCATCATCAGATCTATTTCTGACAGCACGGCGATCCAGGATAAATGGACGTCGTTTCATGCCACAGCTATGGCAAACATGCCTGCGATTAGCGTACGAAGCAACAACGTTGTGTCCGCTTTCAGCTTCTGCTTCTGCTAAGACAACAACATCACATCAAACCATATTAGAACCTTAAAAATATTAATGAAAAAAAACCAAAAAAACTTTCAAAGACTTGTGCCAGGAATATGACAAAACTTTTATCTGATGTATTGTAATCTCCTACCTGCATTTAGACACATATTTAGATTTGGTGATTTTAAGCTAATTAGCATAGACACATTCTGACAGTTTCAATGTAAATGTTGTTAACTTAAAGCCTCAAACCTCAACCTATTTTGAGGGGGATTTATTTCAGAAAAACAAAAAGTAGTGCGTAATTGTGAACTTAGGAAAAGTATGATGGAGATTTGTATTCAGCAACCCTGAAGTCAAATTTAGTTGTAGGGATTGTATCGTTTATCATTTATCACTTATCACGATTTTTTTTTATTATGCTAGGGATTTTGATTTAGCATCGTCATGAATCATTTATTGATAGTAAATATTTTTTTTAAAAACTGATAGTCTTACCCAGAAATGGTTTTTTTGTTGCTGTTTTCTCCACAGTTAGCTCCACAAACCCATCAAGAAACACCAGCAAATAAAAATAATAATAATAATACAATGCAATCACCATGTGCATTCTAGTGATATACATCATACTTTTTTAAGTAAGTGACATCCTGTAGAAAACCATTTCAAACAGAAATATTTTTTTTCTTCATAATTTTATTGTTATCAAAATAGTGCCACAAAATATTGCGATAAAATTCTAAGTCCATATCGTCCACCACTAATTTGTACAACCAACATTCACAGCAATTATAACTGAACACTGGACATGCTGTGCCTTTCTTTCAGCTGTGATGTATCACATATGTGGAGTCCATGCATAATAGCTGGTCAGTCAGTTATATTATAATTATTATAAACCATGTTTCATTGAAAAGCCATGTAGAGGCTTTTCTGATTTAAATCTAGAAAAAAATAATCTAAAGTTTGCCTTTATAGCGTGAAAAAATGTAGAAAAACGCAAGATGGCGAATGCAGACAGTGGATATCACTGCTTTTGATCTTTACGAACCCTAACCTCTAGGCGGGCCCATCATCCTGTCAAGGATCGCTCTGAGCGAAGCATTCCTCCGGCGCTCAGACAGAAATACGATCCAACACGCTCCCAACGGCCGCCAACCTTCCCCTCCTCTTTTTTTTTTTTTTTTTTTTTTCTCTCATCCTGCTCCTTTCTCCTTTATCCTCTTCAAACAATGTATGAGATAATCCCGGGGCTGTGGAGATAATCCCGTTCCGGAGTTTTATCAGCTTTCTTGATGTCGTCTGCGAGGCGTGTCACACTTTCACCTGAATTCGCCAACAGAACAGTCGAGGTCAGTCATGAGGGTGGATAAGTGAGATGGTGAAATTAAGCAACCTTATATGGAAGGGAAATAAATCAGTGCAGCTTATATATATTTTTTTATTTTTTTACAGTTCTGCTATGAAAGGTGTCGCCTTCCCTCTCTGTGAACCCTTGTATTTTCTTTGCAGCTCAGCTCTTTCAGAAACCATAATGACACATTCTTAGAATTCCTTTGTCCGCTAATTTGCTCGGGTTCTTGTTTCCAAAAGCATAAATGCAGGTTGCTCTAGTCTCAAGTGGCTGAAAGCTCAGCTGTGCTTTTCTTTGCTGTAGATTAGAAGCATTTCAACAGTTCTACAAAAAAAAAAAACAAAAAAATACCAGAAATGTATCTGCTTATTTTATTGTTTGATTAATGCAAAAAATTAGCTGTAAAAACAAAAGTGCCGACAACCGAGAAGGTATAGTCCATATAGGTCTACATATGTAGCATTTCTGATTTGGAAGGTTATAGTTTGCCACCAGAAATAAAATAAAGAAATTCAAAAAAAAAAAAAACTAGGGATTCATTCTTTAAAACCATAAATGCTTCTGAAACGGTTTCTAAACTGTCTGAGCAGGTCAACCCAGACATGTTGTGATTATAAGATTTTAAAAACCATTTGGCCCTGAAGTGCAACGTTTTATTTTATTTTTATTTTTTTAAATCTAACCTCTAAGTCTGGGAGTGCTGAGGCTGACTGTGTTCAAATCGTTTACCGGATAATGAAATCACAAAGTGAGAAAAGGAAGAACAAACATGGCAGTCCATCATAAACAATCATCCAACCACAAACTGATCATTTAGGGAGAAAGGAAAAAAAAAAACTTTCTCTCTATTTTTTCACTCCTCTCATAAAGAGCCAGATTGTTCCATCTGGTTTTGATGAAGCCAGATGAGGGAGCAAAGTAATAAGCATGTAGAGAACTTAATGATATGTCTCCTTTTAGGAGGGAAGATCTCATGACTAAGACGTTCCATGCTTCTTTTCTTTTTTTCTTTTTTTTATGTGCCGCATTCCCATTCGTGTCCCCCTTATACAGTTTTTTTCCCATGGGGCTCTGAAAGATTTTGTAATTGGGGCAAGTTCCAATGTCAGAGAATCACTGAGCGTTCATTCACTGGGCAAATGAACCAACATTTTTTTTCAATAAAATCTTTAAGTTAAACTAAAACTGTTAACTTTTTTTTTTTTTTTTTTTTTTTTTAGATTTTTCACGTTACAGAAACGGTTTCATTGGAATTTAGTGATAGATCAACACAAAATAGTGTATCATCGTTTTCACGAATGCAAATCTGAAAAGTGCAATTCATTGGTATTTAGAGCCCCGACAATCTGACGCCACAAAATGAAAACCCTGTGCAACCAAACTTATGATAAAGCATGGCGGTGGCGTCATTATGGTGTGCATGGGGCGCTGAAAACGGGCAGCGTTGATGTGAAATGATGCGCAAGACTTGACGCTTGTACGGAGGTTTTTCTTCTAAAATGATTTTGCAAAGGCGAATGACATGAAACATTAAAATGTGCAAAGCTGATTGAGAAATATGCCAAAGATTTAGAGCTGCGTCTGCCACCAAAACGTGGTTTTTCCTTTCAGTAGACTCGATACAAATTCGGAGCCACTTTTTTTCCTTTTTTCTCCCACTTCAACGCCATGCACTACTTTGTATTGCTCTATCACGAAAAATCCAATAAAACGCCGTACCAGAAGTTGTTGTTGTACTATAAAAAAAAAACGTGAACACCTTAAACAGGCATAAAAAAATTTCTGAAAGGCACTGAAAATATTTTTTACAATCAAAAGCCGTCAGTTTTTGGAGAAATTCCTTCCCCGGCTCGGATTTAATTGCTTCCCTGCGCGCCTCACCCTAATTCCACTGCTTGCCTAGACATTGTAGAACTACAAAGGCGTGTCTCCAAATTTGCGAGCGTGGCTTAAGGTGAGTCAACACACTTGCGCCGCTCCACACCAGCAGGTCCGCACAGATCCCCTGGCGCTGACACATTCGGCGTCTTCGTGTTCACACAGGTTGTGCAGAAAATTGTTGCGCTCAGAAGGAGATAAAGGGCACTTTAATGCCCCTTAAAGTAATACGAGGCAGGGTTGAGTCATGGTAGGTATATATATTTGTACGCCCAAAGGGTCAAAGTGTAGCAAACAAAGGTTATTCTATGACTTTTAGCACATGTAGTCACTGTCTACACGGAAATATTTTCCGTTTATAACAGGAATTAAATTTTTTTTCATTTAATTAATAAAAAGTTAGCGTTATTAGTAACAGAAGACACCCAACAATGTATAGATGTTGGCAGAATCTGTAAACATTACAGACAACTTTTCTACAGTTGCTTCTTTCACGCAACTCTTAAATATAAAAGGTTTTTCATAAATCCGATCTCGCACAAGTACCCGATATAATCGTTTTTCTTATTTTTTGCATCTTCTATTGATTTTACTTTCCCAGAAGAAGACTTTATATCTAAGTCAGACTCTAATCCAGAAGATCCACGGTGCTTTGCGAAAGCTTTCATACTCCTTTAGCATTTGCTCGTTTTTGCTACGTCACAACCGCAGACCTCAGACTGTTTTTATTGGGATCTTAGCTATAGACCAGCACAGCCACCGACATGGTGTACCTTGTAAACTATCCGCTGCAATCACAGCTGCAAGTCAAACCATATTAGATGGTCAGCATCCCTTTTTTCTTTTTAAAGTCTTGTCACAAATTCTCAATCAAAATTAGGACTGGACTTTGACTGGGGAGTTCCGACACGAGTGTGTTTTGACATAAACCATTAAATTACTGTTCTTGGCTGTATCTTTAATCTCGTTGTACATGTTTATAGTGACAAACAAACAATAAATTCAATTCAGTTTGTGGTTGTCGTTTTGATGATCTGACCGGATCTCAAGCCTTTTCCAGCCTCTTTTAGGTTTTCCTTTCCGTATTGCCCATATTTAGCTCAATCATCTGCCTATCAATTCTGACTAGCTTTCTGTCCTAGGTGGAGCACTACGATTTAACATAGGGATGGTTGCATGAAGGCCAAAGGTCAGTTTTCATCTCATATGAACCAGAGCGTCATCAAGATTTAACAATTAATAACAAACTCGCATTTCTGATGGGTGTTTTGTTTACATCCTCTCGAGGAACTGCGGTCAAATCACAAACAAACGGTATAAAAACACCCATCAGAAGCTCTTTTTCTTGCATGTCAGGGCTGATTTCATGCATCACAATCTAGAAAATGTAACAGCCACTCCCAAAACGAGTTCAGCCCCCCACTCTCCCCTTCTTCTTTATGGTAGCGAGCTTCTTATTGGAAATGCCTGAGGAATGCCATGAATAAGAGATGAGTAACCAGAGATCAGTGTGTGCCTCTGTAGTCAGCGTGCGAGTCTTTTCACCTTTTTGTCAAATCTATTTCTCAACATTCTTCATTTATCTGTCGTTTAATGTATTCAAAGTCATAATAAACCCATCAGCAGCGTGACTTTATTACCATCTGCGTTTTAGTTTTCTTGCGCAAGCCATAAAGTGATAGGACGCTCAGGTTACCACACCTCAGCCTCACCCAGCGCTCTCTTCATGTTCGGCGCAATGCAACAGGAAGGGGTGTGTCCAGAGTCCAACCCGCCGCGTCTTCCGCACGTCGATGTCACTGAGCACACAGAACTTCACTCACCAGGGCAGGCCCAGACTCCGTAGCCTGCAGGCACAACACAGTGGAAGAAAGGGGGAGGAAAAAAAGAGAGAGAAAAAAAAACAGGAAGGAAAAAAGAAGGGCTGAGCCGAAAAACCAATGAGGGAGCGAGGAGGTTAGTAGAGGATAGAAAGGCAGAGAAATCATAGGTTTGTGAAGAGCTTAGTGGATTCTGGCCACAGGACTTGCACACTCTGGAGCAAACCGACAGGGCCAAAGATAGAAGCAAGAAACGCAGAGGTTCCCGTCGAGAGGAGGCTCGCCACCAACCTTTTTGTCATTAGGAATATTATTTTGCGAGCCGACAGACAATGACAATGAACTCTCAGCAGCAGAAGTACAGGAATTTCTCCACTGACAGTCTGGGGAGAGACAGGACGCCCTCAGATGATGGGTATTACCAAGGGATGCTGAAGTCTACGGACGGGAGGAAAGGTACCAGTATGGCTCCGCTCAATTGCAAGCCTTGGTCTTGAGCCGTTACTTTAATAGTATGTGAAAAGCTGCTGGGCAGGAATAAAGTTTTGGGTTGTTTTAATGGGAAGAAGGAAAAGCAGAGCTCAGGTTGGAGAACTTTATATCAGACTTGTCTAACAGACATTCATCACTTTTTTTTTCAGTGGATATGGATATATTATAGGATTCCATTTTATGAACTGTGACAGAGTGACTTACATTTTTTAAAAAAGGTACAGGATACTCCCTCCTTATTTCACCAGCAGCTTCCTATCTTGTCACCAAAGCAAAACTGAATCACAATTTCCCTTGTTTCATGAGTATGTTTGGAAGTCAGTCACTATAGCAACAGTCTATTTATCTTCTATGGTAGTCAAAATGATTAATGAGCTATATTTACATGAAGACACATCCACTTCTTTAGTAAATATAAAAAGTTGTGACTGTCTACTGTAAAAAAAAAAACCTTTCGTATCTTCAATCATGTTGCCTTTTTGTACTTCATTTTGTACTTTTGTACTGTACATAGTGAATATAATAAATTAAGATGACAAAAACGATGGATGTTCTTTTGATAGATTTGAACGTATCAAATCTAGCTTAGGAATTTCTTAAGCTCAAAAAAGTACGTTTAACGTCAAACTGATGTGTTTGTTGATTTAAAAAAAAGGATCAGTTTTATATTCACTTGCAGTTATTTTTCATATTATTAAAAAATATCAGATTTTAAGGCTTTTGAACTGACAATTACCAGCGATATTGTGGTAGGGTTGAGAGGGGTTTTGCCCTCACATTTCCTTTTGAGATAAAAATTTTTTCCCTCCTTGACAGGAAGTTGAACCACTGAGGTCACATACCTTTCCTCAGTGCATATTGCTTTGAAAATAAAATAAGGTTCAATCTCTAATTGGGAGTGAACAAGGTTTTCCTAGAAGACCGTTTAATAAAACATGCATATTTGCTGTCTTGCCGGGGGGGGAAGCTAATGTAGCCTGTGGGTGTCAATTTTTCTGTTTGTGTTGAATCAGTGTTCTTCGCTTTCATTGCTGGGTGTGTCGGTGTGTGAAGGCACTCGGGTCACACCCTTACACTGATAACACTGAGCGGACTTTGTGTTGTGTCGTCATTTGTATGAAATTGACTTAAACGTCGCTAAAGGAGCGTCCCTATGAGAGACATTGAGTGGTAGTTCCTCAAGCTAGCCGGTTTGTGCTTTTTGGCTGTGAAAGATGATTAAATCTGCTTGGTTAAAAATGTTAACAGATCTGTCAGGGAGCCAGAAACAGACACATTCCCATAGTTGAAAGTCGCAGAAACACACCTTGTGGTTTTCTGGGGGTTTTTTTCTCCCTCTTGAAGATCACAACACCAAGTGAAAATGTACATGTTTGTTGTGTTAATGGGTGTGTTCGGCACCTCCGTCTTGTTCTTTCTTGTTGGGGGGGAAAAACTGCTCCCGCTAATAGTTTTCATGCCAAGTTCCAATCCCACAGAGAGTTCTTGCGCTCACCTGGACGCTTCGGCTTCGAAATCTTTTCATCTTTGGCTTTGTTTTGTTTTCTTGCAGTGATGTCACTCAGTGAAACATGAGCTTGTTCTGGACAAATGGGGATGAATGTGCTGTGATGTAGCCTGAGTCAGATGGTGGCGTACGCAGAAGTACCTTTTCCACCCAGCAAGGGAGTTCTGTGTCTTTGTTGTGTAATAGTGTTGTGGTAAATCTTACAGTGGGAATCTTGCAATATACCTGCTACAGCTAGGGGGCACAACAATAAAGGCAGTTCTGTACATACCTGAACTTTCACATGCAGAATGGGATTTATACATCACCAGTTTAGATGTTTGTAGATTAGCATTGACATAAGCAGTCGAGGCAAAATCGGAAAATTTGAGTAAGTTGTAACAAAGCTGGTATTATTTGTTGTTTTGTAGCGGGTTCTGTTATGTTTCGCCTTAAAACTAATGTGCAGCCCTTTTCAAACCTCCCATGGCAAAAAAAGTTCTAGGTTCCGCATGTGTGTACGGGTTTTAAGCTACACTTTATTTGTTAAGTACATGCATGCCAAACCAAAGGGCCCATACCAGAAATCTTCAGTATGAATACATTTAGCTTTCCAGATTTGTGTTGTATATTTCTGATGAATGACCCACGGTGTCTCTGTGTTCCAGATGAAAGAGATCGGGTACAGAAGAAAACCTTCACAAAATGGGTTAACAAGCATTTGATAAAGGTAAGACCATCCTCTCCTTTTAGGGACTAAACACACATTAAATGACACATTTTTGCACACATTTGCATTCAATCAGGTCCATTAAGGAGGAATTTAGCCTTAGCTATAAACTGTGGCCATTCGGGTTTCATGAAAGATGTCGTCCTGCTGTAGTTTTAAATACAGGTGAATATCCCTAGACGGATTCACTGTTTACTGTCTGTCAACTAGCATTGCAATGTTGTGTGATGGAGATAAGTTGATCAGAATTTTTGTGGCCAATTTCAGATTTTTGTACAGCTCCACTTTTTTCTAGTTGTCACCTGCCAATCCCGATTTTCGATTTTCATACACCAAACAAACTTTGTGAGAGAGCAGTGACTTTCTCACAAAATGTACTTTTAATTTGAAAAAAATTGGAGATTAGCATCTTGTATTAGTGTTTAGCATGGCTAGCATGACTAAGACAGCAGTCTATGTAGGATTAGGCTCATACAGATAAATTAGAGCAACTGTAATATATTCTGCCATCCTGTCATCTGTTGAGATGTCTGTCTGTCTGTCTTTTATCACTTCTCCCTGACTTCCTTTTTTGAGCCTCGTTGATGCAGAAAATATCCATCTTGTTTTCTTCTTCACCAAGCAACCACTCTTACACTGATGAGTGTTGTAGTTATGGAGACTTATGTTTGCTGATCAGAAAAAGATCATACTTTTTAGTTTCTGACTGGCTGGTTACTATGGTGAGGGTTGATGACTCCTGAAAATCGACCAATTTCACTCACATTCTAGTTGTGTAAATGATAACCAAACGTGATTTTTAAGTAGGCTTTCTCACTAGTACTGATTATTACTTGCCCAAATTCACACTCAATTGATAATTTTTATGAATGATGTACCAACTAAGCTAGAGAGCAGACTCAGTAGTCTCATCAGGTCTCCTTTGAACAGTGGAGAGAGGTTGTACATTTCTTCTACTTCATCTCTCACCCATTCATTGTAAACATCCCCTGCAAATAATGCTGCCAACGTCCTTCCTCCTACTTGTACAAATACAGGCTGACTGGTCGGCCTTTGTCTCACACTCAGACACTCGCATTTCACCGTGATGGCGAGGCTCGCTAGGAGTCCAGCCTGCCATCAGCTGAGGGGCTGTGTAAAACTTCCATCCGCCTCCGATCAATCACTTACCTCATTCTAATCCCAGCCTGTGGTCTGAAAGCCCACCAGAGAACCAGTCATTCACAGAAAGAGAACGGGTCAAAAGAGGACTCGAGGGAGATCCTATGCCGTACCCTGGAACCCCTCATTAGGGTTGAAACCCTAGCCTTTTTGACACACAGCCCCTCCCTCAGAGCAGTTAAAATGTTGCTTGGTTCACCTTAATTTCAGGAAACTCCCACTGGCAGCGGCACATTCACAGCTTTGTGTCTTCACGCTCTGTTCAGCTTATAGACATTGGGCCATTCATTTGCTTAAAATGAAAGCAAAGGAAAACAGGAGACCTTTTTCCATGAATGAGCACCTCTGGCACAGCCGGCGATGACTGTAAGAGAGCTAATTTTGGACTGTTTCTTTGTTTCTCTTGACTGTTCTCTGTGAATGTTGGATGGCGGGTCAAACACATCTGGTCTCAGTTAACTACCGCTGCAAAGGCGGATTCTGTTCTCACCCTAAAGCTCATGATTGAAGCTCACAGTAGCACATGTGCTGCCCAGACTCCTGGGTCTGGTGTCCTAGTTACCGTCATACCCGGTTTAAGCTCAATGGCACGTACTGAGAATTTTGTAAGTATTCACATATAGGCAGGTAAAAAAACAAAAGTCTGATAAAACCTTCGCTCATTCTTATTCTTTTAATGAGATACCAGTGAGAGGGTTCAAGTTGCAGGAATTTTCTCCAGCTTGGTAGATCCTATAACAACATTGTGCTGTACACTGTCAGTCATTTGGGTGAGAGAGTGCTAAAAAAAAGTCCACACCATGACCAGAAAGTCATGATTTGGAAAGGTGGAGAAACCGTCGGTCCTGCTTGGGTAACGCTTCTTTAAATCAACAAATTCAAGTAGTTCCTTCTCTGTTTTAAAAAAGAACAATTACAAGATAAAGGACGTTTTTCTAGATCTTCCTGTGTAAAGATAGTGATGCCGAAAAAACATGAAATCTTTCCTCAGTGACATCATACCAGGAGATTCTCACAACCTCACAAGTTGCCATGTGCAGTCAAACACAGAACAAAACATGGTGGAATGTGGTATGGAAAGTGTTAACTTTAAAGACCCCTCGCTGAGGTTAAACTGATTTAATGACTTAATAGTCTGCTTGAAGGGCAGCAGACTAGAACCTACCTGGTTTGTGAAAAGCTGTAAAAGGCCACGGAGTGTTGTTCCCTGCTCAGTAAGTCTCTTCAACTTGCACCAGGGAAGCCTGGAATGTCGGCACAGCTGCAGAATGTGAAAATGTTTCTGTGCAGACTCCTCCTGGGCTTTTCAGGCCCGAACAGAACATAAAAATAATAGAAAGCTATGTTGGAGTGAAAAAAGGTGGAGTCTTCATCTTAGGAAAAGAAAAAAACGTATGAAACAAGGTGAATCAGACCATAAAGAGATACAAAGGCTTTCTAACTTAGAGGTTTTACAGATAAGTTCTGACAAACAGTGCAGTTTGTACAACAGTCTGTTATCTTTCAGCACTAAATGTTCAGATAATCTACTGGATATAGGGGCTTCAGAACAGAGTGCTGTAATTACCAGGTGGTGATAGATGACTCTTTGTTACGTACTGTAGTCACACATACTTTTCCCCAAAATACAAGCCATTATATATGAAGTGTGATTTTTGGAATCTGATTTCGTATTCAGTCATAGTTTTATAAGATATTTCTGTTTGGTTGGATTATTTTAAAAAGCAGCAAAAATGTGCATATTTCACAGTAATGTGAAGTATACTCAATGATTGTGTAAACAGTGACCCCTGGTGGCCATACAGCGTATAGCAGTGATTATTCTGTCTCACTCGTTAGCTAGCTTTGTTGCTAATCTCTAACTTATAACTTTCTTTGCATTTCATGGTCTGTCTTCACTAAGCCTGGGAGGGCAGAGGTAGGTGATAGCATGCTGAAATAAGACTGTGTGTCTTCAGTGTCTGTCTGGCATGGAAGGACACCCCCTCCCCAACCTCCCCCCCCCCCAGGTTCCAAATATACATTTTCCTGGCACAGTCACGTTTTTTTTTGTGTGTGTGTGTGTGTGTGTTTTTTTTTTTGCTGTGTTGGCTCACTTCCCGGTTGCAGCTGTACCACAAACTGTTAGTAACTGTTAGCAGTAGTGACAAATACCTGCTGTTAATTTCTTCTAAATGTTGTCAAAACTGTTTCTTTTGGTTGCGAATCACCTTTTTACCACTTAATGTGGACTTCTGTTTTTGTTTTGAATCATATCTGTAACTTTTCTGAGCGTTGGCAGCTGCTAGCATCTGGAGCTGCAGTCAGGCTTGACTCCTCAAGGCTATGCATTCCTAACCCGTGTAGAGGTGTGCTAGTCACAAAGCACTGCTGGATACTGTTGCTGCTGCTTTTCTTTTCTTTTTGTTTTTTCTTTGCCCCCCTTTTTTTTTGAGTCAAAAATGGTATCAAGTGTCATACACACTGAGCAGAATTGAATTTATAAAGTTCATGTAAAAGTAATCATAAAGTGTATTGCAAACAACTGGAAGTGGATAATGCTCTACGTAACTCATACAGTGTGTGACCTCAAGGTAAACCAGAATCGAAAAGGTTTTGTAGGATGTGTATAAAAAGTCCATTCATACAAAAATGTAGCAATATCATCTAATAAGTGCAGACAGAGTGTATGCCAACTACTTGAAGAGACTTTCCTGGCAGGGTAGTGACCCCTTCTATCGGGCACACAATAAATATTACACATATTTCGTAGAGGAGACAGGGTCCTCACTGCTGGCAAGTTGAGCAGAAGCTTGATAGCAGCTTAAGCTATTTCTCGGTGTTTGCGTATCCTTGTGACACATTCTCTTTTTTCCCTTTTCCCCCGGCAGGCACAGCGTCAAGTGGCAGATCTGTATGAAGATCTTCGGGATGGACATAACCTGATCTCGTTGTTGGAGGTCCTCTCCGGAGAAACTCTGGTAAGTTTTCAGTGTTTGTGTTGAGACGATGCCAAAAAAAAAATAATTGTGCTTGACGGCTGCATCTTTTTTTTTTAACTCAGCAATGCTTCACAGTTTAACTTAATCCTGATTTATTGCATAGGAGGCAATTATTTAATCTGGGATTTGTGCCCTCTCGGAACAAATCACCACAAATCCATCATCTTTCAAATGCTAAAGAACCATTTGTAGATTTGCAAACGCCTCTTATTTTCTTGTATTTTACCTGTTTTGTTTTGGTTGATCTTTTGATATATTTTTGGACGTTTCTACATCAATTAAATTCAGCAACAGGCAGCTTTTTTTCTTTCTTTTATTATTATTTTTTGCCTTGAGCTTCAGATCTGTACAGTTTCTCTGCTTACAGCTGCTGTACTTCATCGCTACTAACATCTGCTCCAGCTCTGCCCATCTTCTGAATGCCTTCGAAACTGTGACATATTAATAGCACCGCTCTTGTCTGCGTGTACGTCTGTGAAAGGTTTTCCAATATGATCCACAGTTCTATTCTACACCCCTTCCACCTATTCCTCTTTCTTCTCCTTCTTCTTCCATTGTCCTTCCCTTTAACCTCTGTTCTGATCTTTGCTGTTTGGCCTTCGCCTGCTTTCCGTCACATTTCGCTTGCTAGCCGAGGGAGAAAGACATGGTCAGGAGCGTTCGGCTGGTGAGTGGCTTTGGAACTTACAGTTTGTCCTCCGGTTATGTTTTCACCTCCCCTGTGTCATTGAGTTGGCTGTTGCATGGCATCCATAGAACTCCACTAGGGAAATTTGTCCTCCTGTGGATCTCTTAAGTTTCTTTCAATGGATTTTCAGTATGTCGCTGATGGGGAGGCGTTAAAAATGTACTGATGGTAAATGTACCGGACCCTGATTTTTGTAAAGCAGTGGCCTCCATAATTGGTTTTAGCCAGTTCGTCAACATGACAATGCTGTGTGAGACCGCAGTCGCAATACAAACAGGTTTAGAGAGTAGACAATAATCTGGCTAATCATATGTTGGCGATAATCAAAGCTATAAAATACCTGTATTCTTGTATGTTCTACAAGATGTTGTACAACCTCAATCTTACCTGGGTGTGCATTGATAAATTGTCCGACTGATAGATCGGCCCAGATTCCATTAATTTTTGTTGATCTGTGATCGGCTGATACTTACATTTGAAACCCATCTTATCTAGCGATGTTATCTACTTCTGCAAGGCATGAAAATCAGCCGCTGTCTCTTTTTGCTCTGCTGTGGGCTGATTGACAGATACACTCACCAGGCCACTTGTGCAGTTAACAATAGTCATCCCACTGTTCTCAGCATAGCGACTTCAATGCTAAATTTGACAAATTTTCAGACAAAAAAAAAAATCGACATTGGCTAAGTCTGGAATCGTCAGGTCAGTATTTTTAGAGATCCGTAATCAGCTAGAAAACTGCAATTGGAGCACCCCCAATCTTAACTTGAGTTTTCCTATGGTCTCTCAACATCTTCCAATCAGCCAAGCTGCAAAACATTCTACCTGCCACTGTCTGAAAGTCTCTCCTTCACTTAACACAGCCTAACTGAACTTCAGACATGTCCTAGAAAATGTGGTTTACTTTTAAATATCGTCCTGCTTTTCTTTGACTTTAGTTTGAATAGCTCACTTTGAGTTTTTTCCCCTCAGCAAATGCTTCCACTTTGAAGAGTGTTATTGACAGTACAACCTGATTACTCTTATTTGGTGCCATCAAAGTCAAAGATTGCCTGGTCAAGACCAGTGAAACTGAAAATCGTCCGGTTCCAATCACTGGCTCAATTTTTAGTGCATTTTTAATAAAACTGAAATGTTTTTTGTTTGTTTTTGGGGGGGTTTTTAACATTGGTGGTTGTCTTTATTCAGCAGTACATCACTACTCTAATACATAATGCACAGACTGGAGCTTTAAACTAATTCAACAAAAATAGGTATAACCCACGGATTATGTGGTATGAGCTACCATTCTTGGGTAGCTAAATCCATTCATCCACTTTGTTGCTTACTGATGGAAAAACAGAAAAAATTAGATTAGGAATTACAGTACGGACAAGGAATCTGTGGTTACCTCTTTTTTTTATTTGCCATTTTATTTAACTTTGCATTATCTCATCATTTTTTGTCAAACATTATATGCATTTTACCACTAATCTGACTTATTTTGCTGATGTAACTCATTTCGTCTTTCTGTGGTTTCTTGCTGCTTTCCAGCCCAGAGAGAAAGGCCGGATGCGCTTCCACAAACTCCAGAATGTACAGATAGCACTGGACTTCCTGAAACACCGGCAGGTAAGACGTTGAGATGAGCTGTTTCGCTGTGCCTGACGTCACGGCCGGCGCTCGCTCGAATGACCGTGTCCTTTGTGTTTCGACAGGTCAAGCTGGTGAACATCAGAAATGACGACATAGCGGACGGGAACCCCAAGCTGACACTGGGGTTAATATGGACCATCATCCTCCACTTCCAGGTCTCCTCATCTGTCAGTGTTATGTTCCATTTTTATTATTACTCTTACCCTGTCCCTCTGGGATCTGAGCTGCTGCTGCTTCTCCATCTCCTTGGAACCAATCAGTGGGGGATCTTGCCTTCTCATCAAGACACATTCACTCTTCCCATATTCCATGAAGTAACACAGACTAACTTTGCTGAATCACAACTGTTGAAGGAAACAGCGCACCATTAGGGCGTGCCGGCATTAGTCACTCTCCCTTTTTTTTCCCCCCAACGGGAGGGTGAGTCACATGGAGTATCCTAATTGTTGGCTTACTTCTCTGCAAGTCCACACCCCAAATGTCCAGGAGCTATTGTAGCTTTTCCTGTGCATGCCAAGAGCTGAAAGGCAGAAATCCCTGGGCTTCAGCCGCACAGATCTGGTAGCGTCCCACCACCCACTGAAAGCTCAGTTTGGGTTTACATTTCACAAAATAAAGGACAGGTGACAGACAAGCCGATGTGATTATTTAGTAATTCCATCAGCTGTGTCCCGTTGATACGCCGTCTTTATACTTTTATACAATAGTGAATAACAGGAGACAGCCGGGATGTGGTTTCTGGTGAGTCATAGAGAAATGAAACCACCCTGTAATCAAATAATAATTGGAGTATTTAATCCAATCATTTATGAAATACAGAAGAAAAGATGAACAGTAGCAAATTAGACAGGTGGGTACGCCAAATCAGATGAAAATGACCTTCTGTGAAGAATTTTCTTATTTTTCTCTTTGTAAATACTTCTGATGGACTTGGAGACTCACTGCCAGCTGTGAGTCATCTTTTCTATGCCCAAAGCCCCCAAATGTAACTAATCTGGATCCCAGAGACAGAGCCACAACAGACCAAGCGGAAATCCTCAAAAGTTCTGTAAACAAATAGTTTCAACCTCATTTTGTTTCAGCTTGGTAAAAATGTGGAAAAAAACTCTAAAATAATTTCAGAACATATTTATCTCAGGCTTTTTGTTGTTGTAAATCTTCTGATTCTAAAAAACCTATTATTTGTATATAAATCCATAAGTCCCAGAGGTGATGATGAACAATAACTATCCTGTCAACAAAACAAAATCAACTCTGGTGGTGGTCGGTAGTTCCATGTAATTGGATCTTTTGGTTTCCACTAATTACTATATTTACTTCTTTACACACGTTATCCCAAATCTCTCGCTTTTCTGTAGACTTAAAATTCTTTTTTTTTTCTTTTTCTGCATGCCTGACGTCAGATCTCAGACATTCAGATCAACGGCCAGTCGGAAGACATGACCGCCAAGGAGAAGCTGCTGCTCTGGTCGCAGAGGATGACGGACGGCTACCAGGGCATCCGCTGCGACAACTTCACCACCAGCTGGAGGGACGGCAAGCTCTTCAACGCCGTCATCCATAAGCACTAGTGAGTGTGGAAAGCTGATCCCTGCCTTAATGCCAACCATCTCGTTGGAGTGAGATCTGGTGCAAGCACGGACAGGAAAGTCTGCTGCGGATAGCTGCACTAGCACGCTCCCTCTTGGTTTATGCTTAATAAATGTACCCTGTGGCAATAGAAAACTGACAAATCAACAGGAGTATCTCATCACACTTTAGTTTAATTTAATACTGAGGGCAGTTCGGCAGGAGGGAGTGCTTGGAACGCTTTCAGATGTCAGATTACCCTTCCTGTTGCCGGTTAAAACCTGCTCCCTGCTTCAATCTCAACAAGAGGTCTACTTCTTCAATAATTCATGCATAACAACTGTGACGTGGCTGCTTTATGGCGCCGAGGTCAACGCACGGTTAGGGCAGACGGTTAGCGCTGCATCTTTAGCAATAGATGGTCTGCATCATGTTGTGCGCCCCTGCTGAAATGGGTGTTCTGGTTTTACTTTCCAAATGTCTCCTTCTGATCCGTCTCTTGTTACTGCACTTGAGACTCCTTTGTCTCCTGCTGCCTTAATGAAATATGGGTTCAAGTGTTTAAGTCTTGAGGGCTTAGGTAATAGCAGGGGATCTTGGCAGTGAGTAATTCTCCACCGCCTTTGGTGTTCTGTTAATAACCCTGAATTAAAAAAAAGTAAAACACCTAGAGTTTTACTAAAAATCCCAAGTTACTTGATGTTGTACCTTAAATAAGGTGACTCATGTGTAGGTGTTGTTGACATTTTGTCAGACTTAAATGGAGGTTGCTTTGCGTGTTTACATCCTGGGAGGTGAATGCGCGTCTTTTTTTTTTCTCAGGAGGATTTTACAGTGAATCTGTGTGCAAACGGGGAGAAAAGCGAGATTATATGAGATGGATGTTTTTGTTTCTGCCGAGCGTTTACGATTTGAACGGAAAGTATACCTGCAGGGGCAAGTTTCCTGAAGATTAAACCAACCTTCAGGTTTTTTCTTTTCTGTATTAGACGCTCTTTTTTGCTTTTCATAAAGGCCAGGGGTGTGGTGTATGGGCGTAACTGTATAGGGCTCTGAAACCTGTGCCGCTGATTTGATCTGAGGCAGAAGTCAGTAATGCCGCTGCTGCACTGAACATTCTCTTGACTTTAGGTCCAAGATTCCATCCTGGAGATCTGCTGATGAGGTCAAGGCTCACATTGTTGAGCTGAAACTTAAGAGCAGTGACTTGACTGGACCACTAGGAGCCTTTTTCAAAAGATTCAAGAGGACTTTCAGAAGACCATGGACTCCTGGGACAGTACAGGATGGATTTTTGAGCAATGACCAAACCTATTGTAGGGTTTTTTTTTCACAGAGTACATGCAGCTGTAACTAGATCCTCTTCTCTAGAGTCTTTTTGACTGCGGACCAGCCTGCAGATTACTAACATGCTCAGTCTGAAAAAGAAGTCTAAGCATAGGAAGGGGAGCTCTGGCTTCTTCCGAGGGGTGTCAGGATCCGTCGGCGATAAGGACGATACTCGGGTGGTCATGTTGTGCGACGACATCCCGTCGGAGGAGTCCTCCTGGGACTCCGGACGGGGTTCCCACAGCTCAGGAGCCCGCTCCGGCAGCGAAGAACGCAACCAAAGACGGAGGAGTCAGAGCTTTCAGGAAAAAGGACGAATGGCCCCGAGCTTGAGCCGCTCCTCCAGACCTACCAAGCAGTATTCTGTCAGAGACGTCCGCCATGTGGATCCGGCCACTACTGTTTACGGACAAATTGCTGGCCACTCCACGCTACGCATCAGAAAGCCGTATGAGTTTCAGTCTGCTTTGGTTTCCAGTAGATATGTATTTGAAAATTTAACTTTGGAGGTTAAAAAAAAAAAGACGGTGTAGGCATATATCATTGTCATTTAAAGCTGCGGGGTTGTTACCTGGGGACGCATAACGGTAAGGGGGAGGTTATGCGATGCATTCAATCATCCTCCTCTGCACTCGAGAGTCTTGAACTTTTGTCTGCTGGTGCAGTCAAGCCGTGGCTGGTCGCTGACTTAGAAATGTGTCAGCTCTGATTCTGTTAGCTGCTCACTAAATTACATTCCATCTATAGATGCTTTGACATGTGCCAGGAAGAGTCAAACAGCCAGAGGACAAAAAAAAGGCAGGTGCTCGCGTAGGGTTCTCAGAAAGAGAACAGGTGGGCTGTTTTTACAGCATTTAGCCATGGGCACAAAGTCTTCAACAACTCTGATGCCAAAAGATTCGCAAATGCATTTAAAGCTCAATGGATGCGCAGTTGCCATGTTCCCTAGAATCCTATCTGAAGCAATAGTTAGATAAGTAATGGATTTTGCATTTGTTACAAGGCTTAATTCTCTCAATGAAGTTGCATCACAATGGGGTGGTGTGTAATAAATCGAAATGTGGTATTTCTCCAGATTTGTCAGCGATAGAAAAATCTCTTCTTTTTTTTCCTTTTTTCTGTTCACCAGCCCCAGACTCATCGACATGGGCAAAGTGTACCGACAGACCAACCTGGAAAACCTGGAGCAGGCCTTTAACGTGGCCGAAAGAGACCTGGGAGTGACCCGCCTCCTGGACCCGGAAGGTACGACCGGCCGGCTTCCGTTTTAACCCAAAGAGGAGCGTCTGTTGTTGAATGCTGTCAAACATAGCGTTCCTCCTGACCTTTCAGATGTCGACGTCCCGCATCCCGACGAGAAGTCCATCATCACTTACGTCTCATCTCTGTATGACGTCATGCCTCGAGTCGATGTCCATGACGGCGCCAGAGCGAATGTAAGCAGAACGTGAACGTCAGCAAACACTTTGAAATATGCTGTCCATGGAACTATTGGCTGATTCATGGAGAAGTGTATCATTTTTCCTTTACAGTACCTTGCTAAAGCTTTTTATACCCTTTAAAATTTTTCACATTTTGTCTTTCTTATAACTACAATCTTCATTCTATTTTATTGGGACTTCATGTAAAACATCAAAAAAGAAGGTGTTTTGCTTCATCTAACATGCATGATGCTGATGTGCCTCACAAATCTTTTGCATATAGGTCAGCTTCTGGTGTGGTTTTATCTCACTGGAGCACCCTCTACCAGATGTTTGCTTCTGCTTTGCCTTTTTGCCATAAAAACAGACTTGTGGAGGGCAGGACCAGTAGTTGTCCTTTCAACTGATTTTCCCACCTGAGCTTTGAAATCCTGTGGTTTTTCTAGAGCTACCATGAGCCTCTTGGCTGCTTCTCCGATTAATCCTCTCCTTGTATGGCCTGTAAGTTTAGGTTGGTGGCCATTTCTTATTTTGGATTATCCTCTTTCCATTTACAGATAAAAGGTTGACCATTGTTTTCAATTTTCCTTTTGACCTGTCTGCTGTTTCTCTGGTGTTTTTGATAATGTTCGTTCACTTGTGTTCTCTAAGAAACTCTGAGGCATTCGCTGAACAACACCAATGATCAAACTTGTATTAGTCAATAACAATAAAAAAAAAGTCATGTAAATTACATACACGATATCATAGATTGAAGCTTGTGTTTGTAATAGGTAAAAATGAAAAAGCCAAAATGCTTTTAAAAGGTTTTGTACATTTTAGGGGTAAACAGATAAGTCAGCTGGCCCCGATTACCTTAATTTTTGGAAATCGATGAACGGCCAAAGCCTACCTGTGAAACCGATCGTATCCACCGATCTCATGTACTTCCTCAAAAGGTCTGAAAATCAGCCACTCTCTCCTCTTGCTCTGCCATTACAGAGGGCTGACTGGTGGTCACCTCTGCATGTAAGCTTTTAACAATAATCACTTTACTGTTGCCAACTTAGCAACTTTGTCGCAATATTCATCGACTTTTCCAACAAAAAAAAACAAAAAAAAAATCTGTATCGACCTAAATCAGATTCTGTAGGTCAGGCTTTTTAAAAATCGGTGATCGGTCAGAATACTTCGATCGGTGCACGCCCCTCTTACTAGTTCAAATAGAAATCCAGCTCTAAAATGCTTTTAGCTATAGGACGATTTTGTCAGCGACAAAAAAAACATCTCATCTGAGAAAGTTTTTTAAAAATCTGCTGCCTTGAGTCTCTTCCCATTGTCTCTCCCTTCGCCGGCCTCCTCCCCTCAACACAAGGCGTGGATTGTTGCCACCTAATTGAATTCAGGGTGGTGTGTTAGCGACCCAAAATGGACTCTCAGCAGCATTAAGAGCGCCTCCTGTTCGCTGTTGTCAAACTCTCATGCCTCCTTTCTGCTGCGCTGGCCGCAGGACCTGGAGCTACGCTGGCAGGAATATTACGAGCTGGTGACCCTCCTGCTCCAGTGGATCCGCCACCATGTCACCATCTTCGAGGAGAGGAAATTCCCCGGCAGCTACGAGGAGATAGAGGTGAGCCCCAAACCCCCCCCGACTGTTCCGGAAAGCTCCACGTTTAGACAACTTTGAAGAACCTGTGCGTAATAATTGAGAATGGGGGTGAGAATAGTTTTGGCAGCCAGCCAGTGTTGGATCAAAGAACGCACATAAATGACGTTCAGATGAAGACGGCTGTAGTTGAGGTATTGTGTTGTGGGTGGGGCAGAACGAGTGTTGAGTAAATACAGCTAAAATCTTTAATTTCATCCCCCACCCTGCCACTCCCTTGTCAGCACGGCTGAACAAAAGGATTATTTTTATGTCAGGAATTCATTTATTACCAGGCTTCATTAACAGCAATAGATTTTTAGTAGTGGAAGCGCTCTTTAAAAGCAGCCCACACAGTTAAAAACCCTGGGGAGGGTTTTTTTTGGCCCCTCGTTAAAGGTTGTGAATTGACGTGATTCTGTTTATAGGTTTGATTGAATTTACACCAGTCATGGGAACACGTCCTTTCAGAAGAGGCCAGGAGCTGCATGTGATGCGTTTGATTTACTCGTCTGTTGAAGGGATTTTGGCGCTTTCATTGGAGGATGGTGGAACAATTTAGCAACACAACTAGCATGTAATCAAGAAAAGCTGACTCTGTAAAGCGGGGGTCTGGATTTAAACAGCGTCTGAAACACGGATTCTCTAATTGAAGTTCAAAAGTTCAATTAGATAATCTAGATAAGGTCAAAGGTCAGAAAGCACTTCTTTTCATTTAATCTATCTGGCCAACAGTTGTTTATGACTCCATCTCTGCAAAAAAAAAATCCCTGTTTGAATAAAACATAAAAGTCTCATTCTTTGAATATGATTTCCTTGGATAAAACCTTTCAAAGCTACTTTTTTAATAAATAATTGAGCTTACTGTACTGTTTTGATAACTAGAATCAATTGAAATGAATGTCTGATTGAACTGAAAATATTTTTCGTAAAGTGCCTTCAGACGACATTTGATGTGAATTGGCGCTATATAAATCCAATTGAAAATTAAAATTGAAAACATACATGTCTTTAGGGGAAAAAGAACAAAAACGTGATAAATGGAGGAAAAAATATGGACGTTTCTAACTGTAAAATTGCCTTTTTCAGCTTCTTTGGCGCCAGTTCTTGAAGTTCAAGGAGGCGGAGCTGCCGGTGAAGGAGTCTGACAAGAGCCACTCCAAACACATCTACCAGACCTTTGAGGTAAGCCAGTTATTATTAGTTTCTTCCACTCTTGTCTGTTCCACACACAGCGTTTTATCTATGAATATGATAATATAGTGCCTACTTTTCCACAGAGTGCAGTTCACGCCGGTCAGGTTAAGGTGCCGCCCGGCTACCACCCCATCGACGTGGAGAAGGAGTGGGGGCGACTTCACTTGGCCATACTAGAGAGAGAACGACTGCTCAGGATTGAATTTGAGAGGTTAGAGATTCATGTTGTACATCTGTAGGAGAGAGAATAGAAATAACAAATCAGAGAGTATGGAAGGCAGTATGAATGTCTTAAAATAGCTCTGCACCAAAAGTTTTCTGATTTTATATGTTTGTATATTATACGGAGGGGGAGCAAGGAACCTCAAGTTTATAAAGTTGACCTCTACCCTCATTAGTCCCCCCACATCCCACTAGATTGGAGAACAAACAGTGAACCTAACTGGATAAGTAGAGTTGAGAAAAGGTCTTCGCTACGTTATTTGGTTTGGAAACAGCGATAAGACGTCTGGGAGAAAGACTGAAAGACTTAAATTAACTTTGATTTATAACTTCGCTGTTACTAAATTAGCTTGTTTGCTTCGACAATTATTGTCTCAAAAGAATGTTGTTGCCACTTGCTTCCCTGCATCAGGTATTTTAATGAAAGACCTGCTTTTCTCATGTTGTTGCCTGGCTGCTGCGACTAAAAAAGGAAATGGATTTAATTCAGTCTAATCATAGTGGAGGTCAGATGATAACTTATAATCAGGCATAGTTAGCTTTATTGTAACTTCATGACTTCCGAACATCATAAAATGTTGGTTCACTGTTTTGTTTTTTTTTATATTGTACTATTGTGATCTTATCCAGACTGGAGAGGCTGCAGAGGATTTTCAGTAAAGTCCAGATGGAGTCCGGGTTGTGTGACGAACATCTCAGTCATCTGGACGGCCTCCTGCAGAAGGTTTGTGTGTTTTACAACTTAGTGGGGGGAAAAGAAACAGTAGATAAAAAATAGTTCGACCACATGACAATCGGATCATGCCGAAGTCATTTTCCTGTTTGCCAAATACCTAAAGTAGTTGATTCATTGTTTAGAAACTGTAGAGCGTAGGAAAACAGAATGTGTTTGTTTATGCGAAGAAAAAAAAAAAAACACTTGTGTTGAAGAGCTGATGATTCAAGTTTCTGATGCCTCTCCTCCCGTTCAGGACATCGCTCTGCTCAACGCAGGGAAACCAGCTCAGCACACGGCAGAGGTGGACAGGGAGCTGGACAAGGCGGAAAGCACCATCCGCCTGCTCTTTAACGATGTCCAGATGCTCAAGGATGGGCGCCACCCTCAGGCGGAACAGATGTACCGCAGGTGACTTACATCACTCCTCCCCTTTGAAGAGAAATTATTTCGAGTTAAGAATTTTGAGTTAATTAAGCTCGGTTCACTAACAGCTGATCCCTTTTCTTTAAACTTTCTTAGAGTTTACCGTATTCACGAGCGGCTGGTGAACCTGCGCAGCGACTACAACCTCCGCCTGAAGGCGTCCGCGGGTAAGGTCCAGACCATGCAGACCCAGCTGCAGAGCAGCGCCAAGGTGCGGCCGGAGCTGGACGACGTGACGCTGCGCTACGTCCAAGATCTTCTGGCCTGGGTGGAAGAGAACCAGCGGCGCATCGATAAGTCGGAGTGGGGATCAGATCTGCCCTCTGTGGAGTCCCAGCTGGGCAGCCACAGAGGTCTGCATCAGTCCGTGGAGGACTTCAAGTCCAAGATCGAACGGGCCAAGTCCGACGAGGTACTGAATGCTTAAGGTGACCTTAATCGGTTTTTACACGTACCCTGTCTCTCATCAGATTTATTTTTTTTTTTTCATTTTCCTGAACTACAGAGCCAGTTATCACCGGTCAGCAAAGGGAACTACAGAGAATACCTGGGGAAACTGGACCTTCAGTACGGCAAACTGCTGGTGAATATCTTATCTATATCTAACAGATTCTTTTGTATTATTACATCCAGATTTATTTCTAAACTTACGCAAACCCACCATTTTTTTTTTGTCCTAGAACTCCTCCAAGTCCCGCCTGAGGAACCTGGACTCTCTGCACGCCTTCGTCGTCGCAGCAACCAAAGAGCTAATGTGGCTGAACGACAAAGAAGAGGAAGAGGTCAACTACGACTGGAGCGACAGAAACACCAACATGACGGTGAAGAAAGAAAACTACTCCGTAAGTGGAAACCGAAAAAAAAAAACCCCCCGCCACTGATCATGAATCTAATTTGACGTAGAAGTAAATCCTTCTAACTGCGCGCTTTGCACGTTTACAAGGGCCTGATGCGAGAGCTGGAGCAAAGAGAGAAGAAGGTTAACGACCTCCAGGCTATGGGAGACAAACTGGTCAGAGACGGTCATCCCGGGAAGAAGACTGTGGAGGTGCTGACAACATGCTGGAAACTGTTTTCTACTGCTTACCCTTAGCTAGTCAGAGGCTTACAGGAAGCAAGATAAAAATAGCTATAAGCTCAGTTGCTTGCCTAGAGTACATTTTATCAAAAATACTCTTAGACTTCTGTGAAAAATGTAAAAAAGGGACAAAACTAACTAACTACAAGTAACTTTTCAGCAAGGTATGGTCACTTTTTAAAGTAAATTACTCCTTAATGTTGATGAAAGTACTAGTTTGAGGACTAGTTAGTTTTTTTCACTTATAACATGTTTTACATGAAGTGAAACCTGAACATTTTTATCAATACAAAGGAATAATTTACTCTTAAATTGTCACTTATGAGTTAGTTTTGCCTTGTTCGAAGTGCACTAAGACATTTGCACCAGAAACTAAACAAAAATGCTTGGTAAGATGTCGTGATTTTTCAGTGCAGGTTGAATAAAGCTAAAGAAAATGTTGTCCAAGCTAACAAACTGTCATCATACTGTCTTGCCAGGCCTTCACAGCTGCTCTGCAGACTCAGTGGAGCTGGATCCTGCAGCTGTGCTGCTGCGTCGAAGCTCACCTTAAAGAAAACACGGCTCATTACCAGGTGGGGAGGAAATGTAATTACTCACCACGGTCTTAAATCAGACTCTAGCTGTCTTCTCGTGAAGTTTGTGACCGGCGTGCTGTCTCCTGTCGTCGCAGTTCTTTGCCGATGTAAAGGAAGCGCAGGACAAGATGAAGAAGGTGCAAGAGAGCATGAAGAAGAAATACAGCTGCGACCGCTCTACAACCGCCACGCGCCTGGAGGATCTGCTGCAGGATGCCGTGGTGGGAGCACGCTAATTCTCATGAGTCATGGATACTTCACATAATAATTGAAAGTGCGCGAAAAAGACACAGAGCCTCTTATTTTGTGTTTTTCTGCTGCAAACAGGAAGAAAAGGAACAGATGAATGAATTTAAGACTTTGCTCAACGGACTGAACAAGAGGTCCAGGTCTATCATCCAGCTGAAACCCCGAAATCCCACCACCCCCATTAAGGGCAAGACTCCTATTCAAGCTGTCTGCGACTTCAAGCAGCAGGAGGTGAGATTCTTCAATCCAGATACGAGCCTCGGGTTCAGACGCGGCAGAACATTAATCCGCCTGATTTAATGTGGTTCAGATCACGGTCCATAAAGGAGAAGAGTGTGCTCTGCTCAACAACTCCCAGCCCTTCAAGTGGAAGGTGTTAAACCGCTCCGGAAACGAAGCAGTGGTTCCTTCCGTCTGCTTCCTTGTCCCTCCGGTCAATAAGGAGGCAGTGGACAGCGTGTCGAGGTAAAAAAAACAGAAACAATAAAACCAGGAACAGACAAGAGAAATTTTTCGAAGGATTCCTCTTTGCTGCTTACGTTTAACCTCATTTTTATGTCTACCCCTGCTTTAGTCTGGATGCAAATCTTCAGCAGATGACCTCCATGTGGCAGATGCTTCACGTTAACTTGAAGAGTCTGTTGTCATGGCAGTACCTGACCAGAGATTACACACAGATACGCTCCTGGAACATCGCCATGGTCGGTTTTAACGTTTTTTGATAGTTTTGTTTTGTTTTGTTTTTGATCGAATCAACTCAAAAATGTTTAGAATGTTAAATGTTTTTTGTTTTTTTTTTCATTTTTCAGTGTTTCAGATCATGTTATATTTTGAAAAAGAGTGCAGATTCTAAATTAAACCTTTAAACGGGTTTCTGTTGGGCTACAAATCTGAAGCTGTGGCTCGGATGCTAACATTAGGGCTGTTTTTTTTGCTCTAAGCACAACACTGAGAGCTCTATCAATTGAGGGAATAAGCAAAGAAGCAGTAGAAAACTCATTCATAGCACAGAAGATTGATTTTTTTTTTTCTTTTTGAGTGTTTCTTCCACCCACTGATGGCATGCCGCCCAGGGTATTGAGCCATAGTTCATAATAATTGGAATATTGTATTTTCTTGTTTACTTCATTCATTTACAGTTTAAAATGAACATGTCACATGTCTACCTCTTTCAAAAGTCAGTTCACTATAACACAAGCAAATAAACATTAATCAACCATCCAGATAGATACATCTTTACACACAAAACAGGAAAATTAGGCTATTAGGATTATCTTATCAGAAATCACATCTTTGTTTTTTTAATATCTGCAGTTAAAAACCATGAAACCAGAAGAGTACCGGCTGGTCATGAGAAACCTGGAGGCCCACTATCAAGACTTCATGCGGGACAGCCAGGACTCCCAGCTTTTCAGCCCCGACGACCGCATGCAAGTGGAGGACGACTACAACAAAGTCAGCCAGCATTTTGACAACCTGCTTCGCTCCATGGAGAAAGGTAAAACTAGCTTTGCTTTCAGAGAAACGAGACAATCTGTCGATTTTATGCAACACTTCTACATTGAAAAAAAAACCCAAACAAGATGTCAATTCGCCTTTCAGGAGAATTTCAGGTTGTTAGGCTGAAAGGTGAGTGGTGCAAGGCTGGACAAAGCTGCTTTAAACGCTTTCCACTTTTGGATGGATGACCAGACAGAAGCGTTAGCATGTAGACTAGTGTCGCGTTTGACAGCATGTTGTTTTGGCTCCCAGGCTGCCACACCAAGTGCATTTCACATGCCGTGAACACTATGTAGTGCTTTTTCTCACATAGGCGTACAATGCCTTCCAGAAGTACTCATACCTCTAAAAGTTTTCCCAGTTTTGTCACGTTGCTAGAAGAAAGTGTTCGTTAGGGTGGCGTCGCTAGCCAGCGTGTGCACGTCTTCATGCACGAGCTTGAAGTTTCACATACACGAATTACGCCGACCGCTCTGCTGGATGAGGATGAGCGACTGCCGCCTTGTCGCAATTAAGTGCCATACGAAATCAATAGAAAGTTTCTAAATTAACGTTTAAAACAAAATGGCTTCCTTTAGACCTTCCTGAATATAAAAACCTGGGAATCTAAGACTCTTCAGATATGTTTGGCTTCAGACAGTAAAACATTTTCTTTTTGAAAACTTGCACACAGTGGCGGTTTTTGATATGTCTATATGGGCGGTTGCCCAGGACGGCAACAGAAAGGGGTGGAGCTCCCAAGAACTAGAAAGTAAAATATATCTTCCTACTGATTAGCTTGAGAACAGGATGGAATTTATCTTCCTACCTGGACTTTAACTTTAAACAAACAGGCAGCACTACAACAGTATAATTTAGATCGTAAAAAAGCTTAATAGCCATGTATTTTTTGCCAATTATGTGATAATTTGTGTTCTTCAGTCAGTTAAAATCACAATAAAATGCATTGAACCTTGTGGTGCTAATTTGACATACATATAAAAACAGTAGAGGTATGAATATTTCACCTTTGTAAGGTGCTGTATGTACGGTTTTTGATACATGCGACATAGTGTGTGTGATATAGATAAGTGTGTTTTTGAAACTTAACACTCAAAAAACGCATGAATTATTGGCTTACATGTGAAAATGCAGCACAATAAAAAGATGGCTTGACAAAATAAACCAAATCAACATGCTTCGTAAAAAAAAATTTTGTTTTGATTTTTTCTTCTTTTTTTTTAGGCTAAATCTGTGCTCTGTTTACTTTCTGGTCTCACTGAATTCAAATGCGTCCGTGCAGGCCAACAGGACGAGACCCTGAGCAAGAACTACATCTCCGAGATCAAGGATCTGCGTCTGCGTATCGAGAACTGCGAGTCTCAGACTGTGAGTCGCATCCGCAGACCGCTGGACAAGGAGCCGCTGAAGGAATGCAGCCAGAAGTGGACAGAGCAGCAGGTAAACCCGCAGAAAACCCATGACACTCAAACAAAGTCGGAAGAAACGCGTGTTAGAAATGTGCGGTCGGCAAAAAGCCAAAGGGAAATGATAAATAAATAGGAGAGAAGTTTTGCTGTTCTAATTTCCACTGAAATCTATGTTTAAATGGTGAACACATGAGAAAAAAGAAAGAAAGAGGAAACAAATATTTTTCATTTTTTTAATGAAATCCTGTGGAAGTTGCAGAGATTAAGGAGCCGCTGGCTGCGGTTCCACCACAGATGTTTTCATCTCTGCTCATGCACAATAATTAATAACCAAGCACCTGGCTGATTCCGAGCACCAAATCTCAGTACTGATTAATTTATTGTTTCTTAAAGAGTTAAGTTTGTTAAATCTTCTGACAAAGGATGAAATTTAGCTGTTGTGCTAATTCTTGCATATTTACATCGCTGTAAATCACGGTAGCGTTGATAATTGCGCACAGTCCTAATCAAATAAATAACAAAAATATGTTTTGTTCCTTTTTATTTTATTCTTTCATTTTGATAATAGGCATAGAGAAAATCTAAAAGCTGACCTTGTATTCCTTTACATCTGTTTTAATATCGTTACCTCTGGTCTTTCCTTGGTTCCACAGAAAGTCCAGGGAGAACTTGAGGGACTTAAGAAGGACCTGGATAAGGTGTCTGTGAAAACCCAGCAGGTGTTGGCGTCCCCTCAGCAGCCGGCCTCAGCTCCTGTGCTGCGGTCCGAACTGGATGTTACTGTGCAGAAGATGGACCACGTCTACATGCTCTCCTCTGTTTATCTTGAGAAGTATGTTTTTTTTTTTCTTTACCCACATTCAAGAAAGACTAAAGCATTTTGCCCTCTGTTCTTCGCTGACTTATTTTGCACTTCTCGTCTCTTCAGGCTGAAGACTGTAGACATGGTGATCCGGAACACCCAGGGAGCGGAGGGAGTGCTGAAGCAGTACGAGGACTGTCTGCGAGAGGTTCAGGCTGTACCCAGTGATGTCACGGAGGTGGAGACTCAACGATCCAAGCTGAAGGTGAATAAATTATTCTGATTTTTATTAGCATTTTTAATGGCCAAGACAAAATTACAGGCTTGGGCTGTCTAAAAAGAAGAAGTGGATTTTATCATTTTATTAGTCTGGGTAGGTATGCAGAAAAAGTAAAATAGACTCTTCCTGTTTTATTACCTAAAACTAAAAAAGTTGAGTTTCAGAACAGTGAAGGGCTGTTTATATTGATGTTTTTTTAACTAACAATTCTGAAACTAAGATTTTGTCCAAATAATTGATCATTTGATTTTTTTTAAATCGCCGACAGATCGTTGCAGATTCATATCACAGTTCACAGCTTTTTGGCCTCTAGACGCTCTGAAATACACCTTTGTCACTTTTTATAGCAGATGCTTCAGTATCACGTTCAATAATGATTCTCAGAACACACTTTTAGTGACAACTAAAACATTTGTGCTCAAACTTGCCTAGTTTTAGAAAAACTACCCAACAAATCGAGGAATTTGAGTCTGGAAAAGCATCAAATTTTGAAATGGAGATTTGTTGGAACCCTAACTTTAACACTTCCTAAAAAAGATTCTGATTAATATTTTACAACACATAGCACTGCAGCAGAAACTTCTAACTTGTGAATTTTGCTACTTGAACTGAATGGATTGTTTTGCTGCGATTGACAGGAAATGCGGGGCGAGGCCGAGAATGAGCAGCCGGTGTTCGACTCGATGGAGGAGGAGCTGAAGAAAGCCTCCGCCGTCAGCGACAAGATGTCCCGCGTTCACACCGAGCGGGACATTGAGCTGGACCACTACCGCCAGCTGACCACTGGCCTCCAGGACCGCTGGAAAGCCGTGTTCACCCAGATTGACCTTCGCCAGAGAGAGCTGGAGCAACTCGGCCGACAGCTCGGTTACTACCGCGAGAGCTACGACTGGCTCATGCGCTGGATCGCCGATGCCAAGCAAAGGCAGGAGAAGATCCAGGCCATGCCCATCACCGACACCAAAACTCTTAAAGACCAGCTGGCACAGGAGAAGGTATGACGGAAAAAAATGTTATGCCGTCAACATTCTCTAAGAGATAATTCAGCTGATCTCTTTACTTTAACCTTTTCTTTTTTTTTTTTTTTTACAGAAACTGCTGACTGAAATTGAGCAGAATCAAGGCAAAGTTGATGAGTGTCACAAGTATGCTAAAGCATACATTGATACAATCAAGGTGAGCCTCGAAGAAATGATAGCGGCACACATCTTGCATTAACATACATGAAAGTGCTCTGAGTATAATTAATGTTTTCATGCAAACAGGACTACGAACTGCAGTTGGTTGCCTACAGAGCTCAGGTGGAGCCTCTTACTTCTCCACTGAAGAAAGCGAAACTGGATTCTGCTTCTGACAACATCATTCAGGAGGTGCGCTTTTCAAACTGCCGCTGTTCCTGGAGTACAAGACAAAAAAGAAAGTACAGAAAGAGACAGGCTATATGCACCGTAAACCCTGGCGTTTGACATTTTTAGCTTTTCTTACCGTCTTAGTTGTTAGCACTGTTAGGACAGCGACCACCGCTAGCATTGCCAACTGCGACCACACTTCTACTGTTACTTTAAAAAGACAAAATGATTACGTAGCCGAGACTTGAAATTGTCTTTAACATTTTAATGCTAGGTTTATTTTAAGCCAAAGCTATTTGTGGTGTATAAAACAAAAAAGAAGGGACAGAAAGAGGCCAGTAGAATGTGCACCAACAGGTCCATGTAAAACCAGACATTTCACAATTTTAACTTTTCTTACCATGTGAGTTGTTAGCACAATTAGCACCGTTACCATTGCTAACAGTAATCACGTTCTTACTATTACTTCAAAAAGACAAAATTAATGCGCGGTTAGCATTTTAACGTCGTCATTTTAATACTAGTTCTATTACTAACCAAATCTATTTGTGATGCTTAAGGCAGAAAAAAGGACTCCGAAACAAATTCAATATGCACTAATAGGTCATCGTAAAACACAACAATTGACATTTTTAAATGGTACTATCTTAATTGTTAGCACATTTAGCACTGTTAGCATTGCTAACTGTAACCAAAGTCTGAATATTGCTTTAACATAACAAAATTATTGCGTGGTTAACATTTTAACCTGTCTTTACCAGTTTCATTCAAGCCCAGTCAGCACAGGTAGCAGATATCATGAGTAGTTCTGGCAAATTTAGATTCTTGCCTTACCTAAGACTTCCAAAAGGGTTCCTACGTTTCCAGATCCAGAATGTTCCACAACCAGCAGAGATTAAAAGTTCAAACAGATAACACAGAGCACCTTCACTATATTCTGTTCTGCCTTTTTGTTATCTGCCAAACGTCTGGCTTTCCTTTTATACAGCTTTTTTTTAATATCTTCCCAATTCATTTTTATACCTCACCGATACTGAAAGTGGCTAACTGTTAGCCATCTTCACCTAGTAACAGTGTGGCGTGACACATCACTTAGTATGGTGCATTCATTGACTGGAAAAAAGATTGTTTTTTTGTTTTTTTTAGTTTTTAGATCATTGTGTCAAGTTGCTGTACCTCAGCAAAACACTAATCATTGTCTAGAAGTTCATTCATCTCCTTGTGTTGTTTGTTTCTCCCACATCAGTATGTGACTCTGAAGACTAAGTACAGTGAGCTGATGACTCTCACTAATCAGTACATCAAGTTCATCATCGACATGCAGCAACGCTTGGAGGACGAGGAGGTACGTGGCAACTGGCTGAGGGTCCCAAACAAACTAATCTCTTAACACTAACTAAACCAACCAACTGATGGAGCAAATATTCACTGAAACAGCAAACAGCACAAACACAGTTCCCACTGATCACCAAAATGCATGCACACACACACACACACACATACACAGGCACTACTCCACTCACTCACTATTTACATTTAATGTATGGGAGACAAATTCCTTTGCACTGGTCAAGCATGAAACAATGGCGTCCTGTAGCTGATCGGTTTGCAAGAAAGGCAAATGTTTTTTAAAAATATCACTTTCTTAAATATAAAAAAAAAAGAAACTCAATTCAAATTATTGCAGGGAAATGCAACGCATGTGTTTTGAGTGTGTGTGTAAATGCTGTGTCAAATAACCAAATGTTTACCGGATTTGAGCCACCTCTCATTTCTTTACACTATTCACTATTTAGAGTCAGAGTTCCCAAAACAACCTTGCAGCTTACTTTGGCTTGCCTGTCAAGTTTAAGTAGCTTTTGCTTTTTCTTCTTTTTTTTTTTTTTTTAAAGATTAATAGATTATTTTTATATAATCTAACAAAAATATAATAATATAATATAATAATTATAAAAGTCTTTCAAAAAGCCTGAAGAAATCGTGCTTTAGGCAACTTTCTAAGACATCCGTTGACTTGGAAGCAGAATATAAAGAAAAACAGGGGTGACTCACTGTCACATTACCGTAGTTTATTTAAAGTTCAAAATCACATTAAGTGATACAGTGCCATTCATGCACACATACGTACATATTCACTTCCATTCATTTTATGTGTTTTCCAATTACAGATTTCAAATAAGGGGTTCTTTCTTTCACTTCTTTCAGTTTTTTCCTTGTTTTCTTTTTCATTCCACAAGTCACTTTAAATCTTTTACGTTATACTCTAGTTCCCACCTCTCTTATTCCTACATTAACACAATTTTCAAGACACACATTCTTTCCTAACCCAATGTTTTGTTTGTGTCCTTGCCTCCTATAACTGCTTGCCAGTGCTTTGCCATGTTTGAGCATTTAAGAGGTAAACCTTTCACTGTCTCAGGTACCTATCTAATTTGTATTCCTCATTCCTTCTCGTCATTTGTGTTTCTTTTAAAATGCATTTTGGCTTTCGAGTGCATTATTTTTGCATTTTTATTAGAGATGCACTGATTAGAATTTTGTGGCTGATCCCCTGCCTTTGTTTAATATGGTTTTATTATTTTCAAGCACAGACAAATTGATCACAGATTTGACATTGTAAACTTTCTTTAGCTTATACTAGGCAATAGGGGAAGTAGTATGGCTAGAGTAACTAAAACAGCAGGATCATTGTATTATTTCTAGAGACTGTAAATCCTTTGCTTCTAAGATGTCTAAAAGGCAGCCAACATATCAAAAACGTGACAAGTGTCCTGAAAGCTTAAAAAGGTGAAACTGAGTAACTTTGGAGTGCACAGATCCGCCTTTCTGTTACAATCCTTGTTCTCTCCTTCACTCTCCAGTGGCGTGAATGAACTGCAGACCTTTTTCAAAGGCCTATAAAAAATTTATATTTTCCCTTTTACTCATCTGTGCCTTCTCTGCTATTCAAACAACTCACTCAAAGGACTAAGTCTTTTTATCTTAGAAAGCCTTATCCTACTATGATTCCTTCATTGATGGAAAAATGTTTTATTTTTTTCCTCCAGCCAATTTCTCAGTGCATCTCTTCGTTTTATTGAAGTCTTCAGTAGAAATCCAGCTTGCAGTTCAAACTGCCACCTTGTCGTTAACATCCATTCCTACAGGCTATGCTTTAAATGTTCAGCTTTTTACTGTCAATGTCTCTGAAGCCTTTTCCGGCGTCCTCACAAACACAGTTTAACTAACCTGAATATTTCGTCTTTGACTTTGCTGTACCCTTTAATTCTATTAATTTACAAATAGTGATTTAAAGAACCCCCAGTGTGTGTGACGTGATCACAGTAGTCTGACAGAACAGTGTCTTTAACTTAAATATGGAAAGGATAGGTACATTTAAACAAACGCTCTAGACTCTTTACGCAGAAAGGTAAATATAATATGGAAAACTATCCATTGGGATCATTTATATATCATTATATATCATTAGTGAAAATATTTGAGATGTAAACACTATAAAATATACGTATGTTTAAAACCATCAACCCAACAATTTCCCAAAGCTACATCTACATTTGCATGCCACGATTTTCTTGCTGTGTTGTGAAGTGATATTTTGTTCCCTTACATTATTTCAATCATCCACATCTTTCTGTTTTCCCTGAATTGTCTTGTCATGATTAATTTTTTGATTGCATCGTGATTTTTAACATCACCTTTATGAATGTGCACCTAATTTGCATCAAGTGATTGAACTTTTCTTTGAGCTAATTTTAACCTTAACACTGCCACGGTAATGCTTCACATTAGCCTGCTCTTAAACAAGTGTGTTTTGGCTCTGATGGAGAACGTAAAGACAATTGTAACCCACACTGTTTTGAGCCGGTCAATGTAAAGTATTACCTTTAACCTGTCATGCTTGATTATAATCCTTTCTTTACCATTTGCTTCCACTAATGCAGAAAGCTGCACAGAAACTCAAAGCGGAAGAACAAAAAAAGATGGCGGAGATGCAGGCTGAGTTAGACAAACAGAAGCAGTTAGCTGAAGCTCAAGCGAAGGCCGTGGCTAAAGCTGAAAAAGAGGCCCGAGAGCTGAAGCTGAAAATGCAGGAGGAAGTAAACAGGAGAGAGATCGCTGCTGTAGATGCAGAAAACCAAAAGCAAAACATCCAGCTGGAGCTGTGTGAGCTTAAAAACCTCTCAGAGCAACAGATCCAAGACAAAAGCCAGCAGGTGGATGAAGCTCTACAAAGCAGAGTCAAGATTGAAGAGGAGATCCGTCTTATAAGACTCCAGCTTGAGACCACCGTGAAACAAAAGGCTACCGCAGAATCTGAGCTCAAGCAACTTCGCAACAGAGCCGATGAAGCAGAGAAACAAAGAAAGGCAGCACAGGAAGAGGCAGAGAAGCTCCGTAAACAAGTCAGCGAAGAGACACAGAAAAAGCGCCTGGCCGAGGAGGAACTTAAACGCAAATCTGAGGCGGAGAAGGAGGCGGCGAAACAGAAACAAAAAGCTCTTGAAGACCTTGAAAACCTCAGAAGGCAGGCCGAGGAAGCTGAGAGGCAAGTCAAGCAAGCCGAGGTTGAAAAAGAAAGACAAATCAAAGTGGCTCATGAAGCAGCCCAGAAAAGCGCTGCCGCTGAACTCCAGAGCAAACATATTTCGTTTGCAGAAAAGACCTCCAAGTTGGAGGAATCACTCAAGCAAGAGCACGGCACTGTCCTTCAGCTGCAACAAGAAGCAACTCGTCTCAAGAAGCAACAGGAAGGTGCAGAAAATGCCAGAGAAGAAGCAGAGAAGGAGCTGGAGAAATGGAGACAGAAAGCCAACGAAGCCCTTCGTCTGAGACTGCAAGCCGAAGAAGAAGCGCACAAGAAGATGCTAGCCCAGGAAGAAGCTGAGAAACAAAAAGAGGATGCGGAGCGCGAGGCCAAGAAGCGAGCCAAAGCTGAGGAGTCGGCTCTGAAGCAGAAGGACATGGCGGAGAAAGAACTGGAGAGGCAGAGGAAGGTAGCCGAGAGCACGGCTCAGCAGAAGCTCACTGCGGAACAGGAGCTCATTCGACTCAGGGCAGATTTTGACAATGCAGAACAGCAGAGATCCTTGCTTGAGGACGAACTCTACCGTCTGAAGAACGAAGTCCTTGCTGCCCAGCAACAAAGGAAACAACTGGAAGATGAACTGGCCAAAGTTAGGAGTGAGATGGATTTACTTATCCAGTTGAGGTCTAAAGCAGAAAAGGAGTCCATGTCCAACACAGAGAAGAGTAAACAGCTTCTTGAAGCAGAAGCCTCCAAGATGAGGGACCTGGCTGAGGAAGCAAGTCGACTCAGAGCCATTGCTGAGGAAGCCAAGCATCAGCGGCAGATTGCAGAGGAAGAGGCGGCTCGACAGAGAGCGGAGGCTGAGAGGATTCTCAAAGAGAAGCTCTCTGCGATCAGTGACGCTACTTGCCTAAAAACAGAGGCTGAGATTGCCCTGAAAGAGAAGGAGGCTGAAAACGAGAGACTGAGGAGACAAGCTGAGGATGAGGCTTACCAGAGGAAAGCTCTTGAGGACCAGGCAAACCAACACAAGCAAGACATTGAGGAAAAGATAGTTCAGCTCAAAAAGTCGTCTGAGGATGAAATGGACAGACAAAGGGCATTGGTGGATGACACCCTCAAACAGAAGCGGATCGTTGAAGAGGAAATCCGAATCCTAAAGCTTAACTTTGAAAGGGCTTCGTCTGGAAAACTTGATCTGGAGCTGGAACTTAATAAGCTAAAGAACATTGCAGAGGAAACTCAACAAAGCAAGCTCAGAGCAGAAGAGGAGGCTGAGAAGCTAAGGAAGCTTGCCCTTGAGGAAGAAAGGAGGAGAAGAGAAGCAGAAGAAAAGGTCAAGAAAATTGCGGCAGCAGAGGAAGAGGCAGCCAGACAACGCAAGGTGGCCCAAGACGAGCTCGAGCGTCTGAAAAAGAAAGCAGAAGAAGCCAGAAAGCAGAAAGATGAAGCTGACAAAGAAGCTGAAAAACAGATTGTTGTCGCCCAACAAGCCGCCCTCAAATGCAACGCAGCAGAAGAGCAAGTGCAAAGTGTCCTCGCTCAACAGAAAGAGGACGGCTTAATGCAGAAGAAACTCAAGGAGGAGTACGAGAAAGCCAAGAAGCTCGCTAAGGAGGCAGAAGCCGCCAAGGAGAAGGCAGAGAGGGAGGCGGCTCTCCTTCGCCAACAAGCAGAGGACGCAGAAAGACAAAAGGCCGCTGCTGAGAAGGAAGCTGCCATCCAAGCCCAAGCTCAAGAAGATGCTGAGAGGTTGAGGAAGGAGGCTGAATACGAAGCTGCCAAGCGAGCACAGGCAGAAGCCGCAGCCCTCAAGCAGAAACAACAAGCCGATGCTGAGATGGCGAAGCACAAAAACCTGGCCGAGCAAACGCTAAAGCAAAAGTTCCAAGTGGAGCAAGAGCTCACTATAGTCAAACTTCAGCTTGACGAAACAGATAAACAGAAATCTGTCTTGGATGAAGAGCTCCAGCGCCTGAAGGATGAAGTCGATGATGCCGTCAAACAGAAGGCCCAGGTAGAAGACGAACTATTCAAAGTTAAGGTTCAGATGGAGGAACTACTCAAGCTGAAGATAAGAATTGAGGAGGAAAATCAGCGGCTTATCAAAAAAGACAAGGACAACACGCAAAAATTCCTTGCTGAGGAGGCCGAGAACATGAAGAAGCTTGCGGAAGATGCCGCTAGGCTCAGTGTCGAGGCCCAAGAGGCTGCTCGCTTGAGACAGATTGCAGAAGACGATCTCAACCAGCAGCGAGCACTTGCAGACAAAATGCTCAAGGAGAAAATGCAAGCCATACAAGAGGCATCCAGACTCAAAGCTGAGGCTGAGATGCTCCAGAAGCAGAAAGATCTGGCTCAGGAGCAGGCGCAAAAGCTTATGGAGGACAAACAGCTAATGCAGCAGCGTCTAGAGGAGGAAACTGAGGAGTACCAGCGATCTCTTGAAGCAGAAAGGCGAAAGCAACTGGGAATCCTAGCAGAAGCCGAAAAACTCAAACTTCAGGTCTCTCAGCTCAGTGATGCCCAGGCCAAAGCTGAAGAAGAGGCTAAAAAGTTCAAGAAACAGGCAGACACGATTGCAGCCCGCCTTCACGAGACAGAAATTGCCACAAAACAAAAAATGACGGCTGTCGAAAAACTGGAGTATGAGAGACAAAATACCAGCAAAGAGGCTGATGATTTACGCAAAGCGATCGCAGACCTAGAGAATGAGAAGGCTAGGCTGAAAAGGGAGGCTGAGGACCTTCAAAATAAGTCAAAAGAGGTATTGTGTCAAAAATGACATAGCAGAGCAGCTCATGTCATTGTCAATACTGTCTAGATACTAACCCATTTCTTCCTTAAAATTTACTTTGTTCTTTCTTTCATTATACTAATCACAAATCGATATTTTTAATTATGTCATGATTTTCATTTTCATTTTCTTACAGTGCACTGTGCTCATGCGGATCATATCCCGAATGCCTTCTGATGTCGTGGAATCATTTTCCATTTTAAACCATGTCTCGTTCTCTTTTAACTTCACATTTAGGTTAAATCCGTAAGACCTACAAAAGTATGGTAGATCAGTTTAAAAATAAACAAAAAAAAAACAACAACTAATGGGTAATTTCATAAGCATGTTTAATAGTAGAGAGATCCACCAAAATCATGAATTAGACCAATCTAAAAGAACGATTTGACAAAAATTCAATTAATCTTTATTTAAAATCTTTATTTAGGTATATTATTATGACACATTGCGGTGTAATTAATACATAAACTAAAAAATCTTTGGCTTTATTGCCAGTTTATTAAAGTCTGATAGATTTTCACTGTCCCACATCATGTCCCTCTAACATAGTATTTAATGTAATTATTTTCTCCAGCTCTAAGATAACACTAAGGACTTTCTTATTTTCGCATATCATACACAAATGTATGTTTAGTCATAGATGTTTTGCAAATGAAGTTTTATAGCCGTCCGTTATTTAACCGACTGTCAGGTTGGAGAAATTGAAGATAATTTTTCTATATTAAACAGGCAGCGACATTTTCATTATATTAACGTTATAACTTGGAGTTGGCCATTTCAATATATTGAGCTGAGTCATTCAAAATGAAATAAATATATATAGTAATGATAAATAATGACCAGCTACAAAATAAACATCTCCATGAAATAAAAACAAAGTCATTATAAAACCTTTTTTTTTAAATGGGGAGCTATTTAATATAAATGTATTTATTTATTTATTTACATATTTCATGGGCTTTTTTTTTTAAAACTGTTTTTAATTTCTGACTCCTTTAGTTCATGTTCTTGTATTCAAACGAGGGGGCGGCGTTTTGCGCAAAACTCCGAAAACCACAGAGAAAACTATACTGCCTCATTTCAATATGAGATCCTGAAATAAAACAGCTTAAAAAAAAACGAGTTAAGAAAATAAACGTCCCTGAAGTATGTAAAGTGGCATTTACAAAATAAATGTCACAAAGTAGAACCCCATTATAAAATTAATAAATAATGAATTGCATACAAAAGTCCTTAAATAAATAAATGGCGATTGGCAAGATATGCCCCCCATTAAAAAATATTTTTCTAATGTATTTTTTTGTCTTTATTTCATAGGGACATTAGTGTTTATTTATTTATTTATTTATTTATTTGTTTATTGATTGATTGGTTGAAACAGCACCCTATATTCCAAAAGGTCAATTTTATTATTCTTAAACAAGCTTGAGTACAACCAATGGCCTTTAGGAAGGTATAATACTGAATTATCCACATAATTCATACTGAATTTTCATGTGGATAATATGTATGAATTAAACTCAACAGTTTACAAAATGCATTTTTTTTCTTATTTTTCATGTTATATGTATTGTTACTTGCTGACTTAAAGTAGTTACTATATTCTTAAGTTTTCAGAGTCAAGGTTGGATTTTATTTTTCAAATTTATAAAAATAAAAGAATAAACTACACTGTACCAACTATACAAAGAACACATTGTATATTTTTGTGAAATTATGAAATGGGGATAGGCAATAAGGATGTAAAATGAATCAGAATATTTTTTAGCATTTATCGTAATAACAATAAGCCAACAATAAAGTATTAACCTCTTTCCAGTCTTTTTTGGGCAACTGTAGGTCAGTGCATTCATTGACATGTTTTATGATAACAATAAACAATCCAGTAAATTATGAAACGATTTAATTTTGGGGAAATGGGCGGACCTAAACCAAGAGCAAAGCACCTCGTTCCATGGCTCATGCATGTGAAGTCCTCACAACCTCATCCTCACTTTGAAAGTCCCTCAAACTTTTCTTCTCCATCTTGCCATTTAGTGTTAGACATGGTCTGTATTAGTAAAAATGTAGTCTGATCCTCTAACGCCTAAGCAGAGTGCATTGTACAAAACTTGTTCATTACAGATTTATTAGCAAAAATGGTTTTAAAGCAAATGTATGTTCTATAAACCTGTAGTAACTTACTTTTTTCTGTTCTTCCATTAGATGGCTGATGCACAACAGAAACAAATTGAACATGAGAAGACCATGCTTCAACAGACATTCTTGTCTGAAAAGGAGATGCTATTGAGGAAGGAGAAGCTAATTGAAGAAGAGAAAAAGAGACTGGAAAGTCAGTTTGAAGAAGAAGTGAGGAAGGCAAAAGCTCTCAAAGATGAACAAGAACGCCAAAAACAGCAGATGGAGGAGGAGAAGAAGAACCTTCTGGCTACTATGGATGCAGCACTCAGTAAACAGAAAGTGGCAGAGCAAGAAATGCTAAATAAGCAGAAAGAAATGCAAGAACTAGAGAGAAAGAAGTTAGAGCAAGAAAGAATTCTTGCAGAAGAAAACCAGAAACTGCGTGAGAAATTACAACAGCTTGAGGCCCAGAAAGATCAACATCCAGGGGAAACTGACATTGACGCTAACAAAGAACATGTACATTTAAAAACCATTGAGATAACAAAGACAATTTACAATGGTCAAGCTCCTGCTGATATGGCAGATGGTGTAGAAAAGAGACCAGATCCTCTAGCTTTCGATGGTATCCGTGATAAGGTACCAGCAAGCAGACTCCATGACCTTGGTCTTTTACCCAAGAAGGACTTTGACAAGCTTAAAGACGGCAAAACCACAGTTCAGGAGCTTAGTGAAGCTGACAATCTAAAGCAAATTCTTAAAGGGAAGCATGCCATTGCTGGTGTTTTAACACCAAAAAATCAAAAGATGTCTGTTTACCAAGCTTCAAAGGAAAAAATGATTACCCCTGGCACAGCCATGATTCTTCTTGAAGCACAGGCTGCCACAGGTTACATTTTAGACCCCAAAAAGAATCAGAAACTTTCTGTTAATGAGGCAGTGAAGGAAGGTTTGATTGGCCCTGAGCTACATGACAAAATGCTTTCAGCTGAAAGGGCTGTTGTTGGCTACAAAGACCCTTACACTGGTGGAAAGATCTCTGTTTTCGAAGCAATGAAGAAAGATCTGATAGAACGTGATCAGGCAATAAGAATCCTTGAAGCCCAACTCGCCACTGGTGGCATTGTTGACCCTGTCAACAGTCACCGCGTACCCAATGAAACGGCCTATAAACAGGGACAGTATGATGCAGAAATGAATAAGGTTATGGAAAAACCATCAGATGACACAAAGGGATATTTTGACCCTAGCACTCAGGAACCCCTGACATATTCTGAACTTATGGCAAGATGCACTGCTGACCCAGAGACCAGTCTGTTATTCCTGCCAATTACAGAAAAAGCTGCTCAGTGCTCTAGGATGTACACAGAAGAGGAGACCAAAGATGTTTTCAACAAAACAACTGTGTCTGTGCCATTCGGAAGATTCCAGGGTAAAACTGTCACCATCTGGGAGATCATCAACTCAGAGTACTTTACTGAAGATCAGAAAAAAGACCTTCTCCGCCAGTACAAAACTGGCAAAATAACCATTGAAAAGATAATTAAGATAGTTATCACTGTGGCTGAGGAGAAGGAGAAGAAGAAGGAAATAACCTTTGATGGTTTAAGAACATCTGTTCCTGCCAGTGAACTCCTGGAATCCAAAGTCATTGATAATGATCTTTACAACAAATTGCTAAAAGGAAATGTATCAGTCAAGGATGTCTCTGCAATGAAACCAGTTCACAAAGCACTCCAGGACACAAACTGCATAGCCGGGGTACTTATTGATTCATCCAAAGAGACAATGTCCTTCTATCAAGCTATGAAGAGGGACATGATGAGGACTGGGCTTGCTTTGAAAATGCTTGAAGCTCAAGCAGGATCAGGCTACATGGTCGACCCTGTTCAAAATCAAAAGTACACTGTTGATGAGGCCGTCAAAGCTGGGGTTATTGGTCCTGAGCTGCATGAAAAGCTCCTGTCTGCAGAGCGAGCTGTTACTGGTTACAAAGATCCTTACACTGGAAACACAGTCTCTCTTTTCCAAGCAATGAAGAAAGATCTCATTCCTAAAGAACAAGGTATCCGACTGCTTGATGCCCAAATGACCAGTGGTGGCATCATTGATCCAGTGAAGAGCCATCGTATACCTGATGATGTTGCTTTCAAGAGAAATTATTTAGATAATGAAATGAAACAGCGTCTAAGCAGTCCAACTGATGAAACTAAATGTTTCTTTGATCCAAACACAAAAGAAAATGTCACATACTCTCAGCTGTTTGACAGGTGTGTTACAGACAAAAAAACTGGTCTTAAGCTTCTTCCACTTAGTGATGAAGCAATTAACGATAAAGAAGAAGCAACATACACCGAAGCCCAAACAAAAGACGCTATGACACAAGCAACTGTGGAGCTTGACTCTGGGCCATTCAAGGGCAGAAAAATGACACTATGGGAAATTATCCACTCTGACTATCTCACTGAAGAACAGAGACTTGAACTGATTAGACAGTTTAGATCAGGAAAAGTTACAATTGAAAAGCTTATCAAGATCATTATCACAATTGTGCAAGAGAAGGAGGCTAAGAAAAAGGAACAGTCCAGCTTTAAGGGACTCAGAGATTATGTTCCAGCAGACTCCTTGTATGATTCCAAAATAATTGACAAAACAACCTTTGACCTTCTTCAGCAAGGCAAAACAACACCTAAAAAAGTCAGTGAGAATCCAAATGTCAGTAAATACCTCCAGGGCACTGAGAGCATTGCTGGAATATACCTGGAGCCTACCAAAGAGAAAATAAGTATCTATCAAGCTATGAAGAAAAAGTTCCTCAGGCAAAACACTGGCATTTTGCTTCTTGAGGCTCAGGCTGCAACTGGGTTCATTGTAGATCCAGTAAAAAACCAATGTCTCTCAGTAGATGAGGCAGTGAAGGCAGGACTTGTTGGTCCAGAACTCCATGAAAAACTCCTCTCTGCAGAAAAAGCAGTCACTGGCTACAAGGATCCATTCACTGGGAAGAAAATCTCCCTTTATGAAGCAATGCAAAAGGATCTTATACTCAAAGAACATGCCATTCCCCTGTTGCAAGCTCAGATGTTCAGTGGTGGAATCATTGATCCTGTAAAGAGCCACCGGGTCCCAACTGATATGGCATACCAGAAGAACATTTTCAGTAAGGAAGTTGCCAAGACCTTGTCTGAATCTTCTGATGACAGCAAGCCTTTCTCAGATCCAGAAACTGACGAAAATGCAAGCTATAAGCAACTTAAAGACAAATGCCAAAAAGATAAAGACACAGGCCTGTATATCCTGCCGCTCTCCAAACCTCAGTCTCCAACTGTCGTGGAAAAGACATACCTTTATACAGAAGAACAAACCCAGAGTGATCTTACTAGCACCCAAATTGACATTCCAATTGAGGGCCTTGCTGATAAACCAATGAACCTGTGGGATGTCATGAACTCAAATTTGCTTCCAGAGCATGAGAGGCAGAAACTCTTGGAAGAATACCGTTCTGGTAAAATCACTAAAGAACGGATGATTATCATTATAATTGAGATAATGGAGCAGAGAGAAGTTGTCAGACATGACAGTCCATTGTCATATAAGACTATAAGAAGAAGAATAACTATTGAGGAGCTCTACAACGCCCGCATCATTGATCTCGAGACATACAACCTTCTGAAACAGGGCAAGAGAGACATTCGTGATATAATGGAGATGACCAGTGTAAAACAGTATCTCTATGGCACAGGCTGCGTCGCTGGTGTCACAACAGACTCAAGCTCCAAGATTAGCATATATCAAGCAATGAAAAGAGGTTTTATTAAACCAGAAATAGGCCTTACTCTCTTAGAGGCACAAGCTGCAACAGGCTTTATTATTGATCCAGTTAAGAACGAGACACTCACTGTTGATGAAGCTGTTCGTAAGGGAGTTGTTGGACCTGAGATCCATGACAAACTGCTTTCAGCTGAAAGAGCTGTCACTGGATATAAGGATCCATACAGTGGGAAGGTCATATCTCTTTTCCAGGCCATGAAAAAGGATCTTGTTCCAGAGGATTATGCCCTTAAAATGCTGGAGGCTCAAACTGCTACTGGAGGCATCATTGATCCAGAATTCCAGTTCCATCTTCCAGCTGACATTGCCTTGCAAAGAGGTTATATGAACAAGGAGACCAACGAGAAACTCACAGACAGTGTCAAGGGGTTCATTGATCCTGTTACTGAAGAACAACTGTCATATTCAGAGCTTCTCAAGAGATGCAAGCTTGAGGGTGGATTGCGACTACTCTCCCTGGGAAATAAGAGGTTAACATTCAGGGGTTTGAGAAAACAGATCACAATGGAGGAGCTGATTCGCTCACAAATTATTGATCAGCAGACTGTCACTGAATTGAATGAAGGCATTCTTTCAGTAGAGGAAGTTAGCAAAAGACTCTCAAGATACCTTGAGGGCACAAGTTGTATTGCTGGAGTGTTCTTGGAGTCGAGCAAAGAACGCCTATCAATTTACCAGGCCATGAAGAAAAACATGATTAGACCAGGCACTGCATTTGAACTTCTTGAGGCTCAGGCAGCCACAGGATATGTCGTTGATCCAATCAAGAACCTTAAACTTACAGTAAATGAGTCTGTAAAGATGGGAATTGTAGGTCCAGAATTCAAAGACAAGCTTCTCTCTGCTGAGCGTGCAGTGACAGGGTATAGAGATCCTTATTCAGGCAAAACAATCTCTTTGTTCCAGGCCATGAAAAAGGGACTCATCTTGAAAGATCATGGCATCCGTCTCCTAGAAGCTCAAATTGCCACTGGTGGAATTATTGACCCAGAAGAAAGTCATCGTTTACCAGTTGAGGTAGCCTACAACCGTGGTTTCTTTGATGAAGAAATGAATGAGATTCTGTCTGACCCATCTGATGACACCAAAGGCTTCTTTGATCCCAATACTGAAGAAAATCTAACCTACCTCCAACTTATGGAGAGGTGTATTACTGATCCTGATACTGGCCTGGTTCTTCTGCTACTGAAAGAAAAGAAGCGAGAAAGAAAGACCTCCTCTAAATCATCTGTCCGTAAACGCAGAATTGTCATTGTAGACCCAGAGACAGGCAAAGAAATGTCTGTGTATGAGGCCTACCGCAAAGGACTCATTGACCACCAAACTTACCTGGAGCTTTCGGAACAAGAGTGTGAATGGGAGGAAATCACAATGACCTCCTCTGATGGCTCTGTCAAATCCATAATCATTGATAGAAGGTCAGGCAGGCAGTATGACGTTGATGATGCTATTTCACGTGGATACATTGACCAGAATTCTCTTGATAAATACAGAGCTGGGAACCTGTCCATTACAGAGTTTGCTGACATGCTTTCTGGAGGTATGGGAGGCTTCCGTTCACGCTCATCCTCATTTGGCTCCACCACTGGTTCCAGTTACTCCACTTCCATGAGCCCTATACCATCCACTAAACCACCTGCAATGATATGGAATGACCCATCAGAAGAGACAGGACCCATAGCAGGAATATTGGACATAGACACATTGGAGAAAGTGTCTATCACTGAAGCAATCCATAGAAACTTGGTGGACAACATTACAGGCCAAAGGCTACTTGAGGCCCAAGCCTGCACAGGAGGAATTATTGACCCTGCAAGTGGGGAAAAGTTGCCAGTTACCGAAGCTACAGACAAAGGCTTGGTTGATAAGGTTATGGTTGATCGTCTCAACCTGGCACTGAAAGCTTTTAATGGATTTGAAGACCCCAGAACTAAGGTGAAGATGTCAGCTTCCCAAGCTCTGAAGAAAGGCTGGCTATATTATGAGGCTGGTCAGCGTTTCCTTGAGGTTCAATATTTGACAGGTGGACTTATTGAGCCTGATGTCACAGGCCGAGTGTCTCTGGATGAGTCCATCAGAAAAGGAACAATCGATGCTCGTACTGCCCAAAAACTGAGGGATGTCAGTGCCTATTCAAAATATCTGACGTGCCCAAAAACCAAGCTGAAAATCTCATTCAAAGATGCCATGGACAAAAGCATGGTGGAGGAGGGAAGTGGCTTAAGGCTTTTGGAGGCCTCCTCACAATCTAGCAAAGGCCTCTACAGTCCCTACAATGCCAGTGGCTCTGGATCTGCATATGGCTCTCGGACCGGCTCAAGAACCGGATCCCGATCTGGATCCAGGAGAGGCAGCATTGATGCTGGCTCAGGGTTCGGTAGCATGAACTTCTCATCCTCCTCCTTCACATCTACATCCAGCTACAGTCGCAGATATTGATTAGCTACTGCTGTTCCTAACAACTTTTAAGAACCAATAGTACTAATGCACTTTATAGATGCATTTCTAACAGAAAAAAATAGTTACAGTAGTAAAAAAAAAAGTATAATTTATTTATTCATAATTGCATGTGGTCAAATTAACATTGCCTTAGCTACGGATTTCTTTATCCATTTTTTTAACAGTAACAGTATCAACAAATGCCTCTCTTGTGAGGGTGTAGTCATGCATCACCAAAAATCCAGAAAATCAAAATAATTTAATACAGATTAACAAGTCAAAATTTTCTAAGACAAAATTCAAAACAAAGCATGACACTTCTGCTGTTTTTAAGTGACTATGCTTTTTTCTCTCTTTTTTTTTTTACAAGTGTTCAATAGATGTACACTAGTGCTATCTAAGACTAATATATATTGTATGCATACCAAACAAAACTATTTTTCCACTATTCTCTTTTTTTTCTTTTTAAAGCTGTTAGTCATTTAGTGGATTTAATTTTTTTTTTTTTTTTGGCTGTTTTATAACTTTATGACTGGTAGTAATGACAAATTGAATGTCAACACAGTTTTAATGGTTTTTATTGAAAAATGTATGGATGCCTTTGAAACTTTGAAATGTTTGTATAGAGTATGTAATGATATTCTTATTGTCTTTTTCTCTCTCCATGTGTACACTGTACCCAGTAAATGACAACAGCAATTATACCAGTCAAACACTACAAAATGAAACACTATTGGAACACATTACTGAAAACTGTTGTAATCATGCATTGTGAAACGAGTTCCACGTTGTCGTTACCTTTGGCATTTTGTAATCAGTGGACGACTACAATTCTTTGTTGTTGTGCAAACTCTAAATTGTGGGTATCTCAAATTGAACATCAGTCAAGTGTTCCAGCTAAATCCCAAGATGATGTCACACTCAATCCTGCACCCCTTCACAGAGCTGCCTGATTTTTGACTTTTGTAAGTTGATTTTATGTTTTTTTTGTTCATTGTTCTTTATTTTCATGACTTTGTTTCCCTTCATTGATTTCGAACGCATCTCGAAGCCGTTTTTGCCGTTCTTCCCATCTCATGGGCTAAAACTGTACATTGTGTCTACTCAACGTTTCAGACTCCTAATAGAACCTTTTGCTCTTCGACCTCTTCTCTTTCGATAGATGGCTCAATCAATCAGACTCCAAAACGTTAGCATGGATACTCAGTCGACCAGAGTGCGCACCTCGCCTGTTATTGGTGGAAATGTGTGTCAGTGTCGCCCCCGCACACAAAAACAGGTAAAACGCTCAGCACAAGACGCTATTACCATTCATGCTTGGAAAAACGAAAACCCAAAAGTGTTTTCTATTTGTTTTTTGCTTCTTTTTTTTTCCTTTTATTTGCTGCATGGCTTGGTTGATTTTACTTGTGTTTCATAGTGATTTTATTTGTTCCTAGATCCACTTCCTTCCACCATCATGTGTCACAGTTGAGGAAAACTGAGACTGAGTGAACTTCATCTTGGGATGCCATTTTTCTGCAAACATTCTCTAGTTGTGTGCCTTTGGCATGTTATTCTTACTTGAATAATAATAGTGATTTTTTTTTCTCTCTAGAATATGTTAAAATAAATACCCCCTCCCATAACACAATCTGCACCAACAGACTTTACTTGAAATTGTGACACTTCAGCGAAATTAAAGCACAGTTTTGGCTTTGGTTACACTTATGTTAATTGATTTATTATAAATCCAGTTAAACCAAAGTGTCAATAATTTCAGTAGTATGAATGTATGCATTCTTTCAGATTCACTCCTGTTATCTGATGTTTTTGCAACAGCAACCTGAAAAGACAAATTTTATTCTGCTTCTTGTTTTTATTTTTGTTTTTTTTTCTCCATACTATGCATTTCTGTTTTGCATCGTTTTACATTGTTTTAAACATGTTTTTGCTGTTATAAATGTGCCTTGCATGTTTTATTAACTTTGCTGAGATTAAGAAGAAACATTTTTGTCAAATGTAAAACTTCTTTTGTAAGTTCACTTCATTTTAGCGTCACAGGCTGATTCTGCTTTTTGGGGGCAAATGTTGCTTTAACGAAAACGAGAATTTTTGGTGTATTTGAAGATAACATGCTGTAAATAAATATGCCAACAGGACCTCTTGTCATTCGTGCATCAGAATGAAAATATTTGCAGGTATTTTCCACTGATGATCTCCTAAATTTTAGTTTAAAAAAAAAAAAAAAGCTTGAAAATATCAGTGTCAACGGATTTCATTTGAGTGAACATCAATTCTATAGAATACAAAAACATACCATTTGAAATATAATTTAATAAATATAAATAACTAAGCCTTCTCTATGGACATTTCAGTAAAGTATATTTAATGTTTTAAGACCTCTGCAGGTCTACAATTTGAATGTATTGAAGTCTGAAAAATAGAATAAAACCTTTAGCCCCCTCCTCCACTTTAAACATAACATACAAGTATCCAAAATAAACTGTAGTGTTTTTTCAGTTGCCTAACTGTGAAACTTTCACTATAACCAGATATGCACATATTTCTAATAATCTGGAATAATCCAAACCAGAGCTGCAATTCTTGGAGCATGTCTGTCCCACCAGCACCTTCCTCAAAGAAAAGAAAACAGAAGAAGCCAGCTCTGAAGGAGCATGAAAGATTTACACAATTTTAAAACGTCCTTGTATTTGTTGTGGTAAATTAGATATATTTTAAGGTTCTGCTTTTCAGTTGTGGACCATTTCAGCCTGCAGCGTAAAAAGAATATGCAGCTGCTTGGAGCCCCCTACCAGCCTGGTGGCCTCCAGAGCACATGCATGAAATCTCACTGCAACAGTTGACACATGTTCAAATTCTAAACATATATAATCTCCAATTTTAATAATTATTTTTCATTTTAAAAAATTCTAATGTAGTAAGCTGGGTTCGCATTCCATTCAGTAATTTAGAAGAAGATCCTTATTGGTCAAGTACTCTGCACCTTAGATTTAAACCGCTTGAACTGGAAAATCAGCTAATGACCACAAGAGGGCAGTATGAGGCTGACTCATTTTAAAAGAAGTAACAGCTGTGTTTACTATGATCCCTTCTCTACTGTTAATATAGACACGAGCCAACACAAAGTGTACCTGCGTTTCTGTTATAAAATAAAATATGATTTGCTTTAAAACTGTAATTTTGACATTTTTATAATTCGTTAAGAAATATTTAGAAACACACAAACCAGAGTCTCGGGTGGAAAAATGTTCTGGTCTCTTTGCCAACATTAGCCCCCTGGTTTGATGGAGGAGCCTGTCGCCAGAAGCAACGGGGAATTTGCCTCACTGAATTCTTCTCTCAGCTCCCTTGACTACTCCGATGCAGCCGCTTCCCTCCCAGGAGCTGCCAGGGAGGTAAGAGCAAAGAGAATCGTGATCCCACCCCTAAACTTTAGCATGAACCACAGTGTCGAACGGTTGTGCCGACACAAACAGACCATAATTACAACCTGTGTATAAGATATACGGCGTCTTGCAGAACTTTACCCATTTCAACCAAAAGGTGTCAATCTGTTTTATTGAGACTTTATGCGATAGAAAAACACGAGTCTATCCATCAATACAGCCGTTGTCCATACCTGCTCATTCTTGCATGGTTGCAGAGGGTTGATGCTTATCTCCAGCAGTCTTTGGACAACAGGTGAGGTATACACCCTGCAGGAAGCACGTGCTTCGTGCCTTCTTCTGAAGTCGCCTTGCTCTGTGAACAGAGTCCATCTGTGACTTCAATATAAATGCAACTGTTCAGAGAAGGCCTTTGAGATTTAATAAAGAGCAGTACCAGGAAACCAGGTCTTTAGTAGACCAGCGTGTTTCGGCTTGTGGCCCTCATCGGGGTCGTCCAATTGTTGTTGGCGTCTTCACCTCTCCAGGTCTTGGTCCTTCTCTGCGAACCTTGAGAGTCGGTGACTTTGTGCCGGAAATGTTTGGATCGCGACTCACTGATCTGAGAGGCTGAGAAAAGAGAGCGTTAGAGGAGACCCCAAGAGGTCTGTGGTGACTCTGGAGGAGCTGCTGGGACCCACAGCTCAAGTGAAAGTCTGTCAACAGGGCCTGGTGTACCTCACTAGTCTGGTCTTGCTTGACGAAAGAGTGATTTTGAAGTTGATGCAAAGCGTGTGGAGAAAATAAATCCTGCTATAGGCTGCGAAAGACTCAAGACTGTACCTTCCAGCAGGACAACAACCCTAACTATGCAGCAAGAGCTTCCAAGAGCTGGAATGGTTTATATATATGCACATTCATGTGTTAAAAAGTGGTTCTACAAAGTATTGGCTGGGAAGTGGTGGTGGGGTGTGAGTGAATACAAATGCAGGTACGAATTCCCAATGAATAAAAGAAAAATTGCATCAGTCTTCTTCCAATTCACTATTATTCACTACTTTGTGTCAGTCTAGCACATAAAATCCCAATAAGAACAGTTTGTGGTTATTGTGTGACCTTTGCAGTGCACTGTACTTTCCACATTGTTTGTTTCAGGACGAGGGGATTGCTTTGACTGGCTCGCCAACATCCCAGGATCAGAAGACCTGGTATGCTCCTCTAAAAATGTCATTACGTCATCTCCTCAGCTTGAAACAGTTCAAATGTCTCTCAACTTCAAACGGATATGTCGAATGAAACATTTTGGTTCATCAGACACTTGTGAAAAGCGCTTCTCCACCAGAGTGAATCAGTCTGTTGGTGGCCTCCAGCAGACGGATTCAACAGAACCTGTGACGACTCCTGATTGTTTCAGTTTTGTAGGTCATTATGTTGGCATTTGCTAGAGGCGCAAACCTAGCAAAAGGAGAGAGTTCAGCAATCCATCAGCCAGAAAGGACAAATTCCTACCAACTGAGGTCTTTTAGCTGATTTGGTAATAAGGGATATTATTTTGACAAAAAATGTTTAAGTTCTTTGTTTACTCTGCGTCTTCTCTTCCCTGTTTCAGGACGGAAGCTGAGGATTTGAGCCAATGGCAGTGTGAGTTCAGGGGTCAGATCAGAGCAGTAAGGCAGTGGCTCAACAGTATGGAGAAGATGCTGCCCACTCTGGACTCGAGGGTCAGTTGCGTCTACAGTAGTTATGGTAGACCTCTCTTTCACCACACATCTAGTTGTCAAAAGCTAGCTATTGTGTCCAGACTTTCAATATTTGTGTGTTGTTTTTTTTTTATTTCATACCTTACTTATGTTAGTTTTTGTTCATTTTGCTACCATTTTATGGGATTCATTTGGAATGCAGACGCATCTACAGCGAGAGTGAAACATTTCTGGGAAGCAAAGCCACTGACCTACAGCAGAGTTGGCCTCGGCGATAACATTTTTCATTTTCAACTGTCTGCTGAAACAACGGCGAAGAGAATGTGAAAGTTTACACTCATAAGTGTCCTATGGCGTTCCTCCTCCGCTCCTGCAGGGAGACTTCTTGAGCCCACAGGGGACGGGGGGGAGGAATCGGGCTCCATTGTGCTTGGACAGCCAGGCTGGAGAAGCGCCTGGCACTGGAGGGCCTCTGCACACATGATCGAGCACACTGAAAAGACATCAGACACAGAGGAGAGAAAGAGGCTAGAGGGCAGGAAGAAAAAGGGAAAAAAAGGCCAGATCTTTTCAGTGAAACTCCTCAGATCTGAGTACGTAGGTATTTATTGGTCGCGAATGCATTTCGGTCGCAATTATTTATGACCGCTGTTTGTAGAAACTCGTCACAGCTGGGAGCGGCCATTATGCTGTTGGCCTCGGCAAACACCGCAGTGGCATTCTGAGCGAGCAGCCATGGTGGCAATGGCAACATTATATTTGATGCTGTAGCAAGCAGTGTTACCGTAGTTACCAGAAACTGAGTTAACACTGTTGACTCAAAAACATTGGTCCTATCACTGACAGGGTTGCAAAAAATCCATTATTGTACTAATCTATGGGTCACGCTACGGATATTTCTACCAAAGTACATCACATAACTCTGAACACACCATCTACAACATGAAACAGGGTGCTGGCAGCACCATACTGTGGGGTGTATTGAATTGTAACCTCCAAACTGATTAAGATTAGAAATTATTCTGTTTTGCAAAAATATTCCTACCCTTTTTTTTTAATACATACCTCACAAATGCCTTTATTTGGGACGTAAGATAATTGTAAAGTGGAAGGAAAAGGATACCGGGTTAGCGGTAAGCACAAAAACAAAACAAGAATAGCCCACGACAAAGAGCCAGTGGAGCCTTTTGTAGGACTTTGCAGAACAGGTTCTGCAGCACAATCACAAGCGTAGTCCGCCATTGTTGTAGTTGACGTGTTTGAGGTTATAGGTCAGGTTCGAGCTCGGAAAAATACCTCAGGATTTTCATAAAAGATGCTTTTTCACTGTTCACATGACTATGGGAGGGAGAAGCTGTAACTTGTTTTGTTTTGGGGGGGTTTTCCTAAAAATATATATATATATATATTTTGGGTCCTCTAAAATGTCATTTTTGTGTGAATGTCAGGCAAAATCTAAAAAGCTTTGAACTTCTTCCCAGCACTCACACAATAGAAGTGTGTTAGAGGACACAGTTCAGTTTGAGAAACAAAACAAAAAAGCCCCCTTGTGGACAACCTTTTGGCAGTGCAGCAGTTCTCAAATGCTTATTTTGTAGATTGAGATGATGCAGTGATTGTGTGTCTTGTCTTTGAGGATTTCAGATCACTTGAGATTTATGAGCAGAGTTGTGTTCACGTGGTCTGACGTTGTGTCCCACGCCTGACCTCCGACCCTGCTCAGTATCTACTGTGTTCAATGCTTTGAGAATCAAGATGGTGACATTTTCTGTGAGAGGTTTTGTTGCTTACCTTGGTAAATTCTTAACGGAACCATGTAACTTTAATTTTTTTATTAATGACGGAAAAATTCTGTTACAAGTTAAATGTACTTATAGTGAAGCTGGGTTTAAGTTGCTAAGCTAAATTGTTTCTTCAGTTGTAAGAAAAGGTCAGCATACTGCATTCGTTTAAATCCCTGCGACCTCAGTCCCAAACATCGCATCTTCTTGGACAAACATTTTTATCTGATACATTTGCAGACGTTCCCACTTCCGCAGGAATGGATGGAAATGCAAAGACGTTGCTTCAAAGCAAAAAATGAGAGCTTTGGTCAGAGCCACAGTGAAAGTGTGAGATACAGTGTTTGCCTCCTTATCTGTACCGTCTCCGTCATGCTGCATCCGAACGCAGACCTTTGTCATGGTAATGTTATTGAGTCTGCAGCTCTGACGGTCACAGTCTGAGCCAGAGGGACTCGTTAGCTTGCGTGGATGACGACGACCCTCGGCAGACCCACGAACCGCGTTGCGACTCACATTAGAGTCACACACCTGCGACATCTTCCACTGCTTTCCCACAAACCGTGAGACAAACATGAGCTCAGAGCTGGAACGTGTCGAGAGAGAGCAAGACGAGCACCTTAAAACGTGTCACAGACTGTAGAGACAAATTAGCTGGTAAGGCATCGTCACCGACAAATTCTAATAGTGTTTAAAAAATAAGTTATATTAATATGACAGTAAATCCCTTCTTAAAATGATATTGACTGGTAATAGATGGGAGTTAAGTATTGAGTGAGATTAAAACTATCATAGATGTGTCCAACCAGAAGTGACTTAATGACTGAATGGAGTCAAAAGTTGTGTTTAATTTGTTCTCAATGTAATTGTAGCTGTCCTGTGAAGACCTCAGTGGTTTGTTATGAAAGAGTGACAAAAAAAACCCCCAAAAGAAGTAACATTGTAAAGAAAGCCAAAGGGCGTCCTATTTCAAGTTTTCCACTAGTTATATAGGAAACATGGCAGACTTGGAGAAGAAGACGCTCTCTTAAAACGAGGCCCAAAATGAACATTTTGGTCTTCGTACGTGAGAAAGAACTAAGTCTATCCCATAAAATCCCCCCTAAATACATTGGAGGCTTTTATTATAACAGAAAAAAAGGAAAATTTTCTGGGATCCAAATACTCTTCCCAGGCTCTGCTATAGGATGACACTGATGAAAAGTAAAAATGAAATTTCCTGACAAGTTAAGTTCATTCTCTGTTTTCTTTCCCTCCCTGGTGATGAGGTTCCTCATAAAGACCCTTTTTTTGTGCTTTCACTGATTCTATGGCAGATTCTGCATCCTTATTCAGCTGTGTCAATACAATTCACCAAACAGATCCTGGGTGTGGACTGACATACCGCATGCTTTTACCCGGCCGTCTCCATCTTTGACAGCTAACAAGCGGCGGCCCTGCTCCCCGACGGATCGGGGAACTGTTTTCAAAACTATAGAAACGACCAACAAATTCCACTGAGGTGATGCAAATTTATGGGGAAGGCAAACTTGCGTTTTGTGATTAAATTCTCATCCTTAGGATTTGTTTTATTAACCCATTTCGTTGGAATGGGGCCCTCCTTTATTTTTGTGTTTTTTCCCATGCCTGTCCCGTTCTCTGGAAAACACAGATTTACAGCTTTAAATCCTTCTTTTCTGGGACGAGTTGAATAAAAAATGCAGAGCCGACGATGTAGGTTAAACTCTTTCTGTCCCCCCCTTTCATCCGCGACCAGGATTTCCAGTATCCGGGCAGCGAAGGAGGTCCGGAGGAACCCAGTGGGGAAGCCCCATCAGCCTTTCACTGGCTCTTCACGGAGGCAGCCTCTCCTGGTGATAAATGACGGTGTGCCTGCTGAATGGTGCCTCTGGTTTGACCCTAAAAAAAAAGGGAGGACTCCTCCTCTGCTTTCATTACTCCTGAAGAGGGCTAATTACCATGTTCAGAGTCCGAGCCGCTGAGGTCTTATTCATACCGAAAGCAGCTAAGAGAGAGATAGAGAGAGGTGGGGGTAGAGGGGGGGAACAAGCCTGTAAAATGAATAATTTGTGATCAGATTTTGGGTCCCAGCGGACGCTACTTTGAAATCGAATTAATTCGGAAGCCCGCTTTCAATTTCCAGACCTGTGCATTGACTGCGTAAAGCCGAGATGAGATTTTTGGCAACAAATTCGATTAGAGCAGAGGAGGGCCTGTAGGACGCTTAAAACAGAGACCATGTGTCATGGGTCCACAGCAATCTTTTCCTGGCAGAGCGCTGCCTCACCGCTGCCAGCTTCCCTCACATGAAGAATGGTCAAACAGGGAACGTTGGCCTATTTTTTTTTTTTCATTAAATGGCTGCAGACATGAGCCTTTCAAGTTACCCTAAAGGAACTCCACTGATTTGGGGGCCTGTATCTTTCAGAGCTCATGTAAGCGCTAAAGGGATTCATTTGCTAGCTGATGCACCCTGCAAAGATATCTGTACCACTTGAACTTGTTCACATTTTGTTATCTTTCACTCAAAATCTACAGTGTACGATGGGACCACCGTCTGTTTACGGATTTTTGTGTGGAACGCAGAGCCAAATTATTTGCGGACATTTTAGAGCCTTTCTGAATAATTTGAAAGAGAATGCAGCTCGGGAAGCTCAAAGGCACCACGCTGCTTGACGCACAATTGACTGGCATTTGCGAAACAGCCAATCCAGGACCACCATTCATTTTCCTTAGCACCGATTGGCGGAGATCAGGTGTATCGTAGATGTTAGCATCTGCTCGGACGGTTTTCACTACTAATACATATTAAAACATATGTCGTGTTTGGACAATTAAGACAAGCAGTTTGAAGGGAGTTTAATGTGGCAAACTAGTAAAAGCAGCACAAAGTTGTGAAATTGAATTAAAATAATGCATGTTTTTTAAATTTTTTGCTACATAAAAAAAAATCTGAAAACTGTGGCATTGATTTTTATCTTTGCCACTTTATTCTGGCAACCTAATGTAAAGATCAGTGCCGTCTTTCATGCTTAGTATTTTCATATTTAGTAAATGGAGTTCAGCTGTCTAGATTCTCACAACATGGTGACCCTGAACAGACCATTAGCGCAGAGAAACATGGTGGTGGTAGTATTATGTCATAGGGGTTCTAACCATAAAGAACTTGACATCACCTTTTACTGTTACTGCTTATTTGAATATATTAAAATAATATAGTTCATATTTTAACCTATGTTGTTTTAAGCTGATTTAGCCTTAAATCTGCTAATATTATTTTTGGGCTAACATAGCTTAAAATCTAAGCTATATTAGCTTATTAGCTATACATTGCTAATATATTTATATGCTTATATATTTCAGCTATATTAATTCAAATGTAAATATAATAGGTGTACTTTTATTTTAAAATGCAAATACTTCATTTTTTGAGCTAAGTATTAGGTACAAATGCAAATACTTAGCTTTTTAAGCTAATATTTGGCAATTATCTTGTGATATTAGCTTTCTTTAGCTAATATTTAGGAATTACCTTGTGACTTTGGAAAAAAAAACAGGTAGGAATAGTTGGAAGAAGCAGGTTTTGCTCAAATGTCACTGTAGTCCTACTTCTGGTAGAAGGACTGTAGACGTTTTTCGGTTGCAAACAACAACAACAACAAAATAAAAATACACGAGCCTCACAGAAAAGAATTCATTGGAGCACGCTGTTTGGTTCTTGTTGCGCCTGCAGCATGCTGTAGGAGACTATATGTTAATAGTGGTGCACTATATAAGATCATGTGACCCAAACCACGTAAAACCGGGACTTTGCGTCCATGTCTGGCTGAAACAAACGACGTTAGCATCGACACGCTGGAGCACATCTCCCATTCACATGTAACATGGCAGGCACTTTACACCAAAGGAAGCGGTATTGATTGTGAATTACATGACGCGATACACAGACATGGAGAGAGGGAGGCGCAGTCTGCAAATATATAAAGACATAAAACGTATTGTCTGCTCACCCAGGCTGAGAACCAAAACCAAAACTGAGATTTATTTTATAAATCTGTGTTCCTGCATACCGGTGCCTGTTTTCTGGACAGACAGATTGGGGGGGGAAACCAAACAAAAACGTAGTGTGCACTGTTTGAGTGTAGGCAGTTGGTGGATCTGTCAATAGGTGAATTAAATGGTTGACTGGAGAAAGACAGAAGAAGGAATAAAGCGGATAAGACGAGTCATCTGTATATATCGGGGTACTGAGCTCTGCAAACGCCCAACAGATATATTTCAACTGAATCCCACAAGCTGATGATGGAGAACATTGAAAATTATTCAATACAAATGCTAAAAACTGTGACGCTAAGGTCACTTGAAAGTGTTGGTACACACTCTGCTTAGAGCATGTCATCTATAAGGCAAATATTGTTACTCCTTTTAACTGGCATGATAGAGTTTCCCCACAGGGGTCCTTCCTTTGGTGTGCGATGCCAACTGCATAGAAAGTACTGAATTATTGTCTCATTCTCTCCAGTCAGTGCTTGCTCCCAGCCTTTCTTCATCCTTTTCTTTTAAAGGCTTGGGTTGCAACGGCTAGAAGTGAGTTGAAAAGTAATCTGAGATGTTTTACAGTAATTAGTCGCCGCTTGTTGCTGCTGTGGAGACTGGCTGCTGAACTGGCTCTGAATGGGAGACTACAAGGTGGCAAAAGGGGGGAGTGAGGAAGAGGGGTGGGGGGTGAATTCATGACTGGGTGGTTGGCATCGCGGTTGTGGGTCCGATTCTTTTTTTTTTTTTTTGTAGCCTGGATTTCTCTCCGTCGCCATCAAGAGATGGAAAGGGCTGAAGCAGCTGTCACTTAACATGTGAATGTTTTGAGGACGACCTCGGGGGTCTTTAGAAAACTCTCCCTGCCCCACCACCCCACCCACCCATTTTTCAAGCAAAAAGCAGCATGGAGTTTCTGAGCCTTAGTCAGACTCAAAGGAGGGGCTTTTGTTGGATGGGAACCACGGGTGGAGGGGGTAGAGTTTGGGAGGGGAAAAGAAAAACCTTGAAAAGGTAAAGAGGGCACTTTGCTGCCTAGCCGGCTGGTACAGGAGCAACCTGAGCAGCAGCTCTGGGTGAGAATGGCACCGGGTACAATCTAACCTCTGTAAAAAAAACTTCTCTTGGCCAGGAGCTGTGGGAGTTCAGCCGAGCTGAGCCGTTGGAATACATTGTCTCCTTCTGGGTGCCCTATCCCATCGGCGGCTCTAACAGGGGAAGGAATTCCTCTATCGCGGCTCCCACAACAAAGAAGAAAGGGAGAGGAGCAGGGAGAGCTGGTGGGAGGAGAAGTGAAGTGAAAGGAGGGGAGGGGAGCAGGGAACTGGGGGCTGAGAGGAGGAGGACATTGTTTGTCCGTGACTGTGGGCAACGGGAAAAGCAGGAGTTTATCGGGGCATGTGTGGGTGTGTTTGGAAAGTGTGTTTGTACGTCGAGCGTGGTTTAATGAGTGGAACCTGACTGACTGTGCGTCGGACGGGAGCATGCGCGCGGACGTGTTTGAGGAAGCTTCGGTTTGGGATGTTGGGGCTCGGAGGCCGTTCAAAGGATGCTCAAACAAAGACGTTTTCTTTTCTTTTTTTTCTCTCTCTCACCCTTTTGAATGGTGACTGAGGAGCCAGCCGGATTCCTTGGCTCATGCCGTTGGGGTCTGCTCTGCTTTTTGGGTAAGTGTAATTTCACGTGGGTTTCTAACCGCCAAAACTGCCAAAATGAACCCAGGTCCGACACAGAGAGGAATTGCTCCAGGCATTATCGGTCAGTCCAATTAAGGAAAGTAGGTCTTTACTTCAACACTTATTTTAACTGCATAAAATATTTCATCTGAAGATTAAATTCTCCATTTGTAACTACATATGTGTGAATGAAACCTTCAGTTGTGAGTATTTTGAATTCATTTGCTTCTTTTTGTTTGTTTTATATTCAACAGTTTGAATTGCCAATTGTTTTTTGTCATTAGGTTTTTGTTCCTTTAATTAGGTTTTCATTTTGCCAACAAAGTTGTAAACAAAAAAAAAAACCAGTCATTTCATTAAGACAATCTAAGATGTGATTTTTACAGTGCTGTTTGAGTGGAACACCTGACTTTCCACTATATATCCACCTTTAATGTTATGAGTCTCATGGGAAAATGCACAGCTGCCATCTTTGATTAGGGACCACTCCAGTGATTACTACTTCAAGACCTCCCTTAAGAGAAAACCAACAGGCAGCTGCATAACAACATTACTGGCCTTTCTACTGTCATTGTTCTGCTTCTGGCTGTAAGTCCAACAATTTATGTTTTTGAGCCGTTAGACTGACTAAATTAGAAACATGCAAGACATTAGGGATTACACAGATACCCATTTGTGCCGTATTATTCGGCCAAATTATCTACTCTGGGCGAAGTAAACCAAAAACCGAAACATGCTGTTTATTTAATCTACATTTACAACTAACATTTTCAATTTTATCTTGTTATGCTTTAGAGAAACCCTCATAATGTTGGCCTTAACCTCATTAATTCCTTAATGGACTGCAGTCATAAATCAAAGCTGAAAGCAGAGAAACCTAATAGAGAGAGCCGTTTCTCTATAGGTTAAGTGATGCAATTGTTTGGTCACGTAATATATGATGAAACCACTGAAATGGGTTCCTTCATTCTTTTTCTAACGTCGTTATCTGGAAGGTGAGAAACATTTCTGAATCAGGCTTGAGACTTAATGAGGGTGTTTGTCCTGTTTTCATTGAACAAAACAAATATAGGTCATAGTGTTGTTACTGGATATGCCTTACTGTGATTGAACAAACCTTCCTGTTTACCGTCTCTGTAGTCCTTTCATTGTACGGTATAGTGGAAGTAAGCATAGTTCCAATAGCGTTCCTCACACAATTAAACAGTTAGCACATCTTAATACGTATTGTGTTCTCACCAAAGAGTAAATGAGTAATTTAGCAGACGACCACACATGTGGCGCAGTAACCAGAAGCTTCACACCCTCTCTGATGAGCTGGTGACCCATGTGGGACACAGCCTGACATCCACTGCTCTCCTCAGGAGAGTGCTGGGTGGGGATCTGAGCCAACTAAGTAATCATTGATCTTGAGGCTGAGGCTTTTGTCTGGGCATCACTCTGATCCGACTGCGTTGCTCCCCTGTGGACCCCGGGACGGCATCATCTGCTCAGCAGAGACGGGGCGTAATGCAGGCAATTACCAGTGCACATCCAGTCATCATATCAAAGTAGGTCATCTTTAAATTCTCGCCTCACGAAAAAAAAACGCACTTTACTGTGCTTGAATGATTGAAAATGGTCAGGTTTAAATGTTATTTGGTGAGATTTTCTCTTGGCCAATGTCAGCATAATTTCTTTGTTGCTGTTGTTGTTGTTCTGCAGATTCAGCATGATTTCATTTCCCCTCAAGGTAAGGCGAGGCGGGCAAGACGAGTTTATTTGTAGCACTTTAATACAGAAAAAACATTCCAGTCCTTTATAGGGAAAATATGAAAAACGATTAAGTAAACCACAATGAAAACAAGATGTAAGGAATAACTCAAATAAAAGCCTCACTTTAGCTACAGCTAAGAAATTTGCGAATGGATTGGTGAAATGATATTTTGACTTTACAGGAAAGGTTCAATAAACTTATTTCTGCAAACCTGCTTTAAGAAACAACTGTTTCTGACCATCAAGTTTCTTATTGACATACAGTATATCCTTTTACAAACAAGGAGCTAGTTCAGTGACTAGAGGACTTGCTTGATATGATCCATTTTCCTGGTGTTGGTCAGTGCTCTGGCAGCAGCATTTTGGATGAGCTGCAGGTGCCTGATTGGATTTTTACAGAAAACAGAATAGACACCTTAACAATAATCAAACCCACTAAAAACAAAACCATAAGTTGCTAATCTGGGGTCTTGGTAGGGTTCTTTATTCAAGTAGTGTCTTTTTAAAACAGTAGTCAGCTTATTGATTTTATAACGACACCTAATTTTCTTGAATGCTTTCCTTCTTCAGCCCCACTGAACCTTGCTAATCAAACCTAGCATTTTTTGGGACCAAAAACAACAACTTTAGACTTTTTTTTATATGAGGTTGGAAAAAATAATGACCTTCCTCTTTACAGATCTTCTGGACATTCTGACTTAATGACTATCAGTGATGGGCACTGTGGTTAGATGGTGACACAGAAATCTTAAAAAAAAATATTTGTCACCAACATAGGTATGGTATCAGATGTTGACATGCTCCTTAACCGTGCTAGGGGAATAGCTTGGTCAGCTCTGGATGTTCCTGATATTGAATAAAAGTGTTGCAAGACTTTTATTGTGTAAAAAGGCCTGTGGGACCTGATGGACCCCACAGGCCTTTTTTTCATTTGCGCAACTTTAGAATTAGAAAATGACAAAAAGTAGTCCCAGGCTTCTTTATAAGATCTAAACCGTAAGCTAGCACATCACTGGATTCCAAGCCACTTTTCTAGTTTATCAATCAGCATGTTATTATCAACTGTATAAATCCCTTTAGACCAAGACATCAGTTCTAGATGGATGTCAAGACATTGGTTATTTCATGCCTTGAATGCTTCATTAACAGTGTGGTCAAAAACCTGACTGGAAGGCACTGAAGAGCTGAGATTTTTGAATCAAACTTGCCTTTTCAAAGGTCTTTGCCAAAAATGGCAAGTGAGGTATTGGCCTGTAATTACGGTACTTATTGTTGAGGCATTCAGCATGACCATCACATGTATCCACACAGCAAAAAATAGGAATCTAAAGACGTCCTGAAGGCTAATATTCTAATTTCCTTTTAGATGACCCCCCTCCCATCAACCCCCAACCAGATCATTAGTCACCAGTCATGTCTTCGGCTGACCTATATGTTCTGAATTGAGCAGTGTAACCTCATCTCAGAGGGAGGATCTTGCTTAAGCAGAAACCCTCCCTGTGATCTCCTGATGGGCTCACCTCAGAAGGTCTTTGTCAGGATAATTGCACCAACCTTTAACCTCTGTCAAAACAATGAAGGCACAAAGGTGAGGGAACAGCAAACAGTGTCTTAAGCAGAGTGTTTGTAGAATCATACAAATATTAGCCAAATAAGAAGCTGGTTTGGCTAGTGCAGCGAAAGCACCCATTCACTTGTCGTCCCATGAAGAAAGGAGGGGATGTTTTTATGGCTGTCATATTTCATCAGATCCCGACGGGGTTTCCCAGTGCCGATCCAAGTTGAGTTACAGAAAGCGTTGGCCGGTTGCCATTGCTTTGTCTGTGCCAGCCTCAACGCTGTGATCCGCCGCAAGGCTGTCACAGAGATTCTCAAGCGCAGAATTTTTTCAGTTATTGATGCGAGATAGCTGGGAGAATGTGTAGACGGTGAATAGGAAACGGCAGAGGAAAAATCAAGGCCACAAAGCACTTTTAGTTCTCTCTCGTCTTTCAGTGCTTAGACCAGGGCAATCCTGGGACCAAACTTTGTTACATGAAAGCTTTGAGATTTTGCAAGCATTTTCTTTAAAGGTGTGGATTATAGTGATAAAACTGCATTTTATTATAGGAGAGTATTTAATAAACATTACATTGCAAAAGTACTCTGACATCTTAAGCTTTTTTCACATTTTGCCACGTTACAACCGCAGACTTCAGTTTTAATTGGATTATTTGATGGACCACTACATAGCAGGTACATTTTTGGGGATGGGTGGGTATTGTGCTGTAAAGTGCTTTAAGACAATATTTGTTGCGATTTGGTCTCTTTATAAATAAACTGACTGGCTGGATTCCAGCTTCCTCCCACCACATGTCGACATACTCCTGGGCAAGATACTTATCCCCAAGTTACTCACCGAATTGCTTATTAGTGGATATGTGGATGAAGCTAAATACAAGACAATCTTGAAGGAAAAATTGTTAAAGGTCAGGGAGGAGGTTCACATTCCCGTATGCCATGCTTTAAGGATGTGTTTGTAAAAAAAAAAAAGTAAAAACCATTACGTCTTTTTCTACCTCTTCACAATTATTGACCACTGTGTTTGTCTTTGACATAAAATCCCAACAGAAACCTTTGTAACATGTTTCATGTTTCATGGGGTATAAATGCTTTTGCAAAGCATTGTACGTACAGAATGACCAATGCTGAGCCCCCTTGTTTTATTTTAGGTAGCTGAAGGATCATCTGCATGAATGGCCAAGGGGCCTGACTTCACCTATTGCCTCAATAGCCTGTGGGCTGAAGGATTATGGGTAATCTCATCAGCAGGCCCAGTTGTCTGGGCCAGAAATCCAAGCATGTTAGGACTGATGAAGGCTTCCTGAAGGAGTGCTACCAACGACGAAAGGAGTGGCCACCCCCCGAACAAGATGGGATGGTCAAAAGGGACGAGGGCTCCAGGGATAAACTCGGAGAGAATGGAAACAAGGAAAATGTGGTGGAAAAAGAAAGCGAGGTTGATAAATTTGACCATAAGAGGGAGGAGGGTGCTCAAACGCCTATCTCAGACAAACCCCTCCAAAGCTCCCCTGCCTCCACAATCAGAAGCAGCAGTACCCTGGAAAATGCCTGGCATAGCAGCCCGTCTTCAATCAAAACCTCCCGAAACGGGACACTAACGAGGAGGACGTTGCCTCCAGAGTTCGCTAGGTCTCCCCTTGCTCACAACGACTTGACGGCTGCAGAAAGGAGGGCCAGCTTCCAGAGGAGAGACTCCAGAGAAGGAAGCCCCTGGTCATGGAAGACTCTCGCATCACGGGAGGTGACCGAAGTCACCGAGGTGACAGAGACGACCGTGACTGAGATCGTGGAGGTGACGGAGTATCCGCCAGGAGATAAAGGAGGCAACCCCATAGTCACCAGAACCGTTAGAGTCCTGAACGGTGTAGCAGAGGAGCTTGCTGAGGTTGAGACGCTGCTTTTCAAACTTGACAATTTGTATCTGTCCGTCATTTCAGCCTTTCCTTTCTTTCCATCACCCTTTCAGCTTTAATTTCTTGCTGTCATCTCTCTATTTAGAGCAATAGCTTGTGGTTGTCACAGTGTGATTCCGTTTCAGTGGTAACGTTTTATAAACTGAAACATCACGTGGACTTGCTTTATTTTGCAGCTCCAGAGCGATGGGCAGTCAAGTTCAGACCAAGATTCTAGTTTGGACAGGTGGCGGGTATGTCTTAAACTCTTGGATTGTCAACAATTAAACTCATGACCTACTTGGTTTGATGTTTACCTAAACTATGATTCTTTGCATTCTCATAGGGAACTAAGTCTCCGTTGGCACTCAGGGATGCTTCCACAAATTCTGAAATGTTTCTTCAGAATCTGGATGCTTTGGTGACATGGGTCAGTGAGATAGGGGAGCTCACAGCCAATCAGAAACCTCCATCCTCAGAGGTCAAAGTGGTGAAGGCACAACTTCAAGAACAGAAGGTTTGACATTCAGAGCACTACATCGCCTACTCTCTTTTTCAAGAAATGTTTCTGATATTCTAAAACAGGGAGTATAAAAATGAACGATTAAAGTATGGAAGGGTTTGCTTTGCGAGATAACCTCTGTTTAGTGATGAAAGAGGTGGTGTTCTACGCAACAAAGAGCTTCAGTTAGTCTTTGTGAAAATGTCTGTGGGCTATGAGAAACATGTCCTCTTTAGAGGGGATGAAACCAGTCCGGACAATGTAAGCCTGAAACATGAGACAAATCTCAGTGTATCTAATGGAAAAGAGGCTGAAAGTGTAGGGTTTAATAGGTGTTAACCCCAGGTGTTTCTTCTTAGGCATCAAAGTGCAAATGTAGCTTCTGCACGATAATATTTGTAAGTTTTTAATGTTGTGAATAAAGAAATTTTTTTAAAACCGGAGATATTTTATGGTTTCACAGCTCCTGCTGCGCCTCCTGACAGACCGAAGGCGTAGCATGGACTCTGTGATGGTCGAGGGTCCTCAGCTGGTGGAGGCCCACCCGGGAGAAGATGGGGAGAGGGCAAAGGTCAAGCTCGCCACTCTTCAACAGAAGTGGGAGGCCCTGCAGCTGGAGGCAGAGAAAAGGTCCGACACTTTTAGTGGTAATGCGTCACTTCATTTGTGCTGCATCGTTCTAGGGAAGCCTCACTGATTAATTATCAAACCATTGGTAGGAGGGAATGTCTGGAGCTCATTCTGCCCAAAGCCCAGCAGTTCCAGGAAGAAGTAGACAGCCTGCAGCAGTGGTTCATTTCTGTAGAACAGACGCTGGCTGAGCTGAGAAACGCTGAGAAGGTGATGCTGCATCTGTCGGACGCCACAGAGAAGGCCAAGGTGAGTGACCTACCATGTCACTCATTAGCCATAATGCTGTGGTTTAATCAGCTGTCAGTGGTCATAGGTATATCTCTGAAAACAGTAAAATAGATGTTCAACATTATAATTATGTGTTTTCAGTACAACAGTAAAGCTAACTCAGAAATACTAATCGGTTTTTTTTAGGCTATTTTTGAAGAGATTCAAGTCCAAATGGCTGAACTTGGAAAAGTAAAGATGTCAGGTCAAGTTTTAAAGGAAGCAGTTTCAGGTAAGATGTACTGTACACCGTGATATTATTTAATCTCTGGGAACTTATGCTTTTGAAGAAATTTTGTCAAAGTCCATCCATCCATCTTTTCGCCTGTCCGTCCATTCAGCCATTCGTCTTCCAGAAAACATTAAAAAATAGATGCCTAATAGGGATTCTGGTCATTTGGATGCAGAAGAGCATTACCCCTACTTCAAGCCAGATAAATACTTTAGTCCCCATATCTCCAAGGCTGTATTATTTTTTACACTAAATTATGTTCAATTTAGAACTGTACAATTTAGTTGCTGCTGAAACAAGATCCACTGGAGGTTTTTCCAGTCGATTATTGTCTAAATTTGTGCAAATCGTAGCTCGAGTTTCAGAAGTTTCAAGAGTGGAATCCACTGCTGCAACTCGTCTGTCACAAGGGTTGACATATCCTTCATACATAGATGTTCTTCAGCATACCTTGATTGTAACGAGTAGTTCTTAGAATTAGTATTGCCTTTAAGTCATCTCAGACCAGTCTGCTCATGTTTTCTGGCCTCTGACAAAATTTTCATTCTTACAACTGCCACGCCATGTCTCTTTTCTGAAACATTTTTGCCAAAAGCTGATAAATGATTGTGTGTAAAAAACCCATTAAATAAATTTCTCAAATACTACACCATCTCCTCTTGTGCCGACAACAATTACACATTCTCACCGGTTCCCTTTCTTTCCCGTTTTGATGTTTGCCTTGAATTTAAGCAAGTTGTCTGCATAATGCCTAAATGTACTGAGCTGTCATCACACGTGAGACTATTATGCAATTAACCACAAACATTAGCTAAGCCGCGTAATTATTATTTTCCCATGTTTTGTGATTTTATTGTCATTTCAGTGGAGGAAGCCCAGCAGGTGCAGGAGAAGATGGATGCTCTGCGTATCCGTTGCTCTGTGCTAAACCTGAGCAGCCTGGATGTGCTGCAGAGGCTGGAGCAGGCCCTGGAAGCCTCCAGCCGCTGCACTTCAAGCCAGGAGGACCTCCACCTGTGGCTGGGCCGCATCGAGAGGGAGCTGTTGGGAGCAGCAGGAGCACAGGCGCACGTAGGAGACGCGGTACTATGTGTGGCTGAGAAACAGAGGGTGAGTTTTCCATTGACATGTACTGGAATCTAAACAAGAAGTGTTTGGATACAGGAGCACCGCTGCTTTCAATCAGCGAGCATCTGTACGCGTCATGTGGAACAACAAAGGCGTGATAAAATCATTTTTCAGTTTCACAAACCATCTACAGAGTGCTCTGTGTATAAAAACACACAAAAATGCACTCATACTCACAATAAGGGCTTTTTTTTAAATGAAATTAAATTTTTAGTGAAATAAACAGTGCGGGGGAAAAAAACAAGAACAAAGACAACATGCTAATTCAAGAGATAAAAACCCAGGAATTCAGTGAAAATTCACTTTGCTTACATAGTTAAGTTAGGGCTAGACTAATTCAGTATGGCAGTCATTTTGGTGATCTGTGGGTTTGTTTTGGCTCACGTTACACCAGATGCCCTTTCTGATACAACTCCTATCCATTTATGTGGGCTTGAGACCGGCACTGAGGGAACAGGGAATGCTCCCCCTCCAGTGGTTTACGGTGTTCATATGGTTAACAAACAATTAAAATGAGTGGTAGGTTAGTCACAGTTGGCAGGCTATGCTTTTCGCGTACTTCTTGAATTTCTCATTGCTTTGCAACCTGTCCCCATCGATCTGATGGAAATAATTTCTTCTAAATTATTTCTTAACCACAATCAAGCACCTCTACAATAATCGAAAGATGTATTGATGTCTACTTTATTGTGGTATTCTTTAATTCTTAATAATTTTTTTTTTTTCACAATGTGTATTTGAAATAATTCTGAAACAGCTCTTCTACATTTTTAAAGTCAATGATGCGATTGACATGCCATCATCTGGTTGTGTTTTCCAGTTGGAACAGGCTGTGGTGAAGGAGATGGCGTGGTTCAAAGACACTGCACACAATCTCGAAAAGCTTAAAACAATTAACCTGGACCCACAGCTCATAGTGGAACAACTCAACGAACAGAAGGTCAGAACAACGTGCAACTCATCAAATAAATGCATTTGGTCAAAACAAGTACACAGAGAATGTTTAAGAATTGTATTTAAAATAAAACAGAATATGTCATTTGATGTAGATTTTAGCAGTAGAGATCCTTCAGCACAAATTCAACATTGAGAAGATGGTCAGGATCGCTGAAATCTTGATGACTTACAGTGACGAAGGAGCAGCTGGAGATCTTCAGGTAAAACCGCGACTTCATTTCATGATGACATATATATTTTAACATGGGTGACTAAATGCATGACTGTTTCAATAGAAAGTGTAGATAAACATCATTCAATCTCCATTCAGACGCCACTGGAAGCCTTACAGGAACACTGCAACACCACCTCAGCCACCAACGCCCACGTGGTCCTGCAGCTGGAGCATGCCCAGTCACTTCTGGCCCAGTTCTCCGAGGGCCTGGCCGAGGTGTCGCCTTGGCTGGTCGATACTCAGGAGCTTATTGGCCAGCTCTCCCTGAGCACAATTAGCTATGAAGCATTCCGGGAACAACAGGACCTCTTACAGGTAGAAGAGACCTGCGCATTTGAATAGTCCTGGTCTACAAAGAAGTCCTTTCATGCTTCAGATGCCAACACCTTTCGTTGGTCAAATGAGCCGATTTGCCAAAGCCCAATTCATTGATGTAATCTACTTAATAACAGGGTATTGGTTGCCCTGATGTACAATAATCGCAGTTTTGCTCTGTGTTTGAAAATGAGGCCGAATGTGTTTTCTCCGCCTTTTCTTCCTTTTTTAGAGATTTGTTTAAACCAGTTTATTCTATGTGCAAAGAAAAATATGCTTGCTGAACTGTTATAAAACCTTTTCTTCTTGCTTTGCAGAGTCTCAGAGAGTCGATAGCAGAACACCGACCTCTGATTGCGCGCCTGTGCGTCCTAGCCAAGCGCTTGTCGGAACTGAACCCCGTTCAGGGTGAGCAGTTCTCTCTGAAGGCGACAGCGGCCGAGGAGCAACACAATGCCATCAGAGAACGCGTCCGAGAAACCGCCGGTCTCCTCGAGGAGTCTTTACCCCGATTCACACAAGTAAGAAGGCTTTTTGTCTGACACTTTGTGAGTGTTTCACAAGAACGCGGCTTCACGTCTGCTTTCAATCGTGTAGCTGAACGAGAGGATGACCCTTATCAGAGAGAGTCTCGACCGTCTGCGCAGCCGCATCCAGACAGCCACCTCTCTGCAAGGTCTCACACCAAGGATCCAGGAACAGCTCCAGGATAACAAGCAAACCCTTACTGAGCTGTCCAAGCTGGAGCTGGGTCTCAACAGTGTCAAAGGCCAGGCAGACGAACTGCTGGCAAACACTCAGGCGGCAGGGGGCAATTCAATTGGCACAGGTAACTCTCTTCTCAGACACTACAATCCCAGAGTGCTTTATTGCTGTGCAAAGAGTAACACCTTTGCGGTATCTGTGCTTTTTAGCAATTCAGGGTCAAGTATCCAGCCTGTCCCAGATGTGGGATGAGACGTATAAGCTGGCTGAGGAGAGGGAGAGCTGGTTGCTGAAGCTTCTGGATCTCGCCTTGAAGTATTGGAGCGACGTCAGCGAAATGACGAGTGCCCTTAACGATACGCAGCAGGCCATTTTGGATCTCAACGCCTCTCTGACAGACTCTGAAACCATCAGGCAAAGTCTCGGAAGCGTGCAGGTCTGTCGTGAAACCATTTAAACGACAAAAACCTCACTGTTAGAAAATATAAGGTAACAATTTTCTCGACTTTTAGTCGCTTAGGGAGGATATAGACAGCTTGCAAGGAGACCTGGATACTCTTGGTGTTCTTGGAATGGACCTGATGGTAGCGTGTGGCGATACAGAGAAACCAGACATCACAAAGAGCATGGATGAAGTAAGAAAGTTTTATTCAGTAGAATCCTTTTCTAACCCTGTTTCAGAGTTAAATGAAGCATTTTATTTATTTTGTCTTAAAGCTTTATTGCACATGGAACAATTTAAGCAAACTTTGGACCGACTCTCACAAGAAGCTAGACGACTCCTTGCAGATGGCTCTTCATTATCAAGATACAATGCAGGTCAGTGTTGGAAGACAATACACAGAGCTTTTATGTCAAATAGCGTCTTCCATCTTTAAGTGCAGGTAAATAAACTTGTTTAAAGTATTGAGATAACATAAGTCAAAGACTATATCACTAACAGGGCCTGTTTGAGTGGTTAGAGTCAGCGGAGTTAAGATCTACAGAGGAGTTTACAGTGGGAACTGACCTGGAAGCAGTCAAAGAGCAGCTATGCGATCTAAAGGTGAGTTCATACATAAACTAAACATGAAATAACTGAATGTTCTTCCCACGTTTAACCTTTGTTATCTACCCCAGGAATTTAAGCGAGAGCTGTACCAGAAGAAGATTGAGATGGAGAGCCTGAACCATCGCTTTGTGTGCCGGTTGTCTCCGGGCTCGGAGCGTCCAGGCTCATTCTCTCCGCTGTGCGACTTCAGACAGCGGTGGGACAGTCTCGAGTCTGAGACAGTGAACAGACAGGTGGGAACTATTTAATCTAGAAATGTTCATTTTCATTATTGACTAAAATATTACTTGATTATATTTTTTTCCAAGTAATGGCATTTTGCAGTAGATAGCTGACTTTTCTGTGAAAATCATACACCTTCAAGTGACTTTATCAGGTGCACCTTGTTCAATTGCTTGTTTACACAAAAAGTGACTCAACCAATCACATAACAGTAACTTATGGCATTCAGCACTACATAATAATATAACTATTCACTGTTGTTATTGCTATTGTTCAAACAGAGTATGAGGAGATTTAGGTTAAGGTTAAGATTACACACAATGGTGCTGAAAAGAAAAAAAATATTGAGTGACTGACTGCTATTTGGTCAAAAATACCTATTTAATGTCATGCTTTTGTTTTTATTTTTATGTTGCTATTGCTATTATGAACTCTTGTTGTTTTTTGTTGGTTTCTTTTCACCTGTGAAGGTGCTGTATGAATATACTGTAGTTTACGTAATTCCATTACAACCATCTTTGAATGTACAACACATCAAATCTTGAAGCAGAAAACCATTAATATTATCTACAAAACCTGAAACTGAGGCTACAATTAATACAGAATCCTCCAAATTGGATAACACAATTGGAAAAACGTCGCCTGATCCAATGAGTCTCGATTTCAGTGACAAGACTCAGAATTAAGGGTCAGAATTTGACGCAATCTTCACAAAACACAGATTCATTCTGTACAATATTATCAGTTCATGCTGGTGGAGGATCATTAATGGTGTGCGGGACACGTTCTTGGCACACTTTGGGCCTCTTAGCACCAAGTGAACACTGTCTTCATACAACAGTCTAAGTATTCATTCTCACTGACCACCTTTTATAGCCACAATCTGCTCATTTTTTGATGGCAACTTACAACTTGGCATTGCATCATATCACAAAACACAAATCATCTCAAACAAATTTCCTGAACATGACAATGACTTCATTATATCCACCCAATTAAACACCCTGGGGATGGTAGGAGATGTGCTAACAAATCTGCAGCAAATGCTAAATGTTAAAATGAATCAAAATCTCTAAGGAATGTTTCTGACATCTTGCTGAATGCGTGCCATGAGCCCCTAAGGCTTTCACAAAGTCCAACCCCGTGCTAGCAAGTTGTAACTAGTGAGGTACTTTGTGAATGTATGTTTGGTTTAATGTCACAATTATCAATAATTGTGTGAACATTTTCTGTCCATGTTATGTTTTCAGCATCAGTTAGAGTGTGCTCTGCTGGGTCTGGGCCAGTTTCAAAACACGCTGGACGAGCTGCACACATGGCTTTCCAGAACCGCCGAGCAACTGCATGGCAACCAGCCAATCAGCATGGACCTGCAGACCTGCGAAATAGAGCTGGCTAAGCATAAGGTCTGTGATAGACTTTTGAATAAAACAAAAAAACAACGTTTTAAGATCAAGTTTCTCATCTCTTTTGGCCTTCTTTTTGTTTTGTCCTCAAAGGTGTTGCGTAATGATGTCATGTCTCACGTTCGCACCATTGAGTCTCTCAACCAGGCTGGCAGGAAGCTGCTGGAGGCCGGGTCTGGGGACAACACGCACTGTCTGCAGTCTCAGTTGGAGGAAGTGAATGAAAGTTGGGAGTTTGTCCGCTGTGAGACTGAGCGCAGGCAGCTGGAATTAGAAAACAGACTGAGTCAGGTAACGATAGTCTGATTCCCTCTGGTGGCCATTGTCGGTAATGCAACATTTAATAAAAAAAAATATTTTTGAAATACTCCCATAAAGGACCTGTTGAGTATTTTAAATGAAAAGATTTGGGGAAAAGTGCAGATGAGCTGAATGCCACTATTGAACCAACCTTCTGCAATTTTTTGTGTTTATATGTACAGTGATGTCCGTAACGGGCTACTCACGTCGGACCACCTTTTTTTAGTAACGAGTAATTTAACGCGGTGCTATTTCAGATCCAGTAGTCAGACTACAGTTACTTATCGAAATCACTTTGCGTTACTATTTTCTTTTGTAATTTAATTTTGTTTCCTCTACACGTCTTGGGGAGTTTCTACACGACAGCGTCAGCAGCGACAGAAATGTAGACACTGGAGGAAGATGCGCATTTTGTTGCTGAAAAGGAACTATTTTGAGATTCGGTCACCAATTCCGTTTATTACAAGCGGCTTTGGGCTTGTTTTGTTCTTTCTAAAGTCGCTTGCAAATTTAATGAGTCGCGGGATGCGCTTTTTGGGCTTGGAAATAAGCAGACATAAACCCCAGAGTCTGTCTGACATCCAGTAAGTATTATCTTAAATTAATTAAGACCCTCTGTGTCTTAGTTAATGTCAAGTCAATATATTACCTGTGACTGACGTCGAGCTTCGCGTTGCGCTCCAGAAAACTGCAAACATCGAGACTAATATGAACAGCGCAATAAACGTGAAAACAGCCATGAATGAACGAGTCCGCAAAGTTGTGCAACTACACGCCATTATAATCAGTAATATTAAGATAAGCGTCACAAATCTGTGCAGCGGGACATCTGAGTTGTGGAGCGGCAGGAGGAGCTCTGTGCGCTGCGCTGACTGCAAACCAAGGGGAGGGTATAAAATCCTATTAATAGTTTTCCAGACAACACTGGAACACACAAAAACATGTACAAATTAGTAATGTTTTTTTGGTACTGTTGAATCTCCCCTTCAGGTTAACCTTATAAGTGGATATATAATATATTGTTATACTGTTGATGTTACAATTATAAAATAACTTGTAATTTAGTATTAATAAGCAAAGATCAATGTAATTTTCAAAGGTGGAAGAGCGCCGTTGGTTAGCAGCTGCTGAAAGTAACTAAAAAAGTTAATTTTAATGTAACTTAGTTACTTTCCAAATCAAGTAATCGGTAATCTAACTAAGTTGTTCAAGGAGTAATCAGTAATCCGATTAAAGTTACTTTCTCAAAGTAACTATGCCATCACTGTATATATATATATATATATATATATATATATATATATATATATATATAATTTTCACTTCATGAATGGAGCTACAATCACAAGTTTGTTGATATAAACTAATTTACTTGTTTTCTCCTTTAAAGTATATCCTGTTTTATTACAGGTGCAAGATGTTACCATGGAGATCCAGGATCTCATACAGTGGCTGGAAAACACAGACCTGAGGCTGTCCTCTTCTAAAACCACCTGGGGCATGCCAGACTCTGCAAGTGAAAGGCTTCATGCGCATTTGGTAACGCTCATTGCAGTATTTATAAATACAGGGGAGGGCGGTTGCTGTCAATGCAAAGATTTTTTTCTTGAATTTTTAAAATTGTACTCTCTCCTACAGGAGTTGTGTAATGAGATGGAGTCTAAAGTTCAAGCCTACACAAATGTGAGAAATGCCATTCACGGGATGCTGGAGCGAGGGGACCTTGTGCGGGGGTCAAGCACCGAGCACAGCCTGTCTATACTCGAACAAAAGTGGACATCTGTTTACAACAAAGTCCAGGAGCGGAAAGTAATTAATCCAATTAAATGTCATGTCAAGGAAAATTATTTTTTATTGCTGTTTTATCAGGCATATTGGTGCTTGATTACACTTTCATCGAAGAGCAATTCTTTGCATGCAGGCTAAGCTTACGGAGGGACTGAGTCTGGCCAAGGAGTTCCACAGCAGCGTCCAAGAACTGCTGAAAAAGATGAGCGAGTGTGAAGAGTCTATTAAGGATCTCCCTGCTCCAAGTTTCATTCTGGACACAATTTCCACGCAGCTTCAAGAGCACAAGGTCGCTTTGTCAAAATGTGTCACGCTTAGGTTTTTGTTTTTCTCTCCGACGACGTGCGTTTGGATTAAAAGCGTGTGTTTTGCGGGGACAGATCCTGCTGAATGAGGTCAACGGCTACAGCGAGAAGAAGACGTCGGTGGAGAACACCGGATGCAGGCTGACGGAGCTGAGCAGGAAGGAAGACTGCGATGTCATCCACAATCTGATACTGACGGTTCAGGATCGACACAAGAAGCTCCTGCAGCGCACGTCAGAGAGAGGCAGGACGCTGGAGGACGTTAAGAAACACATCAAGCAGGTAATAGAAGATATGAAAACGACACAAACACATGGGGGGAAAAAAAATAGGCACTTAGAAAAGGACTGCCATCCACTCTTCCCTTTTTTCTGTTATTTTCAGTTTACTGAATCTTGGCGTCTCCTTGTGGACTGGATGACCGAGGTCGAACAAACGTTGGACACGCATAAGGAGATTGGAGCGTCCCACGAGGAGATAAAGCAGCAGCTCGTAGAGCAGAAGGTATGAGGTTCACTCTGAGAGCCTCCAGTAAAAATGGGTAACAAATAAATATAAAACAGCAACTAAACAATATCATTTAAAGCAAAAAACAACTATTGTTCCGACTGTAAATTAAATTACATATTGAATAACTTCAGGAGGCACATGATTCGATAATAAATCTCACAAGAAAATAGTAAACACAAGTAGGCCTGTCGCAATAAGTAATAAATCAATTAATCGCATGATAAATTAAAACAAACTCAATCATTTCCATTTGTGTGATTTATTGTTTTCCTCTTTTCTCTCCCTCTTTCTACCAAAAGCTGAATGACTGAAGTCTTCAGTCTGGTGCTTTGGTCTCCACTGTCTCTTTTTGTGAAGGACAGCTTTGTAAACAATTCTGTTTACACAGACTTCATAATTCATTTCATTTGGCTTTTCTGTTCCTTTGTTTATTTATTTCGTCTTCCAGTTCCAGTGTTAAATGTTCATTAGAATTGAATGTTTATTGATCTTTGAGAAAGTTTTCTTTCATTATTATGCCACTGCATTACTTGAAAATGGTCTCAAAACAACAACATTATTGTTTATTGCAGTAACTTCTGGGACAGTTTTTGTCCAGCAAAAACCAGTAAAAAGGCCTAAAACGCAAGTCACAACTTCTGCTATTCAGGTGCTTCATAGGATATTTTACTGTTTTGCGGTTCTACACTTTATAGAGCAGCAGTGGGCCTCTAAAGAGCTAATATATGCTGTGTGCTTGTTAACAACTTGACAAACTGTGTAAAAAATGTTATAAATGAGCTCAGTTTGCCATCTTTCAGCCAGCTGACCAGATGTACACAGCAACAGCTCAGGCAGGGGCGGTGTTGTGCACTCTTAGACCCATGCAGCTAAAGAAAGTTCTCTGACATCTCATAAAAACTCATTTAAATAGGCTCGATGGAATTTTTAAAAATTTATTTACCGTGACACCAGTGACCAGTTCATGTCCAAATCCGAGGAAAATAAAATGGTTGTAGTTTAAAAGAAAAAACTTCACGTGGACATATTTGGTCATTTGTTTTCTCTTCAGGAGTTTCAGAAACTGCTGAGATCAAAAAGGCCCATATACGACGCCACGTTGAAGAGCGGCCGCGGCCTCCACGAAAAAGCACGAAGCGGCCATGACAGGCAGCATCTGGAAAACCTGCTGGCTGAACTCAGGGACACATGGGACACCATTGGCGGCAAGTCTATCGAGAGGTATTAAAACTGAAACAGGACAGCATCATACTTCTACCTGCTGGTATGTCTAGTAAAAAAAAACAACACTTATTGTGATTTCTGTCTTTAAGACAACATAAACTAGAGGAAGCCCTGCTGTTCTCGGGAAGATTCACTGATGCTCTGCACGCGCTCAGTGACTGGTTGTACAGAGCAGAGCCCCACCTGACTGAGGATGTTCCTGTTGGTGGAGACAAAGACATGGTCACCAATCTCATAGACAAACATAAGGTACTTATTAATTCTGCTAAAAATAAATGAAGATTTTCTTTTTTCTTAGAATATTCAAGTCAGCCTACAATTTAAATACAAGTTGGAAATCAATTGCATTTTCATATTTGGTATCATTCCTGCGACACAGCTCTCAAAGGTCTTGCTTAGTCACAGATCTCATACATTAATTGATGCCAGATCTGGTCACCAGTCTGGTCTTCTGGGGAATCAAGTCGGAGGTTGTTTCTTTCTCTCTGTCAGGCCTTCCAGAAGGAGTTGGGAAAGCGGGCCGGCTGCATACGGACCCTGAAGCGCTCCGTGAGGGACCTGACCCGGAGCAGCGCCGCAGACGCTCACTGGCTGCAGGAGCAGATGGAGGAGCTGGAGGGCCGCTGGGACGCCGTGTGCAGGCTGTCAGTGAGCAAACAGGACAGGCTGGAGGCGGCTCTGCAGCAGGTACAAACTGCTTTGGTTTCGCTCTGCTTGGCACTACGTCAGATTCACTCTCGTATTGGGATTTCTGTCATGCGAAAAGCGAACCAAGTTTTGGGAAGCTTATTTGAAAACGATATTTGGAAGTGAAGGTTTTTTTAAAAAAAGAAATCCCTTCACCTTTTTCGCATTTTGCAACACTAAAAGCAACAACTTTGGTAGGTTTTGTTGGAACTTTACACGGTTCAGCAACACTAAAAAGTAAAATAAATAAGTAAATAAAAATCTTAAAAACGTGTCAAACATTTGTATTAGCTCCTTTAACTTTGATGCCTCTAATTAAAGGCCAGTTCATCAACTGCCAAAATAATGCTGCATTTAATTTACTTTGGAAGTCAAAACTGAGGTTGAGCCAATTTAACAGCGTTGATATAGTTAATATAGTTGAAGTTAGGTTTCCATTATAGTGATGGAGTAGCCATTGTTCATAGTAGCTCTTGTTACCATATTATTGAGCATATTACTTTGTCTGAATGGCCATGTCAAAGTTCAAACCTTGACACGAATTATAATCTGTAACAAGATTTGAAGAGAAATTACCAGTTATTTCATTCATGACGTATGAAGCTGGAAGTGACACAACTCAAATGTATTGTCTGAGTTATTAGAAATGTTAGCCACAAATTACATTTTTGTTATTTATATATATATTTTTTTATTAAATATGTTACTTCACAATTATCCACATTGCGTTAATGTGCCACATGGTATCAAAGTAAAACACCCTGAAGTTTGTTGTTTGTAACAGGACCAAACGCAGATAACATACAGTAGACGAGGGCGTGAACATTTTTGCGCGGTACTGAACGTCTCTCATTATTGCTAATCGCACTTATGATTAGCAGTAACTGTGCCTGAGGATTTCTGTATGAAAATCTGACTTCCCTGAACGTGCGTTTTCCTTCTGTCTCCAAAGGCTGAGAGGTTTGATGGTCTCGTTCACTCTTTCATGGAGAGGCTCACAGAAGCGGAGAGGATCCTGAAATACGGGGTCATACCAGAGGAGGAGAACAGTTTGCTTGCCTTCCAGAAGCAACACTTGGTCAGTGTAACGAGATATTGTAGCCTTCCCAGGAGGAAATATTTATTTTCCCATCTCATTTGCGCCAGAGAGTCTGCTGCTGAATACCAAATTGTTGATAAGCTCAAGGACAGAGAAGCCAGGTGGCGAATGAAAATCAGATCGGACTTTTTTTCCCCTCCACATTAATTGTTTTGTCATGCGTGAGAATAGCTAATAGCAGCTTGTTTTAGACATTTCAGCATAAAAGCTTTTGGTGTTGGAAAAAACTAGTGAAATTGATCAGTTCTTTTTTTCCCGCACAGGAGTCACTACGTATCTTGCACGCTCAAGCGGTGGAACTGGAGAACATCCAGAATTTGGGTGAGGAGATTCTGGCCTCTTGTCACCCAGACTCCATAATAACCCTCAAATCTTGGATCAGTGTCACTAAGACTCGCTATGAGGAGGTGAGTGTCTTCATGCCACAATAAAAACTACAGATCCACTGATCAGAGATTTGCATTCGAATTCCAATCTGTTTTGTTAATCTTTGACGTCAGGATACAGATTTCTCTTAGAGAGCTATAATCAGAGGACATAAAAAATACATAGAATTGATTTTTTTTTTTTATCCCTTCTGCCGTTAGCAGTCATTATATTATTTATATTCCAAAACAGATGTCGAAAACTTGAAAACATAAGACAGAACAACCTTCTATTATTCATCCAGCGTTTCTGTTATCCACTGAAAAGCTCTTTCTCAACCTGAATGACTCAATGATTAGTTAGAATCTTCCTATAAATAGCTCCCAAATTTTATACTTCAGTCTTGAACACCCAGTTTTACTTAAAATAGCTAACCTGAATGTTTATCTCTCAGTAACAACATCCACACCCAAGAGTGTTGTTAGCCTGATCTAAAAGCAGTTGCTTGGTCGGTCGGTTGGGCACCGTAGGACCGATCAAGCTGAAAAACCTTTCCAGTCACCAAACAATTTCTCACAACGCTTCTCTGTTAGATCAACTTTAACTGACATTGAAATCCAAGTCGCTGTGCAACTATGACACAGAGACTTGAGCGTTGCCGAATTGGAAGCCAACTTCAGCTCCATCCAAAACAGCATGTTTACGATTGGTGTGATGTTGGATTACAGTACACTCTGTCGAAAGAACACATCAAGGCAACTAATATAGGATGCGTACAGATGTTGTATGCCAACCATTTTTTAAAATATATTCCTTTAAATAAAAAGTATGAGTCAAAGGTGATCAGACTAAGCATGCTAGCTACCATCTGGAAGGCTAATGTATGCAAAAACAATGCTAATGCTGGCCTATTCATGCTAATGACCAGCAGAGGGAGAAGGCTTCCAGTGTCTGACCAGCTGTGGCATGCTAGTTATTAGTCTATCCAAAGCTAATGCAAGTGAGTGGCCTCCTTCTCATTTACCAGGGCTGACCACTCAGTTATTGATATCGGCCTTTCATTAATCAGATCAGATTCGGATTGGATAAAGGCAGCTGCAACAAGGACATAGCCACCACTGGGTGGGCAATAATCTTATTTTTGGCATTGAAACCTAACCCACAGTTACTACCAGTAGTATGACAACAATAGGTTAATTGTTTTGAGACAATTATTTATCCAAAAACCACTCATGGTAAAAGTAAGTTAACCTTTAAGAAATGCTGTCGTTACCTGTTCTCGGAGGCAGGTTCAGACATGGGCCCAGCAGCAAGGTCAGAAGATCCAGGCCAGCTTGGCAGCACTGGAGGAAGAGAAAGAAGAAGTCCAGAGACTTTTGGATTGGATCTCATCAGCGGAGGAGTCTCTCATCCTCAGAGAGGAAGAGCCTCCGTCTGAGACAACAGAGCAGAACCAAGAACTTATTGAGCAGCACATGGTACAACCCGCCTTTCCTCTGCACTATGCCCAGGACGCAAACTTACTAGGTATCGCATACATACACATGTCGCTATGTAACGGGATTTTCATTTGCTCTCAGCAGGTGTTCATGGGGGAAATGAAGAAAAAGTTCCCAGAGATCGAACATGCCACGAAGTCTTGCAAGCACAAAAGCCTTCCTAAACTTCGAGGTTCCCCCATCAAGCGGCCGTTTGCGAGTAAGAGAGCTCTAGAGATTACATGCAATCAGTGAACAAACACACAACCATCAAATGCAAATGCCTGTATCATACGTTTTGTTGTACAGAGAGGAGAAGCACTATGAAGCTGCCGCCTGTCATACCGGTCCCCTTAGAGCACCTCGACCCTCAGACTCCGCAGCTCATTCAGCTGGTCAGGCAGTGGCAGAAACTTTGGCAAATGGCCGTGGCGAGACAGAATCGCTTGGAACAACACCAGCAGATGCTCAGAGAGGTCCTTGCTCTTTCTTTTAAAAGCACGGATAAAAGATATTTGCTTGCTTGAGTACGAGAATAGCAGCTGTTTTCTCGGGAACAATTTGCGTAAAGGTCGCCATGCTTTGTTTATCTCTGCAGATGGAGGAATTTGCCAACTTTGACTTCAATATCTGGCGAAAGCGTTACATTCAGTGGATTAGTCATCTGAAGTCCCGGATCCTAGACGTGTTCCGAAGCATCGACCGGGACCAGGACGGGCGGATCAGCCGGAAGGAGTTTACTGATTATGTCCTTGCCTCCAGTAAAATTCTCATTACTGTTTTTTTTCTTTCATTTTTAAAAAATCTTGCTCAACCTCCAGCTGGCGACTTCAGCAATGATTCTTAAAGGTACACATGTCTCTTGTGTCCTACGTCTTAACCGTAGAATTTCCGACCAACTCTCTAGAGATGAACGCAGTGGCAAACATTTTCGACTTAAACAACGACGGTTTCATTGACTACTATGAGTTTGTGAGCGCGCTCCATCCTAGCAGAGACCCCTACAGGAAAACACTGGATGCAGATCAAATTAATGAAGAGGTAAACGCAGGAGGCGCATAATAGCTGCAATGTGACGCCGGGTATTTGTTGTTACTAACATGGGTTTTCTTTTTCCCTCCATAGGTGAGTCGCCAGGTAGCACAGTGTAACTGCCCCAAGAGATTCCAGGTGGAACAAATAAGTGCCAACAGATACAGGGTGAGTCCTTTTTGTTGACGCACAGCAATTGATTGATATGGTCTGTCTGACCAATCAAAGCTTTTTTAACACAATTTCCAAAAGACATAAAGTTTGAAGGTTCGCTTGCTGTGTATAATGCGACTTACAAAAAGTATTCACACCCCCTGAACCTTTCCATATGTTTGTCTGGATACAATAACAAACTTCATTGTATTTATGTGATGGAATTTCACAGTGCTGTGCGTGTTTGTGTAAGAAAAGGTGGTCAATAGCATTTTCTATGCAAATTTATGTATGCATTCAACCAATGACAAAATTGAAAAAAAAATTATTTTATCTTCTGATTGTTATTATTATTATTATTATTATTATTATTGTTTTATTTGTCAAAATAAATGGGCACTAGTTACCTTTGGTACTAATAAAATAGGCATAAATGGGCAAAATAAAGTGACAATCTGTATTTTCTGTATCTATAAGAACCTTCTTGTGAAATTGATTAATTCAATAAATAATGTTATGTTTTATATTTGGAATCTAAACCTGTTCTTATCACTGTATGCAAAATAATAATAATAATAATAATAAAGATTGAATATTTTTGCATTACACTGCTCAAAACAAAGTTAAACACATAAAAATCCTAATAAAAATACAATAAAAAAATAATTTGGTTGTAAATGGAAAAGAAAAAAAGATTTTTGCAAAGCAGTGTAAGCTTTTAAAATGACTAGGTTGTATTGTCTGCCCTACTTTTATCTGCCATGCTTTCACTTGTGTCACTATATGAATTGTTATGTGCCATATGTTCCCTGTGTGCTTTGTTGCAGTTTGGAGATTCCCAGCAGCTGCGGATGGTTCGGATCCTGCGGAGCACGTTGATGGTTCGGGTTGGAGGAGGCTGGACGGCGCTCGATGAGTTCCTGGTTAAGAATGACCCGTGCAGAGGTCTGCCTGACTCATACATAGAGATGAAAAAGAGGAGTTGGAAATAAAATGAAATAATAAATCCATCTAATGAGGACTGAACTTATGCAGAAATGTTTTTTAAATGGTATTTTAGTATACAAATTATAGTCAGAAATGTGTCGCCCTGGATTCTCTTAATTACTTCTTCTTTTAAGTTTATATAAACGGATTATTTCATCATATATCAATCTATAAGAACCTTCTTGTGAAATTGATTAATTAAATAAATAATGTTATGTTTTATATTTGGAATCTAAACCTGTTCTGTCATCAAATCATCCACTACTTGCTATTTTTACTAACAATGGGCTAGATTAATCTCAGTCATACTGACTATAATACACCACTGTCTATGTCCGAAATATTTTATTATGACAAGCAAATAAATTATCTGATCCTAAATAGCTCCCATGACGTCATTTTGAACACTGAAACAATTTTAATGGAAGTTATGAATACAAAGTAATGGAGGTTACAGAATTTAGGGAAATTCTCATTTTCTCTCATCAACAGTCAAAGGTCGAACCAACCTGAAGATCAAAGAGAAGTACTTGTCACCGACAGGAAGCACCACCAAGGGTCTGACCGTGAGCCGGTCCAACTCCAGCCTCAGCCTCTACAGCAGTGCCTCTGCCCCCACCAGCCCCATGATGCGCAAGGCAAGCGTCCAGCCCGATCGATGCGGTTCCGTACTCGATGACAACAAAAAACAAAACAAACAAAAAAACATTGCAGCTTCTACCGGCTCTGTTTCTAGATCAGGGCTGGACAATAAATGTGTAACAACATATTAATAGAGAGACTCTGGATCAATATCAATAGATAACACATCTGGCAGAATATTCAATATTCAATACATGGAATATTCACTGAACTCCAATCCAGAACCGCACAGCATTCTGGGAGATGTGGTCAGTGAAAAGGCTTTAGCTGCTCAATGTCAATGTAGAAAAGTTGCCTGCATCTCAAAATAATTTTTTTTTTTTTTTGTGTGTGTGTGTTTTCCTGTAAAACAGTTTAAAAAAAACTTTCCCTGACTACTACAATTACTGCCACAGCTCTGCTAACATGTCTATCATTTCTGGCCTTCAGGCATTGCTCCGCCGGAGTTTCTCAGGTGACCGGTGTATCCGTCCTCGGAGCTCTATAGCAGCTCTGGGGTCTGAGCTGCAGTTTGTCGCAGCGGGGGAAGACAACTCCCCGTCACCCTCAGGTTAGGAAATTTTTTGTGTGTCTCTCGTGGAGTTTCTCCATTCTCTTTTGGAACATTACAGGGTGAGGTAACTCTCTCCACCTTTCGTTTTCAGATGAAGCTGAGAGATTACCCACATGACAACCTCTCGTTCCTACCGCAGCACTCCACCAAAGCAAAGCCATCGGAGCATCGAATCGCCGTCTTAAGCAAAAAAAAAAAAAAAATTCCATCTTGAAAAGGTGATCCTGAAAAGTGATGATGGACATTGACTGCGACTGTACGGGATCTGCATGAAGGCGGTGCAGATAACGGGGGGAGGGAGTCCATCCAGGCACAAGCGAAAACCTTTTTTTTTTCCACTTTGCCATTTTATACATTAACCCGATTCCGTAGACAGTAGAAAGTTCTGCATGAGCAATAACTGCATGGTAGCCAGAGCCTTCCTCTTTCCAGAGCTGCTTTTGTTCAGTTTCACTCTTTCGTGCTTGTGACTGTAAGCTTCAGCAGACAGAACCTGATCATCGCAGCGATTTGCCAAATAGATAAAGTGAGTAAAACTATGGAGGTCAATGTGGGACCTCCTGTTTTGCTGTCTGATCCTCTTGAGTGTTCACAAAAATAATTATTAAACGTAAACATACCATGCTGCAATGCTGTGAAAAATGAACTGGCCCTCACAGACTTCAAATTTTTATTGTCACGTTAGAATATTTCAGAGCATTAAACTCATCGCAGATCATCAGATTTACTAAATCAGAGCAATCAGACAAAATACAGTTAAAATGGGGGTTTCTTTTATTAGGGGAAAAAGCTACTGAAAGCAACTTGGTCCTGTATGAAAAAAAAGTAATTATACACTAATTACTATCTGTGCCGCCCTGTGAAACAACAACAACCGCCCCAAGTATGCAAGAACCAGTGATGAGTCTTTTTCATACTAATGTGAATGAATTTTTGCCCACTATTTTGGATAATGGCTGTCACTGTGATTCCAATGTATGGAAGTCTTTAGCTGCCAGAACTCTGAGAAATACGCAGGGGCAGTATCTCGTTAAAACGTTCTCATTATGACAAAAATAAACTTGTTAAAACAAGAAAGCTTCTTGTTGTGAGAAGATGTAAAATTATGTTCATTATTTCATGTTACAATTAGTTCCCCTCTACATCTCTGTCTTCTAAGTGTGTTTTCTTTATGCGTCACTGAAATATCCTGTGATGTGTTGCTGTTCCACCGTTACGGCCTTTCTTGTTTAAATGAAAACCTGTTTTGGCTTTATTGCAATATACCTGTAGATAAAATCAGAATCTCACTATAACAAGACATAATATATATATCTTACGATATAGTCATCATAATAAGAAACTTTGTCATTTAAAAAAATATTGTGTCTCGTCATAACCAGAGGGTTTATCACTTTAACAAGAAATAAAACTTGATTTAACGAATCTTATATCTCAAATTTTATATCTTGTTACAAGAACTTTTCTCACTATATTGACTTTTATATTTTATAGTGAGAAAGTTTCACGTTTAAACAATATACTGCTGCTGTACTTATTTCCAGTTAAATGTTTCCCTTCCAAACTTTAGAAATGACTGTGTGATTGGTTTTATGTAAGTGAGCTACTGATTCTGACAGCAATGACTAGTGAAAATGATTCAATAAGATGGGGTTGGTTACTTTTTCACATGCGGCCAATTACATTTGGGTAGCTTTTTGTACATGAAATTGTCCTTTGGAAGCAGAACTTTGTGTTTATTCAATCTATATGCGTCTGATATCTGAATTTGCTTGATGTGAAACATTTAAGAGTGACATAAAAGCAAAAAAAAAAGAATCAGTATGGGGAAAACACTTATTCACAGCACTCAATGTGACATCATCAGGCTGACCTTAAGTTTTGTAATAATTTTCATAATATAAGGACAATGCTTGTTGTCAGGGCCACGTTGTGATTTTGTCTTCTACTCTTTTACATGTCTTCCAACGGTTTTACATTTTGTGTTTTATACACTGGAGATAGCGTGACGAGCAGTGCACTGACATAGAGCGGGCCACCGTTGATCCGCAGAGATTACGTTCTCAGGACTGGTTCTGCCTGTGGACGGAGGTGTTTCTTTTTAACATTACTGTGAACATTTAAAGCTACTGCTTTCTTAATAACGCTGAATGCTTTTCTAGAAAAGTTTCTGTTTTAGCACATTGTTCGTATGAATATGCACTTTTCTGTGTCTTGTCTGCTGTGTATATATAGATATATATACATGTTATATATGTTGTTGTTTTTTTTGTCTTTTGCGAAGCAAATTTGGCATTTGGTATTAAGATGAAGAAATGAAGATGTTTTACAGCTACAGTATGTTTGACGAGAAGTGGACAGAAACGGGCTGTAGACCATTTCCTTTTGTAAAATTACAGGTTTTTTGAAGCAAAAATAATAGTTTAAATATTTAATTTGACTTGTCTAACCTAACGTCCATTTAGAAATACTCACCCCAGCGCTCTGTTAATCGTGTCCAGGAAACATGTAACAGGCTCTCTTCAAGATCACTAATTTTCCCGGGGGAAGACAGGTGTGTGTTGTATAGAAATGGTGAATTACAACGATGTGCTGTGCCTGTTTTATACTCTGACCTTCCATTGGAGGCCAATTACTACTTCAATATGTTATCAACGACGGATCTGCTTTATTTGTAAGGGTTGCTTTCTACTTAATCTACCTGAGATCTGCAACAGTTGCTCCTTTTACTTCTAGTCTATGCAGTTGTCCATAAAAAAGAAAAAAGAAAATCTTTTTAAGGTTTAAACGTTTTTACATGACGATCATGTCTGGACTTCAGAATGCCCTGTTCGGTACAAAAACAAAAAGCCGGCTTCCTGTCCTGTTGCTATGCACCCAAATCTTCCTGTACTGTAACTGTTTCCACCTCCAGCACCCAGTCGGGCTACACATTTAGGGACTGTTATGTAGATGATACTCACTAGTCATTTTACACCCACTTGTACAGAGACGTGTTTTTGTAATAAAATCAAAAGTTTTTGTGACAGCTTTCAATATCATGTCGTGTTATTTTTGTGAGACACTTCCTAATCGAGAATAAACCAAACGACGACAGCAACATAATTTCCACTCAGTCAGGATAGATTTTGAGCATCTTTGAATTCATCCCAAGGGAAATTGCCATAACCCATATTCAAGTGACCTCAGAGGGGTGTTGTTGATGTTGATGGTGTAGACAGGAAGGATCCAGTAGCAGTCAATCCTGCAACAAATCTGTAAAGGCTTCTGACTGAAGAATGTCTCTTGACTGACATGACATACTAATGACTCAATTTCCAGGCAGCAGAATGGAAATGTAAAGCCTGTGTCAATTCACTCCTCGTCTTCCCAATGAGGTCAAGATCTGAACTTTGATTAAGCCATTCCAGAACTCTCCATTTATTAACTATCAGTATGTCCTCGGTGGATTTACTGGAATCCCACAACCATGACTGTAATGCTCTCTTCTTTTCGGTTAGTATGAGCTTCCTGTGAAGCTAAGACATGTCCAAACGTGACCAAACTTGGTTTATTTGTTGATGCAGCTGTAATCAAACAAATCTTGACATGTAGCTTCAGCTCATTTGACTTTAACAAAAAAAAAAAAAAGGCACCCGCTAGAAAAGAAACATTGACTTCTGGAAATAAAAAGAATAGCAGTTCTGCTGAGACGGGATGAGGTGTGATTCCAGATTTAGAAATAACAGATAGGTGACAATTTGCCCCTCTTTCCATCGCCTCGCTGCATTCTCAATCTACTACTGAAAACTGCAATTAAATATGCGTAAAATAAACAACTAAAGTGCTCCCAACAACTTAAAAGTACAGAAATTAAACTATGTTTTTACCGTTACTGGTAGTACTTAAATATGGAGCTGAAAATGTAGCTAAATATGTTGGTGGATGCAACCTGAGTCCATTTCTACAGGTCACTCTTGCAGAGGTTTGAAAGTTATGGGATTATTTCATCCCGTTGAAAGTGTAAATGTTGATATTCTCACGTTATAACCAAGATTTGTTCTTCGAGAGACCAGTCATGCAGTTATTTCAAGAAAAAAACACCTTTTTTTTTAAAGAGACTCCGCAGCTTTAGGCCTCTACCAGCAATTACAACTTAAAGCTTAACACCAAAATATCCTACTTATTTCTTATTAAACACTTAGATACCTTAATATCCTCTCCACCACCATTGTACAGCAAAACAGAAAGATTGAGTCCTCCGACCCCAATGGTCTCTTTAAGTAGAGAAGGAGGCTGAAGGTCAAATGGATCACGTATCTTTTTCAGTGTTGAAAATCCCGATGGGAGGAATTTAATCTGTGAATTCCCAGCTCAAGCTGCCCTCCTGCTGGTGTGTTAACCTTGGAGATGTACCCATAAAGAACAAACAGTGCCAAAAAAAAAAACACCTACTTATTTGTTTAAGCAGTTTGGAGAAAGAAGGCAGAGCATTGTAGTTCTGTATAAATATTCACTTTGACTCTCAGCCCACATTGAAATGCCTATACAGGTGCTGAGAGTCACACAAAACCTACTGGCCTGTCTTTTTTTTTTTTTTTTTTTTTTTAACCCAGATGCTGAACTGAAAGAAACAACTGATCAAACTTTATTGAAATTGATAAGATGGTAAAACAGATGCTGTCTTAACATTTTTTATGTAAACTAGAGAACAAGTTTATTCACAGACGATAACATTAGCCTGGCACTCTGCTAAGTTATCGGCGCAAGCTAATGAAATACTAGATATGATGAACATATTATGACTACAGAACTGGTCTTAAAGTCAAAATAGACTGATAAGCTAAGTTTTTAGACATTCTTTTTTTTTAATCTTACTGTTATTTATTTTAGCTATGATAATCTATCCTGATATCACTTGTTTTGTAATAGAGGTTATTGGTAGCTTTAGCCTAATGTTAGCAACATTAACTCATTTGTGTCAAAGTAACCCAACATCCTATTTTGTTGGGTAAGATTAAATCAGACCTTGGTCAGGATAAATAACTTGACCCAATTTAGGTTGTTTTTAACCCCTATAGTTTTTGAAGTGTAATTAAAAAGTGTTTCTGGCATTAAGTATAATTTCCTTCAGCAGTCATGGGTCAACTAAGAATTCAGTGGTTTTTCCATCAGGAAGGGGACACGGAGTACCAGCCAGCACAAAGGTGGGAGCGAGGGCACTGATCACATGAAATCCAGTGAAATTATGACCCACCAGGGGTCAATCATTTGAGGTGGAATGTGTGTTGAACAAATGCCAGAGTGACCCTGCCATGACACCCACTCAGAGGGCACGGAAAGCCGTCCAGAGTCGACTTCTGCTTGGCTGCCCATTCACACACCCCAAAGCTGAAGTAAGATCAAATCCATTCAGGAATCTAACAAGCCATTTATTTTTTCCTTTTGTTGACTTCGCTGATAATTCAGTGTCTAAACTCACTATTCTGCACACATCCTGTTTCCCATTTATTCCTCCCTCCGTTGGAAACAAACTTCATGAACCTCCAGCTCTGCCTTCAGTGGTCACATGACGGAGATTTAGACTAGCACAGTTCAACACCTACAACTCTGTGTGCATTCTTCACAGACGGCAACATCACAAGGACAGAGCCGTGTTACACATCGCAGCGGTGCAGGAGTTGTGTAACCTCACTAAGGCCGACAGTAGATCTACACTCACTCAGCCAGGTAGGTGCTGTCTATTTTGATTAATAATATTTTTATTGCATTCCCTGATAGTTAGTGGTGAGCTAATTTAAAATGCAGATTGTTCTTTGAGATTTTTTTTTTTCTTAACGCAACCTATGTGCAAATTTTTAGAACCACAGCGAATGTTAATTTATTTATAAATCACATTTAAAATCATGCAAGTTCGACTGACGTGCTGTACAATCAAATTAAGCTGAAGTAAAGGAAGCAGAATAGAGAACCACGCATTGCTAAAACAACAAAACAACACAATAAATACATTTATAACATGTGAAATAGAAACTATTTGAAAGAGAAAAATAGATCAAAACTCTGTTTGGAAAAACTAGTTGTGCTGGGGTTTCATCCAGCTGACTGCCAGTTCAAGACTTTTTATTCTGTTGAATATATAAGTTCAGAGGCATTTTCATCTACATTGGTGAAGGTAAATTCCAACAAAATAACACAAAAATACAATATTTTTTATTTTTTACTTGCATAGTAAATTTTGACTTAAAATTCATCTTCAATAGCCAATTATTTGTCTATAACATGGCTTAAAAACTTGCCAATGTGCACAGATTTGCACCACATATTCCACCTTATCAAAACAGATCTCTGCCTCATCTAGATGTGCATTCTTGGAATAACTTATTGTTTTCGACAGTGTGAGTTGATACAGGAAACTTTGGCTTGATTGTACAAGAGTATCCTAACATTTTACAGTATTTTTCTGCAGTGTTTTCAGTCTAAAACCATCAAACTGTGTTTAAAATGGTACTACCAAGAAAATGTGACACACGTTTGACTTTATTGTGGCAGAAAAGAGGTGCGGAGGACCGGGTGTTGTGGGGGAGGCATTCTTAGGAACATTTCTGTTTAAGGTGAATTTCTCAGGAAATCCAAACTAGATTTTCATGTTTGGTCATTTTAGTGGAGTAACTCCGCCAACTTTAATCGTTATTGTGAGACTCAGGTGCAGATACGCAGCCTATTTGGCTCGAAGGAACAGCTGATACACAGACGTCATGAAGTTTTTTGTTTGTTTGTTTTCTTTTGTTTTTGAGAAAAGGACCAAGAAGTACTAGAAATTTTGAAGTTTGGCTCTTCTGCTTCGCTAGGACTCTGTTTTTTTAAAAGCGGGCATAGTCAGACGAGTAAACCATGGAATAGTAGGAAGGGAGGAGCTTCTTACGTCACCGCCTTTCCTCCTATCACAGAGCTCCATGAAACACACGGTTGTCTGCTTTTGAAACCGCTCTCTAACGGAGAGGGGATGACGCAAGTGTCATGGCGGTAGAGCACATGCGCGCGCGGTTAGCCACTCCTCCCCGGCAATCAAGTGCAGCAGAGACACGGAAGCGGAGTGTTACGCTTTTCTGAGTCCGAGTGTGTGTTGGGGTGAGAAGGAGAGCGGGAGGGGGTCGCGCACAGACATGCGGGTAACAAATGTAAAGAAAAAACAGTGATACTTAGTGGAGTGAAGATTTTTGGGAGGAGGGAGTTCTGATAGGAGCTGTTACTCATGTTCTGAACGAGGTAAGGGAATGGGTTTCGCTACCTGTTAATTACATTTACCTGGCGGAACAAAGAGCTGGAGGTTATTGGATTGTCGGAGTGTTTTAACTAAAACGCGACGCCTCTGACTCCATCTGGCCCATTCACTGTCCGAAGGGATGAGAATGTGTAAAGATAGTAATTTTAGAATAAATATTTCAATCCAAAAGTCCAGGAAGTAAAGCCTGCTTCCAGTCATAGAGCATTGTGTAATATCATTATCTTGACTAATCTAAGCTTTCTGAGTTTAGCGTAACTGTTTTCTTTTACCGTACAGTAAACCTCTTTCACTAACACATTGCTTTTATAAACCACACAGCTAAAAGTTTTCAGTCATTTAATGATTTTTTTCTGAAAAATTTGCTGTCTTTGTGTTTATTATTGACACAAGAAAGTAACATACCTTGAATGACATGCCACTGCCCTCTATTGTGTGTGTTTGTGTCCCCAATGCTTGGTGCTTTTTGTGGGAGCAGACAGTGTGTTAGTGTGTGAAAGGTCACACATCCATAGTTAGAAAGCACATGGTATAATGATGGAAGAAGAGGTAGGGAAAGACATTCAGAAGGTCAATTACGCAGATTCTGGAGAGCATGCACTTTCATGCTAACATTTCAATACTTTTGGACTGAGTCGGGAATAGAGGAAGGAAACTGGTTTCAAATTTCAATCTAAAACTTATTTTAAAATCCTGTTAAATTGTTTTTACAAATACTATTCTGTTTTTTTTTTTTTTTTGGCTACTACTGCGTTGTAGTAATATGTATCAAACCACAAGGTGGCAGTAATTGACCAAGTAGTTTGACAGCTGCCAAAATGCCTTTTAATAAAATGAAGAATGTTACAACACGTAACCCCAGTTACGTTTTGCAGTTTTAATTACAATCGATTCTAACTTAGCCCTGTCCCTCTTTTTCTACTGTACTTTTTCCTTCCACTCAACTTTCTGCTAATATTTTTAGTTGAAGCATTCTCCGCACAACCTTTGGCAAAACACAACCAACCAGATCCCGCAATAAAACAAGGTGGTAGTAGAATCGCGCTCCAAAAACAGTGGCGCTTGTCAAGGTGGATTAGGTTACGAAGAGACTAAAAAAACCATTCAGTTCTAAAACCAGTCAAATTACCACTTTTCATGGCAATTTTTTTTTTTTACCATCCCAGTGAGTTCAAGTGTACACACATCCAAATCACCAAAAGATTGACTTCAACAGAAGAAGAGTAAAGGGTTGGAACGGCTTAGTCAGAGTTCAGGGCTAAATCTGGATTTGGAGAACATTAGCAAGGTAGGTGGAGTAAATATTACTGTTGAGGTGTGGCATCCTGATGGATTACTGCAAAACACGACTGAATGCAAGGTTGCTTTGACAATTTATTAGTTTAAGGTTAGGCACACTTGTCCAAACATCTTTTTTTTTTTCCTCTGCCATTATTAATTGAATTGCTCAAGACAAATGTTACATTAAAGTGGAAAAAGTTTGTGAATTATTATATATATCATAGTTATTTGATTGATGGCACTATGTGGCTGAAAATTCAGAGTAAAATGAACATAAGCATGTTTTCCATACATTTTTCTTCAATGACTTGCATACATGTTACTCAGGAGGTGCATAAAGAAATTGATTCTTGATGTTAGAAAATCAGCTCAGGAGATACTTTCATTCAAGTGACCCAGTTTTGGGCTTTTTATTTGCCTTCTTATTTATCACCCTGTTAATAATTGATTGCTGGAACTCAATAGCTCATACGCATACAAAATATGCAAGTTAATGTGTAAAACATTTGTTTGTATGTGATAAATTCTCACTGTAAATTGAGAGGCTACCGTTTCAAAAATGCAGAATTTGAAATTTTAAAAAGTCCCATTTTTAAACGGAATTCCTTCAACTTTCATAAACAAAATCTTCTTCTGTTGTTTTCTTTCAGGTTGCGCTCATCTTTATTGCTCAGCCCAGCCTTCGTCATGTCGCTGCTGACCCACGTGCTGGCGTGCCTTTTCGGCATGGGCTCCTGGGTGGCCATCAACGGGATGTGGGTGGAGCTTCCCCTGGTTGTCCAAGAGAAGGCCCCCGAGGGCTGGCTGCTGCCCTCCTACCTCACCGTCCTCATCCAGATGGCAAACGTAGGTCCTCTCTTCATCACTCTGATGCACCGCTTCCGGCCAGGCGCGCTGGACGAGCGGCCCGTCATCTACTCCATCGTGGGTTTGGGGATTGTGGCCACCTTCCTGCTCGCGTTCTTCTGGAGGCACACGGTGATGATAGCTGGCTCCCTGCGCAGCGTACCCCTGCTGGTTTTGAGCTTCCTGCTGTCTGTGGTGGACTGCACGTCGTCCGTCACCTTCCTGCCTTTCATGATGCGTCTGCGTCCGGAGTATCTCACTACGTACTTTGCGGGCGAGGGCCTCAGCGGCCTGGTGCCCGCCATGGTGGCGTTGATTCAGGGTGTGGGGGTAGCCCACTGCGAAAACACCACTTCAACTGCAAACTCGTCGGCTCCCAACTCCAGCTGGGTGAGCGGCGGCGGGCTGCAATCCGTCTACCAGCCTGCTAAATTCTCCGTCGAGGTTTTCTTCGTTTTTCTCAGCGCTATGATGGTTGTGTGCCTGGTAGCCTTCATCCTGCTCAACCTTCACCCGGCCGTGGCTCGCGAGAGGAAGAGCGACCGATACTTTAGTCCAGATCTGGAAACGGAGAAGAGGGATCCAGGCTTCTCTCTGCATGCCCAAGCACCAGAGCAGAAGCCAATGATCAGCCCTAGAGAAGCCGCCGGGAAAGAATCAAGGGGTTCGTTTGGAAAGGGGACATACAGCAACTTGGAAGTGGTGTTCATCTTTGTTGTCCTCGCATGGGTCAACGCTCTGACCAATGCGGTTTTGCCCTCCGTGCAGACGTACTCCTGTCTGCCCTATGGGAACAAAGCCTACCATCTGGCTGCCACCATGGGCGCTGTTGCTAACCCTGTAGCCTGCTTCATTGCCATGTTTGCACCAGTGAGGTGAGACAAGATATTCTCTGACAAGATATTTCCATATTCCTATTGTATGTGTTATGTTGTTTACTTTTTCAATTTAATTTCACTGTGAACTTTTTCCAGGTCTCTTATCTTTATGGGGTTTCTGACAGTTTTCGGGACTGGTTTTGGAGCCTACATTATGGCCATGGCAGCTATGAGTCCCTGTCCTCTACTGGTCCACTACGCCTCTGGAACCGTTGTCATTGTAAGACATGTTTTTAAGTCTCGTATCTTTTTTTTGTATTTGGTGAGTACAAATGCATACCACATTTTTCAGGGAGGAGGAGAGAGCAGTTAAAATGTTTGAAAACCATGAATCCTGTGCTATTCTATGAATATACACCGATGTGTTCTGTTCCTCAACAAGGTGCATTGAAATCCATTATTGTAAAATTTCAAACGGAAAAAGTTTGTTGACTAGATATACAAGGCATTGCATTCTCTATGACTGCAGTGCCTTGTATTGCAGCCACAGGGACTTGAATCTACAAGTTACTTGTAGACTCAAGTAAGTTGAGTCTTTGTTATCAGTGCCACTGATTTAACTTTTAAATCAGACATTCATCTGGAACATTAGGGAGTTATGAAAAAATATTCAAACAGAAAAGAAATGTCTGCATTAAGCATGGAAGAGGACGAGGGCTACTGAAGACAAACAAGAAATTCTGACTTTAATCCCAGAATTCTCATCTTTTTTTTTTTTTTTAGAAAAAAAAGGCAGATTGTTTTTCTTCAGTTATCCTAATCCTCTCCTGTCCTTCTAAGAATTTCGTTTTTTCACAATTTTGACTAATTTTACACAAGCAATTTTTTTTTTAAAGTATGATTTCTGCTATTTCTAAAGAATTTAAAATGTATGTCAGCTCATCTATCCAAAATACTGCAAAGATCAGACTCATAGTAATTTCTCAGTGTTCCTTTACTGTTACTCTTTTCCTAAGGTTGAACTCGACACTTTATCTTAGATTCAAATAAATCCGATCTCTTGTTTTGTTTCATTTACTTTATGTTACAAAGTCACAGGATTTTGTGACATGAAAAAAATCAAAAAGTAAAAGGAAGAGTTGACTCCAGGCTGCCTTGTATAGAAAAAGGGAAATGATAATGAATTCATGTGACCAAGATATTAAACCACAATTTGCACGTTTTCGTAATTCTACACTACAGAGAGCTGATGTAATTTCAGATTTGTTATCGACTTCCTCTCTGCCACAGGTGCTGGCCTGGATCCTGTTCGTCCTCTGTCTCTCTTACGTGAAGGTCATCATTGGGGTCATACTCAGAGACGAGGGGCACAGTGCCCTCGTGTGGTGCGGTGCCGTAGTGCAGCTGGGCTCCATGCTCGGCGCCGTGTCCATGTTTCCGCAGGTCAGCATCTACGGACTTTTCACTTCCGGCGATCCCTGCAACACTAAGTGTCCGTTGTAGACGATAAACACGTTTGCGTTAAACACTGATGTACCACCTTTGGGGTAGATTGCACTTAATTTCGTAGCACTGAGCTCAGTTCACTCATGAGTTTTGACATATTCCAACTAGCTTTGGGAGAGCTGAGAGGTTGCAGGTGACCTTTCCCACTCCTCTATTTATGTCTGTTGATTTATTTCTATTTATTGAAGTATGGAGTGAGCGTTACAAACTGCTCAAGTCACAGTCACATGGTCAGTGCTCAACAGACCAAAGAAGACTAAATCGCAGAGTATTTTTTAAACATGTTTGCAATTCCTCATCAATAGAAAGATTGCTTTACTTGAACTTTTAGTGTGATGTGAAAGTGTTGTCACTGCTTCTGTAAGAACATACGAAACTTTTAGCTTTAAAATGTGCCTTAATGCTAGGTGATGAAAGAATCCAAAGTCTGGTTACCGTATTTTCCGCACTATAAGGCGCACCACATTATAAGGCGTACCTTCAATGAATGGCCTATTTTAAAACTTTTTCATATATGAGGTGCACCGCATTATAAGGCGCATAGAATAGACGCTACAGTAGAGGCTGGGGTTACGTTATGCATCCATTAGATGGAACTGCGCTAAAGGGAATGTCAACAAAACAGTCAGATAGGTCAGTCAAACTTTATTAATAGATTACAAACCAGTGTTCTGAAAACTCTGTTCATTCCCAAAATGAATAAACAGCTGTTTTATTATTTTCCCCAAGGTAAAGTAAGTGACGTGGTATTTTCATGACACAGTTTATCTTTTAACAACAGCAAGTTATAACATATAGTGGAGGGGAACTTTTCCTCGATTCAATAAACACGTAAAAATCAGTCTGATACTGTTACGGTAAATCAAACGTTAGTGCAATCACAATATATATCCACTTCCGCACCATTGATTCGTTCATGTTAAATTCTCTCGCTGCTGCTCTGTTCCCGTGTTCTACTGCGTGACTGATCGCCTTGAGCTTAAACTCTGCGTCGTCAGCTTGTCTCTTAATAGGAGCCATTTTAGGGTCTTTACACAAAACCCAGCGTGCACCGCGCGCTTCTTCTTCTATGGGGGAAAATGAAGTCGGCGGCTGCTTACCGTAGTTGCGAGACCTGTTGTGGCTCAATATTGGTCCATATATAAGGCGCACCGTGATTATAAGGCGCAATGTCGGCTTTTGAGAGAATTGAAGGTTTTTAGGTGTGCCTTATAGTGCAGAAAATACGGTATTTTGTGCAAAAAGTACAAAGTTGTTTGACTAAACTGATTTTATGTTACTGGGATGTAGATGCTGCTTTACTTTAAAAAATAAAATCTGTTGACATATTACCAAAGAATAAGTCCTCTTTCTTTCCTCTCATTATAAGTCATGATCTTCATGGAAAGTGGTTTATCTTAAAAGCTCAAAAGTCACAGTTTGTCGCTGCCTTTATGAATCTGTATTCACATTCTGTCCTCACTTCCCGATCAGAACCAACTTTATTTTCCAACCTTCCTTGACTTTGGTTTTCAAAGTCAAGGAATTCCTTTGACTTTCTTTGACTTTGGTTTTCAAGCATTTATTAGGTATTGACATTAAATATAAACTTTAGATAAACTTAAATAAGAATAAAGGAACAGTACATGAAGTTGAGCAGTGGAGCTCCTCCAAAGTTACCTCTGACCTCTTGGCTGCTTCTCCAGTGAATGATTTCCTTGCCCAACCTGTTCACTTAGGATATGGCCATATCTAAACAGATATGTTTTCTGTTTAGATTTCTTTCCAGTTTCAAATAATGGATCAGCTGTGCTCTGCGATTAGTACAAAAGTTATATTCCACTTTTCGATGGGCTTTAATATAGAATCTCAGTCTTAACACGTAATTAATATTTTTAACAAAACAAAGTTCAAGGATAAGAACACTTTTGCAAGGCACTGTAAAATACTATTTCCTTGTTAGGTGTTTAGAAGCAACAATTAACCCAGATTTCAAAGTCCTATTTTTGACATGACAGAGTTAAAAATTGATGTTATACTTCTTCCAATTTCTCAAGAAATCGAACACAATCAAGTAAAAGACAGTAAAACAGTTTTCTAAAAACATTTTAAATGTCTAGTGACATGTTTTCAGTACCGAAACAAAAGAAAACCTTAGTATTTTGTCTACCTGGAAGTGTTTTAAACAACTGACATTTAGCATAAAACAGCCTGTTTATTAGTTTCCCTTATATGATGTGGCCACAAGGGGGCGCAAGAGCCAAGTTAAGTTTTGTCTTCCTTTTTTTTTTTCAAAGACTGTTGGTGTCATTCTCATTCGTCAACATCTTTAATAATAACGAAAGATTTCCATGTTTTTCTTGCAGTCAGCTTAAACTCACCGCGGTTTGCTGCCAACTGCAGTAAACTGACGAAGTCGTGAGCAAAACCCTCCCTTCTAGAGTTTATGGTTTTTAAATACATTTTTGATTATACTCGGTTCCTGGAGTGTTCAAACTAGAATGCTGGTGGAATATGCCAACATTTTCCAACAGCAGTCAGATGGCGTTCAAAAAAAGCCATCTGCTTTGAGTTGCTTTTGAACCATGACTGGAACATTCATCAACATGTTTGTGTAAATTATTACTCAAACACGTTGTTTGTTGAAATGTCAAGAGCCATTTCAACGACGGCACTTGACAAAATGTGATGTCTGTTCCTGGTTTTCACAACTGTTGAATGTATGATATGTTTTTACTTTTTTAAGATGCGAAAACATCTTTCATTTATGAAATTTAGCTGTCATAGAGCTAAAATTGTTTCAGCTTTTTGAAATACGTAGACATTCACGGTGTTAGAATGAAAAAATCAGGAAAGGTTTAGATTGCATGGAGACTTGGGAAAGGCAACGTGGATGCCTCATTTAACTTTTTTTTTTAGAGCTGCACATCTCTAAATATACCAGCAGGGGTCACTGTGTGATTTATGTTACTGTTATATTCGTCACCAAGTTCTGAGGCCAACTCAGCAATCATGTCTTATTATTGAAGGCTGATGTGTAGCCGCAATGATTTGACTTTAGGTGTAATAATAGCTAAAAAAAATGTCCCACTTTTTTTTCCTTCAAGATAATATAGAGATAATATATCTTGACTCATGACCCCTGATCATAAGTGTCACTCACAAATCAGGTTTAGGTAATGAGTCTAAATTTACAATGTGCCCTTTTATCCCGCTTTTATTTGGGGGTTTTCCAAAGATTTGTAGAAACAGCTCAGCTTTATTTTTAGCCACGGTGTGACGTGTTCCTCTGAGGTGTTAGCCTCGGTCACCAGAGCAGTGTGTGCATCATATCCTCTACGCACTAAATCAGAACGTGTCTTACCCCCGTTTACGTGTCTGCGTCTCTTAGCAGCCCACGAAGGTAAACGGGAATGAGAATCTCGTGGCCAGTCAGCAACTGATTCACATCCCAGTAGCTCCACAGACAACATCTGGGGTCATCATCTCCTGGTGTCTCATTCTTGACCTATTCTTTTTATCACCACCTGTGGTTTTCGAGGCTTATGGTGTGCCGAGTGAAAAAGTAGCACGTCAGTTTGAAAGGCCTGAAAATCGAGACAGGGTTTTAAAAAAAAAAAAAGAACTCTCAAAGTCTTTTTAATGAGATTTAGAAAGATGGAGTCTGCTTATTTTGAAACCCTCATCGATTTGGGTCACTTCTGCGAGACGGAGGGAGAAAAATAGCCGTGCGGTTTCTCCTTATCTTTTTGGCTTGGCCTCTCCTGCAGCTAGTATGACATCTCCTTTTCCGCCGAGCTCCTTGTCTTCCTCTATTCAAGCATATGGCAGACTTTGCGACCGTAATTTGAATTCAAAACACATGGGGGGGAAATCCTAGCCCGTGCTGCTCTTTAATGGGCCGTCATGGGATTGGAGAATGCGGGGAATGATTGAATTTTGCGAGAAGGCCAAGAACGATCAAGTCTCGCCTGCTGTTATGCAATCGACCATTCCCTTCTTCCAACGCGACGTCTGGTAAAACCTCGTGGAGTAAGAGGAGGAGGAGGAGGAGGAGTGGGTGGAAGAGGGGGGTTAATGCTGGAAATGTCAACGTCTGGACCAAAAGAGAGAAAAACAGTTTCTTTTTTTTTTTTTTTGTCTACTAAATGACTCAAGGCCTCATAAAAAGAAAGTCAGCTATCATGTGTAAAAAAAAAAGCCAAATAAGATCTGATCCACCACATGAAGCAGAAAGATTTTCAACTACATTGATTTTAATGGTACTAAATGAGTCTTTTTACACTGAACTGCATGACATCAAATATTTTCTTACAAACGAAAACATATGGATGACATAGAAAGCTTGCCATTCTGGTCTTTTTCTTTGATTGAGTCATGTCTACTTTTTCCTGTTACTCTCCACTGGCTTGACAGCTTGAAGAACAATGTTTAGTTTAATAAAGGCTTATTAAGATTTTTTATTTTCCCAAGTCAAGTGTTTGACGGACGAGTTAAAGTCGAGGCTAAAGTTTTTGAGGGGATGATCCCAAGTCAGATATGAAGTATTCAAGGAATGAGTTCAAGTAAAGTCTTAACTCGTCGATGGCCAGCTCAAATATTAACATATTTGCGCAAGGTGAAAGTCTAAGTCGACTTCCAAATTTTAGAGGACTAAGTCTGTCAATTCTCAGCTTTTAAAAAAGCAAAACCAAGCGAATTCGAAGGCTTTTTGACGGTCAGGTCAAATTCATGTCTTGAGCCAGTAAGTGTGTAGGTCAACCCAAGTCTCAAGTGGGTAAGAAGCAAGTACAAGTTGAGTCTCAAGTCTGTGAGGGTCCAAGTCCAGTGTAAGTCTCTAAATCTTAGTGGAGGAATTCAAATCAGTTCTGTTCATTTAATTCAATTCAGTTTATTCTCATAGCCCCAATTCACAACACATCATATCAAGGCATTTTACAAAAAAAACATGTACATGTTATCCAATCATACATGCATTCCAATTGATACTCATTATCAAACAATGCAGTCAAGTTCAGTTTATTAATCAAACGAATTAGTTTTCTGATTAGGGAAATCAAGCAGACTGCATCAAGTTATTGACTTGCAGCATTCACTCCTCATAGATGAGCATCTAGCTACAGTAGACAATCGCTTGCACTGTGTTGTTGACTTTGCAGTAATCCCTCATACTGAGCACGCATGTAGCAACAACAGAAAGGAAAATCCCCCTTTAACATTAAGAAAGCTCCAGCAGAACCAGAACCTGGTGTGAACCTCAATGTAAACGGCCATCTGCCATGACTGAGTGGGGGTTTGGGAATACCCACAAAAAAAGAAACATAGAGGCTTAACAATGAAAAAAAAAGAGGTAAAGTAGGTAGATATTCTTCTAAAATTACCCAGTCATGTAATACAGAGCTCATTTTTGTAAGAGATATTTGTGGTCAATGATATAAAGCTACAACTACCATTATCAGATTGTTGTAAACCATTAATAGCCCAAAATCTCTGGTTCACTGGCTAACTGCCTGATAAATCAAGTGCACTTTCAACTGAAAAAAAATGCTTGTGAAGCATTAGAACTGTGGTTTGTAGCTCACACATTGACTTGTACAAACTCTCATTACCCAAGATTGAAAATGGGTCTTGCTATAGCCTGTGAGTCTAGGTCAAGAATGAAATCTTCATGTTTGTGACTGAAGACAGCTGCTGTTCAAGTCTGAGACTTCAGTCATCATTTCTGCCACATTGTCTAAGCTTTCTCGCTCTTTGTGTCCGATTCCACATTGGTTATGGACCCTGTCAGTTAAGCAAAAGAGATTACTTTTCCCGTTAAGTCCATTATATTCAAATGGACTGGGCCCTTTTTTTTTTCTTCTTAGCAACAAGACATAAAGTAATCAAAAGTTAAAAGCAAACACTCAAGGAGGCACTTAGCAAAAAAGAAAAGCTTTTATGATAAAACATTCATATACTGTACAGTGTAGGAGACAGGTAATCTTTGAGAATGATAGGGTTGTCTTGTGGTCAGTTTTGCGTAGTGTTATTCAGGGAGCCTTGTAGATGAATTCTCCTAATGACCCACCCTTTCTCCCCTACATCCACCCATCATACATAAGACAATTCAGCCAGAACAACTAATACCTGAGTGTATTTCTTCAATGGCGTGAAGTATGCCTTGAAAAGCTGTTGGATGCTAAAGTACAGCACTGTTCATTACTTTGACAGGCTGATGACAGCACAGACCGGCTGAGTTGCACTTCCACACACACATTCGATAGCAGTAGAATAGCAGCTCATTGACAGCTCATTGACATTAGAAAACACGAGCTACAGTCATGAATGCTGATATGGTATCATATTGTTGAGCACTGACTATTGATAAATCGGTTTAATGGTTAAGCTACAATCAACAGGTACTGTGACGGAATTGCTCAGAGCCAAGGATTGCTGGGAGACGTTCCAGGCCTCTGCAAGTCTTGTACAGGGTTCAATGAGTTTAAACAAAATGCAAATCGTGTATCAGCCAATCACTTGGTAACCGAGTGCGTTAAGGCATATTGACATGATGAAGTTGACTCCCTGGATACTGAACGGTGAGGCCAGGGCATTTAAGGAATTTTGAAAATGCCATGTTTGTTAGTACCCAGACTGGCAGGTGACTACTTCAGAAACTTTTAATGCATACCTGTATTTTGTGTTCATAGCAAAGGGTTAGGAATAGAAAAAATATCAGTCGAGTGGAAAAAAATGTATGTCTGAAGCATTAAAGGAGAATGCCAAGACTGGTTCAAGAAGATGGAAAGGCAACAGCAATTCAAATAAATGTTCATTAGCAACCATCCATACATTCATACCCACTTGTCTTTGCCACGAGGAAGCTGGTGTCTATCTCCAGTGGTCACTGGGCAACAGTCAGGGTACACTCTGGACAGATCACCTGTCTGTCACAGGTGAACACATAGACAGACACACTCACACCTCAGGATAACTTGTAGAACAATTATGTTTTTGGACTGCAGGAGGAAGCCGGAGTACCTGGAGACAACCCTCCAGGATTTACAACACAGAAGCTTTTTGCTACAAGGCAACAGTCCCACCAAATGATCCACTGTATAGCCCTTCAGTACATCTAAAACTATCTATGTAAAACGCCGAAAATTTAGGATTAAAAACATGAAAGCATGGAACCATCCTTCCTTTTATCAGCGCTTCAGCCTGGTTTTAGCCATGGTGAAATTGTTTTGGGATATTGCCTTGGCTAACTTTGGGGGTTTGAGCTACAGCCTACCTGACTATTGTTGACGATAGTTTATCTGACTATTGTTGACCATGGTTTACCTGCACTCCATGTTAAGAAGCTCAAATCATCTCATGCACATTTCTTAAGCACGCCAGTGTTTAAAGACTCTGAAGTCAACAGACCTCAATCCAGTGATTGTGCAGACAGCTAAAATGAGACAAAGAATTCAGGTAGTTTTGAAGGCAAACCTGGTACCAAGAGAGCGAGCTTAAAATAGAGGTTGGAGAGTTTACAGTGGACATTTTCATAATGTGTAAAAATGTAATAAATTGTTTTGCTTTTTATTATTTATTTGAGCTATTGTTTCCCAGGATGGAGTTACTATGAGAATACAACTTTCTGGACATGCATTGTTAAAAGCAGAACTGACTGGACCTTTATACACCAACTAATAAGAAGATGGTAATATTTCTTAGCAAAATTGCACAATAACCACGTCCTCATCCATCAACAAGCCCCTGGATTGGTTTTGGCTGGATTTTTGCCATTTCTTTGCAGAGATTGCAGAAGTAATTTCCATTAGCGGATTCCTTGGCATCGACCTGGCTTTGAATCATGGTCCACAAACCTTTAGTAGTGTCAGGGTCAGGGCTTGTACTGCCATTCCAAAACGTTTAAATGTTTGTTTCAGTCAAAAGGTTCCAGTGATGTAGTTACTGACTACAGGCGAAGTGGAAGAACTTAGATGTAGCAAATTGGCAATGAGACAGACTCACAGCTGGTACAATGTTTGATTTTGGCTAATTGTCTCAATCGTTATCCCGTTTTCATAAAAGCAGCTTCAGATTTCAGCATAAAGTGCCTTACCAACGCGTCATGTTAGTAAACAAAAGTTCTAAGACTAGTAAGCCACTGCTAGGGAATATTAATTTATAAAATGATCAACAATACAATCACTTCATCATTTTATTGTAAATTTAGTCATTTTCATAAGGCTCTTGTGTTCCAGCCCCTCATACAGCTATCAGTGGCATTTAAAACTAGGCTTAAAACTTTCTTTTTTCATAAAGCTCATAGGCTAAGGTTAGCATGAGCTATCTATGTAGTTATGCTGCTGAGACTTAGGCAACTGGAGGACATCCTGACCACTTTTTGCTCCACTACATTCTTCACCTTTTCTCCAGTTCTGGATTATTTGCGGTTATTTCAACTTCTACCTTCTTGTTCTATTTTTTCCTCATCATAGAAGCTACATTTGATCTGCTTATCTGTCTCGGGGCATAGACTGAGCTACTCCTGGCAACAACTTAGAACAATCTGCTCTTGGCCCCTGTCCTTTTAGCGTTTTTTTTTCCTGTCTCTGAGCTTTTGTTGCGACTGACTTTATGTGCTGTCTTTTATCCTATAAGCCGTGAAAACCGTCTCAGAGATGATCTGTTCACGTGTGTTTCTCTCTTGGACGAATCCACTAAATGAGCTACTACTGCCACTAACCTCTTACTTTCTCTAACATAGAAAGCTCATCTGGATCAGTGTTTTCTACGTTAGAGAAAGCACTGATCCAGGGCTTTATTTCGTGTGTGTCTGTGATCTGAAACGCTCCAGCCAGGTGAAGCAGATTCACACTGAGCCACGTTCTGCTAGAGGGTTCGTCTTGCTTTTTTTTTTTTTTACCAACTTGAATAATAAACTGTATCGTTTAATGACTTTGATCAATTGGACTGTATGTATGATTGGATTGAAGTTGACCTTTTTTGTGACGTGCCTTAAGATGACATGCTGTGAACTGACACTACATTAATAAATTGTGTTGAACTGAATTTTTTTTTTTTATTAGTCAAACAAAAGTAGGCAAGGAAGACAGTACACAAGGAGCCATGTTTGCTTTTCCTCACAATTAATATTAGCAGACCAAGCAGGTTTTGTGGTTAAAATGTTTATGCTTACCATTTGAACAAATACTCAGTAGGTATAAAAAAAAAAAAAAAGAAGTGAAGAAAAACCTCTTTCATTTCTGGAAGCCTGCACTCAGGGGTTGGGTATGGGGTCATCCTTAGGTCACGCTGGGCATCCATTAGTGGCCTTATTTAGAGACTCATCCCTTTAAAAGGGGCGATTGGCTAGCAAAGACAAAGAATCATTACCTTTTGCCCGCCCCCTCCCTGCCAGCAGTCAATAATGAGGGATCATTAAAATGAATAGATGGACATTCCCCTTTTCTCCGGATCCTTATTGTAAAATCAGTGTCAGGGGAAATGAAGATTGAGCTCGGAGGAGGCGTCTAAAAGCCTCACAGTGATTGTCGTGAACTCATCTGCAGTGCCAGGCTCCTTTATCTACTGTAAGAGTCTGCACCTGCCTGAACTCTTGACTAGCAAGAGCTTTTACTGCCGCAGCCCCATTAGGAGCATTCCTAATGCATGCTACCTTCAACATAAACATTCTGCATGTATATATATATATATATATATATATATATATATATATATATGTGCCTAAACATTTACAGCAAACAAATGGAGGGAAACTGATTGCTTTAGATGTGTTGGGGTTTTTTTTTTTTACTCCCCTATGAAAAACAAAGCCTGTGGAAATCAGCTTGAAAATTTTAAGATTAATTTGCACGAGCATTCACATCTTTTCCCACGTATTCCGCCTGCCATTGTAAGCACGGACTTGATCGTATTTTGAGGAGTTCTACGCCTTCAAACCTTCTCACAAAAAGTGAGCTGTTTTGGCATTCTGAAACACCATTAAAAATCAGGCCGCAAAAGCAAAATCCCCAAACCTCTTAGCGTCTCTTGGAGGATTCTTCAAACCATCATTTAAAAGCGGAAAGAGTACGACATGTCTGCAAACAGCAAGATATTGCCGTAAAGCCGAGCTGACAGGCAAGCATTCATCTCACGGGCAGCGAAAAGGCCCATGGTAACTCGAGATGAGCCAAAGAGGCGAGCTATTAACCCATAGGGATCTAAACACAAATTTAAGCCACACATTTCAGATTTAACTTACTAAAATCTAATTGAGTACTACAGCATTTATTCCCGTCCTTCTACTTTATAATTGTGTGGGGAGTTAGTTTAGTTTTACCTCTCAAATAACCCAATAAAACACACAGAAGTTTGCTAAATGACAAAATCAAAAAAAAAAGTTAAAGGAGTATTAAGTATACTGCCACATATGCAAAAAAAGCCGTATATGCAAAAAACAAACAAACAAAAAAAAAAGCATAAAAAGCGCCGTATATGTTGTGAATACATCTGTGACGCGTATAAATCTTTGCTTAATATTTTCATGCATCACACGCGGGACAAAAAAAAAGAAAAAAAAAAATGATTCAAGCTGAATGATTGCAGATGAGAAATAAAAGTCAGCACAACATTTTCCGGGGCCCATCTGGTTGCCGTTTCTGATTTGTCTCTTAAACTGTCTGTTTAAAAAAAAAAAAAAAAAAAAAAAAGATGATTTTTTTTTTTTCTGTCAATGTGCAACGACGTGACCGTGTCAGCATGTCGTCGGCTCAACGTGTCGCACGAGAATTGGCCCAATAAAAGTGGCGCGCGCACGCAGCTACGCCATCCTCGTCGTTCAAAACAGATTAAAGAAACATATGTAAACACGTGCTCGGACGCGTACGTGCAGTCTCCCAACACACATGGTCCTCATCTACTTCTCAAAGGTAAGCTGATAAGAAGGTCTGATTATGGCCGTCTAACATATGTTTCTGTATTATAAAGAAGCCACAAAAACCGGCGCGAGGGACCCACATAGATCAAATGCGGCATCGGCTTATGGGGCAGAACTATCACAGGTTCTCCAGTATGGTCAAGCAATTATCTCTTAAAAGGTCTCTTTTAAAAAAAAAAAAAAAACACCCCCATGAGTTTTCTCGACATGCCCTTCATAACAGAGCCATACTGACGATTTACTGGCTGCAGATGGCCGATCAGAGGGCAGCGGCCACGGCGCTCTACCTTACCCGCTGACTTTATACAAGCCCAAATCAAGTCCTCTGTGGGAATACAATAGAGGAAATGAGGCAGTAAAGAGTCTATAAATCTGTACAATGAAACTTTTAAGTCATACCCTCTGCCAGGTGGGTTTGTACGTGTGGACCTCAAACCGCACTCTGCAATAGTTACAATCTGGGATTGACTGTTGTTTTTTTTTTTTTTTTTTTTTTGCCTTTGTATGATATTCTTACCAAAGATGAGCTGTTTTGTGAGTAGCTGTGTCTGTATATCTGATTAGCAGTGAATAATTATCTGTTTTTTTTTTTTTTTTTTAAAGAAAAGGTATAAAGTGCAAGTATTGCATAAATAATCCCAAATGCCTGGCTTTTGGCATTAGCATAAAAAAAGGAAATAAAATTAACACGACTAGTGGTTATTTCCTTTTCACGTCTATTCCTTAGCAAGCTACTTAGCTGAATAATAACAGGCCAGCACCAGTAACTGAGCAACCAACATTGGAAAATGTGAGTATTCAATTTTATGTCAAACATTTTTCTTAAAGTTTTCTTTTAGATTAAAAAAAAAAAAAAGTGTCTAAAGCAGATGACCAGCGTAGACATGCTATCCCTTAGCATGTCCATGCTAATGAATAGCAGAGAAATATGGCAATCAAATAGGTGACCAGCCTCAGCATGCTAGTCACTATCCTCTCCAGTGCTAAAGCCAATGAATCTACTGTATCTCATTTCCTATCAACCATTAATCAGATCAGTGAATGGCTTTGGAGCCATCTACTAGCTACTTTATGCTTCTGGAAGAAAGTAGCCACCGATGGGTGCTATAGTCTTAATTTTGGCTCCAATGCTGCGCCATAATTTTTATTTTAACGGATAGCTTGTTTACCTTTTGGGTCAAAAAACACAAAAAATAGTTTTACTTATTTATGGCGCCGTGTTTTCTCAAGTTCTCTTCTGATTGGTTGGTCAGGACCTCATGATGTCTCATTTCCCCAAAACCCACTGAATACTGAACCACAAATACAGAAGCACATGCATAGCTGTGTCAGAACCAAGCCCGGTGAATTCGTCCAATTTGGCTAATATATGCAGAATCAGTCTAAAGATAAAATGTATACATATTTAATCCCAAATATTACTTCTTTAGTAATCCAGACTTTTTTTTGTAGTGCTTTCAACCCCCTGTTTGATAGCTGTTTTATTAGACATTAGAAACTTTAACCCATGTTAATGTTGGAAAACTAACCCAAACCTATTGTGTCAAATTATGTCAGGGCTGGTTCAATCCACATCTCAAGCCCAGACTGGGTAAACAAAGTAACCCAAACTGGGTCGTTTCATTGTGGACCTCTTCTCAAGAACTAAATGTAAACTGGGTTATTTAGAGGAAATGATGATCATGAGTAAGTGAGTTACTGAAGACTTCCAACTTCAGATAAGACGTGTTTGTAAGTTCTTGTCAGCTGTTTTCCTGAGATGAATTTTCCACATAAACCAAGAGATCCGAAAACATTCAGACCTAAATAACTTTTTTTTTTTTAAAGTAGATGAAATTTGGCTTCACAATCTTATTTTAGCAAAAATCACTGAATGTTTCACACAAAAGTTGTTTATAGTGCTGTCTCCGAAAAAGGGATGAAGAGGCATTTTTTAAATGCTAAGAATAAGTAATTTAAAATAAGGGGGGAAAAAAGTGATGATAAAGTAGGGCATTGTGTTTGAGAAAAGTCTGATAGGTAATCTACTTTAGAGTGAGTAAAGTTTATTTAGATCAAGCATTAAAGTGCTCAGAAACCACAAGTTGTATTTATAGAATTTCCCAAATAAACTGTGAACTATTCTGTAATCAGCTGAAGTCCTGGAGCCTTTTCTTGTCGGCTGCCTTTTGATGGGGAAAACCGTCGCCCTCAGCCATTTCCTCTTCACCAGTGGTGACCCTGTGATAGGCAGCCTAAGGTGAGGAAAGACAAATAAAAAAAAAAGGACTGTGTGCCAGGAAAAAGGGGCGTGTCCGCATTTGTAAATAGTGGGTCTATTTTGGGGAACGCCGCGCTCATGTACAGACGTACTGCCTAGGCCTGCCTTCTGTCGCCATGGGAGCCTCATAACTTTGCTGGATGGAAAAAGTCTGTAAGACTGGCAGGTGCTACACATGAGCATGGCAGCTCCCACGGCGAGGAGCCGTTTCATCCGCAGCCACCGCCTGGTGGAGATACTCGCTGCAAAACAAGCATGCCTGTTATGGAGGAGCAGTGAAGGTAGCAGAGGCAAATGTCCATATGAAGCTATGATGAATTGAATGTTGTTTTAAGGCCAGATAGATGTAACAAAATAAATTTGAATAATATTGGGCTCTCTTTGAATAGCCAAAAAAGTTTATTTCACATGGCGTGTTAGAGAGAGCCTGACCATTCTTTCCAAACTAGCTAGCTAGTTAGCTTGCTGTACTGACCAACCAGGTTCCAATTGACGTCTTCCACAGGTTGTAATAAGACGATAAAATTATGATGTGCAATAATCTTACTGGGTTGTGGTAACCAGTTGCTGAATTTACACTTTGACCAAAGAACGTCATTAAAGTCCTGTATAGAGTAGTCACCTTGCAATAGGAAATATGTGGGTTTTATAGCTTGTCCGTGTCTAATGCTGTGGACAAGCTAGAGGTGTGACATTTGAGGTGAAACGGGGGGAAATGAGACGAGTGTAAATTCACAACTAGAGATTGGTATGACTGTGCCTCGTTTTGTTTTTGACATCATTTTGTGTTTTAGTTGGAACAACTGAATTATATATTTGAAGTTGTAATTATTAAAGTCTTTTACATTTACACTTTCTCCAGACAAGGAACTTGCCAATGCAAATGGCTGAATGTCGTTAAGAAAAGATGAACAAATATTGCTGCGTAATTCCTATTCTGGATCTAGGCCTGTTGCGATAAACGATAAATCGATTAATTGTAGGATAAATTAAAACTATCGACGTCATTTCAATTATCGGCATTATCGTCTCTCCCGACCTTTTTCTCTTTCTGTTAATGACACCGAATGAAAAAAGGCTTAACTCCGGTGCTCTCCACCGACTCCTCCCTTCCTCATTTCCTCAGTGTAAAGCCCAGCGCACACTACACGATCTTAGAGCTGTCGGCCGATTGTCGGCCCATTTTCAAAACCTGACAGACCACACATGAGCCGACAGAAATCCTAGGTATAACGGTTCGATCGGGTTCATTCCTGCCGTGTGGTGTCCAACAATGGGCACAAAATAATGGCTACAAGTTCAGTGAACTAATTTTAAAACCAGGCATTAATCAATGCTTTACTACAATCTACCTGCAATGCATGTGGCTAATGTCAGCGTAAAGTCCTGACTGAATGAAAATCATTATAACCTATTTATGTCACGTTAACGAAGAACAGCTGAAAAGTTACCGGGTTTATCAACTGCGGTAGCAATTTCGCTCCAACTCCTCCTCTTGTCATTTCTATATTCTTTGCATGTTGAATAAACATTAATGTTGTTTCCAAGTCGGCTGGACTTCGGGTTGCGCCGTGTCAGCTGTTTGGGATTCCCCGACGTAATTTCCCCTCAGAAAACACGGAGGAGAATCCTCGCTTTCTGATTGGCTACTTGTCACATTCAACAGGCAGCGTTAACGATCCCAGTCGGGGAAAATCCCTGATTTAGATCGGAGCGGCAACGAGGATCTACCGTAACACACCACAAAATCTTAGAAAGACCAAAGGTCTAAGATTGTTGTATGGGGAAAAATAGGAGCAAAAAATCATGTAGTGTGAACTATTGCATCAGGTAGTCGATGTGCCCATCTTCTCTATTTAAATCTAATTATTACTGAAGGGCAACATAATATACAGACTTCATAATCTGCACTCTTTTGGTTGAATGCAGTATTTATTTCCACTTTGGCTTTATGTTGTTTAGTTTTTATCAAGTACATTTTTTGTTAATGGAGACTGAGAATCCATTTTGTTTTTGGTTGTTTTGTTTATTTAGTTTATCAGCTCCAGTGTTAAATATTCTTTTGAAAATAAAGTGTATCTATCTTTGGCAGGAAATCACATGCATTATTACGTCATTTCCATTAAATCAGTGTAAAAAGGTCTTCAGACAATATTATCGTTTATCGCAATAATTTTTTGAGACAATTAATCGCTCAGCAAAATTTGCTATCGTGACAGGCCTATCTGGATCACTCCTTCACGCCAAACAGTGTTTACCTTGACCCATTGTTTTTGGATTGAAAACCAAAACTAGTATACCTGTGACCCAACTTGTGTCAGAGCAAGTCCTCGGCGTTGACTTTTTTTTTTGCAACACGCCCCACAAATATGACTACCTGCTCGCTGAAGTATCAAAGACACCAGAGCATAGACTTTTTGGTCACCATTGTGTGATTTATTCATTAATTTTTAGAGAACATATTAATTAAAATCACTTTAAACAAATTCCATTTTTTCTTTCATAAATATGTCATATTAAAGAGAAACGTTTCACCTTGTGCCTTTAGAGGGGAGCTCTACACAGATGCAACCATTCTTCCTTTTTTTTTAAAGCCATGGAAGAGCGTAAGGCACAAAATAGAAACCTTATCCTTACAGTTTAGTCATGCTAATACAGAGTATGTCCACAAATGTGTAGGGAAAGCTATTCAGGAAGCTACGGTCAGCTAAATGATTCCCAGCAACATTATGGAGTGCATGCGCCGTAAGACGGATAACGTGAGGGGGGGGGGGGGGAAAGGCTACAGACGAGAGTTGATATGTGACACAGCAGAGGGAATCACTCGATAATATTTGGTCTGAAGGAAAGAAAGTCTGCTGTAAAGTGCATAATATTTGATGTACGAGAATCATACAGATAAAAAAAAAAAAAAGAATTTGGACAATAACTTCACCAAAGATAAAATCCTTTGGTTGACAAAGATCAATTATTGCCACCTTCTAAAATAAGTAACAGTCCAGCCAACTCCTCTCTAAAACAGAACTGAGCTTGTGGTTCACTTAACACAATATAAAAACAACATCCCTTTGTCTATTTACAGACACGCCTGCAGTGCAAGAAGTCTTCTAATTTCAGCAGGTACGCATACCGTTGTTCAGCTAACTCGTTGCTCGAAAAAAGGTCAACTCCTACTTATAAGCTCCTGCTAATTGGGAACTTTTGTCGTTAAAGATTTGCACTTCGTATTCTCTGATTGTCTTTGCATCGGTGTGACGTGATCTGGGACGAGGGCTGGAAGACGGAGAAACGTTGCGTTTGAAAAACATAAAGGCACTAAGGTGAAAAGCAAAATGAGAAACTGAAGATTAAAAAAAAAGTGGGAAATGTTCATGATACAAGCATAAGGCATACATTTTAGTTAGTTTTTTTTTTTTTTTTTTTTTTTACCAGATTTGTTTATACAAAAGAATTATAATACATAACATTCAGCATACATGAAAAAGAAGATATTAGGAATAATAATAATAACAGGAAAGCAGGTAAAAAGCGATTACCATGTATTCACATACGCCTGACGTGTTTTAGAACATTTTGCTCTGTTCCTCTGTAAACAAATCATTGAAATGATATATATATATATATATATAAATGACATATAAAAACTTCTGCTTTGGGCTTCGGTGAACCATCTGCACATGACTGCTGCTGTTTTGACAGTAGGACTGCTGTAAGGCACCAGTTTGGTTGTTGATGAATGAGTCAAAGTAACGAGGCCCGACACCGCCCAGCTATCCTGTCCGTGCGTTAACGCCGACTTGAGATGAAGATTGTCATTTTAAGAGGAGCAATTCAGTCTTCTTGAACTGCTTGGTCCACTAATAGAACATCTGCTGTGAATTAAGGCAAGTGTAGTCACATACTTTGCCCCTGATATCACTTCCCTTATTTTTCTTCTTCGGTTTTTTTTTTTTCATTTTTTTTTTTCTTCTTCGATACGACATTCACCTTGTTTATTCAAACAGAGCTTGCCGGTGATTGTCGGTTTGAGTCTGCAGCCGCTTTCTGAGTTTAAACACCCAGGCAGGAGATCTTCGTCAAAGCTTCTTTTCTTCATTTTTCTGGACCTCTGGCTTTCTTTTTCATGCGTGTGTCCGCGCGCGGGGGTGTCTATGTGTGTGTCATCCCTCGGCTGATGTTGCTGCTGGGGTTGGGTGTGTGTGTGTGTGTGTGTGTGTCTGTGCGGAGCTGTGCTGCAGCAGAAGACATCTGGACGTCTACGCGTGAGTGTGCACAGAAATGCTGGAGAGGTCGTTCCTGATGATCTCGTTCACTGTCGAGACAAAAGAAACAAAAGGATTGTTAAAAATCACACAGTTGATGAGAACTCACACTGCTGTCATTTGTAAAATGCTGGCCAGGCTTCTGGTTTTTAGTGCCTCAAGTAAACCCTGGAAGTTGAGGTTAATTGAATAAATAGTTCTTCTATCCTTTTGTTTATCCAGCCTTAATGGAAAGTGTACTTTATTTTAATAAATCCATTAGACTAGCCGATTGTAGTTAAAAGGACAATACAAGAAACAAACATGTTTTTTTTTTTTTTTAGCAAGTTAATAGAAATGAAGTACCGTAAATTAAATGAAATGAAATGCGTAATGCAGACAGCACTGACTAAAGCTGTAACAGGATGAGGACCGTCTGCCGGCGTGTGGTCAAATTTGAAAGCAAAAATTCTCATGTGATGTGCATGAAGAAAAGACTGACTAGATCTTGTTTTTCTGAGTTGTTATAAATATTCTCTTGCAGCTTTATTCACAGATATGAAAAGTACAAGATGAGACAGAGGAGAAGCAAACGTTTTTTTTTTTTTTAGATTCCTCTAGACGAGATATTTATTTATATACAAGCTAAAGAAAAGTGGAGCAGACATCGAGCCCTGTGGAACGCCTAGGTTGATGGGCTTAGAAAACTGCATGTAGAATTTCAACAATTTGGAAACGAAACGACATATGGTTTAATACAACTAACAAATTATAAACAAAAATAAAAGACAAGTAATTTTTCTTAAACCTGTTCTGTAGGTCAAGTTACTCAGTTCTGACCCCCAACACCTTTTACTAAACTGTCACATGAAATTAGTTTATTTGTTCGAGTCAACTTCTAAAACTGTAAGGATTACGATAAAGGTTGCTGTAATGTCGATAAATGCGTTTCCATTGATTGTTGAGAATGGTATAAGTGACCTTAAATAAAATTGAAATCAACACATTTTTGGTTGAAACAAGTTAATCCAGCCATTGGAATTGGACAAAGGATTTCTTCCCAACAGCATTAACAGTAAATGTAAGCAAATCGACACCAGAAAAACATATTTTCATACTACGGAATGCAATAAGTTTTGACTGGGTGTGTGTGTACATAATGTGTAACGGTGACACCGCGCTAACAACGGCACAGTCACAACCAAGCAGACAAATACACGGATATCAGTAGCTGCAGTCCAAACATATCTATGTCATTACGAATGCGTATCGGCCTCGCGCACACATCTGTGTTTTCACGCCGCCGTCTTGTCTTTCCTGCCACCGGTTCCTGTGCCCGCACTTTTCCCACGGTCGGGGCAGCGCAGGGATCAGTACCCTCCCTCCCCGGTTTATCTGCTGTCTTCTTTGGCAAAACAGAGGGAAGTGACTGGAGAAAGATGGCGAGGACCCCCGAGTCCCCGCAAACAGGGGAGCTCCGTTCAGCCTCTGGGGTGATAACGGCGACTGAAGCGGACACCGAGAGAAAAACGAGACGGGTGAGACCAGCGACAGGAAGTCCGCCCACCTCGAGGTTCAAAGGAGGCCTGGCAGTTTGTTATCAACAGATAGGGTTGGAACGACGGGGCATCAGCACATTTCTAGACAAAAACAACACAAACCCAGCCTGAGGCTCCGTGGGATTCAGTGTAAACACACAAAAATGTGCTGCAGCTTGTTGCACGACGGCAAATTGTATGTAAAAACTGAAACAATCTACAAGTACGCCACAAAAAATAATCTTACCAAGTGTTTTTGGTCTAGTTTCTAGTGCAAATGTCTTAGTACACTTGAAATACGACAAATCTAATAAATAACCTTTCAGCAAGATACAGGAACATGCTTCAATTCAATAATTCCCTAATACTGACGAGAAAGTACTATATCCATTGGCAGATTATTTCACACATGACATGGAAAAAATAACTTGTTATAAATATCACTTCAAGATATTTTTCCCATGTTATAAGTGAAATAATCTGCCAATGGATATAGTACTTTTTCATCAGTATTGTGAAATTATTCACTTAAACAAGTTCCTGTGTTTTGCCGAAAGGTTATCTATTAGTTTTTGTCTTATTTCTAAGTGTTCTAAGATGTTTCCACTAGAAACTAGACCAAAAACACTTGGTAAGATTTTGCGTTTTTGCGGTGCAAGGTAGGTAGCTCCAAATGAAGCCTATGAGGGATGGATGGACACAATCTGAAACATCTTAAAAAGAAAGGTCACAAACTTTGAATCTCATGCCCTCCGCTTTGAATGCAAACACCATCCTACTCACGCTCTCACACACACACACACACACACGCATCCACCCCGGTTGGTCGGGGCTCACCTCCCTCAACAGGAGGAACTCCCTTTGGAAAAATCCAACCTGTGCCAACACCGCTGGCTGTTTTCAACCCTGTTCCACTCCGAGGCTAAACAGGCATTTACACGCGGAGGTTATTTTTAGCTCCACCATTACAGGACATAAAGCAAGCACATGCAACAATGAAATGATCCAGCGTTAATGCCGCTGCTGCTCGGCTCTGTTTGCAGAGGTGAGAAAACGGCTCCAGGTAATTCTGCACGAGGGCTGGGAAAACCCAACAACTCGGCAGCAAAAAAAAAAAAAAAAAAAAGCCACAAATGTTCCCTTTCTTTTTCTTTGCTGCAAATCTTGTTGCTTCCTTTCAATTTTTTGGTTTAAAAGTGACGTCCCGTCTGCCCACGTATTAACTGTGGCGCTATTTTAAAGCTTTCTCAACTAATATTTTCCGTCGGCATGCAGGGCGATGTTCCGTTCTGAGAAAAGAAAAAAAAAAAAAAAAAGTGTCACAAAGAGCTGCTGAAGGTAAAACACTGGCCTCTGTGTTGTCATCTTCGTACTCTGTCACCAATGTGAGAATTTTAGAAACAGGATGTGGCCAACTGTCGCACCACAAGACAACACCGCCGAGCTATTTATAGCCACTTGATGCTGCATCGTGCGTATACTATTCAGTTGCCACAATTTCTGGGAAACTGAGAAATTTTTTAAAGAACCTGAATGAGTGATCATCCAAGTTATTACCTCTGTGAAGGGTCATAAACGAAAAGGACTCGACAGGTGTCCTGTTTCTAGAAATCTACTACACTTTTTCACATCTGAAGTTCGACTGAACTGAAACTTTCCGCACCAACATGTCACATCTTCAGGATTTCATCGTAAAACGAAAATGGCCCCAGGATTCAGAGCATTGTTGTGCAGCTCTGGAAACATGTTTTTTTTTTTTTTTTGACTTTCTGCTCCAGGTTAATAATGGAAACCTGTAACTGGGAGGATACGCTTTCGCGGATAAACAAAAACAGTGGAAAACTAAGCTCCAGATATTCCCCTGCTGAAAAAAAAAAGAGGAAAAAAAACGAAACACGTGTCCTGCAAAGCACTAGTTACACAGAGCGTCGTCCTTTTATTAGCTGCACCCCCAGAGCGCTCGGTTAAACGCATCCCGGACCTGTCAGGGCCCATACGTACGGTGGGGTGGGTTATTTTTGGGTATGAGAGTGAGACGAAGATTAAGACTGAGATGCAATCTAAGCCTAACAGATGAATCGGCAATCCGGCCCCTTTGTGTGTCCCTGCTGGTGTGTTTTTTTTTGGGGGGGGGGACTGCAGCTCTGTCAACACTGGGTGTGACGGCAGGCTGGGTAAATGTTGACTTCGCTACAATTACCTGCATCCAATGTGATGGAGGACGATTTGCTTCAACCTGCTAAGAAGGAAAGCAGTGTGCATGTCGGTCACTATGCTTCAGGTTAACGGGTGGTGGAAATGGAAGAGCAAAAAATGTGCGCAATATAAGTAACAGCAACATTTAACTGTCCAATAGAGGTTAAAAAAATGTAGATTTTAGGAAATACACACTTAATTGTCAGCTGAATGATTTGGAGATCTGAACTGACTGACATTCTGAAGACAAATCGTTATTTTTTTTAATACCCCGCAAAAGTATTCACACACCTTTTATTATTGTTTCTAGGGAATTTATGTTACAGATTAACATAGATTATAGGTAATTCAGACTGGGTGCATTTTGAATTCAAGCCACAGATTCGAATGGAGTTGGAGGCCGACACATTTTTTGAAATTCATTTTTTTAGCTCTGGATCCATGTTTAGCTTATCTTGTCCTGCTGGAAGGTGAACCTTGAGCCTCTACATTGTCCTGCATGTAACTGCCTCAGTCTTTACATCAACTCTCACCAGCTTCCCTCTTACACTGCAGCATGACACTGCCACCTCCATGTTTCAAGGTGGGGGTGGTGTGCACAGTTAGTAGTTTTCCTGTCAGCAAATTACCAGATTTAGAGGTGTAGGTGTATGTTTACTGAGATTAAATTACATAAATGTGAACTCCAGGCAGTAGACTGCTCAGGGGGGGCTCAATACAATTATATGCCACACTTTATTTTTATTTCTATAAACAAACTGAAAGCTATTTATGGTCTTCCTTCCACTGCTGCGTTTATCTACGTAAAATCCCAATAAGATACATTCGCGTTTGGTGTTTGAACGTTTTAAAATGTGAAAAAGCTCAGCTGGTGAGAATACTTTGTAATGGCACTGAATAAAAGACAGAAATCTAAAAACACAAAAAAACTTACTCTACATTAATTCTGGATTACATCATTGAAATAAGTAACACTACAAAATAGCCATACTGATTATCCACTTAGAACAGATAAATGTGTGGATGTGCCAAAACTTTCTCCAGCTGAACAGAAACAAAACTGAAGTTATTTTTGGACCTAAAGAGGAGCGATCTAGAGCTATAGATCTAGAGTCAATGCACAGCTTCAGGTATTACAACTAAAAACCAGAGATCAGGCCCGAAACCTGGGAGTAGTGATGGACTCTGACCTGAACATCAGAGCCACATAAAGACAGTTACTAAGTTGGCCTTCAATCACCTGAAGAACATTTCCAGGATTAAAGGACTAATGTCTCAGCCAGATCTAGAGAAACTCATCCATGCATTTATCTTCAGTCGCACTGATTACTGGAACAACGTCTTCACAGGTCTGTCCAACAAATCAATCAAACAGCTGCAGCTGATCCAGAATGCTGCTGCTGGTGTTCTGACTAAAACCAGGAAGATAGAGCACATAACACCAGTTCTAATGTCCCTACCCTGGCTCTCAGAGAATAGACTTTAAAATACTGTTGTTTTTAAACAGTTAGTTTATAAATAGTTAGTTTGTTAGTTTATAAATCACTGAACGGCTTAGCACCACAATACATTAAAGATCTGCTGCTGTTGTATCAACCTTCCAGACCTCTCAGGTCTTCCGGTTCTGGTCTGCTCTGCATCCCCAGAACCAGAACCAAACGAGAAGAAGCAGCATTCAGGTTCTATGCACCACAAATTTGGAACGAACTTCCAGAAAACTAAAACAACGTAATATGAATTTAATGATGGCACTTGACTTAATGTCATGTTTTGATTGCTGATTCTATGACTTTGTGTTTTTGTTTATGATGTAAAGCACTTTGAAATGCCTTGCTGCTGAAATGTGCTATACAAATAAAATTTGACTGACTCGTCTGTTATCAATTTCTAATGTTAAATGAGGAAATGCGTTAAATATTTGCTTAAATCTTAGTTTCTAATAAATTTAACTGCAAAACCACAAAAAAGCAACGCAAAATTAGATCTAAATATTGCAATCTGTTTTTTCTTAGAAGTTTAATATTTTTGATACCGTACTACTTAGTGACGCATCCACATTTATTTAGCAGCATTCAAACCAGGTAAGTGCCTTCCACAACTTTTGCCATAATGAGTTTTGAAGTGCACTTCAGATGAAAACAGCATGGAATTTCAATTAGCGTTGCATATCTCTATTTTAATCCAGGATGTTCATATTTTGGTCCACAGGCTAGTGAATCGGGCCTTCCCACAGACGTTTAACTGAAATACTTTAGGAGAACACATTCCAAACACGCATATGTCCAGCATACGGGATGTTTTCTTCCACATTCATTATACCACAATGCAGGTAAGAGCATTACAACTTAGTTACTCTCAGCGTAAACCTGACCTGCACTGGGGATTCAGTTAGCACTGTCGGAGGCGTGCGCTGTGCACTGGGGTTCGATAACAACCGGGCTTCCTCAGAGAACCGAGGATGCCCTGTGGTCTAAGATGCAGAGCCCGGTGGGCGTCAGAGCCGCGCTGTCGTAACACAATCTCCCACGCAGTCGAATGAGTCCTGACCGGCACAAACTCCCAGCCTCCACTCAGGCCTCCCTCGAGCTGACGACCTATAACGCGACCCCCGACCTCAAAGTTGTAACGGTAGCCTCCTGCCAAGCAATGTCTGTTCCCGGTTGGGGTCTCTTGATGCTGGAGGAGAAAAGGGCGTCTTCCTGGTTCTCCTCTTGCTCCACCGACACGTATTGACTGCAGCTGGTCTTCGGGGTCAAGGACTTCCACAATGAAGCAGAGGGAAATATTTCCTATGCTCGCATGCACCGCATCAACTCTGTGAGAAATCGGAGACGGCTTCCTTCTATTGTGGCAATCAGGGTTTCGGCAGCGCGAGGAAGTTCATCTGAGTCACTGAAGTTCTGTCTTGTAAACACCACCCGCTCGCAGAGACCGGAGGAGACCGGCCGCGAGGTGGACTCGGTGGCAAACCTAATCAGAACTTGCGCTTTCATGCGAAATTGATTTGGTTGGGAAGGCAAAGCTGCAACTTGCTGGAGAGAGAGAGAGAGACAATTGAATTTCCGGCTACATATTACTTTTGTTTCCCCCACTATATCAAATCTTCGCTCGGCCTCTGCTCAAACACTTAATGGACAATTTGCTGCCTCCCACGCGCGGCTCAAGTGGCTCAGACTGCGTCACTTACTTTCTGCTCGCAACCACCGGCGTCAAAAAATAGGGAGGGGTCAGAGGTCAGCGGGGGTTATAATAGCTTAGTTTCATTTCATTGTGACTTTTTTTATCTAATTGAGTTAGTTTTAAGAGTGTGTTTTGTTAGTTATTCTGAATTAAATATTGTTTAATTTTAGCTTAGTTTTTATTAGCCATTGTAGTAGTTTTAGTTTTTTCATACATTGGTTTATTTTTAGGTGTAGATTTCAAGAAGGTGAAAATATTGTATTATATGGTGGCCCTGAAGTGCAAACCATTTCAACAAATCACTAAACACAACTACACACCCAAAAACTCAACATATATAAAAAAAAGAAGTCATTGTGTTTTCTTAATCTGTAGTTGTGCATATAGTGGATGTGGTTGTTTTTTGAATATGTTGTGGTTTTCAATTTGTTGTGTTCAGTCATTTGTTGATGTGGTTTGCACTTCAGGGCCACCACAGTATAGTGATTATGTATACACCGACTGGGTAATGAATACTCAACAGTAGATGCCATTTTCAAAGAATGTGTTCAGTTATTGTTGAACAAACCGGCTGACTCTGGAGTTTTCTTCCAACTTTTGCTGTCGCCATTTTGCAGACTTGCGCCAAGTGCTGTAATTTGCCAACAGCTGATGCAAACTGCTTTTGTGGAGAAAAAACAAATTCAAAAGGCTAATAAACAGAATCACTAAGATGAAAACATAGGATATTGCATCTGTAATTTCAGTATGTTTTGGTTAATTGTATTAATGCATGGCATTGTTCCAGTTGGTTATAGTTTTTCCCCAGTAATTACCATTTTTATTTATTTCGGTTAACGAAAAAGGTTTTCTCGATTTCAGCTTTCGTTGTTTCGTTGGTTTTAGTTGACTGTAACAACCTTGGGGGTCAGAGCACACGTGGGCGCACAAAACGGCGCGACGCGGCCGAGGGCGATCAAGATGGAGTGGCTGAAAGGGGACGAGTGAAACGGAAGGGCGACGCTGTCATCATTCCCACAGATAAACGCGAATGGAAGGAGACAAAGCGTTCCGCTCATTCTTCATGCTGATAAAGTGCTTCATAAATTCATTTGTGCCTCACAGGTCGACAGCTTCTAATCCATAGCAGGGCTCCCTTTGGGCCTAATGATGTGATGATATGTGCAGACAGTATATTTCATCTGCGCAGCTAGACTGAACGTGTGAAGCCTCAGGCTTTCCCAAGTGGAAACATCCAGGATTCAAAACGGACAGAGTGGATTAAGAAAATAAAAAAAATGGCAGCAGAGCTGGAGTTTGTTTTAGGATGAGGTGGGTCTATCTCAAAAAATGAGGTGTCACAACAGCCTGCTGCAGTAACGTGGGGCTGCCAGTCGACTTTTAGCATTGCTGCAAAGACTGGTAACACTTTGAAACTTGTGAATAAAGAGTCATTGAATGATGTGTGGCATGGTAGATGAGAATCGTCGCTCTCAAAATCGATCTGAAGTTTCTCTTATGGAGTCAACAACTAACCAGCAGCTGAAAGGAGAGGCGAGAAAAGATCATTTTTCAGCTTCTTACAGCTAACATTTGAATGAATTATTAGCACACCTAAAGGATGGATTCTAAGGCAACATCTTAAACAAATTACATCCTTGAGTGACATCATGGCAAAACAGAAGCGACACCAGGCAAGTCATCAAGCCAAAAGTCTGCCTCATCTTGTGTACATTTTCCGGGTGCCTGCAGGAATCTCTTCAAACAATTATACGGAAGTATAAAAAACAGACACATTGAGAAAGGAGATGGGTTATGTGTTCCAGAGGTGAACAATTGTTGTGGAGATTATGACGACCTTGTGTAGATTCAGGCTGAAGCTGGTAATTGTGATTACCAACAGTGAAACTAGCACCAACCGTACCCACATGGCTGGAAAGGCCCTTCAGAGAGGAAAGAGACATGATTTCAAAAGAAACATAAAACAAAGCTGATTATGGTTTTCACTCACGCACAAATACCTTAGTTTCTGGAGACATGCCCTGGAGAGGATAAAAGTAAAAATAAAGTGCTTGGCCAATGTTGCATTTGAAGGATAAAAGGGTGACATTTCTAACCTTGAAGACTATCCCAACTGTGATGTATGGAAGCAGCAAGAGGGACTGGTGTGCTTCACAAAGTAGATTATGTCATGAGAAAATATTTTCGTAATAGCTAAAGACATCTGCACAGATGTTAAAATCTTGGACACAACGGCGTCTTCAAAATGGACAATGACCGAGTACAAAGTCGATGTTTTTTAGTGACCGTCACAAAGCTCCGATCTCAGCCCAATAGAGAAATGTGTGTACAAACAGGGTTGACCTACAAACCTGACCTGGTTCTCTCATCTTAAACGGGTCAAAATTTCAGCAAGTTTCTGTACGAGTCATGTGGTTTAAAGGGCAATTCCAAACCTGAAGCAGGAAAAAGAAAAAAAGTTTTGTCGTGTTCTCCAGTATGTGTAAATAACTACCGTAAAGGAGCAGGTTCAGCAACTATTCATGTTTCGTAATAAAGAAAATGCTTCAAGCTGTGAACAATTGTCTGCTGTATACTTCTACATCAACACTACTGGCTTTTACCTGGATGACAAATCGCCTCTACTAAAGAATCAATCTTAAGACTAAAGTTCAGTCCAACATGTCAATTTAAATAGAACAAAACGCAAAGCCTTCTGAATAACTTGCCATTTAATTCAATTAATCTCTACACTTGATTAAAATACTGGGCTACAAAGATGTTTTCCGAGCCTTTTTAGATGAATCAGGTCTGTTTGCCAAACAAAATAGCACCACCTATGAGTTTCATTGTGTGCCTCACCTGTTCCCCTTAAGCATAGCCAGACTTTCTAGAAAGGCTCGAGAACAGTAAAACAGTGGTATCCCAAATTAGGACCATAAAGAAAACAACTTTTACTGAAAGCCCCACCACTGATGAGCTTACATTGGCGCACAACCGCTGTCTTTGATCTTAGGTGGTATGTTCCACCTCTCCCTATCACTCCACAGTCTGTCTCTCTTTGTGGGCCTGCCACACTTCCCTCTTCTTCACCTCCTCCTCTCATTTCCTCCCGGGAGCCCAGGAGGCCGCGGGTGTGTGCGCTTGAGGTCGGTCTCTGGGGAGGATGAAGGGAGGGAGGTGTTTACGTGGAAGGCGGTCTCCAGTGCCCTTAACAATGACTCCTCTGAATTCATTGTGCGGTCGTTGGAGACCGGATAACGAACGGTGTTTCAAATAAATAAAATCAAATGAAAATATTTGCAGGACATACACTTGGCGTATAGGGAGGATTTCACAGATTTGTGCGATTTGTACTCAACGCGAACCGGACTGGCAAGGAAATTCACCGAACGTGTTGCAGATGTTTGAAATGTTGCTCTAAAAGCCTGCGCGTCGGATTTTCCAGTTTGTACAGTTCAGCCTGATTGGGTTAAGTTGTGCTCTTGCAGCTACGAGCGCGAGAATACCACAACAGAGCTCGACAATCAAAGTGTTTATCAAAAGCACGCTCAGAAGTTCGAAGCGCGAGAGCTTCCGTGTGCATGTGATGATGACTTGATGAAAACAAAAGCTCAGTTTCACACAGCCAATGAAGCGTAACGCAAACACAAGACCATTAAAAAGCATCAAACCGAGGCGAACGCACTACATCTCGGTGATTGAGATATGAAAGGAGACATTAAAACTCTTTGCACAGCTCATTACCGGTGGCTTTATGGTAAAATAACTCAGCCATCTGATAAAAGCTGCAGCGAAGGAGTCTGGACTATGAGAGCTCCTACGCAGGCTGATTTAGACAGCTCGAGATTTTACTAGTTTGGAAATCTGCACACAGTGTAAAAAAAAAAGAAAAAACACATACTGAAGCAATCATAATGCAGTAGGTTGCGGTCACTTGGTTGAAATCTGGCTGTGCACCTGTACAGAACACAATTTACTACTGCACAAGTAGCATGGAGCTCTAAATCAACTGTTGCCTGTCTTAAATTACTTTCCTTTATTTTTACAAAGTGAAGTGATTGGGTGTCCGTCCAAAAAGGGGGTTACATCAGTTTGTGCTTTATTGTTCACTATCCATCACGCAGAGATGTGCTTAGAGAGGCTCTTTCCTGTTGTTTTAGTGTTTTGCAGCTGATGATGTGTGAGAGTAAGGAGCATGTCACGGCCTCTGGTTAACCCCTCTGTTTTGCCATCCATGAAAAACTGAAAACTCCCCTCACTGTCATATGCAGGATACCCAGGCATATTATTTTTGTGTTGTTGTTGTTGCTAAAAATACAAGTGGGCCGCAGCTACTAGAGACTAAAAGCCATTTGTGACTGCAAGATACTTTTCCCTCCAAAAAAACTGAAAACTCTGAATGTCTAAGGGTTAGTTATGATTTTCTTACTTTATTCGATCTTGGGTAAGTAATAGTAATATCAATGTGAGTGTGTATAAAAGTGAGGAAATCTGATTTGTAGCTGGCTAACATCCAGCTAGCCTGTTTTAGCTGATTTATTAGCTTCAGCAACTCTATGATGTAAACTGTTTACATCTGTGCAGAGAGTTTTCTTTAGCAAATATTCCAAACTTTTGGAAGAGACGGAAAAGTTTAACTTTGTTCTAAATTACACAACATCTGCGTCACTATGCTAAAGGACGTGCCCGAATTCAGCCTTCAAAGGCCGCATTTGAGGCCACAGCGATGGGACGAAGGCTGAGCAAATTCGAAGAGCCCTCCAAATGTGTCCTTCTCCCCAATTTGAAGGATAGGTCTGGTTTATCCTTTGCAGCCCAAGAACAAAAGTCTCCTATCCCAAGATTCATTGGGATAGGAGATTTTTGTTCTCGTAACACTAAGGGACAAAACGAGAAAGGAGTACAACTTTAAATATAAGTTCATTTCAATTCAAATTCGCCGGTAGAAAAATTAAGTGTAACGCAGTTGTGTTGTTAGACTTTTGCCATTAGCATATTTGCTACAAGGACGTTGCGCTTTCTTGTATTCAAATTAGCCACAAGCCTCCAACTCCAAGTTTGCTCAACTGCGAGTCTCCTGGATGGGAGTCGAAAAATGTTGAGGAAAACTAAGAGGCAGTCTTTGAATTAAGCCGAATTACTGAGAATATAATTTATATATAATTTATATATAATATATACAGTATATATAATATACATAGGCAACTTTTTCAGTCCATACAATCTGGAGAAATATAATATTATCAGCTAGTAGCATACTTACAACTAGCACCAAAACAATCGACAACTAGAAAGTGCTAACCTTGGGCCTAACACTGAACCTAAATCAGAGCTTCAAAACAAATGTAACATCAAATTTCTGTAATGAGAAAGCTGTTAACTTTCCATTGCTATGGAGATTTATTAATCTTCCTACCACAGATATGGGTAGCCATCACCTTTTTTTTGTTTTTTAAACTTCACAAAACCTTAATTTAAAAAACTCATTTGAACAAAGTCTTCTAAACTAAACTGCTAACCTCACTCCCTCCGCTGTCATGCTACAGTGTGGGCGGCTGCATGATATGTTGAAAGTCAAATGTAACCCAATGTCAAAAAAGACTCTAAAGAGGAAAGAAGACGTCACTAAATAAGAACATGTTCTCTTCGTTTTCCCTGCAGCGCTCCAACGCCACGCCGAAGCCAGGAACCATCAGATAAACGGTCGTTTTGTTGACCCCGAGAGAATGGTCTGCAGCTTTAAATCCTCAGAGTCTGCTGGGACTCAAAGACACAGAGGAGAGGGTCTTCCTCAAGGCACATCGTCAGACTTCTTCACACACAAAAGGAAAGGAGGTGGAGAGAGGCCACTTATCTTCCTCTCCAATGTGTTCGCCCTCGCCACGATTTCCACAGAGAGCCAGAGCTGCAGAACCTGCATCTGGACTCTGTGCAGTTCCAGACTGACTGAGTCAGGGGTGAAGAAAGAGACAGCAGGTGAGAAGGCGATGCTTTCTGCCAACTGTAAATCATGGGATCAGGTTTTCACCTGCCTTTTGTTCATGCTGTTACAAATCCCAGAGACTTAGCGGATAGCATAGCTCAGGAGGCGAACCTGCCGTGTGTGTGTGTGTGTGTGTGTACTTTCACAGAAAAGGAGCTACAGAATGCATTAGACATTTTTCTTACATGCCGTTTGGAAATGGTTCTAGGTCCAGTACATTTAAACAGCCCAAGACAAGCATATGTGCTAATAGAATCCAGATTTAAATCAACAACAACACTGTCTGCAGGGAGTCTATCCAGAAAGTGTTGATAAATTATTAACCAATGTCTTCTGATCAATTATAAGCGATCAATACCAGACAAACGGGTTACTTACATATCCCAAAAGCTGTCCTTATTAATAGCTTTAACCCTATAAAATATTAGTAAAACACTGTTGGAATAAATTTCACATTTATTGCAGTAGTTGTGCTAATTTGTATTTTTATTTGCATTGCTGAATTCATTTAAATCACTATAAAATAGCTAAATGAGAAATGAGGCGTTTGTGCACAGAACCAGAGTGTAGACCCTTATGTGGTCCGAAACACACTGTTTTAAAAGGTTGTTTTGTTTGGTCAGCAAAAAATAGAGAATAATAATGGCAGTTTTTATTTCTATTGAATGTCAGAAGAAGGAAATGATCATTTTCAAGTTGGGAAAATTATGCAGGAAGGCAGAATTCCAACCATAATTGTCACTCCAAAATCCAATATGGCTGCCGGATGTTCAAAACACCTGCAATATTCTGTGTATTGAATATTGAATATTCTGTCAGATGTATTATCCGCTGATATTGTTCACGTGTCTTTCGCTTTATGTGCTGTTATGGATTTATTATCCAGCCGTAACTTGCGTGTAGCATGTGGTTCAGTTGGGTTAGATGTCATTCCTAGATTTAAAATGTAAATGGAGCTGCATAAATAAACATTTATCCAGTTATTTCACTTAAATATCATTATATTTTCAGGGACAGTAAATCAAAAAGCACGAGCAGGTCAACGACATAATATACATGTATATATCAAAAATGCTTTTTGTTTTCTATCCTAAATAAGGAGTTGGAAGGTAAATTTTTAATTTTTTTTTATATATCTGCTACAATGTTTGTAGCTGAATGTTGCTGCAGTTTCTGTGGAATGCCTCCTTTAATTTTAGGATACCTCGTAAAAAGCTCTTTCCCCTTTTTTGATAGCATGTTGCTCCGGGCAAATCTGAGCTCAGCTGAGTGCAATCAGAGAGTCGGGGGACCGGTTGAAGTTTATTCCTGCCATGGGTCATATGTCAACAGTAGGACACTTACAGTTCAGCGGTTACGTGCATTCCCTCTCCTAACGTAAACCTGTTCACCCACTGCTCGGTAAGTCTCGGCGCTGCGAGCGGCCACTGGTGGGAGAGGAAGAAAACGTGATCTTTAACTTTGGCAGTGTTTTTCTTTCTTTGACTTTTACCGTTTTGGTTTTAACAGCTTCAGTTGAGGAAGAAGCACATAGGGTCTGTGGGTTTCTGTGTGTGTGTGTGTGTGGGGGGAGAGAGAAAGAGAGACGGAGGTAAAGAAGCACATTTGCAGTGCTAAATGCTGCCAGGGAAAAATCACGATTGTATGCTACTTTCTTCCACCTCAGATTTTCCCCTCTTCTCTTCTTAGCCTGTCTGCGTCTCTGTCTCCTTTATTTCTATGGCCGACCTGTTTCTCCTCATGCTGGCTGAAAATTCCTGCATCTGAGGAAAGAATGAGAGTCTTCTGACCTTAAAATATATATAAAAAAACTTTGAAACACGTCTTGAGGCCTTTGGGTATTGTTCCACTTTAGTCTCACCAGATAGACAGAAAAACAGTCGTCCTTTGGCTAAAGGTCATAAACCCATCCCTGTTTTGGTGGCCTACTTTTTCTTTTTCTTTTGTTACCTTTACCGTTGACCTCTATGGAAAAATCAGTAGGGTAGCGTCATCGCGAAAACAGGTACTTTTTACTTCTTCTGACTGATTCTACTTTCACTGCTCCAGAGTTTTTATTTCACTCACTTACACTTTCCATCTCAACAGCCCCTCTCTCTCATTCTCCCCCACCCACCTTCTATTTTTCCGGGGTATTTTGTGTACTGAGCAGAAGGTTAGCTCTGCCAATAGCTCCGAGACCCACCGGCTTTCCCCATCCAGGCAAGCTGGACCAGACCTCTATGTTGACATCCGTCGCTGCAGGATACTGTTTCACTGAGCTAACGAATTTCAGATGGGGAGCTGTTATTAAGCGGTCTGGGATGGAGACCTGCTCCTGTTTACAGATGCCGCAGGTATTTTTATATGTTGTAAAGACAACAGCTAGAAACAGGAACCTCGGCACGGTTACCGCATTCTAATAGAGACTCGCCTCCGTATACCACATTTGACTGCTACAACTGCTTCGGTGTCCATGTTTTTGGACACTTCGTGAGGAAAAAACTAATCTTGCCCCCTCCAGACCTCTTTATGAAACGTTCGGTTTATTAAAATGACTGTGCTTATTTTGTGTTTTACTGCAAGACTTTTCCATGCAGTGCCTTTGCAAAAGTATTCACCCCACTTTTTATGACAGCACGACCACCACTTTAATATATTTTTGTGGGATTTTATAAGTGGGGAAGAAGAAGAAAAATGATACATGGTTTTCATTTTTATTTCTACTATTGTAAAATCTGAAAGGTGTGGGCTTGCCAGTCTTTCCAGGATTTCCTCTGACAACCTTCACCCATGATGCTATCCCCAACCAGATGTGATAGTTGGGATGGTGTGTTCAAAGGTTTATTATCTCCTGTTAAACCTGAGAAAGCTCCAAAGAAATAGCCATAGATTTTAGAAAGAGCCAGTCCTCCTGCCCAACTTATATTGACAATGAACTTATCACTACAAAGACTGAACAACGTCTGCACTTTTTAAAGAAGTTGTTGTCTAACGTTGATAGCAAAATTCTTCATATGTTGTGCTTTTATTGAAAGTGCTTTATCCTTTTGCGTCATCTGCTGCTGGTGGGTCAGAAATGCTTCTCCGGCCCAGAAAAAATGCTATCAGGTAAACACCGACAACAGCTAGTAAATTGTCATGAACTGTAAAACACTCCACGTAGTGTATTTACGTGGAGTGGGTGGTCAACAAGGCAAACAAAATTATGATCGACAAAACCGATCCACTTAATCAAAAGTCTCATTCGTTCCACAAGCTATTAAGCTCCTAAATATGTAACATATATGTTGTGTATTTGAAGGAATGCCATGTTGGTCTGTATGTATTTGTGATTTATTTTGTGTTGATACACGTAAGACTGTGTAATCTCTCTGATGCTAACTATCTGTAGAAATCGCAATTGATAGCAATATAGCTAGCTAGCTAGCAATAAATAGCTATCATGGAAGAGATAACTGGCTAGCTAGATCAATAGCCTCCATCTAGCCTCTATCTAGTTAGCTATCTGGCTAGGTAGATAGCGATCTTCTACATGCAGGCTACAAAGTTCAGTTTTGGTCTCATTTGACCAGAGCAGCTTCTTCAACATGTCATGGCTTGTGGTAACCTGCAAACTGTACTTGCTGTGATTGTCTTTGAGCAATGACCTTCCTGTTGCAACTGTTCAATTTGTAGATTGTAAAGCCAATAGTTTTTCTGCCTGAACCGTAGACGCATTGGGACTCAGTAGTTGGGGAAATCATGAAGGCAGCTGGATGCCCTTATGTGTACACATAGGAGTCACAAACCCCTATATATACATTTGTATTTATGGGTATGTGACTAAATTGGGTTGAAAACAACTTTTGAGATTATTTGTAAAGTAATACATGTTTACAGTTTCTCCATAGAGAAATATTATTTCAGGTTGCAATAGCAGCCAGTGCTTGCAGTGAAGTAGTTCAAAAACACTAATCTGCTCACAGGCTAACTAACTAACATAATACTGTTCTTTCTAATAGCACTCAAAGGAGCTAAACCCTAACTTTTACCAGAGCAATGTTTGCAGCCACATGCCTGGATGTAAAAAATAAAGCAAGATAAACAACTAAAAGCAGAAAGATAAAAGCCAAACTCAAGTGAATTCTTCTGAAAAGGCAACAATTACTTCACTGCCTTTTGCTAGGAAGAAAGCTCAGATCATTTTGTCAGAGCAGCCCGCCCCGTTGACATTTGTCATAATGTGATTCAGTAATGAGAGTGTCTGGAATGACGCGGTAACTCCATGATCACAGATATACAGAGGAAGCCCCCGGCCAAGCCGCAGGCCGTGTTTTAGTCCTGACCCTCTCTGATCCATGTGGCTTGGTGGCTTTTCAACGCGTGTCTCCCAAACCTCAGAATGCGAGCCACATAAACCGAGCCTCTAAACGGCTGCGTCAGGAGAAACTATAAGACAAACATTATATATGACGAGGTAGCAGTTACTGTGCCAGTTGAGTTTTATATTCAAGTTCATTTTTGTACTTTTTAAGCATCCTTTTAAGATCACAGGAAAAAAAAAAATATCTGCATGGCAATTCTCCTTCATACTTTTTAGTGGCTATTCGGTAATACCAGCCCCATTTAAAACCCAATTCAAAGTCTCTCATCTAAGTGTCTCCGCGTGTGGACCCCAGACACAAATGAAACCCAATTTGTTTAGATAATCTCACGGCAGCTTTTCAGCAGACGCATTCTTTTACAGTGACTGTGGATATTATGACGGAGCGACTGAAACCAGACCAGATCTCCTGGCTGAGTCGCCAAGGCCTTCGGTGTGCAGACACATGCATGAATAAAGAAAGAAGAAGAAGAAGAAGAAAAAAAGAAACAACCTGCCAAAATGAATGAATCTAATTTTTACAGATTCATGGTGCTTAACGATTTAAAACCAATAATGTTCCAAATGCTTGTTACAAAGCTCTAAAAGTTAAAGACACAGACTCCCTTTTGCCCCCTGAATGCTAGTGCTGTTTCTAACTACAAAATCTGATTATCTGCTAAACTGCAAGCAATTTGAGGCAACGCTGTCAATAATTGCGTGGCTTTTCGAATATGTAACAGAAAGCTGTGATCAGAACCAGAACCTTAGAGGCTCTTATGTTTAGCCAGGGGGACCGAGAGAGAGGATTTGTAAAAGGAAACAGAGTGTGCTAAGGTAATTCAGAGGACTTCCGCAAAACAGCAAAGGTATTTCTCCTCTAATGTGAAGACATCACGTAATCTCTTGGTTCCATTAATGTACTTCAGCTGCATCATCTATCCTTTATATTGCAAGTGAATATTGTTTTAAACCACACTGATACTCGCTTTATGGGAATGTTTCCCAACTGAGAGCTTTTAAGTTGTACAAAGATTTCTTTTTCTCTCTCCCTCTAGGAAGGTAATGATCTTGATCTCCCTCGGTGCCTGACAACAATTAAGTTTTGGACGATCAAAGAAAGCGCTGGGTGTCTGAAATTTTATAAGCTAATCATTTTTTGCGCAAATACCATCACAATATCTGCATTGATCTGCATGGTGAATACTTTGCTTCACCACTTCAAGTGCACAGCGAAGTCTGTAGAACTGGATAATGGGCAATAAGAGGCTAAAGCTGCTCAATTCGCGCAGAAGGAGTAATGGTTTTTAATCTCAATGAGAGGAAATTGAATCAAATCTATTGCCAATCCCCAAAGTATAGTTGTTCTTCCATATTGTTGGCAGTCAATGACTCTCAAAGGCTAACACGCGAGTGCACCTACCAATTAATTCTTCCCCTGGCTATAAAACTTCTTCAAGAAGCTCAAACTTTTACTTATACGTCTCCGCGAGACGTGCTGCCAGGAAAGCAGATTCCTAATATGAGAAGGCAGCAATAACAACAACAGTAAAACATCCACATCCTGTCTGAAGTCATAAATAATAAAGAAGCCATCACGTTTTTTTCTTGTACCTGTCAATATGTCTACATGTGGAAGGAGACTATGTTCTAGGCATTGCACTTAACCACAAGACAGCCTCTCTTTCTCTACACTATTAGTCGGACCTTGACCTGCTCCCTAAAGGCTAGGGGTTCAGAGGTTGAGTGGACTGAAAGCGCACTGTCCCTTCCAGTGCTTCTGCATCTAGCCGACCATACCATCTTAAAACGAGAGACACACCACCTACGCATCCAGGAGCAGTCCTTCCTAGACACTTTATGCTCCTCTCTAATGAACACCCTTTGCCCAAAAATCCTCTCATTCCACTGCCCCCCGCACCCCTCCGACCCTGCCTTGCGGCACTCTCCAATGTTAGCTACTCAGCATGTTTTTCAGCATGGTGTGGATGCGCTTTCAATCATCATTAGGGGTTTTGCAGAGTCCTGGGGTTCGGGCAGCGTGCCAGAGTGTGTAAAAGTTTCCATGAGGAATGCCTTGAGTTGCCCTCGGAAGCGTCAGAACCGAGTGGAGGTTTTCAAGAAAGTCACAATCCTTACTTTGTTGTTGTTGGGAGGAAGGAAAGAGGAAAGGAGGAACTGACAATATTGCTTCCAGTTTAAGAAAACAACCCTCACAGTAGTTGTTTTTTCTCTTCTTTTTTTGTTTAAATGCACCGCCTCTGAATTTAACAGGAAACAATTGCAAGGAAAACGACAGCGCAACACGGGGCAATCGCAGCCCATATGTCAAATGTCAAAAAAGTCGGCAGAGGCTGCATTGTGCTTTGTGTTTGTCTTATTTTGGGGAATAAGGGCCCTCTGTTTCTCCGAGAGGCAGCTGGTAGAAATCTAGCTCCCTGATTAGTCCAAGTTCCTTTGCTGTCTGCTGCTTTTAGCTGCTTTTCATGACATCACCCTTTGCCAAAGCAGCTAATGAGACAGGACAAATGGCATAAGCCTCAAACATCTAGAATAGGTAGCCACTGTTTCTGCTCCTTCCACACCCACTTGTCCACTGCAGAACACCTAATGCTAACAGAAACCATCTTACAAGAGAAAGAGTGATTGTTTTCAAAGGAAATAAGACCGCACTACGTATGTGTGTATATATATGTATATATATATATATATCATCTTCACATATAGAGAGAGTTACAGAAGTAGGGGTGAGCAGGGATACAGTTTTAGACATGTGGGGAAGGTGAAGTCATCAGAACCGGCCTTTGAAACATGAGAAAATGTGCAAATGCTTAAACTTTTCTTTTTTTAGACTTAATTAGTGCAACTCAAATGTTAATAGCGCATGTACTCATGTACTGTGATGTCATTTGTCTGCCTTTTTCCAAGTCATGTGCCTTGTAAAACACAGATAGTGGGGTGTGAGTAAATATGCAACGTCTAAAAATCGGTTTTATGTGAGCCTGACCATGAGTTGTTTACGACGTTGAGTCAACAATGCAACCAGGCATAGTCTTCGCTCAGCGTGTGTTTCACTATCTGCTGCTTCCACCCATTGAACCATGCGGATCTGTGGGTATATCTCGAGCTAGGAGCAGCAAAACTGTGGCGGGTGAGAGCCAAGATGCCACTGAGTCGAAGTGTTTAAGCTTACTGCCAATAGGAATCTTCCTCTAGCTTCCCCCACCCTAACTCCACTGCACGAGAATAATCACCTCCTGCTTTATGCTGCTTCCATCACAGAGCAGGGAAGACTTTAACAGTTTATGACAGGGAGAGTGTATGGCAGTCTGGGGGCTTTACACCTCCCTGCACACTAACCCAGGTCCTTGCGGTACAGTAGCTCACTGTTGATAACTTGAGGGATTTCTCGGGGGCTGCGTAAAATCTGGACCTGGCCAGAGAGACACATTTCCTCTGGATGATGGGAGCCGGAGGCCTCCGCGCTCAAGCGTGGGTGGTGCGCCACTCTTGGGGAAGATCAAGTTTGCTCCCGCAGACTCCAAATCACCGGCCTCCCGATTGCTAAGGAGGAGAGCTATTCCACACGGCTGGCGTTAAATCACCGCTACTGTGGTGAGGTCATCCGCCTGTCTTGCTTTTCTAATGGAGCACTGACTCGCTAATATAGGGCGGTAATGCGTGTGAACAGGGAGCGGGGCGCCCTGCAAGCTGCCTTCCGATCTTATTTATTTTAGCTTAGGGCTCATTTAAGGGGTTTGGGATGGGGCCAGGCCTTGCGAGCAGCAGATGCCTTGGCAGTGTGCTGTTACCACCGCACACTTACCGGGACTCCAGCAGCTCACCGCAGATGCTCGTTCAGACATTAGGTGATGCAAAAAGGCAACTCGCTGAGGTTTTCAAGGAGCTGCCTCGCAGTCCTTGTTCAATCAAAGCACATTCCTGTGCGTCACTAATGCAACTGTAATCACTAGCTGAATATATCTGGTCACCGTTCTTTGAGGAGGATTGCTAAAGTGATAGACTACGAACTTGTGTGGAGGGAAAATAAAATTACATGACTTCACTAGAAATGGGACTGCTTGATAAATTTTGCTTACGTTCATCCTTTTGCCTGGTCTGACACAGTGCTGGACAGATGTTTCCACATGCTCATTGTTAGCATAAAGCTTTATTTAATTGTAATTTTAATGGTTGATTATAATTTTTTTTTTGTCAAAGTGAACTGAGGATTTCATAAACATCTGCAAGGATTTACTAAAAGACAAAAATTCAGTTCAAATGTTTTTTGTAAAAATAAACTTTAAAAAAATATTCACAGGGGAAAATAATTTACTATTCTGCATAAAGAGACAAACTAAATTTTGGTATCAGATTTGGACGCTTTTTCTGATGGTGTATGTTGAACTATTTTTTTTCTTGAACTGTTTGTTTAGATTTGAGCTTTGTCAATTTCCTGTTTATTCTTGGAAATCTCAACCTTCTTTCTTTCCTCTGAGGTTGTTCATGTGAATCAGAGGGCTGAAAAATGCTGGCTTTCCAATGGTCTCATTTAAGGTCAGAGTTCATAATTGTACAAGAGCAACGAGACTAGGCAAAAATGGCATGTATTACAGATTCCCAAAGTGATAACCACTACTGGACACAAACCTTTCAGAATAAAAATATCATGCTGACAATCAGATATGGTAGTGTGGTGGTCTGCTCTCTAGGAAGAAAAATCCAGAGGAGGAATATTTGGACAATCAATTTGGGACTTTGACGTAAAGCAGCAAGACCATAATTCAAAGTACACCACAAAAAAAAAAAAAAAGTTTTGGGGTGGCCTAGTGAAAGCTCTGATCCAATTGAGATGCTATGACATGAATGCCATCAAGCGTTTGTTTGAAAAATCAGTAGCTGTGGAGACCCAGTTACTGTCAAGGGTAACAAAATTAGTTTTTAGGTTTCGGACAATTACTTTTTCCACATTTTAGTTTGAACAGCGTTTTTGACATTGACAAGTGAAATTATTATATGAAAATTACATTTTGTGTTTACCCAGGTCGTCTCTGCCTGATATCAATTGTGATTGATAATCTAAAACATTTAGGCGTGACAACAACAACAAAAAAAATTTGTAAGGGGGAATGCTAGCCTCAAACTAGCAGAATTATTGCAAAACAAAGTAGCTTCATTTTATCAATATGCAGTAATGTTGTAATTAAGACATATGTACACTATAAACACATAGAGGACAAATTTAAACTGAAGGTTACACTTTAGTGTTATTAAGAACTCATCCGAATGAGGCACAAAAATAAAACAAGGCACAGGGGGAAGGAGGAAAAAGTTTAGCATGAGACAACAGACTCTTCTCCGTATAGTTTGTTGATGAACTGTGGACTAACGGGACTCATCAGTGCCGACAGAAGTGCTGAGAGCTGAATTTCATCTCAATTACAGTCCTACAGCAACACTCCCCTGGCCCTCTCATGCCTATCACCCCTTTGGTCCCAGAGCTGTTGAGTGGGGAGCAGATAAAGTGGACAAGCGTGCACAAACAACCATATACACATCGCAGGCAAGAGCATCTCGCTTAACAAAATGTGAGCAGGAAAAGCGGTATTCCTGAGTTTAATGAGGAGGTGTCTTTGCCCAACCTCCACAAGGTTACAGACAGATTTTATTTACTATTTTAGGCTGGCAGGATGCCAGTGTTCTGATACATGAATGTATATCAAAACAACAAGTGCTGCTTCTGTTAGCATAGATAACAGGTTGCTGACCTGAGAGACCTAATGTGAAATGGACACAGGAGGCATTAAAGCCAGCCACGTAATCCCATGGGTGTGACTGGTTTCTCTGCCAGAGGGAGAGTAGTGACCCCACAGTCTCCCTTGATGACGACAGTCACACTGTGTCGACTCCATGGGGAAAAAGACGGGAAAACAAAGCCTCTGTCTTCCACCCCTCGGCATCGCTCCCAGAAACATGAAGAGGGGGGTCTTCAGGGAGGGGGGGCTAGTGGTTTGGTTCAGGAAGCCCCTACCCATTGTTTTGCTTCCTTCATTAGTCGTCGTGTCAACAGTTTGGCTCGTTATGCGTGTGCCACTGTTTTTGTTCTGCTGCACCCCGGCTGACCTTGGTGCTCTGATGTTTTGACAGATTGTTTCAAAATCCCATCAAGGCAGTTTAGCGTTTTGAAGCAAAGCAGCCGATACGATGCTGGGGCCGAACGTTCCACCAAAAGCAAATAAATCTGCGGGGTCTAAAATTAAACAAACGTGACGCAAATCTGCCGCCAGCGTTTCATCAGGAAATACTAAGAGGTGCAGCAGGGTGTGGCTATGTGTGAAGAGCTGCAGATAAGCAGTCATGTATGGCAGGATTATTAGCCCCATTAAGATAAAGTTTTATTGGAAAAAAACATTAAATACATCTATGTATCCATCCATTGTCTTCAACTTATTCAATATAAGCTCAAAAGGTAGGAGCTCCCGGGGGAAAACCCAGGGAATATTTTCATGGGATTCCTTGGTACTCACATGCAAGAGGGCAAATATTATCCCCCAAATGGTAAATGGTACTTGTATAGTCATCACTTTATCAAGTTTGGAGGACACCAAGGAACTTCACACTACATTCAATCACTCACACACTGATGGTGGCAAGCTACTGGACAATAGCCATAATTGCCCTGGGGCAATCTGTAAAAAATGTTCCGAGTCTGACCTGGGGTCTCCACCCACTGTGATGTGTCTCAAGTGAAGTCATCCATGAGACATCTTGATCAGGTGTCTGAACCATCTCAGCTGCCTACTCTCTGAGATATACCTGGATGATGGAGCTTCTCACCCCTTCCCTAAGGCCGAGTCCAGCCACCCTGCAGAGGATGTTTGTTTTGGGTGCTTGTAAGCAGAATCTCATTCTTCTGGTCATGATCCATGTCTCACAGCCAGAGGTGAGCATCAGAACATAGACAGACTGTTAAATCAAGAGTTTTGCCAAAGCTTACCAAACCCAAACATACCAATACCGAACCCACATTATGGCATATGTACGAGGGACATATTTGCCCCTTTCTGTCCCACGACCACTTGTGCAAAAGATTCCAAGATCCTTGAACGCTTTCATTTGAGCCAGACACTTACCCCAGAGATTCACCTATTTCATTGATTATGTTACTAACACTTTCAGTCTGTCAGAATGGGTAACTTTGCAGTAACTCACCATCATCGAGATACATCTGATCCAGTTCCTGGGGCTCTTGCTTGATGGTAATGTCCATTGATGGCGGAGTGGCGTCTTCAGCTAGCAGACTGGGCGGACTTCCTGCAGCCTGGGCTGAGCTGCCTGAAGCCTCTGCCTGGCTGGGGCTGTACGCTTGAAAAAATGGTGTCTCCGCTGGCCCGCCAGGAGTGGAAGGGTGAGACACTGGGGAGGACGAGGAACTGCTGTTGGCATAGACGGAATGCTGGTAACCAAGGGAGCCCGGGCTGCCCTGGGAGTGGAGCACCACTAGGGAAGAGTTGTGATCTGGCGATGTCGGGTACGGAAGGCTTGGACAGCAAGGGGTCTCCTGAATGGGGGGCGCTATGGTGCCTGGTGGTGTGGCACGAGTTGGGCTGTTGGGGAGGCATTTGTTGTATGCAACAGGGGACAGATCGTGCAGGGTGGGGCTTGAGCTGGGAGACGACGGTGGCATGGCAGCATGGCGGGGCGGGCAAGGAGGGTAGCCACCAACCAGGCAGGGGTCAGGTTCAGCAACAGGCATGATGGACGTCAGCCTGGGCTGGCCGTAGTAGGGCTTTGAATGCATAGACAGCCCGACACTCCCAAGAGAATCATACTCATCAGTGGGCTCGGTTTTTATTATTGGTACTGGAAAGAAAGAGCAGAGAGAAAGTGGAGATGTTAAAAAAAAAAAGAAAAAGAAATAAAAAGTCAACGTGAAAAGAAGCCACGTGGCGCAGTGAGTCCATGGATAATAACTGTGAGCAAATACAGTTTTAGCCACAATATCCTCCTTAATACCAAACAACCAGTGGATTTAGGCTCAGTATGAACTTGGCTGTATCTTTTAACGGAGAAACCCCTCACCCATCGCACCCCTTCTCCCCCCATCACCACCACTATCCTTACCACACCATGAAAAAGTAGCAAAACAGGGGGAAAGAAAAATGGATGAGTCATCATTGTGGAAAGCCACAGCTGGCTCTAATAATGAGTAAGACCTATTTTCTTTGGAATCTCCTCCAACTCTGATATCCAATAAAAGTCCTTTAAAGCACTGGACTGCTGCTGCTGCTGCCGCTGCTGCTCTAGGAGCCCAGGACCCCCAGGTTTCCTCCACACACTCTAGAAGTAATTGATTCTCTCAGGACCAAAAAGATAGGCGGGGAGCAAAAAAAAACGAAGTTGATTTGATTTTGATTAGACTGCCTGAGCGGCATAAGAGGTTGCAGAGCTGAGCCTGTGGTTTTGAGAGCTTCAGACCTCAGCTAATGCAGGAGAGTGCTGTGACCCCCCACTTGATCATCCTGCCTTCTCTCTTCAAATTTCTTATCCAATGCAGCCTGTCTGCATTACTTCCTGAGAGCGCTTCTTGAGTGACAGGTATCAGGTGCTTCCACTGCACTGTTACGGTTTTGTTGTCTAAAACGGAACAAAAAAAAAATGATGGAATGATGTCCGCAATAATGAGCTTTTTGCTGAGTTATTATATAAGTACGTAATCACAGACTGTGCCAGGACAAAACTAATTAGCTGGTGTTAAGATACCCTAAAGTATAACAAAGTCTTCGGAGTCACAATGGACATTCTGTTTCTATTCCTGCACATTGTTGAAACATATTAATGGGTGTGGTGCCAGCCGTTAAAAGTTTCTGGCTATGCTTGCTCCAAGTGACATTTACTCAAAGGCATGGAGTTTTCACTATGAATAGAGTGTCTGTTTTCAGTGCATGAGATTGTAAACAGCAGAGTGTATGAGTGGTAGTAGCAAGTAAAGGTGCAAATGAAGCGTCGGTGTGTCACGTGACACGCGGCCTGTTTTTCACTGTGTTATAATTTGTGGGGTTTTTTTGTTTATTTTTTCGAATGGATTTGAAAAGACACTAATCGCGCATCTAGCCTCTGGGGTGATGAGCGATAACGCAGAAGAGAACACATTTACGTCAGCTCTCTGAGTTTTAAAAGCCAAGGGACCAGGCTTTGGTGTGTTGGGGAGCGTCGTAAGGCACGTCCCGTGATGCACACACCTCCTCTCCACAGCCTGGGGAGTAACAAATAAGCCACATGGCCACACTACATCCAAGCCTTCCACTTCTCTGCCATTTCTTAGTTTAAATTGATACCAGATTGCCATAAAACCATGTCAATGATGTCAAATGGAAACCATAAAATGTTGTTTTTTGTTGTTGTTTTTTATATTTAATTTAGCTTCACCAAATCAGACCATTGGTTATCAATGCGAATTTAATCTCATGTCTACTTAAAGTCCTGTTTAGTACGAGTTGTGATGTCAAAAACGTTTGACAGAGCCTGAAAACAGTCGTTTCCACTTGGCCAAGTCGGAACAAAAACAAGCGATTTTTCAAATCAACAACAAAATCCTGAGGTTCCAACACTGAAATGTAGGACATTCAGCCCTTCCAGTTAAGGAGAATTTATGAGAGAAAACTAACTTCACAAATAAAAAGTTTATTTAATATAGACTGTTTTTTTTTCTTCCATTGCAGCAGACAAATAAAATTTTCTTCCCCCTGAATTATCTCTGCATTTCCTTTCCTCTGAGAAAAAAATAAGCAATTTCACCAGACAGCTGGCAACTGCGCTCTCCAACAAAAACAGCCAGGCACGACATGGTTCAGGTTGAATTTAAATTGGTACACATCCAGGCCAGCACTAGGTCTGTATATGATTAAAATTATAAAGCGGGACATCTAGCAATGGCATTTAGACAGGCTTTAGCTGACATAAATACTGGCATCACAAGTGGAGTGTTATAAGGAAGTGGTTGGAGTTTGGAGACAGCATTGTTAGAAGTTGGGTAGAAGTTGCATTTTGGTTTGCTTGAAGTCGGACGGTCTAAATGTAGAGCCATATGATTCTACAGTGGCAGGATGTTGGGCGTCCACCTGTTGCAAAGGTTCTGGTCACCTAAGAAAGACCACACTAACTGAGTGTGGTTGACTTGGTTGTGAAGCATTGAATAACCTCATAATATCGGCACCTTCTATACCAACCCAAGTACTAAAACCCTTAAACCTCTTGTGAAGTCTCACATAATGTCTGGAATCATAAGACAACAGGTTCAGCAACCTGCCACTACCACTAGAGTGGCTGCACTCAGAATGGTCCCATAACCACGAGTTTTGGAAATTTAATTGGTGGAAATTTCCACCAATTAATTTAGCCATTCATTGTCGGAATGGCTAAATCCAAGCCACAAATGAAATTGACATCACGTAGTTTGTGATTGGTCACAACCTGGTTGTGCAGAGAAACAAAGATTCCGCTTCCAAGGTGTGGAAAGCCATTGTTCCTGACTTTGGCTCACCTCTTGTAGACATATTAGGGATCCTGACAGGATAGGGCTTCATTAGTGACAACCTACGGCCACGTGGTTTAACCAGCCTAAGTGGCAAAGAGTATTTTTTCAACATGATAAAGCCAGCACATGATGGACTTCAAGTGTCATCTTGAAATCCTTCCATTGCCATTGCTTCTGCTTAATTTCTCCAATCTAACATGTTGGATTACCTATGACTTCAATTCAGATCAAGTGCCTTTTAGACTTTTCAGAAGGCCTGTGGGGATATGCTATCCCAGACAACTGGTACTTCCAAACTTCATACTCGGGATCAACACAAATATTTGACTTTTCAACACCTGCTGTTTCATTTTATGTGCAACACTCAATTTGGGTGCAGAACGTTTTTTTGGCAACGAGCGTATTTCCTCCAAACCAGTGGGTTACGGCTTGAAGACTATAATGCTCTTCAATTTTTTCTTCTTCCCTGGTAGTTAACTCCGCTGTCTGCTTGCATTAAGCTCATTAGCTGTGCACTTGTAGCTTTACAGAGCTCTTGTTAATTTGAAGACAAAAAATGGAATAAGGTAAGCAAATTTCTAGATATTTGATTCCTTAATAGTAGTTTGTCTTTTTGAACTATTGCAATTGCAGTTCCAGTTGTACTATGCAGCAAAAATTATTTATTTTGGGGAAAAGATCTGCAATAACATTAGTAGTGGAACAGGTGGTAGTTTAACTAAAAGGTACCTGGTGCACCATGTCCTGGTGAGACGCAAACTGGTCATCCAACATACTCTGGTTGTTAGAATAAGGTATGTGGGTTTGATAAAACCTTGCACAGGAGAAATGACTGAAACAGCTATGTCCTTGTGCACATTTTGGAAAACCATAACTCGACAAATACTTATAAAAAAGAACGTGTGGTTCAGAAACTCCTCCCCGGGGTGTGTGTGTAACAGAACATGACTGTGGCAGTCTTCTCCCAAACTCCAGCCACAAAGAAATGGGGTGGGGAGCAACGTTAAGAATAGAACTTGATATTTTAGAGGAATCTCCAAATGGCCTGTAAAAATAAAGGGGTTCCAAGAAGCTCTTTGTCCAAGCAACGGTGGTTGCCAGCATGTTTCTGGCATTTGTTGTTTAATGTGGTTGGTGAAAACTGTTTCTTATTTGAAGAGCACCACGTCACATCGCCGCTCATGTAACAATGATTGGACGGGTGCTTGGAAAAGCCAGTCTCACTGCAGAAGCCAGACAAGGACAGTTGCATGGACAAACACTCAGGCTTGACTCCAAATGCAGCTGATGGCATATAAAAACTGAAAATGTCCTTTTGAATCAGTGAAAGATTCCAGTTATCCAAAAGAAAGGCACATTCTTAATGTCACATGAATTTGTCTGTTAATATACAGCAAAAAAAAAAAGCTTGTCATTGTGTTTTCCATCTTGCTATGTACATTGGAATATATAAAAATGTCTCTAAATGCTTAGAAATTATGTGCTTTTGAAAACAAAACACTTAAAAATGTGAAAATAAAAGATCAATGTTTCTATACACAGTCTATGAGGGACACTAAATTGTCAAATAACTGATTTGATCACAAAGTAGGTGGGGCGTCGTCTGCTTATGCATAATGTCATTTGCCATTCTGAAGTGAGTGAATCTTCATCGGCACTAACCGAGCACCTGCATAGTGTAGCATGAGGGAAACAAGATATTATTAGGTGATTACGGCAACATTTGAGAAGCACTTGTGGCAGTTCTATAGCAGTAGAGCAAATGTGTGATATAGATCATAGCAGAATACCCACTGTGCAGCATTTTTTGCCGCATCAGTCACGTTGGGTTGAATTTGCTCCAGCATCACAGTGTAGTTTTTATGCCTGTTTTAATTTCCAGTCAACTTTTTAATCAAGAGATAAGTGCAATTTTTTTTAAAGAGAGACATTGTTTTTATCTGGAGAACTGCATTCAAATTCCGTTCTACAATGTTCCATTGTTACAATGACAAAGTTTCTATTCTGTTCTGTTCACATGTGAAGGAGGATGATGATGCGACAACATCTTTTACTGTACCTAGAGCAGAAACTCTTCCTGCAGAATTGAAATGCAGGGCAGATGCATAATACTGAAATGGGAGTGTAAGGTTTTTCTGTTTCTCTCAGACTACAACAGGAAAAGGACTATGTTTTTATGATGCACTCCTGATACTACCACTTCACTATACATGCAGCAACAAGCAGTGTGAGGCTGATAAAATCTGCTGACATGTCTTGAGCAATGTGCTCTACTGAAGCACCATGTGTCAGCAGACACACTAAACCATCCATTTCTTTTTTTTCCTGTGTTTTCTCAGTGCGTTAAGCTGTTTGAAAGCAGTGGCTGCTGATAGCGTTTTCATTAGCGTCAAAGAATAACAAGTGGTCACATGACCTGAATGGAAAATAAAGGTGGTTTTCAGCATCTGTGGCCCCGAGAGTGTTAGCTCCATCCTTCCGCTGTTTCAAACAAGTGGGTCTATTTTAAGGCTTGGGCTTGCCTTTTTATAGCAGAACAGACACCAGAGTGTGAAAGAAATGTTCTCTCCCAACAACGTCACTGACCACAACTGCGCTTGAAGTGGGACCATGGGCCGGAAGACTCTTTTCATACAAGCGAGCGAAAAGTGTTGACAAATGTTTGTGTGTGCGACGGCGTGAATGTGTGGGTGTCTTCCCTTCCCCAGCCCACCCCGAGTACCTGGCCGCAACGTCGCTCGTTTTACTCACTGTTGACACACAAGCACATACTGAAACCCTCAAAAGCAAAGAGCTTCACTCGGATTTCCTCTTTCAGTGTAGCTGTATTGAAACTCTTACAGTCATCACGACTACAAAGGGTCTCTTTAAGCTGATTATAACCTTTATGCAGCATTACTTTAAATTGCACATCCATGGTTCAAATGTTCGTCTGAGGGGGAGTCTGTAGCTGAGTGATCTCAAAAATATTTCAGTTTCAGCAGTAAGGCAATATCAGATCAGCTGTTGAGTGCTATTGGGCTTGATACAATTTATTTATTTGTTTTTTAAGACTAGGCAGGGTTTTTTTTTCTTTTTTTACATTATCGAGTAGGACTACAAAGCAGTGGCAAAGCTCTAAATAGAATTTGAGGTTCACTGTTTCTTTGGCTCCGACTCCTGTGGCTTAATTATGCATCTTTGAAAAGGGACTTGCTCTGCTTGTGTGGTCCACAGTGTGTTTGCGGTTTACTTGGCAGCAAAAAGGCGAACACGAGTCATCTTTTAATAAGTGTTGTGTTTGTGCTCAAAGAAATGGATCAGTGAAGGAGCCTCGTAACTTTCTCTTGGTGCCTGCCAGGGCCCGCTGTGAAGCGCTCGTCGATACCAGGACCAGCCTCTGTAGAATCGCTGGCATTTGCGACAACTTTTGTGTACTTCAGTTACATCTTGTGCAACGTGACGGCACAAAGCAGCGCGTAGTTATGAAAGTTACAAAAGTTTTTAAAAAAATCTTTATTTTAAGCCCCTGTTACTCTGATACCCCTAAATGAAATTCAATGGAATCAATTACGACTCTTGGAAAACATTTTCATTTGTTATAATATGCTTTTTTTGGGACACCAGTCGCATAAAGAAATGTGATTTGTATAATTAAACTGCATATAGTAAGTGCATTTAATCATATTTTCAAATGTATTGATAATTATTAATACTTTCATTGAACACAGTGGAGAAAATAACAAAAATAATAATTATGACAATACGAACAGTTTTGGTTTTCTTAAACGTCATTAACTGGAATTTATCATGACAACAATAAATCAAAATTGTTATAAGAAAATTATCACAATAAATGATAAAACGATGCTATAAATGCCCAACAGACAGGGCCCAATATAAATACACGCCACACCATTTTGATGTTTACTGGTATTGTCTATAGTTTGAGCTATTAATCTTTATCAATCTGTTTGTGATCTCCAAACTGGAACATGTTCTACATTTTCTGAGGGCTCTATTCTCGTGTGCTTGTCTCCTGTGCCCATCAAATATCTGCTGATAATGTAAATGTCACATCTTATTAACAGCTCTGGACCTAAAACAAGCTGCACACTATCTCAGAAGCTCTGGATCCATTAAGCGCCAATCAATGAAAATAAGATATCAGGGTTGGGGATCTAATGGTCTGGTAATCACGATGTGGATGCAGGTCTAACACAGCCATCATCACGCTTGTCTGCATATACGCAAGAAGATTTCTAGTAAAAACCCAGAGACTGAAGCAAATTTTTTTCAACCCGTTTTCTTGACTAAAGCTTAGTTGTGTCATTCTGAGAATTCCATCATGAACGCTGCTGATGCCTATTTCACACTATATCACAAACCTTTCAGGTTGCTACATGAATGACAGCTTGTGTGTGTGTGTGGGGGGGTGTTTTCATGTGCATTGTCAATCCTTTGTTGGGGAACCATGGGTTCATTGTGTGAGGCAGGGTGTAAAAGGCAGGTCCCCGGGAGGTCGAGTCAACTACACACTCGATTACTGACAGCACTTGGAGGTTCTGTCACTCAGCGGGTCTACCTCACAGCTGCGGAACGCCGCACCACTACTGCATAAACACCCCGTCTCATCTTCTGCTCTCTTTCAATGGCTCAAGCGAACTGTTCCCAGGCAGGATGTCAAAAAACACCCGACAAGAGCAGGCTACAAATCCCTTGTGGCATGTCGACAGTTGAAGGCAAACTACAGATTATAGATGTCAAGAAGCATGCCTGCGTGTCTTAAAGAAGATCAGCCTGAGGATTACCGTTTGCAGGCACGTAGGTGAAGCGCTGGTACTGGCTCCTCTTCCTCTTGCCGTTGCAGACGTAGAAGTTGACTTGCACAGGACTGGATATTCTCTGGTTCCTGTAGGGTGGGATCTCCACAACGAGAGTATTCTAAAGTGCAAACAAAACACAGCAAGGTCACCCAAATGTTCCACCTGTGCACCGTCGTCACACTGTTGCACATCAATCTTTCAATTCACTGGTATAGGAAGACATGATAATATTTCTTGGTAATTCTAAATCTTTGAATTGTACATGTGGACCACTGCAACAGAATCAATGCAAACGTGACTCATTTTGCTGCAAAAATCCAAAAATGTCTATTTTTGTTTCAGGCTAAACTATCCTAACGCTTGACTCACCTCAGGATGCTGCACGGTTGAAACTGAAAGGAAAACTAATAGTAAGACTTACTTAATATTTCACCTAATACATATCTGACAACAATTTAGGTGTTACTCCATTATTCCTTTAAAGTGAAAAAAAGAGAAAAAAAGAAAAGAAAATGACATAACCGTAAAAGGAACGTTTCCTGTCCTGACACAAATGAATAGCGGGAATTCTTGATTCTTGATGCTAATAAATGAGCTATTCAAATCTGGAGTAAATCAGAAATGACACAAATTCTTCAAAGGCATGACAGGACTTGATGTTCACATTTCAAATTCAGCTCCACATTAAACAATTTATATATATATATATATATATACAAGCAAGACTTTATAGATGTTTATTTTAATGTGGTCACCAAGCATTAGCTTTCAGTACTATACAGTAAACCCTTGAAGGTTTCAGAGATTAATCAACAAGTATGTTTATGTTTTATTGCTGGTCTGCATTTAGGGTACTGTTTCCAAGAGACTGGACTGGGAGCTGGTCTAAATGAGCTTGTCTGGACTGTGCAGAAGCAGTAGTTGGGCCCCTGAGGCTCGTCCAGGCCCCGTGTTTTTCTCTGAGGAAAACCCTTGGGCTTTTAGCTTTCCCTCCCTCCCCCCCGTTTGGCACAGCAAAGCAAAGCAGAAATGTCGGCTTATTTGTTTGCACAGCCGCTCCGTGTGCAGGAGGGGTCAGTTACCTAGCCTGCTGGACTGCAGCAGGTCTGGACGGATATGAACCTTTGACTGCTTTAATTCTGACAGGGAAACATGGAGGAATCTGTCGGGGTGTTTATGTGTAATTCCTGGGATAGCCGTCGCTCTCTTGTTCTTTTTTTTGCAGTCCGAAAGCAGGGCAAACACGACAGGAAGCAGGTTTTTGTCGGTCATCACGGTGCATGCAGGGAGGGCGGGGGAGGGCGAGGAGGGGGTAGTTGAAGGTGAGATCAGACCCAGTCTGCCTTCCATGTGATGACAGAGAAGGCATGCAGGTTGCTGATTGTGTGTGTTAGATGTGTGCGTGCACACTGCGTTCCCTCTCGATCACAAACAACCAGTTAGCACGCTCTGGACAGCAATAAAAACATAGTCAGTCAGGCAGACTAGAGCACTTAAAAGTAGTCTGGTTGCAACACATAAGCAGAAGGCCTGAGCTCTCATCTCGTCTCTCTCTGTTTGTAAAGACGATGGCACCTTGCAAAGGCTTCCATAATCCTCTAACGTTTTTAACTTTTGGTAAATAACTTTACTTGGAATTTTACTTGAACACAATTAAGTGAATATGTACTGTTTTAGTTTTTCATTTTTGTTTATATATCATTTGTATGGTCGCATGTGCATTTACTCCCCACCTCCCACTCCCTCTTTTTACTCTAATACCCCTCAATAAGCAATATTACAGAAGTTGAAAAATGCTAAGTGTGATAAAACACCGACTCACACTGAACACACACAGACACACACGCCCACACACACCCCGAGTGGCAGGATGGTGGCAGCATTTTCCCACATAGCACCAAGTAATGTGATCAGAATTCCATCCTGAAGGAAAACCTTTAAGATTTAAGAATTCTAAAATACGACAACTCTAAACATAACGCTAGAACTATGACAGGGTTTAGATTAAAGTATATTCACATGTGGGAGCGTCCCACTCAAAGCCCCGATCTAAATTAAGTTTGCTTTCACCAACCCTCTCCATCCTTCCTGAGAGAACTTGAGCTATTTTGCCAAGAAAAATGGGGGAAAAAATTTAAATGCCAGAGAGAACTTACATGTAACTGCAAGAAAATATTGTTCTTCAAAGTAGTGCCTCAGCAATTGTCAATGTTTATATTTGGGAAAATTTTTGAAACTGTGTATCAACTTTGATTAAAATGCCTAGCATTGTCCAATCGTAATAACCTAATGAACAATACTGGATTTGTGGAATTGGTAGGAATACTTTAGCAAGGCGGTCTCCAATTAAAAACACATTGGTACATGCTTTTATCAATCCCATCTTCTTACAACATCACCTCCAGCATGTCCTTGAGCACCCACCTTTTTCTCCAGCATCTGCGACTGTGGCCGACAAACACCAGCCGGAGTTAAGACACAATTAGCTACAGGAGTCCCATATTTACCCTGCTGATGCAACCACATCATTTACCTGAGTGAAATCGCAGCAGCAGCAAATGAAACTAAATCCTCCAGCGGCACCATTTAGAGGCAAGTGTGTTATTCTAGAGCCTTTTGCCAGCATAAACTCCCTCAGTCGGTTTACAAAGGCAGGCGGAGGATGCAGCGCCGCAGATCAAAGGCATCAGCAGTTAAAAACGTGCTATCATCACGCCAGAGCAAACAAGTTTTCCACTACCCACCACTTGGCTCGCCCCTCTGAAAGCAGACCTAACTAACCCGATGAAATCTTAATGAACTCCAGAGCACAAGAAGCTCTCTGTGACACGGAGAACAACATTTACTTCATTCCCCTCCGTCGGCAATTCCCTTTTGGTGAGTTTTATATTAACACAATCTGGACGCATGACTGTGCGTCAGTGAAAATGAGTGCGCTGGTTTATTTTTCTCATTATAGCCTTTGTGAAAAGCAGCAGGTAAAAACAGGGGTGTGATCCACTCCTGGCTGCACGCTCACAAGCACAGATGAGGTGTTTAAGCCCAGCTCACCACAAACTCTTCGCTGTGAACTAAACGTCTGGCTATGTGCAGAGGACTGAAGTGATGTGTGTGCGTGGGCGTGCATTTGAGCATGTTTCTGCCCGTGTTGTGTTTTCAAGCAACACCACAGGCGAAAGTGTTTGTCTCCCGGACGGTAAGGTGATTTTGTGAAAATTCCATTCAGGATTGCATCGACTAATCAGCGTCGTCTGTGTTTTTCAATTTGTAACGCCTTAGCGAAGGTTACATCATCATGTGGGACAAATGAGGAGGAGACCGAAGAAAGGAGAAAGTCTCGGGGGGGCGGGGGAGAAAGACTGAAGAGACAGATGGGTACTTACAGTTTTGACAGAGTCCTTGTCAACCTTGGCTTCTGTCTCCCACAGATGATGGCCGTCTGTTGACACAATAAAAACAATATGAAGACATCTTAAACTTTTAGATTGTACAATCCAATAGACAATAACTAGTGGGTGGCTGACCCTTACCCTACTCCCTAACCTCTGACCCTAACCTAAATGTGCAGAAGACTGTTCCACAAGAAAATGATTGTCTTGGACATAAGATAAGTTTTAGCTTGTTTCTTAAGATGTGGACTTGCCTCTAGTCTTAACCCTAGGAGTAGAAAATAAGGATTTTATCCATTTTAATCAAACTCTCCTAGGACTATTATATTTTGTTGGGTTAACCCTAGAGTTATGGATACGTTTAAGCCAAAATCAACAAAGTTGCAAATCAGTAAAGGAATCTCAGTCATAGGGAGAGTTGTCTGTCTGTCCGTCCATCCATTCAGACCATGACAGTTTCTGCTTGACCCAGAGATCTGTCTTGATCATCCCACAACACTCCCAGTGAGGATAGATAGCCCCTTGTTGGCAAGTAACGCACATTACTTCAGGAATATACCCTGGCCTGCATAATCCTGGCAAAGTTAGCCATTTTCTGTGGTTGTCAAATCCTTAAAGTTTTCACACTGCTTCTTGCCTGACCCCTCTCATGAGACTAATATTCCATTGGAGACCCTATTAGATCCAGAAGCCGCAGACAGCATAGGAAGTGCTTAAGAATACGAACTGACACCATGTTGAGGTGTCAACTCTGTTGGGTGTGAGACAACCAGAATTGGCTTCTATTATGTAAGAAATGAAACCAACAATAACTTGCTTCTGCAAGTCTGTGTCCCTAAAGCATGCTCTCATATTTGATGTTTCGTGTCAGTTTAGATCATGAGTTTCTGTTTGCCGTTTTACTTTCCTGCAAAAAGCCAGAAGTCTTTTCTCCCTCTTCCCTTTATTTCCCCCCCTCATTTCCATCTTGTTGATGTAAAGAGGTTTCCCTCGCTGCTTTGAACTAAAACGTCCCTGTGAGCTACTGCAGCTGCTGCAGGCCTGTAAAGGCTCTGCTCACATTCTTTGAGTTTTCCTTGTGATTTCATGCCTCGCATTGTGTGAGCAGACGTTCTGGGCTCTGCTGGGGCAATCAGCGACGGTCTGCCGTGCAATTTCTGTTTTTATGTCCAGAACCCATGAGTCATCTGTCAAGAAGTGGCAGTGACACAGTCCGGCCTTTGTGTCAGTGACACACCATGTGAGGTAACAGCGTGGTTACTGCAGCGCGGCTGCTATGTGTTAGTGACAGAATGACCAGAGAGCCATGGTTGGAAACGCTGCACTTCGCATTAGGATCATAAAGACAAGAGGATCAGTGTCAGTTTCCAAAGTACTGCAATCAAAGATCCAGCAGATTCAACATAATCTAAAAAAAGTATTTTTTTTTTTAAGAGGACTATGTTTTTCACATTAAACCATGAGTGTAAAAGCAACGGGACTGCAGTCAAACTTGGACCGTTATTGTTGAGATGTGGTAGTGGGGGCGGGTGGTCAGCTTTATTGTTCTGAGAGAGAAAACCAGTTGATAGATCTTTCCAAAACGGCCATATTAAACACGGCAGACGACAAAAACAGACGGTGCACAGATTAGATAAGAACTTCCTATTGCGGAACTTGGTGAAACCAGATCTGCATATGGAAAAGTGTGCCTCGCTCTGATGAAGACGACGGGGAATAGCGGCGGGGTTTTGCCTGTCGGACAACTGTGGGGCGAACGAAAGACACGGCGCATGTGGCAGGTGAAAGAGAGGCACACATATATAACGTTGAGACGCCGAAATGAGCAGAGCAGGGCAATTAGAGAGAGCACAGACACAGGGAAGGTCATAACAAGGGAGAGAGGCAGACAGAGATGAGCATTCCTCATGTTACGTCTAGAGGAACCAAGAGGGAATCTCGGCCGCCTACGCTCTGGGAGACTCTCCAAGAGGGAAACCTTAGACTACAACGTCAATGCGAAGCTCCAGTCGTAAACATGTTTTTCAAACTCTTCATCTCTCTACCTCCCTGTTCATACCCCACCCCCCTTCACCCTTGCCTCTCCTTTTGTACCTCTAACTCACTTCGCCCGAGAAACGGTTGTTCAATGCTTTCTCGATCAAACCTGGAGCATCAGAAATGCTGCGGTCGGACGGTCGGAGCACGGCGTACGACCGATAACCACAGGACTTTCCATTCGCTCCTTCTTCCCTGCAACATCTGCAAAATGCTTCTGTTCCCGACAACACCTCCTCCTGCAACCAACCTCCACCCACGCGCAGTGTGCACAAACAGATGCAGACGCATGCGAATGTGCAACCACGATATCCTTCACCTTTGTTCTGGCTTTCAACTGAGATTACAGGAGGTGGCGAAGCACGAAACAACGGGGCGCCGAATGCAGAACGGCAGCTCTGTCCAGCTTTGTCCCTGACCAATTTTAGAGGACAAGTAAATGGACACACACACTCATGTTTTGAGGTTTGACACTTGAAAGGTAACCAGTCGTCTGTTTTCTTTTAAGTGATTCAGTTGAGTAAAGTAGGTCCACAAAGACTAAAACCAGACATCCTTGAAGGCACGCTCATGCTTTAAGCAATTAGACTTTGTAGGGGGGTGAGGCGTCTTTGACTCATCAGCTTCATCTCCTAACAACACCTCACCCAGGTTGTGAGCCTGGTGACAACCTGGCAACGCTGGTTGTTATAGCAACGCTCCCTCAAACAAAATCTCATTTGTCCTGTTTTCTTTGATTAACCTGGAAATCGATCAAGAGGTGGACCGGGTGCTCCATCTGGTCGAAATGAATAAAAGATCATTATATTGCAGATAAATATTTCAGACACACGCTCTGACTCATTGCTTCAGAGGGCCCGACAGCTGACTGGTGATATATTTAACCTCACAATGAACTTACAGTTTTCGACAGCCAGAGGTAAAATTGCTTTCGAAAAAGCACAGTTTTTGTGCGTGGCAGTCTTCAGCGACCAAAAAGAGTTCAGTTCAGGATATTTTGAGGATGGAAAATATGATTCACATGCCTAATTAGGGAGGTTTTCTCGTGAAACAACCCAGATGTATTTTGCAGCCATGCCCCCCCCCCTTTTTTTTTCTGTCTTTTTTCCAGATTGGATTTTAAGAAGCATTTCCCGCCCCCTTTCCTGTTTACATATCTTGAGTTTATTTTCCATTTTATTACCTTTCTACTGTTGCTGCTCCTCCTGCTGCTGCTCCTGCTGCTGCCTTGAATTAAAATGCTTCAGTAATTTTACACACACGCTCACTGCAAACACCTTGCCACCCGTGGAGGAGCGAAACCAGGAGGCCGGAGGGATTCCCTGGTGACTGATTGCAGAGATACAGCTGCGATCTCCTCCTAAGCACCTGGCTTCTACCAGTCTGAAACACTGGAGCAGTAGGAGAAATAAAGGTCTGTTTTGGATCCAGAGGGATCTGTATAGATTAATTCCTGACAGTGGCTTTATGATGGGTTTAGAGTCGGGAGGTCGGTTGTTGTAAAGTGTCTAACGAGAAAGGTGTGAGGTGACTTGACCTGAGTCCACGAAGGCTCAAGGAGACGGGGCTCAGGATGGCTTATCTGGGTAGAATGGGATACAAAGATCGTAAGACGCTTCGAATTGGCTAACAATCATAATATAAGTGGAGAATATTTTCAACTCGAAAGCGATTTCCATTAACCGTAGATTCGCGCAAATTGAAATTACGAAAAATAAATTGGCTTGATGGAAACAGGCCAGTTTCGAAAACCCTTTTTCTTTTTTTATTAAAAAAACAGACAGAGAGATGCTGCTGGAGCAAAAAATCTGATATGTGAAAACGTTTTTTACTTTGTCACATTTCTTCTCTTTCGTTTTATTTTTGTCTTTTATTTCTCTGTAGAAATAAATAATTTGGTCTAGGATGAGGTGGTTTGTCAGCTGAATAGAAATAAATGTATTTCATAAATTGAGCCATGTGATCAACAGCCGGACAATACTGCTGGTGGAAATGACAAAGAAGACAACAGGAAGTATTAGGAGGATGATGGTTTGGTTTTGTTTGCTTGGGACAGTGGCTGCACATGTGTGTCATTTTGAACGTGTTGATTCCATAGCTCTTCTGCAAAATCGCAGACTACAATTTCCCCAAAACGCCGCAAACGTAGCCACTCCCAAGAACAAACGGCTAATCCAGAAGAACCAGCAAGAGCTAACTGGCTGTAGCCTGAAGAGCGGAGATCAATAAAAGTGTAGATGCTAGCTTCTACATGGGCACTAAAACAGTTTCCACTCTGCGTACTAATGAATATTATGGCATATTTGGTGTTTGAACTATTAGAATAGGCAGTTATAAGCTTTTTTTAGGGAGTGGGAACACAAGTATTTTCAGAATCTAGCTATTCTTTAGCCTGTCAAAAAACAGCCCTTGTTCAGTTACTTGCTTTGTACAGAGGGTCTGCACGTTTGGCTATTGAGAAGCTGTTGCTGCTAAAGTTTAAAATTTTACCCAATCGCTAACATTTGTGTCCGTGTTGCATGTAATGTGCCAGCACGACACTATGAAGTCACCAGAAATCACCTGCGCTGCAATCATCCTCCACTGCAAAGAGAGAAGTACCGAGCCGAACCTGACGGTTATTATTACTAGGCCTTGAGAATGGTGTTATGACTGGCAGCCACATTGGTTTTGATACATTTTTTTTTTTTTAAATAATTAAAAAAATTCAAGGTCCGCTGCTGTAAAATCTGCCATAAAAACGCATTGATGTTTTTTTCACTTTAATTGAAAAAGTCTTTTTAAAAGTCTGGCTTCTCATTCGTGTGAAGCCACTATTATTTAGCAAGGTGGTTGCCCATGGCAACATTTGTCCAAGACCCACCACCATGTATAGATGCACCGCAGACAGCAGTGTTTACCAAGAATTAGTCCGGAATTAGCGTCGTAAATCATGCCCTGGTCAGTGCAGTCAGATGATGATGCCATAGCCGAGTCTAGACACACCAGATGTACAACACCTCAACCAGCTTGTCTGGTGTTTAGACTCGCCCCTGGTAGCTCCCCGAGTCGAATGTAAACAACCTTTACATGAACTCTAAAAAGTTCTTCCAGCAGGAAATCATGATAACTGAGTAACATTACAAAGATTGCTGCTGTGCTAACGCTACACAGCAAACAGCCTGAAGGAGTTGCGGAGAGGGACGGTCTTCACTCTGCTGCAGAACCAGGCTGTGTGGCGCTCCAGAGCTGCAGGCAACACTCCAATCCAACAGATTTAAAAACTATCCGGCTCACCAGGGAATTCCCTCCCCTCCCCTTTGAGTCAGAGAGCAGGCTTTCCCCGTCTCTCTCTCTCTCTCTTTCTCTCTCTTTCTCTCCCTCGCTCTGTTTATCTGTCTGTCTCTTATTTTCCCTGCCTCTAGCGCTCATTCCAGCTGTGGAAAGCGGGGCAGGCCAGAACACACACAGCAGTAGGTGTGCCAGGTATGTCTTCCTTCACCTGTGCCAGGAGGGCGGTTTGGACAAAGCTGGCACAAAACAAATAACAGCAACGCCGCGAAAGCCGAATCCAGCTCCACACAGCACACGCTGATGGAAAGTTTAATAAATGCGCAAGCTGTGGCTCCGCAGAAGAATTTCTTTTTCATTCCATAAAAGGGGAAAGTGGAGGAAGGGAGGGAGGGAGCGGCCGGGGGAGACGTCTTGATGAAAAAGCGACGAAACGGGGATTGCTTATATAGGAGCAGAAACAAAGACGTCAAGTCTGGATTTCTTTAGTTTGATCTGCCTGTTAGATTTATCTGATCTCAGTTTAACGCATCATCAAAAGATGAGTATGAATAAATTTGATGGAGAAAGCTCAAAATTCGCAGCAGGATATAGGCTCTCTCCTCACACACCTGGAAACAAACGGGCAGCCTTTCTATAGAGGCCCTTGCCTTTTTCTACCTTTTTCCTTCCTTATCCTTTCTCTCCAAGAGCTCGGGATCCGCTCTTTTCCGCTACTCCCCTCTGCAGGGAATCCTTCGGTGGATGACTCACTGACAACACTTCCTCCTGAACAACACAAACAGGCCTGCGGGCTAGCAGCTAGAGTGTGTGCTGGCGTACACAACGGCATCAGCAAAACAGATGCACATCCAGCAGAATCGGAGAGTTTGCATCAGTTATCCTGTGGGTGACGGAGGGGTGGGGTGGGGGGGGGGGAAGGCTGCGACGAGGACGGGTGGGACGCTTAAAGAGAAAGTAATTATTTTTCAAGCCGCATTAAAGGTTTTCCTGCAGCAGCAACAAGAATAGCTCAGTTTATTTGATACCGGGGGGATCTCATGAGGTTTAGGGGAGGACAGACAAACAACATAAAACCAAATACAAAGAAGGAAGGGATGTTTTATCGGCATAAAAAAGTTCCTCATTTTGATATTCCTTTGTCATGTCACAATGTCTTACAAAATAATTCATGACCATTGAATTTGAACTGAAGCAAAAAAAGAAATAAAAAAAAAAAAAAATTTGAAAAGTGTGGAGTGCATTTGAACAGACTCCACTTGAGTAAACAGTATTTTCGCCTTTTGGGATATGCCTCTAATTAGTCCCCCCCACTCCCCCTCCCCAGGATTCAACTGTGACCTTTGAGCAGCTTCACCACTAAATAATGTCGCCACCACTGTGTTGCACAATAGGGGCAACTGGTCACAGTTAGCTTTCCACCACACGAACAGGTGAAACTACGGGACGCCTGAAGGCAATCTGTTGCACTGGATTTTCTTTAGGTCGGCGTGTCACAATAAATGGAGATGAATACAAATGCACGCCACACTTTTAGGATTTTTATTTGTAAAATCTAAAAAAAAATAAAATAACATTCAATCAACAACAACAACAACAAAAAAATCAGCTAATACACAATATTTTCCAATATTCTTTGGAGCTACAAGCAGCAAAAAAATAGGTGAAACAGGTTGGGTCCACCGGATGTGATAAACAAAATTTGGTAGTAATTAGTTACTTTTACTCAGTTGGATTTACTTGAGTAACTTTAAAAAAATTTACTATGCTGTACTTTGTTTTTACTTTTACTTGAGCAAGTTTATTATGAAGTAATGCTTCTCTTAAGTGGGATTTCTGGATACTAAATCCACTCTGAGCAACTTCAGTGAATGAAGAACAACCTTATTTTAACCAAAAATTCACCAGACACTGACACACTCCCACAGTTTGCACTGAAGTTTCAAAAGTTTTACGTTGAAAGAAATTCATTTGGAAAACTTCAGTTTTATTTCAGCAAATAACGTTTTGAGAAATTCTTACTGTTGATAGAGAGCCAGTTGTGTAATTATTCTCAAAAGACTCGTGTCTATTTTAGACTGCTTCTTCCTTCAACCGCTAATTGTTAATGGGACAATTTCGTAAATGTTTCTGGTATTTTTAGAAAATCGGAGCATTTAAACAAAAAAAAACAAAATGCAAGCATTTATGATTCATAGTTGGCCCATTAGCACTAACGAGCTTTTGAGCTGCCTGTGATCTCGCTCTGACTCAACTTAGATGACTTTAACTGCGAAGGATTATTTGTGCACGTTGGACCGAGCCTTCCCCCCCAAAAGAATCCATCTGCTGCTTCGTAGGATCTGTGGAACATTCTGGAAGGTGTTTATTGGAGTCAATTTCGGAAAGTGAGCAGCCATTCTGACCTTCGATGGCAGCAGCAGTAAATGGCTGTCACCACTGTGGCAAAGGCAGTGATTGGTTTCTGTGCCTTCCGAGGGGTTTGGCTGCGCTCGAATGCGTGTGCCTCTTTGCGTGTAATGGTAACTGTCTGAGAGAAATAATCGTTGTGGTGCGACGCTTTCAAGGGCTCATTTAGTCATGAACTTTTCCAGGAGAAAATAAAACCAAACGTTACAGAGAGAAATGTGTAAACCAAGTCGACGGTGTTCTTTCAATCATTTTGATGGTGCTCCTCTGACGCAGAATGAAGGAAATCTTACTGTGAGACTTTTAAAAATAGGATTTTTTTTTTTTTTTTTTTTAGGTAAAATGCCAAAATGGTGGAAAAAATGTTTAGCCAAAAAGCTACATTTACTGACGTGCGTGGGCGTGTGTGTATAAGTCTGTAATGGGCTTTTTAACTCAGAGCAGGAGGTCATTAAAGTTTACATAAACGCGGCCTCAGTAGCAAACCGATAACCTTCCTTCTGATCTCTCTCTAGTCAACGCCGAGTCCAAAAACAAAACCACTGAGCTATCAACAGCAGACCAAAGCTTGGGGATCCCAGCAGAGACAAACTCCACACCGGCTAATGTCTTTAGCAGGTATCGAGGATAGAGGTAAGAAAAACTGAATATTGAGGAGGGAAAACAGAAGAACAGAAGGAAACGGGGCAGAAGTAAGAAGAGTGGGTGAAAGACAGGAAACACAATCCTAGAAGGGGGTCACAGGGCTCAGACAGCAGGGCATGTATGAAGGGTTTCTCCTCTGGGGACTCCCCATCCCTCCATCCCACCCACTCCATGACTGAGTCAATCCAGGAAGAAGGAGAGCCCACATTACCAACATCCAACCCCTTCCTCTCAACACATCACGACTTCCTTATTTTAACCCCAGATTCTCCAGAGTCGACCTTTCAAACAGGGAAAAGCTACAAGAATCTTCAAATAACGAAAGTTACAAGTTTTGCAAACTGTTTTCTAAATGTAAAATCTCCCTAAAGTGCTGAAATAACTTTACATGTTAATTATGTGTATTTTATATACAATATAAAAAGTTTTGTTGTATTTTTCTGAAGAGAGGTGTTGTTGTTGTGCTGCTGCTGCATGTTTGACATAAGTTGAGAAAGGTGTGTGTGCGTGCGGGCGTGGGTGTGTGGGTGCATCTAGCTAAGTGTTATCTGAGGTGTATGCAGACACCTATCTGCCCTACCCCGAAAAGCAAAAACAGCTGTTAAAAACAGAAAATAGCAACTAGAACAAATTTTCCGCCATTGCTTTGGCGCCCATTCTAACATGGCGCCCCATGTAGTTCATACCCACGTTTTGTGCCACAGTGTGAGAGGGCTGGGCATTTTGAATATTATTGTTTGTTAGTTTGTTTTCAGTTGCAAAAAGCTATCTATTTTTCATCTTTACCTGCACAACAATGGGCTGAGCAGACGATAAACATAAAAGGAGTCTCACAGGTTTGCCTGATTAAAACAAAAAAAGTGTGCAATAGTTCATGTTTTTGGGTTAATTATCTTTTCTTTGTGTGTCTGTATATTCCCAAACAGAAAATGGCAAAAACCTTTCTTTATTTATCCAGGTTTTAAAAATATGACTGCACCAATGTTTACTTTTCAGTGGCAGTCTCCTGATCTTTGTGGTCCTTCTTACTATCGGATTAAAATAAAAGCAAGAACAATATGACGTGCTAAAAGATGAACATATTTTTCACGTCCGAATCTTTTTCGGTTAAAACGCCGGTGAGCCAAATCTTGATCAGTTTTTTTTTAATTGCGATGGAGGGCTGTGGACACCGCTGGCTTAGAGGAACTGTGTAAATGTGGTCACTCATTTGAATTCCTCATCAGGAACAAACCAATAATTTCCTGACTGATTATGAAAAATCAAATTTGAGAAAGGGCCTAGCGGTGAAAGTCGAGGCCTTTGAAGTCGAGATTATGCCAGTGAGTACAAGTTTAATTTGATTTTCTTTTTGGGCGCAATCAAAGCAGTGTTCGTGATCATCAGTCAGTCATACACAAACTTCGATTCTAATCGTTCCCTCCACCCACGGCGTTGAGGGGGGAAAAAAAAGAGAAAGGAGAAACAAAAAGGAACAGCCGCTCTTTGCCAGACATTCACCCCAGTTGCTCTTCGCCACAGCTGGCAGAGTGAGTGGAAGGGTTAACTGTCAGGAGCCGGGGCAGTAAGTGAAGACAGAACAGCACGGCAAAAAGGAAAAGTGAGAAAAAGAGATATTGCACATGCCCTGGTCGTGATTCATTCCTCTACTTGTGGCGAGGACCAAAGAACAGGCAATGGAAACTTCAGCAAATGTAAATACGCTTTGGTTAAAAATATAGTGGCCTAATGCGCACCACATGTTGCTTTCTGGCAAGTCCTGCTCTATTTTGACGGGAAGAAAGACTTGAAAAAACACAACTGAGAAGGAAAAGGGCAGAGACATTTGAAAGAGATATTAGAGAAAGGGGGGAAATTAAAATGCAGGGAACACACAGTATGGGGAAGGTTCGCGTCCAGTTTTTACCCTGTGCCTTCTCCACGAACACCACCTTGGACTCGGGGAGGAAGTTGAGGCCGCCGAGGAGCATCATTTTGCCTCCGGTGGTGGGATAGCTCTCCACGCTCTGCTTCTCCACCAAGGGAAGCTCCTGAGCTGAGCGCTGAGCTACAGAGACACACACACGCACACACACACACCTTTCAGGATTGAGTTCAAGTCCACGTGAACACACTTATAGATCACAATCTACTCTGAGAAGAGCATGACCAGGACACGGCCTGTAAAACAGCAGCTTTTCATTAAGAAAACTGGCTTATCAAATTTATTACGATGATTTCATGACCTCTTGCGAAGAGGTTTTCAGCCAACAGCTGCTTTTTTTTTTTTTTTTAAAGCCGTAGAATAATTCAGAAGAATACGTTCACGGTCAGATCTTCGCTTCATTATTTCCATCCAGCAGCCCGTGGCCAACCACCTGTCTCTGCTTTCACTGAAATGAGGCGAGCTGGGGGTACCTCTGACCTCTGGAATACACCGACGGGAATCACAGCCAGCCGATTGAACCGAGTGCTAATTATCACGTAGATGTGGGTTTCGCTTAGGAATTTACTTTTTCTAAAGATCTTAAGGCCCCAACCCTCAAAATGCTCAGGAATGAAGTTCCGTTGGAAGCCCAACCGCGAGCTATAACGTCAGCGGCGTCTCGTTTCGATTAGTTTCTCGGGTGCCGATCGCACAGCATGTACGCACAGGAGTGAGTGACGAAGAAACAGAAGTTCCTCACAATGAAATCGTTCAACCGCGCCAAAACTGGGGCTGGCAAGTGACCTTCGAAGGACCTTCGCTAATGGGGAGCTTTTACCACAACGACTTGGGCATTCATAAAATGTTAATTTGATAAAGGTAACATGTGTTTGGCACGACGAACAATGCATCTTTTTTTTTTTTCCTCCCTCCTCTATGAATTCCTTTGATTGTATAAAACCTTATTGGGTCCAGAGGTACTGAATTTGTTCCAGTAGGTAATAAAACAATGGCTCGTTTTATTGCATTGCAACAACAGATCCCACTTTTTTCCTAAATGGAAAGCTATTGGTAGAGATTTCTTTGTTTGTTTTCTGTGTGTGTGTGTGTGTGTTAAAGACTCGGACTTACAGCATTCAATGGGGTTTGAGGCGACTTGCAGGGACACCGTCCTGCCGTTGGGCTGGTTGATGTGCACACGAAACACCAATCGCACGCGGGTGTTTTTCCGACCGATGTCCGTCTCCCCTTTGCGCAGTTCGATGTCGGAATTGCGCAGCTTCAGGATTCCTGCGCAGTCGATTCTAGAGGAGAGGGAAGAGGGCGGAAAGAAAATCTGAGTATTAATTCATGCGCTTTGCTGTCAGTATGGAAGCATGAGGTTCACTAGTTTTCACTTTTCTTCTCTTCCGGCTCTTATGAATGCATAATTTTGCACTTTTTAAATGACCAGACTCCTCCTCCCCAGACATTTTACCGTGTTACAACCACAAACGTCAGTGTGTCTAACTGGCATTTTATTTGACAGACCAACTCAAAGTAGAACGTAGAATAAAATAAAGTGACAAAGGGTTTCTGCATTTTTCACAAATCCAAATCTGAAAAGTGACACCTCCATTTGTACTTTGCTATCCTAAGCCAATACTTTGTTGAACTATTACGAAGCCAAGTATTACAAAGTTTCACCAATCTGGAGACTCAAATATTGGTTATTCTTATTTTCAAAGGTCACATTTCACATCATTTCACAAGGTGACATTTCACATCAATTTTCAAGTCTTGCCACAGACAACACTGATTGGACAAAAGTCTGGACTTCAACTGGGCCAACTCATAAAGTTCTTCGATGTAAACCATCCCATCGTAGTTCCGGTTTCAGGGTTTGTGTTGTGTTTCGCTCAATCCGTCTTTCCATCAACTCTAAGTGTTGCTGTTGTTGGTAAAGACAATGAACCCTGTAAAATGATGCTGCCACCGCCATGTTTTAGAGTGGAAAATGGCATTTTCAGTGATGATGTACAGTGTTAGCTTTCCACCACACGTAGCATTTTCTACATAGGCCAACATATCCTAAGAACTTGTTCTTTTCTTTTCATTTTTGGTCTGTGATGGAAAATCCCAATAAAGCATACACAAGTTAATGGATCTAATGTGACACAATGTGGAAAAAGTACAGAGGGTGTGACAAATTTTTAAGCAAAACTCTACAGCAGCAGTTGAAATGTAATAAAATTGTTCATTTAGAGCAATTTTCATACTATAAGGTAATTTTGGCGTTAGTGTTTCAGTTTATTTGAATGGTTTATCTCATGTTCTAAGCATCGATAGGGAGATCATCATCAGAAGCCAGTATCACTTTTGTAATTTCAGGCCATTGAATTCATTCATTCTGCATATATAATCATTTCCACATGCAGCAGCAGACCATTCCCTCAGCTGTCTGTCTATATTTATTTCGCTTTACAATTTGGGAGGTAAAGAGCTAAAGTTTCTCACCTTCTTTTTGGAAGGGGAAAAAAAAACGGTTTTCTTGCCGGCATTTATAAATTGAAATATAACTAATCCGGCTGGTAAAAAGGGAGGGAAAACAAATGGGATATGCTCTGGCATTTTACTTGTGTTAAGTGGTAGATTTTCGGGCAGTACTCCTGGAACATGGCAAATGTCAGGGTTTGCACCACTTTTTTTTTTTCTCCGTGCTTTTGGTTTGCACAACACGATCAAGGAAAAAACTGAAAGGAGCAGTCTAGACAACCACTACTTATCAGATTTACACAATCTGGTGCTCGTTACCATATAACATCAGCCCCAGCTTTAAAATCAAGTGTCTTTTTCTTCGCTTATAGAAACTAATGAGGAAATTACATCTTAACTAATCGAATAGAAATTAAGAGAGAGGTTAAAAGCAACTACAAATTCTCACAAAAAAAACAAAAAACAGTCAGACAATCTCTCTGGGTTTTCGGATTAAGTTGAAGCTGCGTCGGTTCGGTTAGCTTTAGTGCACCAACAGACTGTTTTTTAGTTTTGTTTTTTCCAAGAGGAAAGAAGGAAAACCGAAGCCGTCTGAAATTACAGCTTGCTGCCTTCTGCATCCCACACAACAAGCAAATTATCGCCGGCAGATAGAAAAGAAAAAAAAAAAAAGCTGTCTGATGGAGGTGGCTGGTAAACATCTCAGTGGAAAAAGGCAGTTAAAGCCTTTCTTCATATCTGTCAGAGGAAAGCAGAGGAAACTTTCACTCCTCTGCTTTCGGCCTGAGTGTGAACGTCAAAGAGGAAAAGAAACTTCCTCTTCAGAAGCCCCCCTTTTTTTTTTTTTTGTTCTTACTTTATTGTTAATCAAACCAGAGGAGGCACATTAACTCGAACAAATAAGCAGTGCATGGAAGTGTGTGAGTTTAAGAAGAATATTGTGGTTCTGTTGGGACGTGACACGTGGAACTAATACCAGAAAATGCTTTAAGGATTAAACTACCTGTCCTCATTTTTTTCAACATGTTTTTAGAAGAAAAAAAACCCACAATATGTAAGTAGAGTAGACTTAGTAGAGTAGAGTCCTCTACCCTGGACCGGACGTTAAATAAGGTCCGATCCAATTACCAATGGGTAATCCCTAACACAGGGTTCCGGGAACAAGTCCAAAAGATATCCCCTGCTGCCTTGTCTGAAAGGAGCCTCTGGAAAAGAGCTGCTTTCCGGACACAACGTCGAGTTCTGCTTTGACTTCCTCCCATGTCCAAAAACATGGATGTCTGACTCTAAGCTGTCCACAGAAGAGTGTCCGTCTCCAACAAGTTCTAACGTCCAGGAGGGCATTTTCACCAACACTTCAGGTTATAAGTGCTAAGTAGTATGCATGCAAAATAAGGCTCTTGTCTCTATTACTTTTTGATTTTGTGCAGACAACACCCTGTGAAATCACTTCACTCTTGATCCGTCCTGATCGGAAACTAAGAATCAGAGTATCAGTGCAGTCAGTGGAAGAAAATAAAAGATTCCAGAAGCGCAGTGGGTTTTTTTATGTCTGGACATCTCTGTGGTGTATTCAGGTTGCTAGTGAATCGGATATCCTAAGTGGAAAACCGAATACATAATAATAAAGTGTGTTGTTTCTTCACAGTTATGATAAATCACATCAGAAAATACATATGGAGACTGGTGTTTATAACCAAGCTAATTTTAGATATATCACCTTGTGAAGAGCTTAAAATATTAACCTTGTAATCAATGTGTGGTGTAATATATATAAAATACAGTTTAACTGCAGAGCTGTGTAATTCTGACTGCTCTCTCTCACACGTAATAAAACTTTAACTCTGTTTCATATTTAAATAATTAATGGTTACTACTGAAAGTTTCCTGTAGGCTCCTGTAGAGTTAGAATAAATGAACGATTTAACAATAACATAATTGATTTGACATAATGGCACATCAGAGCTTTTTGCTCTCAGATATTAAGTTTTGACTCTGACGTCTCATAAACGGGCGGATTTTACTATGTTGTGGATTTCAGGTTATGAGGAGTTGCTCTACAACCTTCGACTGTTTTAGAGAATTGCTGATTTTATTTTGCTGTGAATATTCCATCTGTTTCAATTTTGTGAGAACGTGCATTTAAAAATAATAATAAGTGAAATGAGATTTAGCTGAAATCTCATATTAGAGTTTTATAAAATGGGTAAATGGAAACTGGTGAGGAAATTTGTGTGCCAGAATTCACCAGCAAGTTTCTTCAGCTTTTTCTGAAACATCTTAAATATACCATTTTTGCAGCTGCATTTGCGCCCCTAAAAATGCCACCAAATGTGAAAAAAAGAAAAAGAAACGCAAAGCAATGAAAGCTGTCATTTAAAAGTACAGCCCACTTTATAATCTTCATGGTCATTGGTAATATGTATATTGGTAATATATATAATTTGTGAATGTTTGATTTGTTTGGCCAGAAGATGGTTTGACGTGTCAATCAACAGGCATTTCATAATTGACTTAGATATTACTTAATAAAACATTCAGATTATGAGTCTGTATGTGAGGATTTATCCAGTAAAAAATATACTCACATTAATTCTCAATACTGTAGTGGTTCTGACAGTAACAGCATGTTAAATGGGCAGTATTTATTATTTTTTTTCCAACACACTTGTTACTTTGGTAAGAATGTTTCGGCACATTTATCTTGCTGTCATATATTAACACACTAGCTGACATTAATGTAGTCGAAGCACTTCATACGGGTGGAATGGTGACTGTATCCTGACCTTTGCAGTCCCTGTTTATACATGTCGGCCAGAGTTAGTCAACCATGAACTGTGTCGGCCTTAAAAACTGTGAAACCTCAAGAGGTTGAAAGGACAGAGGCCTATTTAGAAATATGCGCCGTAATGATCACGCGTTGTGTTTGTATGGCTAAAGCCATAAAAGATGGCGCCAAAGGGAGAAAAAGGAAACTAAACAAAACATTGAGTTTTTACGCAAGGACAACTTCAAAAAGAAATGTGGAGAAAAGGTTGGTTAGCGACGGAGTCTCAAAGCACTCACATGGCTCTCATGTTGTTTTCTGGCAGCAGAGGGATCTCCAGCATCTTGGTGTTGGATTGCATGACTTCGTGGCTGGCAGTGGAGACGGTTTTGCCGGTGATCCGGTGGACCTGGTAGAAGGCATGCGGTCGCAGGAGGCGATCGTCTGCGGTCCCGATGAAAAGCTGCAGGGTGAGCGGCTCGCTTTCCATGTAGCCGTAAAGCTGGCGGGGAGAACAGAGAAGCCGAGGTGAGAGGAAGACGCCGGCTGTCACGACCGACGCCTGAGGCATCTTCAAAGATAATGCAAACATCGCTGATGGACTCCAATAAACACCCATTTCAATAATTCACGTCTTTTGAGCGAATTGTTTGCCTCTTTAACAAATAGGGATTACTTTTTATTTACTTCTGATTCCCTTTAAAATAAAAGATTCTTTGGGTCTACACATATGGAAACACAAGAACAGTCTAAAGAGTTTCTCATCATTTCGGAGTCCCTGCTCGAAATTCAGCGAAAGAGGAATTTCGGAGCCTCGTGCCGGAAGCCCGTTGAAAGGCTGTTTAAATCGTTTTAAACTGTGTGATTGTGAGCGTGAGTGGGAATAAAAATACCAATAGGTATTTCGGTACTCATCGGTTGAATCAAGACAAGGCAACAGTATTTTGGATGCTGACAAATCATTCTTGAGTCTTAGGAAAAACAACTGTGACAGAGACGTTGTTGATTGAAACCTGCAACTAAATTTGGACACAATAATATTTTATAACCCAGATTCAGGCTCCCCCACGCTGCCATTTTGAACTGAATAACCAGATCACACTTCATTGAAACTCTTCTACAGGACAAAAAAGAAATAAGATGAGATAAATATCACTACAGCATCATTGAAAACGTTCAACTGCAAACAGTTTATTAGCTTGCGCTACTACTACTGCCTGAGTGGTAGTTAGCACTACTACTGACTACTCAGGCAGTAGTTAGCAATACTATTACTAACTAGTATTGCTAACAGTAGTCAGTAGCAATGATACTAATTACTGACTGAGTAGCTAGCACAAGCTAATGTTAGCTATGCTTAACATTTACCCTTTGGTCTAATGATTTGTTATACAGAGGTTAAGCAGCTATATTCAACTTTTCGTTTTGGCTTGAACTGTGTTTCATCATTATTTGTTTTACTTTGAGTTATTCATGAATTTGATTCAGTATGTTGTAGTGTCGTCCCCACTAGAGAACAAGTTTATTCACTTAAAATACAATTAGCCTTTTACCTGCTATGTACTTAGCGCATGCTAGTGCTAACTGTTCGGCAATGATCTGGACAGGAAGTCAAGGCAGGTGGGAAATGTTTTATACTGTGTTAAATGCCGAGCATAAATATTTTGATCTAAATTCAGTTGATTGTCAATAAATGTTGTTTTACATAATGTAGGTATTATTTTTATCTACATTTTAATAAAAAAGTTTAACAACAAAAATCTTTTATTTTTACCCAAATATTTCTTATTGGTGTAATCCAGGCTATGCTTTTCAGTTGACGCTTCAGTAGTACTATTGTTGAACATTATTTATTCGAACTCATTTTAAGGATTAAAGTGTGCTGGACTGAACTTGTGTAAGTCAACCCAGGTATGGATCACTCCATACTGGACCCAGGACGGGGTTTGGAAACAAACCAAAGCTGGATGACTTTTAACCTAGCACATTTTTCAAGTGAGGATGGTGGCACTAAAATAACCCCTCTATACAGTACAACATCACCTCGCCCCTTCTGCCTTTGGGCAGTTATGAACTTGCATTATGATTTCCATTAAAGCTCAGAGACTGTGTCCCACTGTGATGAAAGAGACTTGTGTATCGGTATCACTACTTCAAACGACTACCGCTTCCCCTCGTACGCCTCCATTAGCTGCTACTGCTCAACTAATAAAAAGATCAAATATTTGTGAAAAGGTAGAGAGAACCTGCTTGGCCACGCGCCGATTGAAAATCACTGTTAATTTCAAGGGTCCAGGGGTAAAAAACACTTTTTCTTCACCATCTAGCTAACGTCAACATGTTAAAACTGACAATTTAGTGTGACTACAATGTTTTAAAATAGAAATATGGAGACAGTGTTTCAAATTCTTTAGGGGTGGTTCAAAAACAAATAAAGTTTGCGAGTGATTTTTGACCGAGACAATTTACTAACCACATGATTTGGTGAAACTGTTGGTAAATGCCATAGACCTCCCAGCATTCACATTTTCACTGCAGTGTTATGTTCCCAGATGGTTAGAAGAATGAATGTTTTTGTGGTTAGAGATCTTCTCCCACCTCTCAGAAGGGCAGCGAAGCTGTACAATCCATCAGGTATAGTAGACCCAAAAACTATCGAGAGTGCCCTGTCAACATGCGAGTCCCCACGGATCCGCCCAGGTAGCGCTCTCAGCCGCTTGAAAATCTGCTGTGGGAGATTGACTACTCAAGACCAGGGCTTGCAAAAGCCAGGACTCTGACAAAATCCCACAAATTGGTCAATTACCAAGGCACACACCAGCGCTGCCACAGACAAATTTTCTCTGAGCTCCGTCCGAGTGAAAACAGCAGTAACGTCAAATGGAATAAAAAGACCCCAGTTGTTTATCTACTGGAATGACTCATAGACTAAAATGCAGGCCACATGTAACCTATGACATAATCTGATTAATTGGTTTCTAATTACCTTTAACAGGGCAGCCAGACCAGTGGTTGTGAGGAAGAGTGATACGACTGGAGGGCTGTCGTATTTAGGTCTTTGAAAAATTAGGGCTACAATTCCATGGACCTATAATGCTTCTGGTTCAGAAACAAAGTTGTCTGAGAAGGGAAACTTACGCCGACGCTAAGAATAAATGTGTGCTGTCTAAAGTTAATGAGATAGCTTTTGGACAAACGGCAAGTTTGAGTGTGTACCTCTTTCTCTTACCAAGTTTCCGAATTAATCACCTTGAATAAAAATAGGGTATGAGCAGCCATTCAAGTCAAGTATATATCCATGTGTGTCTGTGATCTAAGCACCAGTTCTTATCTGGCTTTTCACTATGATTCACCTATCAAGGAATCATATAGCAAACAGTAAAGCTGTAGCTGTCAATCATCTCCGCTTCTAGCTTTTACTTCTCCAGTGTCAGTAGTGTCTCTAGCAGCTGTGTCGACCTGTGAGCTAGTCACACATGCTAGTCATCAGTGAGTTAGGCCAAGGTCAGGAGCTTCTTGAAGTCTTGGCATCCCAAGGGACCACTTCATCTGCGCGGTGATCTCACCGACAGGCCCTGCTCGCCTTGTTATATTTTACTTATAGTGTCACCGGCAGCAATTATGAATACGCACACATGCTACCAGTTACCGGCGCGTTGACTCGCGTGAGGGCCACGGCGACGCGCGAGACGCAAATCTGATACGCGGGAGCGTTAAATGGCGTGATGTGGTGTTTTGGATTAATGAGACACGGTGCAGCTGGCCTGCAAACCCGTGCCGTCTGTCACCTTTTCATGTGTGGATTTTCGTCTTGGAGGGGGGGGTGTTTCAGTGACCTTCAGCCGTTAGCTTAGCCGCCCCATGGCTGCAGGGTGGCCCAGAAGAGAGGCAGGACGGAGGGAGCAGTTTGGGCTGGGTGGGGGAAGGGGTCTTGTCTTCTCACTCGTCTTGCGGTAAGACACTGTGATTCCAGTATCAGGACTCAGAACCTCATGACCTCATGGGGCAGAGGAAGTGATTAATGAGGTCAGATAGTCCTCTTGGTGACGTTAGCCTACCCGGCAGCTAGAGAAAGCAAGTCTAGTCCCCCTGGGCGACCTCCTTCAATTCTTTTTCCATATGTGCTCCTGCTGACCCTCTACCTAAAGTCTTGTCTCTGCTTCTGCCGAACCCCTGTGATGCTCAGTCAACTGCACATCGCAAGTAGAGTACTTCTTCCTTTTGTTTTGAGATGAATTTTTTGCATTTGTGTCCATTGGCAACTGCGAGGTTGACTTGAGAAGTACTAATTTCAACCAGATGAGATTCTTATGCTTTAATTGCAGCACTATCTGGCAGAGTTATTGCATAATTATTGTGAGAAAATCTAAACACGGCTTAAATAGCGTTCATATTTGGAACAGTGTCTGAGAACTTTGTTTTTCAGCTAGAGCTAGAATAAAATGCCCTATAAACGTTTTCACATTTTGTTCGTTGCAAAAATAAACTTCATTGTATTTTAACCAACAATGGCAAACCCAAACCCAAAGGTCAACCATAACCCCAGTCTGTTTTCCAACCTCTAACAGGTTCTCTTCCACAACAGTTTTGTATGCCACTCCTACCATCTTCCCCTCAAATCCAATTTGGTTATTTGTGTGTAGAAAGGTATGTTGTTCCTAGCAACCACCATGAATTATCGTTGAGGATGGTGTGTTCAGGTGATTTTTATTGTTGGTTTTGTACCACACACAATAACTTGCATCCACGGCAAAAAAAAATCAGTTTTGGTTTCATTTAACAGAAACACCTACCGAATAAATTGCAATACCCCTCAAACGGCTTTTGGAAAACGGCAAAGGCGTGTTCACATAACTTTCTTTCAACAACGGCTTCCTTTTGGCATTCTGTTTTCTAGATGGGTGAGATCAGAAGGCAGCTGGTTGAACTGAATTTCTTTCAGTGGTCTCGGATTAGGGATGGGTGAAATGTGGAAAAAAAATCCTCTAAAGACTTTTGAGAGGCACTGTGTACCTCTCAGTGATATCCGGTTTCGATTGCTTCGCTGTCATGCAAAACAGCTGGGGCTTGAGTTAAATATCACACGTTAGCAAATGGTACATTAATTGACTAACAGTAAACACATGTATAGTCTATGTCAATCAAAAGAACAAAAAGACATGCTAAAGCTTTTCAGGGCAGGCCATCCTGTATTTTCTTTAATAATAGTGGCATTTAAAACGCTGCCTGCACCTGGCCTCGGCAGTGAAGCTGAAGCATTTCAACATGTTAAATGTGATGACTCAGAGCTAAATTAGTTATGTCTGTCCTGGCTGGAAATTGATTGTGAATACACTCCACAGGCGTGCAATGCGCTGCCGTCTCTCCCTCTTTAGCGATTCCTTTCATCACCGCCTGGAGAAATGTCATGACTCGCAGAAGTCCACGTGGCACAGAGAATCGGGGGAAGAGGAGTAGTGGAAGTAGAAGGAGGTTGGGGAGTGGTAACTGGGGAGAAATGCAGCGGTCGGTTTAAGCTTTTTTCCTATTATCCCAGTCTCTCCTCTGTCAAGTGCTGACACACGCACGCTGCCAGCCTTCGCTGTACCCAATTAAATATACACTCATCCAAGTTGTCTCTCCTTCCAGACTTTACACCATCGCCCGCCTGGTCTAGTCACATCTCCCGTGCCCCATAATGAACACACAAAGCAACATATGCAATCCTTTAATGTGTTTCGTTTCCATGGAGGCCGATGCCACTCCATTTATAAGCAACCGAGGATCTATAGCCATTACAGTTTTGGTGGAACCGAGTGCTTAAGGTGTTATGTCATCAAGGGCACCGTTTCAAGCAAAAGCCCACGTCTAGACTAGTGCGGGTCCAAATTCCCTATAAAAACAATGGCTTTGTTTCCAGAAAAACCTGCCACGAGAAACATCATCCAACCCTACACAGGTTTTTTTGTTTTTTTTAATATAATGGAGATGATGCATTGATGATCACTGCTTCTCCTCTAACCACCCAATAACGCTACGCCCCTGGGCCATGCATCATGAATGTACGGCTTGTCTGGTTATCACTTCAAACCGGCGAAAACGATGCACAGTTTTCTGTACTTTTTCCACATGTTATTAACTGGTAATTAGTGGTAGCCCAACACTGCTGTAAGGGAAGGAGAACCACAGTTTGCGAGTGGCATAAATAGCCCTTTGGGCTACAAATAATAGTCCTGACTAAGCTCTAACAGCACCACAGGGTAAACCCAAGCCTTTTGAATATCAAACAAGAAGCAGCAGTGGATTTAATGAGCAATTAGCTAGTACAGTATAGTTTGCTGTAGATTGGGAGGGGTTTCTTTGAGACATTACATAGGCGCAAAGTACCGGATCCCAAGGTGAAACCACACATCCCAAAAAAAAACCTAAACAAACTTGATGAGGTCTTTCATGTCGCCATGGCGGAAGCCTTTGGCAAATTTCATATACATTAAAGCTGCAGAGCAAAACAGAGTCATGCCCGTTATAGTTACATCCTGGAGAAATTACAGCACGTCTGTTTTTGCTTTAAGTTTAATGAAAGAGAGTGTGTATGTGCATGGGCCAGTGATTATCCCCTATGAAAAAGTCATAAGGATGACTGCACTGCACACAGCACCCCACAGGTGTTGTTGCTTGCTGTTGCCAAGCATTAGACGGGTGTCACTTAGGTTCCACTGCAATGCCACCTATTACACCAATTAGCATAGCCATATCAACAAGATAAAATTTTCTGCAGACTTACTGAGAATTCGATCTCTTGTTTTCAAAATAATGTAAAGGAATAAATTCTTTTTGGAACTGTTTTTGACTGAAATATTTTTCAGTTCACATGTGGCTTTGATCTGGGGGACGGCAGACCAGGACATAGGCTAGAACAGTTATTAGCACTGTTACCTTGCAGCAAGATTAGGTTCAAATACTTCTTGGCTTTCTTGTGTAGAGTTTGCAAGTTCTTCCTCCCCAAGTCTGGGTTCTCTCTGGGTATTCTGGAGACAAAGTTAGGTTAATCGTTCACTCTAAAGTTGTACTCGACTACAAGTGGGTAGTTTGTCCTCTAGCTGTCCAGTGTGCACCCTAATTCTCACTCACTGACTGCTGGTGATAGACACCAGCTAGCAAACCTGCAAGCATTAAGTGGAAAAAGGAAATTATATGGGTGGCAAACTAAGATTTTACTTTGGTATGGCTTTGAAAATGCCTCTAGCATGGCTGAAGTGAAAAAGAACAGCATCTGGAACATTCTGAGAGGAGCCAATGGAATATCTTAGGTTTCCTTATGGGGGCTGTGGTGTGCTGCCATTTAGCAAAGTATGGAACTAGAGTTGAGGGGGCCAAAATGTCCACCCAATAATAAGAGAGGTAGTTAACAACCTGCAGAAAGTAAAGACAGACGCACGACGTAGTTTAAGTCTAAGGTCAATGATCAGCCACTGACCTAGTGAGGTGAGAGGCCCTGTAGTACTCAGAGACAACACTTGCTTGAACAAAAAGAAAATGCAAACTCCACACGGAAGAGTCCAAGTTGAATTTCAATCGCAGGATCTTCTTCCTGCCTGGCAACGGCAGCAGTGTGCAGGCCGCTGTAGAAACAGTGCATCCTTTCAGTCTGCTACGGCTACATGTTTTTTCACCTGGTGTTGCTTTCCAACACACGTGTCACCATCACTCATAGCACATGTGTCTGATCATGCATGAGCTAAGAAAACAATAGAGCTCTGCTTGACTGGGACCCAACATGAGGGAGGCCTGCTGGTGTGGGTTTGGGAAATCACTGAAGGATGAGAAGTTCACTGGGAACGACATCCCCTGGTCCTCAGGAGGGAGGGAGTGGGAGGAAGGGAAAGAGGCACGGGTGTGTGGAGGGGAGAGGTGGCATCTGAGGGGCCTTGGGAGCCTGACTCCTGCACATCCCCGCCTACCGTGCTCAGGCAACCTCAGGGCTACTTGGGTCCTAATCAGCAGGATACAGAACATCTCTAGGGGGCAGCCAAGGCAAGTTCCAGCTGCCTTGTGACTCCCTCTGCCCCTTGTCTCTCTCTTTCTCTCCCTACATCCTCCAGCCTTAAGCAGCACAAACACACACATGCATACACATACACTTCCTTGATCTGCCTCCTACACCCATGCCCCTGTGTCATTATTGACTCATTCTCCTTGACTGCGCCTCACCCATCCAGCGCCTTCCACTCATTACCACGGGGCATTTGGGACCGCTGGATGCCCTTCCTTCAATGTTAAGACCATAGTTTCTCTCGACACCTCAACATGGACAAAGAAAGGGTTAAAATGAACTATTGAAGTTAGATTTAAGAGAGATTTTGTATCCTGGACTGTGCAAAAAAAAAAAACGAACCCTGAAGGCACCAAAAAATGTTCTTCGAGACATCATAAATTTAGCACGAACACATGATTGGCTCAACTTTATAGATATATCTTTCTGCTCACTGCCTTGCTTGGAGTGGTTTCCAAAGTTACAAAACCCTCAAGATACTCCAGCTGACTGCACAGGAAATAAATCACAGGCATAATAAATCCCCACTTTCCAAGAAGTCTGAAATATATGTGAAAAGGTGTGAGAGTGAAGAAGCATTGTGATGTTTGTATTACAGCTTTTACCTGGAGTCATCCCAAATTCGCCTTTTAAATTTGAACTTTTTAAAGCATAGATTGAATTTATGAATTTTAGTAAGGCAACACAGTGTTTTTTTTTCTTTTTACAGCTGTTTTAAAAGTTATGTTTTCTGCATTTCGTCCTGTTATATCCACAAGCTGGAGTCTATTTGAATATACTCTTCTGGAGGAGCTGCAGAGATTCACTGCTCAGGTGGGAAAATCTGTCCACAGGGCAAATTTCAGTTGTGCAAACCTCAATTTTACCATTTATGGCAGATATTGGCTAGAAGAAAGCCACTGTGGAAGGAAAGCTACAGGAAGTCTAGTCCAAGGTTTGAAAACCAATGAAGGGTTTTCAATGACGCATCAAATTCTGCTGGTGAAAATCTAACATTGCACATCATCTTGAACATAACATATTTAGTTAATGGGAAGATGAATGGAGCTACACACAGGGAAGGAAGGATCTTGTGCCCCATTAGAAAGTGAGGTTGAGGTTCACCCTAAACACACAGTCAGGTGTATAATGGAATGGTTTAGATCAAGGCATACCCATGTGTGTTTATGGTAGAGTGAAAGTCCGTACCGACTTTGCAAATCAGAATATACCTGCTAAAAGAGCTGCTGCTGTAATCGGAGCAAAAATGTTTTACAAAGAGTTGACTAGGAGAGTCAACAATAAATCAATTAATTGCATGATAACTTAAAACAAGCTCAATAATTTCAATTTGCCTGACTTATCGTTTTTCTCTTCCTACCAAAAACTGGATGATAAACATTTTCAGCCTGGTGTTTTGGTCTCAACCAGCCCCCACTTTTTTTTGAAGGACCATTTTGTTTGTAGACTTTATAATTTATTTTATCTGTTGTTTCTCTTATTTTGGATATTTAAAATGTCTTCCAGTACCACTGTTAAATGTGTATTAGAATTTAAAGTCTATTGATCTTTGCAGTATTATGCCATTACCTTTTCTTGAAAATTGTCTCAAAACAACAATATTATTGTTTAAAGCAATAACTTCTGGGACAATTTATCACTCAGAAAAAAAATTATTGTGAAAGGCCTAGATTTGACTCAGGGAGACTGAATGCGAATATAAAAACGCTTATGATTTAGACAAATCACCCAACCTTCTGATGGTTTGTCACATAAAGTCTCAATAAAATACTTCAAAGTTTGTGAAATGTGAATTTGCAGTTTGTATACAGTTCTTGGGGTTAACTAATGGCTTTTTTTCCCCCACTCTGGTTTGTGAAGAGTGAGCCAGACAGCAGAGTAAGTTAAATCAAAGCCTGTCACACCTGCTGCAGCTGTGGATAGCAAGCTTACTGTGGTCCTCCGCCTCTCTCTGTGGCATAGGGAGGGCGCTGGGCTGAAATGTTGATTTATGCATGTTGATGTACAAAGGTTTTTAATGAAGGGGAATAATGACCTGTATTTACAGAGAAAACCTGCGGGCTGACAGGCCTGTTTATAACACCGCGCTGGCCAACAGCTGTCAAGTGCATTTGACACCGAGTAGACCAGGATGTGCTGACAACATCTGTTTACAAAACAGCTCCAGGACAGCGCTAGCACAGTGCTAAGTGTTCAACACCAACAGACTGGACTAAATGCATGATTTTTCAGAGTTTGATGTTCAAGAAATAGAGCATGCGTCAAGCTATGTTTTGCTTGACAGAGCTGCAAATAATGCAATTAGTCTTTTTTTTTCTCCTTTAGGTTAATAGCTTGAAAGTCAAATTTACCCTCAGCCTTTGGGACGTGCACACAGCACTAAATTCCCACCTTGTGTAAACTGAGATGCGAGCCCAGCATGATGACAGCGCAACATAGAAAGGAGTTCTGTGCTGCGCTGTTGGCGAGACTGACGTGTGCTCTTTAAGAGTTTGCCAAGTACAATAGTGAGAGGCGATGGTTCTCCTCTATACTAATTGAGTCAGCATGCACTGCAACTGGTCAAAGTGACCTTTTACTGGATTACAGCACATTGACTCTGCGCTTCAGGGAGCATTAATAACACAGCAAACAGAAATGTAGAGAAATGTAAAGCCTACAGTGTGTACACATTGTGTTAAGTTACTAGAAAGGCCTCTGCTGGATAAGCTGTGATAAATGGGAAATGGACTGTATATGTCACGCTAGTTCAGAATTTTTAATCATGAGATTTGGTTAAGAAGTAAAAAAAACAGTCAATATACCTACTGTAGATATTTATTTTGTCATTTGCATTCGACATATAACCAAGCTAACTGGTCCCGGAGGAAATAGCCACTGGGTAATCTGAGAGAAACCAAGACTGAAGCGCACATCTCTGTTCACAGAAACAATCAAGTAGTTTCTGCTGGGGGTACACCGATTGCAGTTTTCTGTCCGATACCAATCCTTCAAAAGCTTGGCGTGCCGTTTTGGATTCTGGCCTTTACCGATGTTTTAGTCTGGTATGTTGCTAAATATAACAACAATATGCCTTGGTGCTATATTGTTGCTATATTTATTAAGTTGGTAACATTGAGGTGACTATTGTGAACAATTCACGAGCAGATGTGAACTGGTGGGTGGATCTGTCAGTATATAAATACATAAATTTGTACTTGCTCAATGGTGCTCACTGGCACTTTCCACAGACATCCATGCCCCTCCAGATTTTTGTGAACACACTGACAACAGGCCATGCCATAAGCATGATATCACAAGCATGCATAAAACAAAACCTGTACAGCTGCATAGAAGTTATTTAAAAGCAAAAATATTGTGGTTTGAGGAATTGATATTTACACTGCCTTACTCTCACTGAAAATGAAATCACGCTTCATTCTCTACAAGTAGACAACAGTTGTTTAAATGACCATTATTTAGAAATAACTACCCAATGTGACTGTGAAAATGGTTTAAAGCCTCATAAAGTAGTAGAACATATTTAAGAATGGCTTTGTCTTCACACGGTAGAAGTCCAGTTTAGTTGAGGCCAGTTATTCTTAACATTTGGGGCGCACCCCTTAGGAGTGGCGCAGCATCAAGATAAGTATACTATCAAGTCTACTACATAGATAATAAAAAAGTGAAAAAGGTATAGCCTTAAATCTGATACAGGAACTGTTTGATTAATGATAAAGGTGTACCTGTTTGATGCAGTGTAAATGTTATGGACCTCAAATGAGGATAAAAAGAGATAAAAATCAAGGTCAGAATGATGGATAGCTTCCCTTAAAGTTACAACAATGGTAAAAAGAAATAAAATAAACACAGCTGATATTCATAAACTCTGTTCTTTTAAGGTGAATTGTTTGCCAAGGTACAATATTAGCTTCTGTTTAAAAATTCTCTTCAAAATTGAGATCTTTGGCCTTGAAAGTCTAGGCTCATCTCAGAAAAGCCGTTAGCTTGCGCCTCCTAGCTAACGGCTAATTCAGTGCTCAATTCCAGTCATCCATAGCTAATATCTGACAACTTTTGGATATATACCTGCTTAGATACAACTCAGTGAAAATGCCAAGTTCCCTAATCAGCAGTAATTCAGCTCTACATAAGTCTAGTAATGAGCCATTTATGTGTATTGAAGTCTAAAAGTTACAGGATGGTAGCGTCCAAGAACTGAACCTGGATTTATAATAAATCAAGACAACAAAAAAAGACTTTGCTTACAGAACTTTGACACAAATTCCCTTACAAACTCAGAATGATTTCTTTAAAATCGCATAACTAACCTGTATCGATAATGAATATCACAATGGTAACATTTCAAAGACACTCGCATCTTCACTGCACTTCAGTTAGACGTACCTGAACCACAGGGTGTCCCCCAGACAGCGCCTTCACGGCTCCTCGGCTTCCCTCCGTCTCATAATGGGCCCTGTGGTGGGACTTTGGCTGCACCTCAATCTGCAGGTTGTACGAACCGGAGCAGGACGGCAGCTGCCAGTCAAGAGCCGGCAGTGAGGGGCTGCAGAGAACAGGACAAGTTGATTGCTCTAAGCTGAAAGTAACTGAAAGTAAAATCACTGCTTTTATTTAATTGAATTTGCAGACGTGAACTTCCAGGCGCTCCACTGTTCTCTCCATGTCAGAAAAACCTGGATCTAATAATTCCAAGCTTGCTTTAAATTAGCCCCAAATTGGGCCACTTTGGAGTAATCCAACTGGCTTGATCTTCCTCCATTTCATCATGGTCCTAAATCTAACCAACAGCACTATTACACTGACATGCATAATTCTTTAGGCCAGGTTAATAATTAGTTGTGTCTTTTATGTACAAAAGCAAATGAAAAGCAAATGTGGCCCAGTTTGAGAGCTGTGTGTTTTACATTATGGCATGACAGGTGGAAACAGCCGCGACGAGTTAAGAAAGTGACAGCGGGATGAAAGGCACTTCTGAGGCACGCAAACAAAACCTGGTACAGACCGGCGTTTAAAGCTGCTTTGTCGCGGGATTGGATAACACTGAGATCTGACGACACAAGCCCCGTCGGTTCTGAAGAGAGCGGATCAAGAAGCGCGCGCGATATCTCCTTCTCCGAGCCGCAGCTGGCATCCCTCAACGTCATTGTTCTCCAGACAGAGAGTCAGAGATTCCCATGCGAACGACGCGGAGATATCTAAACCAAAACAAACATGTGCAAGACAATATTTCTCGGCTGGCCGGATGCCTGCTAAACGCAAACCCTCAAACCCTTGACCCGAGGGGCGGTTCGGCTGAAACCAATCTCTGGCATCTCCGTGGAACTTGCGGGCTGTTTGTTGACCCAAAGCAAACTGATTTCCCCCCGCAAGGCTTTATCTGCCCAGACAGAGCATGACATCACGTTAGCTGTGGGGAGAAAAGATGGTCTAATGGCGCGACAGGCCAGTGCAGCGAGCCAGCTGATTAACTCCCAGACTGCTTCCCCTTCAATCGAGCCTGTCACCGTTACTTCCTGTTCCTCACTATCTTAATCAAACACTTGATTTCCGACAGGAAAGTGTGGTATTGGTTTGGAAAGACATGCCACAAAGGGGGGCTCACCTTGTGTGTTTGTTTGAACGTGTGTCTACACATCATATTTGTGTATGAGTCGTTATAGCAACAGCTGCATACACAAGCTGAGCAACTCCTCTGTGCGAAATATGATTTATGAAATAGCTCTGATCTTCAAAGGGAGCTTGTTTGGAAGTGAGGAG